>NC_080698.1:45696189-46363041 GCF_030445035.2 Dasypus novemcinctus | reverse complement strand
GTTTGCAGAGGAGTAAAAGTTTAGAGCTGGAGATCCAAGGACATAGAGCTGTGGAAGGCCTGGTGTATTGAATCTCAGCACCCTGTGGCTTCCCAAACGCCCCTTTTCTTTTCCACCAACCCTGGAGACTGGTTGGTCTCCTCCCCCTTCTTCCTTGAGAAGAATTTTTCTCTTCATGGAAATTCCAAGAACAGTAATCTCAGGATATTTCCTTACGCTACTGCTCTTCCTGTAAGCACTAGGCTCACTAAAGTTTTCCTTAAATGATTTTATTTTATATTAAAGTTCTAAAAATTTTAATTGTACACATGGTAAAAACACACAGAGTTGTGCAACCACCACCAAGATCAAGATGCAGAACATTTCCCTCCCAAATTCCCCCATGCTCTCCTTTTTGTAGTCCCTAGTGTTTTCACTACTGATGAGAAAAGGGGGAAATGTAATACAGGGGAGTAATAAGTGACCCTCTTTTGCTACTGACCTCTTATTCTTCTTTCACAGAGAACCATCCGATAATGACAGAGTCCTCCATGAGATTCCACAAAGGAGAGCAATGTGTGAGTCCCACTGCTTTCCAGATTCTCCAAGATAAACCTAGGGATAGGGGCTCCAAGGGAACTGGCCCCCAAAAACAAGGGACCCAGAAGGACCAGGGGTCATGGGGACTTAGATTCAGGGAGCCAGTGGTACCAAGGAAAAGCTCAGAGAATGTTTCTTACCCTGCTCTTTAATCAGTCACCAGGCTGCCATGTAAAACCCTGGACTGTCATAGAATGAGCTGCAAGACAGAGACTGGCTTAAAATAGAGGGTATGATGGTCATGGCAGATGGAGTTCAGTGCCATCTCAGTTGGCCCTACTTTGGAGTTTGTGTGTCTGTGTGATGGAGCTGGTCTCAGATGTGATCTTTGTTCACAAGCCTCTCCTGTTACTTTTACTGGAACTATAGTTGGTGCTGGGGTTTAATGTATACCCAGGGGACCTGAATCTCTGGACTTACCATGTGATAGCCAGGCCCTGTGCCTCAACAGACTTCAGCTCCTACATTCTGGTTTATTGGACTTACTCCACTCAGCTAACATGGAAGTGAAGAAGGTCAACCACCACACCAGGGAGCCAAGAGTGCCTACAACTGAAAGCAGGAGGATTGCATCCAGCATCCATGTGGAATCTAAGCCCCCTCTTGATATAGATGTGGAGTGGACACATCCAAGGTCCACAGGATGGAGGAATAGAGTATGGATTAGAGTGGACTTACTGATATTCTATTCATGAACTATTGTGATTAGTAATCAAAGAAAATGTGGCATTGGTGTGGAGAAAGTGGCCATGGTGGCTGCTGGGGGTAGGGAGTGGGAGGAAGATATGAGATGTGGGGGCGTTTTTGGGACTTGGAGTTGTCCTGGGTGGTGCTGCAGGGACAGTTACCAGACATTGTATGTCCTCCCATGGCCCCCTGGGTGGACTGTGGGAGAGTGTGAGCTATGAGGTGGACCATTGACCATGAGGTGCAGCGGTGCTCAGAGATGTATTCACCAAATGCAATGAATGTCTCATGATGATGGAGGAAGTTGTTGTTATGGGGGGAGGAGTGGGGTCAGGGCGGTGGGGGTTATATGGGGACCTCATAGTTTTTGAATGTAATATTAAAAAAATAAATAAAGGCAAAAAAAAAATGAGAAAAGGGGGAAGAGGAAACAGGAGGGGAGGGAAACCTTAGGTGTTTGGACGGGAGAGAAAGAGAAGTCTCAAGGTCATTTTCTGAAAGGGCTGCCATCAGGGTTCCTGCCATTTCAGCTTTGTTTGAATTAGAAAATGCAGCCCTCTCTTGCTTTCGCAGTCCTGCACCCACAGCTTGGTGAGGGGAGGGTGGCTTGGGTTTCGCTCTCACTTGCCCTCTCAGCTGGGCGCTGCTGAGCAGAGCACAGCCTGCACATCCCTCCAGTGTGACCCTGACTGACTTGAATGCAGCGTTTGCGTGCAAATTCTCATTTCCCAATTACCCAGCTTTGCAGAGGTTTTGTTGAATAACAAATGGTTTGTGGAAAATACACTGACTTCAGACATCAAACTTTTTGGCAGAAATATTAAAAATGCAGGCAAAATTTTTCCATTAGGATACTAGCTGTCTGCATTTCTTCATGAGATCTTATTATTGAACCTGAGGTAAATGCATATACTTTAATAGCTGGCAGCAATTCCCTTCCTTTGTGTTTCAAATTTCAGTAAAAAAATCTCAAATGTCAAAATGTATGTCATTCTCTAAATAAAATTTTACCCCAGAGAAAAGGAGTAATGTTGCTGTTGAGTCATTTGATGTCATGTCTGACAGGAATACTGATGATTTGAATGAGCAGGCTGATGAAGAACTGGGTAAAGCAGGGATATTTTGCCAGGCACAAGATTTGAGATTTGTGGCTGGTACTGTTGAATTGTCTTTATTCTCATTTCCATCACTTGTGACAAAATCAGACTCTGATCATTGGCCCTGGTATCCATCATCTCCATCCTGGGTGCAGGTCTTCATCGGCTGGAAATATGGACCAGAGTTTTATTATCCAGGGTCCTGGGAGAATTTTACATTTCTTAAAGATGATGCTTCCAGAGTTTGTTTTTGTTTTGAGGTACGGGGGCTGGGGATTGAACCCAGGACCTTGTGTATGGGAAGCTGGTGCCCAACCACTGAGCTACACTGGCATCCCTCCTGTTTGTTTGTTATTGTGGTACTCCATGCCAGCTATAATTCTGGGTGCATAATATTCACTCAATAAATAAATCAGTTGAACTGGTGAATTAAATATGCACACCAATAACTTATAGCAAGCGTTTTTATTTTGATAAGTGTTCCACAGAAATATGAATTCTTCGTTGTTGTGTTGGTATTAATAGATAGTATGGCTTAGTGGAAAGAGACCGGACCTTGAATCTGGCTTTAAATCCATCTTTTTTTTTTCCTCTTGCAATTTGTGTAGCCTTAGGAGAAGGACTTACATTTTATGAGTCTCAGTTTCTCTTTTGTAAGATAGGGATGAAAGTATCTATTTCATGGGAAGGAAGATTCAAGATAACATATATGAACATATTTATCATGTTACCTGAAATATTGTAATGGCTTAATAAACTCTAGTCCCCTTTCTTTTATTGCTTGGTAATTCCAGGGAATGAACTATTAGATATTAGTAATTATTCAAGTAGCTAAGGCTCTTCATGTAAGATATTTTAAAGCAGACATAGCCAAAAAAATAAAAAGGGTAAAACCAACTGTATAGGTTGTATATGACTGTTAATTAAATATTTTTGGGTCTTCTCATTCCAGTCACAGGTTAGGGTTATACTTTGCCATATCATTTTAAGTTATATGTGGCCACATGACTTAATTTGGCCAACAAAATGTGACAAGTCATGTGAGGGAAAGTTGAAGAACCTGTATGTAATTTTCCATGTTCTCTTCCCATTGCTTCAGTGATTTGGGCAGCACATGTCAAGAATAACTGTAATGGACAGATCCCACCTGCTGATCAATAATTGAATGCATCATGAATGCAGAATAAAATTTTGATACAGAGCCAATGAACTTTGAGGGTTGGTTGTTATTACAACAAAACCTAGCTTATTCTGACTGATACAGCAACAAAGCATTTGGTGAGTTTCCCTGAGTTGATTCTGGCTCCCAATTAGGAGAACTTTATAAAATAGTGTTGGAGGAAGAATTGTTTGTGCTGCATTCTACTCTAGCAATGGTTTAGAAAGTTTGAAGAATTATTACATTTTAACTATGGTTTGATTTAAAGGTTACATCCATCTTGGAAAGCTTCCCATCTCACAAGTGACAATGTTAAAAGGGAGACATTGAGAATATTTGACTACTCTTATCTTCATCGGCTCCATTCTTTGCTGCAAATCTGTGCTTTCCAATATAGTAGCCACTAGTTTCGTATTAAATTAAAATTAAATATAATTTAAAAAATTCAGTTCCTCAGTCACACTAGCCTCATTTCAGTTGTTCAGTAGCCACTTGTGACTAGCACAGATTTAGAACATTTCTGCCATTGCAGAAAACTCTATTGGACAGTCCTAATATAGACAATTGAATTTCTCTCAATCATACGTAAGGTCCTATACAGTTGAAGCATTCTTCCTAATCATATTGTCATCCTTTAAACCCTTTACTTTAGAAATTGATTAGCCACTGCATTTTAGCCACCCATTGCATACCCTGAAAATGCAGAGGAAGAGAAGATTGCTTTGGGCTTTCCAGAGAAAGTGTACTTAATCCATCCAAAGGTGCAGTACTAGGATAGTAATAAGTATTATCGGTGGTGTGTCAGGTTAGAGAATTGAGATTCATTGTCTCCTTACATAGCAGAGTTCCCCGTGGAAGTAAAGGGGTAATTTGGGCAGCAGTGAAATAAAAGTGATGCTAGATGACGCTTATTTTACAAATGGCCTTTCATATTAGGTGTTCTCATTTCCTGGCTGCCAAACCAAATGCCATGCAATGGGTTGCTTAAACAACAGGAATTTGTTGGTTCACAGTTTTGAGGCTAAGAGAAGTCCAAACTAAAGTTATCATCAAGGTGATGCTTTCTTCCAGAACACTCTGGCATTCTGGGTCTGGTTGCTGGCTATGCCTGGTTCACTTTTTTCTGGCACATGCGAAGGCATATGACAGCCTCTCCTGGCTTCTCCCTCCTCTCCTTCTCTCCTTCTTCCTGTGGCTTTTTCTCTCTCTTCCCTTCAAGGCCTCTAGTACTAGGATTAAGACCCCTCCTCAGTCAGTCGGGCCCGCCCTAACTGAAGTAACCTCATCAAAACGTCCTATTTAAAAGGGTTCACACCCACAGGAATGGTTTAAGTCTAGAACCTGTTTTTCAGGGGTATGTAGCTCCAAGCCACTCCATTAGGCATGTGTTCTCTTTTTATATCAAAGTTTACTAGGCCTGTGGCTCGAATAATCCTTTCTGCAGACAAATTCAACTTGGGTGATAACCTCTCAGTAACATTAAGCTTGGGGATAAATACAGGTGTGTTAGGATGTCCTCAATGATGCTGCTTGAACAAACATCCTCCGGGTCTCAGTAGTCTGGAACAACAGAAATTGATTTCTCCTTAATGTAAGTCCTCGGAAGATCCAGGGAACTCTCTGGAGCACCTATCTTCCATCTTCTTCAATCTAGGCTGCCTCCATTTTAGCACGAAGTCTCCTCTCAGATCAGGCCAGCAAGGAAAGAGTGCTAAACATCAGGTAAATGCCCCAGCTTGAACTTGACAGGTCACTTTTTTTCACAACCCATTGGCTAGAATTAGTCACATACCTTCCTGCATGCAGATTGGAGATCAGAAAAATGTAATCCTTCCGTAAAGCAAAAAGGTGAGGATAACTCAATTAAGGCCAGCATTAGAAGTTTCTACCCCAGGGCAGGGATTACATTTTAACCAAATCCATTAAATATCTAGGTCCCTAGAGAGCCAAATGGCCGATGTTCCCCAGAACAATGTGGATTGTTTGTAATGGGATCATGTTTCTGTAATTATAAAAATTTCCACCAGCACATAAATAAATTTTGAGGAGCCTGGATTTTCATTTCTATGCCATGTTCCTATCCACTGCTATATTCTTTGGAGCAATAGATAAAGGTGCCGTAGCCCTATCTCTCTAACCAAGTTACTTAACTTTTCCCTGGGGCTGTAAAATGAGGTGGCAAAATTAGATCACTATTTGCCACTCTTCAAAACTGCTCTGGTTTGCATAGATTTTGTAGCCACTGTTAGCAGTCCTGAGACTTAGCTCTTCTTAATACACAGAGGACTCTAGATCTCTAGATGCTTGTGTGGACTTGAGCTTTCTTGTGTCTCTCTTCTACTCCAGTTTTCTAAGTTTGAACTTAATGTTGATGGCAATAGAGAGTACTAAAGTTTTGTAAAAAGGTCAGGTCTATTGAGGTGAAATTTAAAAACTTACTCTTTTGAGATTTACAGTTCTAGAAGTTTTGACATATATATTGTTATTAGCCACCATTGTGATTGAGATATGGAATAACTCTTCCAAATATTCCCTTTACCTCATTGTAGTCACTTTCCTTCTTCTACTGTAATCTCTGTTAACTATGATTTCTGTCCTTGTTGTTTTTCCTTTTCAAGAATGCCGTAAAACTGGAATCTCAGAATATGTAGTTTTTTGAGTGTGACTCCTTCTATTCAGCAAATTGCCTTTGAGATTTATCCATGTTATAGCATCAGTACTTTTATATTGTATATAGTACTCCAAATTATACTATAATTTGTTTATCCATTCACCATTGATAGCCATTTGATTTGTTTCCAATTTGGGGGCATCAAAAGATTAAGAGGAAAATTAAAATATATTAGTATTTGGAGGATGACAGAATTAGAGAGAAACCAGTTAGAAGGACAATAAACTAGAGAAGTAGGTGTGAATTTGAAGAGATGTATGTCAGTCAGGAAAATGAAAGCCAGTCTTTATCTTAGGTATGGTGATGATTTTTAAGTAAAGGATATTATTAGATGCTTACAAGACCACTGAAGAGGTGGGGGTGGGTAGGCAAAGTTTAGTAGCACATTACAAGAAAGGGTACAGAGTTGACAGGATTTTTGAATGATGGATGTTGGTAGTAAATAACTGTGAGGCTTCTAGCTATAAAACTGGGTGATTTCCCCAGTCATTTCTTCTTTGTGCCTAGTTTGGTAGCACCTCATTGAGCTTTGTATCTTAATGTTCCAGGATTCATGTATAGTAGATTTATTATTTTTTTCATTAGAGAAATTGTGCGTTTAAAGAATAATCATGCATAAAGTGCTTACTCTTAACGATGTACTATTTCCAGTTTCTGAGGCAAAATTATGTAACATTACATTTCCAAACATGGGCTAGGTTGCTATTTCTAAAAAGCTAAGGAGATACCTTCCTGGTATGTATAAAATGCGGCCACAATGTGTCTCCAGTTTTCCTGCTTGATATTTTAAGCAAAAGGGAAAGGTAAATAATATTTAAGGAACTTGTAAACCAAGTGTGTAACCATTTTGCACAATTCATGGTTTTTTTAAATGAGCTTTAATACCACAAGATGAGAGTTGTTCCCAAAGGGCCTCAATCAACTAGACTATTGAAGAGAAATATAGAATGTAAATTGGGTTTTAACTAAAATCATACTGCTATTTCTTTTTATGGAACCCATAATTTCTGGTGGCGAACAAGCATATAGAAAACCGTCATTATAGAAATGCCTTCTGGGATTTGACCAACTGCATTTGTAGCACAAATGGATACTCTGAGGGTTGATTTGTATGCTGCTACTGGTTGTGTAGGTTCAATGTATGCTGCCTGGTTTTTAATAATGCAGTTTTCATGGCTGTGGAGGTTTCACGCACTACCGTTTAGTCCCATTGTACTCATATTTATTTATAATTTTTAAACCAGAGGGAAAACCCTTTTTCTTTCCATTGCATGCTCAGGAGAGATCACCTTTGCTTTGAGGATGATGGCAAGATACCTGTTTTGAAAACATGGCAAAAAGAGGAAAATGAATCATATGAGATTTTTTCCTGGCAACTGAAAACAATTATTGAGGTGAAGTTTTCTCTTCTGCTAACCTTCCCTGGGGCTGCTAAGAAGTAAGAGTGAGAGTGATAACTTTAGACTGACACTTGCACAACTGATTTCAAATATTACACGCATGCCAGTAATTCCAAAATTTCAAGTTTCTATCTGCCGGTTGTGCCTCTTCATTGGAAGGCCTCAGACTCAGTGTGTGTGAAACCAAACTAAGTGGGCTGCTTTCTATTGTGTAGGCTTGAATTTCACCTATCTAGCAGTAGCAGATCTTTCTGGAGGACAGTCATCATGTCTTAGTTGTTAGTCTCTCACAAAGTTTTGAGTGTTATGCACACTAAATAAATACTTGTTGATTGAAAACCAGTGGTAGTGACAACAAATGGTTTATAGGTGCGAAAGGGAGGAGCTGGTGAGGATATTCAGAGTCTAGATTTATTAGGTCTCTTGCACTGCACATCCCACTGCCAGAATCCACTCTTAGCCAGCAGCCTTTTGACCACTCCAGGGCTTAATAGTGGAAGTAGGAGGCAGTTTGGTATGTTGGAAAGAGCACATATTTTACAAGATATGTTTCCATATTAACTATGCCAGTTAGAGTTTATTTAAGAATTGATGCTCAACTGAGAATTGAGGCGAATAGCATCCACTTATTGACATTTTGAGAGGACTGAAGTTGCTCAAATATATGAAGTACCTAGGACAATGCCTGATACTTAGTATAAACTGACCAAGGGTCAATATGATCGTGTTATTTCAAATTCGAATGTTCTCTTATGGTTAGTAAAGGATTCTTATGCATTTATTGTGGTTGGTCCTCATAACCCCTCTGTATTAGGGTTCTCTAGGGAACAGAATCAACAGAAGGTATCTGTAAATAGTATGACATTGTATGTAATTCTCTCACGTGACTACGGGGATGCACAAGTCCAAATTCCGCAGGCAGGCTGGAAGCCAGGGGCTCCATTGAAGGTTCTTGATGAGTTCCCAGGAAATGGTGGCTGTCTGAGGTCAAGCTGGAAAACTCTCTCCGAATGTTGAAATCACTTCCTCTTTCAAGGCCTTCAACTGCAAATCATCACTCATTGCTGACGGCAATCTCCTTGGTTGATGCATTGATATAGATACGTTATGTTGAAAAAGCAACCATCTGTGTAATAAAGTCACTGGTGGCTAAAGTCCATAAATGTCCCTGTGTTACGATTAGCCCAGTGCTCACTTGACCAAACACTTGGGCACAGTTATCTGGCCTGGTTGAAACATTAGCCTATCACACCCTCCAAGAGGTTTGGAATGATGGTGATCTCCATTTTGCAAATGGGGAAACTGAGGGGAAAGGCTTTCAGCTAGTAAGTGGGGGAACTGAGTTTTTCTTGACACCAAATCCTTTCCTCATTCTCCTGATTTAGGTTGTCAGCCCTTTAGAAATGCTTTCAGATCTCACCCAAGGTGGAATCAGTCCCTGTTTTCCCTTCTACTTCTAAAGCTTCTTTAAAACACTCTGTGTATGTTACTTTTTGAATACTTAACACATTCCTTTGCCATTATACATGGGTCTGTGTTCCGGAGACACTGCAATTTCTTTTAAAGCAGGACCATGTCTGATTTATCTCAGTGTGCACAGGGTCTGGCACATAGTAGGTGCTCAGTACAGGTTTGTTGACTTGTTGAAGGCAAGAATCAGAATGCTGCAGTCAAACGTTCCCATTAAATTAAAGAAAAAAGGAGCTAAAAGCAGCATTCGGCATATTATTCCAAAGCCAGCATGCGAGCTAACAAGACAGGAAGCATCCATCTGCAAGTAATGTGCACAACACTCCCCACTGAGAATGTTAATTATGTTTTTAAAGGGAGACGGGGAGCTTTGGTGCTTTTGGCACAAAGCAGTGGGGACAGGGATGGCCCAGGGAAGGAATGCTAAATAGCGTTCCTTGTGTTGCCAGCTCTCTGGGAAGGGAGAGAATTCCTGAAATGCAATTGCCATGCAGAGTCATGTGCCAGGGACTTTTCAACCCTGGTGTACTGAGGATGATTCCACAGGTGCCCTCCTGAGGAAGTCTTTTCCTGGATTCCTCTCCTTAGGTCTTGTCCAAATCCTCCCCTGCTCCAAAGTTCTCCATACCTTCTGAAACTTTGTTCCATTCCCGGTCCCTCTCCACTCCCAGATACTCTTTGCGGGAAAAGTAATTCAGCTCAACATATTTTGGAGCCCATTTTTAACATCGGCTGTCAACATTTTAATGTGCATAGTTCTTGACTTATTAATTCCATTTTTAGAGATCTAGCCTTTAGAAATTCTCCCTCAAGAAGGAGCTACATTTAATAATATAAAATACATTTTGAAAATATAATATTGGGTAGGCTTATTTATAATAATAAAAATGAAAAGTAACGGCAATATTCATCTGTAAGAGACTGTTTAAATAAATCTTGGTATTGCCATTATATATAACTGTTATGGTAGATTTCTATGCAGTGATATAAATATATTATGTTGAAAAAGCAAGCTGTAAAACTTATTTTTATGTACAGAAAATTCCATAAAAATATGCAACATTCATCTATTCAACAGATATTTATTGTGTGTATACTCTTTGCCAGGCAGTGAACAGAAAAAAAATCTGGCTTCATGGACCTTATATTTTTACCCATGAAAATCACAAATAAAAATAATAAGGTAATTACCTAGTATGGTGGAAGATAAATGCTAAAGAAAAAAATAGAGTGGATGTTGGTTACCTGTAGGACAGTGTGGTGGGACCTGTAGGATGGGCTGGGGGCTTCATTTTCTACTTGATTCCTGGATTGTTTAAATGAATACATAACTATTTTCATTATTTTTGAAAGGTGATTTAGTTTCCCTTCCCTCCTACATCTTCAGCCTCTCTCATTCAATTACTTCATTCCCTTCCTCTTTTAAGTACCTGACTTTCTCTTCACTTTAGTTATCATATTATAAGACCTAAAATTACAAGTGCTGCCTTAACATCTTTGAGTCCCACAGGGTCTGAAAGATTTAACCATGGGTTCCCCCTGCTCTTGTCAGATATCCTCATGCACGTAATGGAAAAGGCTCCCCACCCAGCTGGCTTCCCCATCAGCTGGACCAGCTTCACTCCACCAGGTCCTCAACCTAACAGGTTCCACTTCCTTGCCAACCGGTGGAATTATTCAAACAAGCCAGCCACATCCTCCCATTGGAACTAGGGCTACCTTATCCTCTTGTTACTATACAGCCTGCTTCCCACAGCCCCTGCATGTTCTTTCTGTTCCTAAGCACACCCCCAGTGTGGCCCTGCATAGCATGGGATGTCCTCTTCTCCTGGGTTATGAGTATATGTGACTAATAAACTGCTTTTGATCTCATCTGTCCAATATCAAGTGTCAGGTGTTTAGCCATCCCTAGACCTTAGCGCGGGACTTTTTCCTTCATCAATGGGGTGAAGGGGAGGAGAACAAAACACAGATCTATCCCTCTCTTCCCACTCCCATGCATACCAAGTCCTTGACAGAGTCCTGCATGTGCCTGTCTCTGATTTTTCATCTCCTATTGACTCTACTACCCAGGCCCACCTTGGCCTTTAGTCTTCATGATGCTGAAACTGCTCTCTCCCTTTATCATTGAAATCCAAGGGTACATGGTCATCTTCTGCCTCTCCAGCTGGTCACTACCGTCATCCCCTGAGGTGCCCTTTATCCCCTGGGATGCTCCAGGAATCTTTCCTGGGATGGCTGCTCTTCTCCCTCCCCCCATTCTGTGACTTCATCTACCATTATTTTTCATTAGACTATTTTCCGATATCTCCCAAATTTAGGTCTACATTTTAGCCTTTCTTCACAGCTTTATACTCCATGTGTCTGTCCCTTAAAGGCTTCAAACTGAGTATGTTTAAAGCCAAAATTCTTATCTTCCTCTTAAACTACCCCATTCTCCTGTATTTTGTTCTGCAGTTTGGGATATTACCATCTAATAATCAACTAAGATTGAAACCTGAGAGTCACCTGTTATACAAATGTATCCTGCTAGTCTTTACCACATCAGAATCAGGTAATATAGATACCTGATGGAGATACAAAGGGAGATACTCAACAAATGTTCAAAAGCAGGAAGGAAGGATTAATTGCAGCTTTGTGACAGAGGTAGCACCATGAGTTTATCAAACTGATTCATTTTCCTCCTGGACAGAAAGGAATTTGTATTTACCTCCTGCCTTGGGCCTAGATACGTTCATATGGCTAAGTAGAATATAGGTAGAAGTGAGGTTCTAACTTTTCATGCTTACCCATAAATATCCCATGACCTGTGATTTTCTCTTATTTACCACATCAGCATTGACTGAAACAAGGGGCTCAAAAACTTAGAAAACTGGGATCCTTCATCCTTGCTTAGAAGAAAGCCATCCAAGTGTAGTGCCTGTCCAGGATTGTCCATGTTAGACTTTGCAGACTCAAGAAATAAACTGTTATTAAGTAAAGGCGCAGAGGTTAGGGGTTGTTTATTACAGCATATAGCATTGATTACTCTGACTAATGCAGGTTTCAAAATACAGTTCATCCTATGACTCTTGACAGTACAAACAAATGCTGAATATTCTTAACCATGACTACTGTAACTCAACCAGCATTATACTGATCAATTTGTGACCCAGTCCTTTGGAGTCTTTTTTTTTAATTTTTAAAAATTTTATTTATTTCTCTCCCCTTCCCCCCCACGCCAGTTGTCTCCTCTCTGTGTCCATTCTCTGTGCGTTTTACTGTGTCCGCTTGTATTCTTGTCAGTGGCACTAGGAGTCTTTGTGTATTTTTGTTGCATCATCTCCATGTGTGTGGCACCACTCCTGGGCAGGCTGCACTTTTTTCACATGAGGTGGCTCTCCTTACGGGGTGCACTCCTTGCATGTGGGGCCTCCCTACGTGGGGGACACCCCTGCGTGACAGGGCACTCCTTGTGCACATCAGCACTGCACGTGGGCCAGCTCATCTCATGGTTCAGGGGGCCCTGGGTTTAAACCTTGGACCTCCCATGTAATTGGTGGATGCTCTATCCATTGAGCCAAATCTGCTTCCCCCATGGAGTCTTATGCAATCACTCTTCAGTTTCTTTCAAGTCTCTTCAAGTTCTGACATGCCTCAAGTTATGGTTTCATCCGTCTACTGTGTAATTGATAGTTGATCCATTCTGCAGGTTGACGTTTGGTTCATATTAAACTTCAGAATGTCAAATGGATTCCACTATTTCCTATCAGCCTATTGATCCTTACCCTCTGTTTCCTCAACCATTTCTTCAAAAGCCCTTCGAGCTGCTCTAACCCTACATTTTCAGATGTAGCATGATAGATATTGGATGTTGGTTTCTTTATGGTAAGTCCAATGCTACCACTGCACATCTTTTGCCAGCCACTATGTACCAGCGGGTACAAAAAACATTCATCAGATGCAAAATAAATAGGAGTTGAGGCCACAGCAGAGGAAATAACATGCCATGCAAACTTACTTACATGGCAGTGTTCACTGACTTTGAGAGTGTAGGATATTCTGCCATGCTAACTTACCACTGGTTGAGAGAATATAACTGTGCTCAGAGCCTGAGGAATATACACAAATTATATTTAAAATAATCAGCAGAAGCAAAAACTTAATATCAAACTGTTCTGATGGGTTATTACTTGGGTGTATAGGTGTATCAGTCTGTTTTGTTCTTGTATGTGAGTCCTCCCCACTACCCCCTCAAAAATAACAACAACAACAACAACAACACATAACACCCTGGCTGAAAATTTGTATTGTAGCAAGTTTTTTTGTCTTGGTTATATAAAGACTTGAAACAGATTGGCAATGGTCTGCAAAGTGCTAGCACATGAAAAGGGATGCCTTTTAGATGAAAAGGTTGTAAGAACCTTGGCTCATCTGTCCAGGATTGAAGGCTTTTATCATAGGATAGACTGGGATCTGTAGGAGCCCCAATGTGAGTTTGAATTTGGTGAATTGATGCTTACAACAGTGCATTCACGTGGGCTTCATGGTAAAGATCTCTGAGGTCCATTCATGGTTTTAATGACTGGCTCTTTCCTCCCTGCCGAATACATCTTCCTCTGGTAGAGACAAGACAGCAATTAGAAGATGTATGCTTTGAGTTGTATTGGGGTCTTGAATGAATTCTATTGATCATGGCTATTTGTACCTAGAAGGGAGATTTCTGAGTCTGAGGCCTTGATGGACTTAACTTCTGGGGTCTGCCCCATGCAGAAGGACATAGAGATCTAAGGCCACAAAGATTTTATCCATCAGCTTCCCCACCATTTTCTCCTATGAATTACCTGGCACCTTGCCATTGTTTTTCTAGGTTTCAAGCCATACTTTATGATTCCTTACTTCCTTAATTTATTGCTTTATCCATCCATTTTCTTCTCTCTTTCTCTAGTTTCAATTTCATGTTCTCTTAGTCATATTAGCAGGACTCTGGGCAAAGCCAGGTTTTGTATAGTACACCTAGAGCTCTACAACAATATTCTTTAAAACTAAGGCTATCTGTTTGAGTGATTCATACTGTCTTTTTTTCCCTTTAAGTGTATCTTTTAAATTTTCCAAATTGGATATGTATTCTTTTGGGAATAAGAAGACTTGTTAAAAATTTCTTAAAAGGAATGAATTAAAAACGTTTTGAAAGAAACAAACCTATTTCTCTGGGTTTTTGTCAAAATGTCATGGAGTAACCTCATTCTCACTATCTGAGCAAAGAACACAATTTTCCAGGTGATGAGGAAAGTAGGAGATACTGTGATTGATATATAGCTCATGAGAGAAGGTATGGAACAGTGGTGTTTGAAATCAGACAGTTCTTCATTATCAATCTTGGGTGTAAATTTCTTCTTCTGTGTAATAGGTGTAATAAATTCCTCAGAAGTAAAATGTAAAGATTAAATGAGAATGATTTCAAAGTATAAAGAGTATCCATAGTAGTCAAGAGAGAGCAGTCAGGTGGCATGTGGCTCATCTACCCAGCTCCTACTCTTGTGTCCATGAGAAGCACAGACAATTGAATCACATCTTTCCTGCAGAGACAACATATAGACTCAGAAATCTTCAGGGCAAGTATCATCAGTTAAATGGCATTGGATTTTGAAATCTTAGTAGTAAACACTTAAGCCATAGTAGATGTGATGAAGACAGTGGTGGTTTTGCTGCTGCTTTTGGTGGTGATGGTAAAAGTTCAGAGCCAGGTATGGTCAAGTAAACTCATTTTAAAACGGACCCCCTTGCAAATAACCATCATACACTCTAATCACAATACAAGGAACAACTACCAAAGGGCACCAGAGAGAGAGCAAAAGCAGGCAGATTTTGGATGGGAGGTGACACTTGGAAAAGAGAATAATACTGGGTAAATTTCTGTTTTCATGGCTTGTAGCCTGAGGGCAGGTCTAGGCTGAACCAGGCATGATAGAAAACTTACAGTGTTTCTGGCTGTAAGAATGAGAAGACAGGATTTGGAGCAACTATAGACATTAAAAAGTGAGGGAATAATCCTGGAAATGCGAAATTTAGAGGAGAGATCCAATTCAGTGTATAAATTCTGCCCAAGTTGGCCAGACTCGAAACGGCCCAGCTCAGCGTTAAAGAAGTGAACTACAATTTAAGCTTCAGCCCAAGAGATGGAATTTTCAGTTTAAGCTAAAAAAAATGAACAAAAAATTCAACAGTCTTCAGAGAAATACAACACAATATAAAATATCTACAACATAATATTCACATTGCCCAGGATCTACTCCAAAATTACTCAGCATGTTAAAAAAAAAAACAAAACAAAACTGGAAAGTATTAATCATTCTGAACAAAAGGGCAATCAATGCGAGACTGACTCCAAGATTATATAGAAATTAGAAATAGTAAAAAAGAATTTTAAATGAGCTTTCATAACTGTGCCCAGTAACTTAATAGAAAATATAGTCATAATTAATCAAAAGGTAGTGTTAGAGTCAGAAGGACAGTCAGAAAACAAGATCCCAAGACAATTAATTATCCTGAACGTTAAGATAAAAAATAACCTTTCGTATGAGTCTAAGAGATATCAACAGGATGTTACTGACCTCTGTCTGGAGAAGAAAGAGAGATAATGCTTCCATGGTGTGCTAAAGTCAACAACAGGCTTTCAGAGCTGGTTCTGAGATTAGTCTCTTTGCCCTGTAACTTTTCCTGCAATGCCATCTTATATTTAGGCTGCTTTGTATTGAAAATTAGAATGGGATCCAATCCTGGAGTGTCCTCATCTGGGTTTGTATGCTTTCAAGGAAAAGTCTTCAAAAACTTGTGTGGGGTTTGGGGTCAAAATGGCAAGTTGGCCTACAGTTTAAGCATTGGGCGAGTGGCTGGATGATATTAGAAAGGATACTACAATCCTTCAGGGTTTAATAAACTAGGGTTAATCCAAGATGATATAAAAACTGAGAATGAAGCTGTAAAAGAAGCTTTAAGGTTTCCTGAGAATGTTTATAATGACAGGATGTTTTGTTTTAGGAGAACACTAACCTGACCATGAAGCATCAGATCTTCCCTAAAGTGTGGATGAAATAGGAGGAGGATAAATTCTACCTTGAACCATATCTGAAAGAAGTTATTTGAGAAAAAAAATAGAAGAATGGGCAAAGAAAAAATCATGTAATTGACACTGTGAATGTAGCAGTCCTCAAAGTATGTTTATGCAGTTGGTAAAGCTTAAAATGTACAATTTAAGGACTCTTTGGGCTGTAAATGTATTACTTTTAACAAAATAGCAATTGTAATCATTGTTAGAGTTTTTGAATTCAAAACCTTATAAAAATCTTAACTACTTCTTTCACTTATCTGTTATAACACTTTCCAAACCTCTAAGTTATATTTAGTTAATGTTTAATTGCTGGGGCACCAAGAGACCATTTTAATCAGCTCTCCTCACTAGCTGGATAACCACAATTTACTAAAGGATATAATTTTATATCACATAGAATAGTCATTTTATATTGCCTTTGTAGGTTAGCAAGTTGCTTGGAAACCAGCTCCATAAGGGCCTAATTTGCAGGTATGAAATGGAATAAGAAGCAAGTGCCTGCACTCGATTTCACCTGAAGTAAATACAGCAGTCCAGCAGACTGGATTTCATATTTCAGAAGTCTTCTGAAAAGAAAAAGGGTTCACTCCCCAGTTTGCCAGGATTGGGAATCAGCCCCAGCTCAGCTCTTGTCAGACACTGGCCTCCAAAATATTTAATTTTGCATCCTACCAATAAAAAAAATCATGTACACAGCCTCAATATGGAGATTTATAAATCATGTGCATGTACTCCTGTGCTAATATGTATATTAGAAAACAAAAAGTAGACATTAAAAAGTAGATAAAAATGTAAAGACAAATTGAACTTTTTCCCCATATCCCAGTGACTTGTCCACTCTTGGAATCATTGTTATAAAGTACATTGTAAGGATTGAATATAAGTTATAGTTAAAAGTTTTAAGGTTATAGGTTGATGACCTTGAATATATATTAGAACTGTTCAATAGTGCTCTTCCCACCCCTAAATTCTGAAATGCTTTCTTTGGGGAAGTGAAAAGGATGGAAGCACAGTGAACCAAGAAGAAATTGTGTGGAGCCTGTACCTTCATAGTGATCCACAGAAAGCCATTGCCACATGAGGGGGGGATATCTGATAAGGGATCATACCTTGAATAAAACAGACTAAGAAAAACAAGTTTTAGGTTATATTTTAAATTCTTATAACAAAGAATCAAAAGTGTATATGTGCGTTTGGTATATCTGTGTGTGTGTAAATTCCCCCATCCCCAGAAGATGAGGTATATTCCACATTCATTACATTTGAGTTGCAACATGATCATAAAAGGGATTCTTTTTGAAAATATTAGAAAACTTCATTAAATTCCTTAAGGGCCACTTTTTTAGTTGATACTCAGGTTATTTTCTGATATACTTTTTCTGAAATCATTCTTGTCAAATCTCTGTTATTTGTCCAATCCAAGTTTACCAGATCCTCATTTGACAATGGTTTTGGTAAAAAGCAGGTCTACTTTAATACATAATATAAATAAAATTTAAGAAGTAATAAATAAACAAAATTAGCTATTTCACTTTGCATTGTATTTTTGGAAACATACCCGGAATCACAGAGAAACCAATAAAGATGTTGAGAGTTGATAGTTTAAGGAATGTTTTAGTGAGGGACTAGTTGCTTAAGGGTCAGATGATTAGTGAATAGTTTTTGTGTCATGATGTGTCCCTACTGAATCTAATTGTAGGTCCTAAGATGTTAAATTCCTGGACAACCAAGGACCCTATTGTTTAAATGCTGGCTAGTCATGCTCTGATTCCATTTCTCTCTCATCCACTTCAAATGAATTAAAATTGCATAACTGCTGATAGGGGTAATGCTCACATAACCTGTTTGGAAACCATTTTGGTGATATGTATCAAGAACCTCAAAATTGTTCTAAATAATTCCAGTACCAGCCACCATTTTTTTTGAGTTATAATTTTATGATTCTATATTTGTCACTCTAGGATCATTTAATCTTACAAAAATGCAATGACATAGATACTATTACCCCTTCTTTAAAAATGAGGAAACTAAAGTTTATAGAGGTCAGGCAACTTATACAAGGTTATGCATTCACAGAAATAGTGTATTATTCCAATGTTTAAGCTAGTAACCATGATGAAAGCTGGTTCATGAACAAAATGTTTGTGGCAGCATTGTTTATAAAAGTGAAAAATTTGGAGCAATGTAAATTTTCAACAATAGGACATGCTTAAGTAAGCTATGGTAAGTGAAAAAAGTACATTGATAAAGATCACTTTAAAACTTGAAAATTTCTTATGTTAAAGTTAGGTCAAAAAAAAAGAGGCAAGTAGTTTAAAAAAAAAAAACCCACAAAAACTCCAAACCAGCTCTATTCATTAAAGAAAAACTGAGGGGAGAGAGGAACAAGATGGTGACATAAGACACTCCAGGTTGTCATTCCCCCACAGAATCTTCTAACTAGCAAAAACTGGCAGAGCCACCTTAAAACTCTGAAAAATAAAGGATTGTAGTAACTACACAAGTACCTAGGCAAGAAAACACAGCTCTAAATGGTGGAGAATCTCTTGGTGCCCTTGCTGTTACTCCCCACCATTTCCTCAATGATGTAGAGCCAGCCTGCACTCCCATTCCGGGGCACTAACCCTCTCTCAGAGAGAGTAGAGTAACCCCTATGCATATATTGTTGTGCCTATATGCTGGTGACAATCTATCCTGTGGCATGAAAAACTGAACCAAGAAACTCACCTCTTGCATGCCCTCCCTGTGGCAGAAGCAGCTTGTAGACAGCTAAACCAGTGTTAGAAGTAAATCCGTACAGCCTGGGGCAAAGGATTACCTGATTTAAGTCATATAATAGGGCACCTGGGATGTGGAACAGTATGAGTTTGAATTCCTATAATAAGGAAGCACAAGCTCAAGACAAACAGGCTGAGAAAGATGAAGAAGACCTTGCACTTCATACTTGCCTTGGGCAGATCTCAATAGAAGGGCTAAACTCTGAAGGAGAGCACCAGCCAATGCAAAGTCAGTTTGCAAAGACTGAAAGGTGATTTTTGTGTTTGTTTGTTTTTTGTTTAGCTCCTGAACTTAAGGAAATGTCTGTCCTATCACTAGTTGGATACAAACAATAGGCAGCTCAAGGATACATCCCAGAGTCAAACTTTTAAAATATTAAGATGTACAGTGTTCAACAAAAAATTACAAGACAAATAGGGAGTGACAACCCTTCCAAAGGAGCAAGATGAAAATCCAGAAACCATTAACAAAGACCATATTGCACATACAGGATAAAGACTTCAAAAAATGATCCTCGATATGTTCAAGGAGATAAAGGAAGACACAGAGAAATAACTAAAAGATATCAGGAAAGCAATGAATAGACATGAGAATTGCAATGGATAGATATTTTAAAAGGGAACCAAAGGAAACCACCAGAGTTCAAGACTATAATAAATTAAATGGAAAAAAAACAAAATCAAAACAAAACCACAACAGTTTGGTTTCCTCTGTTTACCTTCTATGTCATAAATCTTGCCTTGGATTCACAAACAGGAAACATGACACCAATATACTTGGCTTCAGGGAAAAGTATAGAGGGGGCCTATGAATCAAGTATTGCCAAATCCCCGATTGCTTAGGCAACAGAAACATAGACTTTTACCAGGTTTCTGGTCCTAAAAAATTGTTGTTGGCTTAGTCTGTATTTGCTATTTTGAGGTTGAACTTCTAGTTTACATTGTCCCTGAATAGTCTGCTGAAAGGCTAATTTTTTTCCTTTATTTTTTGACCAGAAGTCAGATGTTACAATCTGGCTGCTAAGGGAAAATATTGAACAATAAATTGTAGGGCTGCCATAGCCAAAGAAAAATTAATACTTTAAAAAATGCACTATTGAATTCTGTAGCAGACTAAAATGAATTACTCCCAGGCATGAAATCTCTAAATAAGCAAAAGGTTGTTGACTTTCTCTTCAAGACAAAAAGTAGGAAAATCTGCCTCCTTCATACATTGTCCCCCATGTACTAGTAATTTATTCAGTGGACATCCTTTGTTCAAAAAGCTGAAAGACATCTCAATTGAAAATTTAATCTTTAAAAACTATTATTCCTTTTATATATGATAATAGCCAAAGTAAAAACTAACAAGCAAAACCCCCTACAACTAGACCTAGTTATGGATCTTATTTGGCAAATGACTATCAGGCTTATGTTGGCTACATGGCTCGATATATTCCCTGGAGGGTTGTATTGCAATTTATATTCTACATTAATCGTAGTGGGCTGCTAAGGTAAGATTGTTATATTCATTTAATTCCCCCTTTAAGCTTAAAAAATAAAGTTACACAAGGAAATTTATTTTAAGGAGAAGTCTCTTACAACCAGAATTTGAAGTAGGAAAAGCATCAAACACACTATCAAAATCAATCCAAAACCCTGTTTTCTGATTTGTGCCTCAGACTCTATGCCAACATAGCCTCTTGATAGTTTGCCTGTAGCACATCACAGGTTCTGTAAGAAGAATTATTACTATTAATAATCCACTGATGTCTTTATTTTCTTCCATTTCCATCTCTTAATGCTAACAGGTCAATACCATTTCTTACTGAAATTGTGGTAAATTATTCACAATGATTTGTTTCCATTCCATTTTAACTCACTTTCCTGTAGCCTTAGAATATTTCCCTGCCTCATTGCCTTATGAGCTTGGCCATTTGGCCATATAACTTACTTTGGCTGAAGGAATATCTTTGGAGAAAACTTTAATAAGTTGGCTTTGCAGCTCTTGTTCTCTATCATGAGAAAAGCATGTTCCAGATCATGTTTTCTCCTTCAGCCTGGGTCCTAGAATGAGTGGGTAGATAAGGTAAGGTGAGCCCAGCAGGGCCACAGCTGGTTTTTTAGTACTCATATAAGATGCACAAGAAATAAATGTTTAATGTTGTAAATCACAGAGATATTGTAGTGTTGGTTTCTTAGCAAACCTAACAAATACAGCAAATAATGAACAATTATCTTGGACTGAACATCCAGTCTTGGTGTCCCAAATACATCTTTACAAGTTCCCAAACGGCTCTTTCTTACTTACTTACTTACTTACTTATGTGGTCATTTGATTTGTATTCCTTAAAGCATCAAATTAATCTCAACTAAAGAGGTGTGGGAAAGAAAGTGCTACAGATAAATAATACTAAAAGCAATAGTAGCATACAGTGATTGAGTCCTTATTATGTGCCTAATACAGGGCTAAGTAAATTAATCTATTTTCTCATTTACAATCTCATAAAGAAAATTCATGAAGAAGATGCAAGTGTTTCTCTCTCTCTTTAACTTAATATTTTGAAATGCTTTAAACTTATAAGGCAGTTACAAAAATATTATAATCCCCATACAGAGAACTCCAACATACTCCTACACCTCCAGATACCCAGATCCAGATCCACCAATTTTAATATTTTGCCACATTTTTTGTATCATCATACCTATCTACCTGCCTATTTTTCAGTACATTTTCTGAACTCTTGAGTGTAAGTAGAAAACATCATATTACTTAATACCTCTGTGTACATTTCCTAAGAACAAGGATATTCACTATGTAACCATCTTAAGTGCAGTTAGCTAATTCAAGAAATTTAACATTGATATAAAATTTATAGTTTATATTCTAATTTTTTCATATGTCTCAGTAATGTCCCTTAAAGTCTTTTTTCCTTCCTTGCTAGATCCCGTCTAGGATCATGTATTGCATTTAATTATTATTGTCTCTTTATTTGCTGGTTTGTGTGTGTGTGTGTGTGTAAACATATATACAACAATACAACATAAACTTACCCATTTCAACCACTCCCAAGCATACCATTCAATGGGTTTAATCACATTCACAATAGTATGATACCCTCAACATCATCCATTATTAAAACTTTCCCATTTCCCCCAAATAGAAACCCCACATCCTTTATGCATTAACTCCCCATTTCTCCTGACCCTGCCAGGGGCAGCCTGTACTATTTCTTTCTCCATAAGCTTTCAAATTCTCTGATATTTTCTTTGTAGTTACCATTGGGCTTAAATTTAACATCCTAAATCTATAATGGTCTTATTTACTTTGATACAAACTTAATTTCAATTTTGCATACGAGCTATTTTTTCTATAATTCTCCATTCCCCCACTTTATGTATTCTTGCCACAAATTACGTGTTTATGTGTTATGAATCCAAAACCACTGGTATATTATTACATACTATGCCTTTTAGATCCTGTTGGAAGCAAAAAGTGGAGTTACAATCCAAAAATACAATAGAATTGCCACGTATTTACAAACGTTATTACCCTCACAGGAGATCATTATGTCTTCATGTGGCTTTGATCTCTTGTCTATTGTACTTTCCTTTCAATCTGCAGAACTCTCTTTAGCATTTCTTGTAGAGCCAGTTTAGTGGTGATGAACTTCCTCAGCTTTTACTTATCTGGGAATGTCTTAATCTCTCCCTCATTTTTCTAAGCTATAGAATTCTTGGCTATTTATTGCTTTCAGCACTTTACATATGTCATTCCACTGTCTTCTGGCCTCCAGGGTTTCTAATGAGAAATTGGCACTTAATCTTATTGAGGTTTCCTTGCATATGAAAGGTTGCTTCTTTCCTATGACTTTCAGAATTTTCTCTTGGCTTTTGGCATTTGATAGTTTTATTATAATAAGTTACAGTGTAGGCCTATTTGGATTTATCCTGTTTGGAGTTCATTGGGTGTCTTGGATGTATATAAAACTTTGTGAAAATTTTCAGTCACTAT
The DNA here is from genome assembly GCF_030445035.2 of Dasypus novemcinctus. Classification (NCBI taxonomy): domain Eukaryota; kingdom Metazoa; phylum Chordata; class Mammalia; order Cingulata; family Dasypodidae; genus Dasypus; species Dasypus novemcinctus. The sequence continues at coordinate 46,340,117 of NC_080698.1, read as the reverse complement.
TTCTTTAAATATTCTCTCTGTCCTGTTCTCTCTTTCTTCTTCTTTTAGGTCTCCTGCAATTGGTACATTTGATGGTGGCCCACATGGTTCCTCAGGCTCTGCTAACTTTTCTTCATTCTTCCTTCTTTCTGCTCCTCAGACTGCATAATTTCAATTATCTTATCTTCAAGTTCTCTGATTCTTTCTTCTCCCAGCTCCAGTCTGCTGTTGAATCCCCTAGGGAATTCTTAATTTTCATTATTGTGGCCTTTAGTTCTGGTTCCTTTTCATAATTTCTATCTCTTTATTGATAATCTCTTTGTGTCCATCTATCATTCACGTAATTTTCTTTAGTTCTTTGTCTGTGTTTTCTTTAGCTCTATGAACATATTTAGGACCATTTTTAAAAGTCTTTGGTATGTCTCATGTCTGATCCTCTTGATTGATGGTTCCGAATGCTTTCATCTTCTCCTTTGCCTGGGACATCACTTCCTATTACTTTGTATGTTTTGTAATCTTTTGTTCAACCCTGGGCATTTCAATATTATAATGTGTTATTGCTGAAATTGAGATTCTGAGGCATCTGTTCTTTAAACTTGTTTTCAGGTATTCTTCTAACAGAACTTTCATTGAATACCAGAAGCTAACAAAAAGAAAAGAAGTAGAAGGGAAAAAAGAAAACACCTTTCTCAGTCTTTGCAAATTGACCTGTGTGACTTCTATATTTCAAGACTTTTCCATACAATTGTTTGGGAGAATGCTCCAAATCAAATTGTAGGGACCTCCCTGATCCTTTCTGCCAATGAGTATTGTCTTGGGCATACCTGTGTTGCCCTAGGTATTACCTCATTTATGTGGATCCGAATGTCCCCACTTCCTTAGCAAACCAAATCCTCACAGTTCTTGGCAACTTACTGCTTGTCCTATAAGCAGCAGTCCCTTGCCCAAGGCAGCATGACTTGACTGCTTTCCCACAGCATTTTGCAGGAGACCTCAGTAAGCTGCCTTCTACATATAGGGCAAGTTCTGGGACAGCAAATCCCTCTGGCTGCCATCAACAGATTGTGCCAGATATACATGCTTCTAGCACGTTCATGAGGGTTATTCTCTTTCTTCCCTCTGGAACTGGGGTTAGGAATCTGTGAATTGAGAGTACAGGCTGGCTCTGTGCCAAACTGGTGAGGGGATGGTGGAGGGACCAAGCAGTGTGCTCTGAGAGCCTACCACTTTTAAGTAACATTTTCCTTAATTTGGTCCTCACCCTGTTTCTTCAGTCCTTTGACTTTCTGGAACTTTTAGAAATATTTTCTGCAGGTTCTTCCTGATGTTAAAAGCTTTTATTGGAGGATGGAGCCCTGAATGTCTGTCTCTTCCATCTTGTCTGGGGTGGGGCCCCTCTTTTTTTTCTCCAGTTTAATGTTTGCCTTTAAATATTATTTATTTTTCTCATAAAGATATGTTATAACGTTTACTTCATAATTTTTTTCAAAGAAGCTTTAGATTATATAAATGTTACATAAAAAATACAAGGGATTCCCATATGCCCCACTCCACCCCCTTCTATGCTTTCCCACATCAACAACATTCCTTATTAGTATTGTACATTTGGTACAGTTGATGAGTACATATTGAAGCATTGCTACTAACTATAATTTAAAGTTTACATTACAGTTTATACTGTCTTGCACAATTTTGTAGGTTATGGCAAAATATACAATGACCTGTATCTGTTACTGCAGTGCCATGTAGGACAATTTCGATGTCCAAAAAAATGCCCCCATATTACATCTATTCTTCCTTCTCCCATTTCTCAGAACCTCTGGTGGCCACTGCCTTTGTATCAATGATAAGAGTTCTTCAATCAGCAGAATAATAAGGCAATAATAGTAAATAGTAAATAGTAAAATAATAGTAAGTCTACTTTAGTTCATTTTTTATTTCCCAATCTTGAGGATTTGGGGACGGTGATGCCCACTCTGCTTCAAACTGAGAGGTAGCATAGATCCCACAGGGCAGATAGATGGAACTATCTTGCTTGCAGTTTCAGACATTCTTTGTTCCTTGGGATGGGCTTTGTCCATTATCATATCCTTAGTAGTTGTCCTGGGTGAGTCCAATGAATAGGAGCAGAATTGCTGAAATTCAGGGCTCAACTGGTACATGGATGGATCAAAGATTTAAGTATCTGGGACATATATTTATCAAGTATTGTGCTAATTACAGGTTCAGATAAAAGGGGCAGAAGAGCCAGGTATGGAGAACTTGTAAATGAGTCTAACTCTGTTACACTGGGGAGCATAAATTCCAAAGTCAGGCCCACTGACAAGGTGCTGAATTCCTAAACTGTCTTCCCTGCTTTTAGTTTCTGGATGTCTCTAGAGCCCTTAGGAGTCCCACTATTTGAGGCACTGTTTGCAGTGGCAGTTAATGAGATCCTGGTGAGGCTTGCATAAGTGTAACCTCTGGAATGATCTCCTGACTCACTTTGAAGTCTCTTAGCCATAAAAACTCATTTGTATTTACCATTTCCCCCTTTTGGTCAATGTCTTTTTCCTGATGCATTACGAGTTAGCACTTGGTAATTATCCCTTGGTGCCAGAAAGGCTCATCCTTGGGAGTCAGGTTTCATGTCAGGGGGAAGGTGGTGTGTTTATATGCTGAGTTTGAATTAGAGAAAGGTCATCTTTGAGCTTTCAGGAGGTAACACTTGGGCAATATGTAATACTAGGCTAAGATTGAATTTCACAAGAAAGTTTCATAACTACAATCATCAATATCAAGGGCCTGGCATAATTGTCCATCTTCCTTCACTAGGCACTGCCCTTGAACTTGGCCCCCTCTTTTTTTAGTAGAAAGAGGAATGTAACCTCCAAGATCTACAGCCAGTAGGTGATTGAATCTAAGATTTTGAGCCCAGCATTCTGTCTACAGAGGTGAATTCTTATCCCACTCTGCCATCTTCACATATTGTATTTCAAAAATAAATTGAATTGAAAGTTTGCATGATCTGCTGTTTCATATTTCTCTGAGAATAGCTTTTTATAAAAAGGGGGAAAGTCTTCTAATATGTCAGACTTCCATAGATTGGCACTATCTTGGGTCATTGAGACAGAACATAAGAAATCTTTTGCTTGGGCCCTTCACTTGGGTTCACTCTAACTAGCAGGTGGTCTTTGGGAAAAACTTTCATTTTTGACAGTTTTTCTTCTGAAATGTGCACAAGGATTAGTGAGACAATGGCCTGCAAAGCACTTTGAGCTCTGGGGAACCAAGAGGTGATGTAAGTGCAAGGGAGTTTTCCTCTACAAGTTAGTACCAATTCTTTAGATAGAAAACCTCTTTAAAAGTACCACTAAGATTGTGATAAAAATCAACCAATGCCACACAATTCAGTGAAGGTTAAATGTCTGTCTCTGACAACTGAAATGTGAGAGGCTGGCAAAGTAGAATTATAGAGTCAAAGTTTGAGCCAAGAGGAACTTCAAAGACCCTTGAGTCTAAATCAGTTATTTATTTATATATTTATTTAGCCAGGAAAAAGAGTCTATTGAGAAACAACAAAGGAGATAGTACAAACCCAAGACATGGATGCAGGCATGCTATAGGATGAGATGCACAATGTGGAGTCCCAGGGTAGGCCTTTTTAAGGTCCCTCCTCATCCCTTTCCCTCATATTAAGGAGGAATCTCGGCTACTTGCTGTCTTGAAGGGTGGCCTTTCTACCTTCACCTGTCAGCTTTCAGGAGCCAATAGGGAGGCCTTTCTTTTTGGAGATATCTGGGGCTTCTTTTGAGTTTGGGAATTTCAAATGGGACCTTATGACCAGGGTCTTGGTAGGCTTTATGGCTATAAAGGTTACAGCTTTGCTCTCAATCAGCTGCCTTCACTCAGGTTTCTGGGCATGGTCTCATGGCTATGTTCTGACCATAAACCTTTTATTTTAACAAATGAGTAAACGTACCTAAAGTGCAAAACCTGTTGGGTTAGCTGTCTTTCCCAAGTTAACACAGACAGATAGGTTCAACGAAGTGGAAAAAGTGATTGCTGTGTGGTGGATACCAATATGTATCATCAGAACTCAAAGGAGAAGGGTGCAGGGGAGGCCTGGTTGCTGGGTGGCTGGTGATAATGTCAATAAAAAGGCAGGGCTTGATCCAGATGACTAGGAGGGATTTTAATAAGTTCAGGAGAAAAAGCGATATATTCCAACTGTAAACTACGTGATGTTAAGTTTGAGGTTCGACTATATATACATAGTAAGAAAAATCACAGCACCTAATACTATAGTCTGAAGAAGCTCCATAAAAGATGCAGTATGTATAATTGTTCATATTTTCTCAACTTCATCTCTCATTCTCATTCTTGCTTCCTTCCTTCCTCAAATACTTAATACTTGTGTCTTTGTGGGCAAAGCATTAGAATGAGCAATATTTCTTGGAAGTAGGGAGTAATTAAAAAGTAATAATTTTTTTCTTGGCACTAAAGGAACTTAAAAACTAATGTATCTAAATTTCTGTCTTTCTCCTATCTGTCTATCTGTCATCACCTACTGATCTGCATATATAGTGCTATCTTATTACTACTTAGGATGGGGGAACCTGAGAGGTAGAGGGAGAATGCCATGGTAGTTCAGAGATTGATTCTTGAAGGAGATACAATAGTAACAACCACAACCAACATTCATATTGGGCTTACTATGATCTAGGCTATGTTCTAAGGGCTTTACATGCATTAGCTTATTTAATTCTACTACCCCATGTGGTAGATTCTGTGTCAGTAGGAATCTTTCTTTCTGCATCTCTTGGCTCTGTTTCCCTCTCTCTTGGCTGGATTCTCAGTGGACTCTACAGAGTGATAGCAGAGGTGCAGTATTGGGCTGAGCCAAATTGAATCCTTGGACAAAAGGAAAAATCTGTACTGATCCTCTCCTTATCTGAAACTTTCATCTTTTGTTCACCAGGGATTTTTGCATTATTTTTGCTCTTTTAAGTGAAAGCATTAAACTTATTTATCTTGATTACTTAGTTTTTTGATATCCATTCTTAAATTATGCTACTGAGGCAAGTGCCTCACTTAACCTCACCCTAGTCCTGGCAGTGTTCCATCATAGAGGGTCCTTATGGTCCTGGTGTTGGTACCATGCTCGGTCCTGAATCAGTCTTCGAGAATCAAGGGGAATGCAGCTCTTTGACTGGGATCAGTCCATTCCAGCTTCTGAGAGTGTGAGAGTAAGGTGTCTTACTTATGGCTTCCTGGTAGCAGAGCCTGAAATGGAGAATCTTGTTCTACCTATTTGGGGGAGTAGTGTGCTCAGGAGAAGGGAAGTAAGAAAGCAGAAATATATGTTAAGCAAGCATGTGATTTCATCTGAGACTAGCTTTGGGTAATTCCCTGAACTGAGGCAAGGGTTCACCTTTTGTACTGCGTGATGGTCAGTCATAGTTAAGGTCTGTGGGTGGGGGAGGAAAGCTGCTCCTATTTGACTATGATGTGTCTAGAGAATGGAGCAGTTGTGAGTTATTATCAACCAACACACATAGCAGCCAAGGATGACCACAACTTCCAGAAGAGAGATCTGGCCAGGTCACCACCAGTGTCCAATACAAGAAGTGCTCCCCAAAGACACAGTGACCAGAAAGGGAAATGGATGTGGGTCAGTCATTCAATAACTGTCCTCTATACTTAGCTACTTAGCTAAGGAGACAGAATGGGTTGTCTGATAGTGACATGCATTTCAATGACAAAGACATAAAATACACACATACTTTCATACATCCTGATCTGGAATGTTGAAAAGTGGCAGTGGCTGCTTTTGCTGCCATCTTGCTGCCTGGCTTGTAAGTAAAAGCTTTTAGCAGAGAACCAACAAGCAGTGCTGCTAACCTGATCTCACCTCCCTGCTTTCAAGTAGCCCATCTGAGTCACAGAAAACCAGTGAATCATGCTGACAGTTCATGTACAGGTCCAGGAATGGCTCGACAAGATAGCACTATGGACTTGTAGCAAATGGACTTGCTCCTTGAAAATTCCATTAGGAGAGGTATCATGGCAGGTAGAAGGTGCATATATGAGGGAAATTGTGCTGGTGAGTGAATTGAAGTATGGGGAGGAAAGAGGAGACACAAGGTGTGAGCTGCATGGCATTCCAGGGAAGCTGACTAGCTGCTCCCCTGTTAGGGAGGGGAATCCCTGTCACCCTTTCATTAGATGTAATTGAATGCCTACAGAGGCAGTAATTACAAATACCAGCCAGACCTCACAGGCTTATCTGTTTTGTTTATCATCAGAGCTCGGGTATTGATCATTTCTAGGGAATCCCTTTCCTTTGGATAGGGATGGGTAAATTGGATTAGTAAGGCCTGGTATGTATTGTATAACACACTCCTCCATGGAAGGTAGATCAGAAGTGCTGAGAAATGGCAAGCACTTGGTTTCCTAGGGTATATGGGATTCCAACACACTGGGGTGTTTCTTCCAGGAACTTATGCTCAGATTCTCTACCATCCTAGTATCCTTAATTTCCCTGGTTTCAAAAGAACCCTACAGAAACGATGCAGCTGGGTATTAAGGATTGAACTGTGTCACCCCCAAAAGGCAGTCATCCGTTGGTCCCATGGCTGTGCCTATTTGTAAATAGGAACTTTGAAGATGTTATTAGTTGACATTTGACCAAACTGAAAGAGGGAGAGCATTAATACAATGTGACTGAAGTCCTTATAAGCAAAGAAAATTGAACAAAGAAGATGACATGGGGAGCAACCCAAAACTGGAAGTCAATGAAACACTGAAGAGAAGGGAGAAGATGTCACTATGTGCATTGTCATGTGATGGAAAAGCCAAGGAAGCCCAATGATTCCAGGCTAACCAGAACTACCAAGCCCAGTAGGAAACATCTTTCTAGTCTCTGAAACCAAGGACCAATAAATCCCTATTGTTAAGCCAACCCAATGAATGGTATTTGTTTTGGCAGTTAGGAAACTGCTACATGGGGTAGCTCCCCTCCCACATCACTATCTGCAGGTGCCATCAATAGAATGGCATGGCTGGAGAGAGAACCAATTATTCTGAAAGCTGGTAAATAAAGGGATAAAGTCACTCATATTTCTGGCTTTTGCTGCATGAACTCTGTCAGGGCAACTAAACTGTTGATAAGGGGAGGAGTCTATTTATGGAAATGGTCCAGCTAATCAATGAAGAAAAAATGGTAGAATTAAAGCAATGATTCTCAAATTTATCATGCATCACAATCAACCAGAGAGGACTTGTTACAATGTAGATGATGGACCCCACTCCACAGTTTCTCATTCAGCAGGTCTGGGGTTAGGCTGTAGAAATTGCATTTCTAACAGTTTTCCAGGTGATGCTGATATTGCTTGTTGGGGCACAACACTTTGACTCTATGAATTTGCTTATTTTAATTGCATATCAGTGAGTTTGTAAAATATTTGGCCTTTTGATTTTGGTTTATTTCACTCATAATGATGTCTTGAAGGTGCATCCATTGTTGTCATATGTATCTAGAACGACATTCTCTTTTATGGCTGAGTAATATTCCATAGTATGGATATGCTACATTTTGTTTATCTGTTCATGGGTCAATGGACCCTTGGGTTGCCTCCATCTTTTTGCATTCGTGGCTAATGCTGCTATGACTATTAATGGGCAAATATCTGTTCTAGTCCCTTTTTCAGTTCTTTTGGTTATGTTAATATTTAACTTTCTGAGGAACTGCCAAACTGTATTTCACAGTGGCTGCACCATTTTACCTTCTCATCAACAATGTATGAGCATCCCTACTTTTTCACCAACCCTCTCTATTTTCCATTTTTGTAAAAATAACCATTCTAGTGGATGTGAAGCAGTATCTTGTGGTTTTGATTTGAATTTCTCTAATGGCTAATGAAGTTGAGCATTTTTTCATCTTTTCATTGGTATTTTGTATGGCTTCTTTGGAGAAATAACTATATATATATATATATTTTTTTAGGAGACACCAGGAACTGAACCCAGGACCTCGCATGTGGTAGGCAGGCACCCAACTACTTGAGCCATATCTGCTTCCCTTTTTTTTTTTCTTTTTATATTCTGGATTTTAAGCCCTTATCAGGATGATTTATACATATTTCTCCAATTTTATTGGTTGTATAATCACTTTCTTGATAATGACCTCTGTACAAAATTTTTTGTATGGATAAAGGCAACTTTTATCTATTTTTTCTTTCTTGCTCATGCTTTTAGTATTATATCCAAGAATCCATTGTCTAATACAAGATCCTGAAGATGTTCCCTTATGTTCTCTTCCCAGTTTTGTTGTTTTAACTCTTATATTTAGGTTATTGATCCTGTTTTGTATATGGTGTGAGGTGTGGGTCCAATTTCATTCTTTGGCATGTGATGGTCCAGTTTTCAAGCACCATTTGTTGCAGAGACTGTTATTCCCTGCATTGATTAGACTTGGCACCCTTGTCAAATATCAGTATGCCACAGATGTGTGAGTTTATTCCTGAACTCTTAATTTTAGTCCATTGGTTCATCTGTCTCTCCTTATACCAGTAGTACTCTGTGTTGATTACTGTAGCTTTGTAGTAAGTTTTAAAACCCGGAAGTATGAATCTTTGAACTTCTTTTTCAATGTGTTTTTGGCTATTCAGTGTTTTTTGCGTTTATATAATGAATTTGAAGATTAGATTTTCCATTTCTTCACAAAGGCTGCTGGGATTTTGATAGCTATTGTATTAAATCTGTAAATCACTTTGGGTGAAATTCATTTCTTTCTATTTTTCTTTCTGTGAATGTATTGTACTACATGGATGTTTTGTTATGTCAAACCATCCTTGCACTCTTACAATCAATCCCACTTGGTCATGGTGTATTATCCTTTTATGTGTAGTTGGATTCCGTTTGCTAGAAAGCTGTTGTTTAGGATTTTTTGCATCTGTATTTATAAGGGATATTGGTCTATAATTTTCTTTTCTTGTGATATCTTTTCTGGTTTTGTTATTAGGGTAATGCTGGCCTCATAGAATGTGTCAGGGATTATTTCCTCCTTTTCAATTTTTTAGAAGACTTTTAGAAGGATTGGTGTTAATTCTCCTTTTATGTTTCATAAAATTCACTAGTGATGCCATCTGGTCCTGGATTTTTCTGTGTTGGAAGTTATTTTTATTAGCTAAAGGCTGCCAAGGCAATATACCAGAAATGGGTTAGCTTTTATAGTAGGGAATTTTTAATACATGCAGTTACAGTTCCAAGGATGAGAAAAATGTCCAAATCAAGGCACCAGGTGAAACTCTCTCCCCAAAGACTGGTGGTGATCCTGGATTGCTGTCACATGGCAAGGCATGTCTCTCCTCCTCTGGGTCTTACTGTTTTCAGTTTCTGGCTTCCTCTAGCTTTTGCACTTCCCCTGTGGCTTTCTCTCCAATCCTGTGACTTTCTCCAAGTTTCCACTGATTTCAGCTTCTGGTTTCTGGGACTTTCTTGCTCAGCTTCTGGTGGTGGTGGTGGGGGGGGGGTTGGTTCTCTCTGTGTCTCTGCTCCCTCTCTCCATGTTCATCCCATAAGAGGAGTAAGACCCACCTTAGGCCATGCCCTGTTGAAGTAACCTAATCAAAATAACCTTAACTGAAGTAATCTAATCAAAGGGTCCTACCTACTATAGATTCATACCTAATTTAAGAACATAATTTTCAGGGCCACAAAAGCCTTAAACTACTGCAGAAGGTTTTTGTTATTGGTCTATTGAGATTTTCTATTTCCTCTTGAGTTACTTTAGCTAATCTACATTTTTACAAGATTTTCCATTTCATCTATGTTTTCTAATTTGTTGGCATACAATTGTTCATAGTAACTTGTAATACTTTTATTTCTGTAAGGTTAGTAGTAATGTCCCTTCTTTCATTTCTGATTTTAGTTACTTGCATCCTCTCTTTTTTCCTTTGTCAGTCTAGTGAGAGGTTTGTCAATTTTGTTGATCATTTCAATGAACTGACTTAAATCTTTTCATTATTTTTAAGTTATCAATTTAATCTAATCTTTATAATTTCCTTCTGCTTACTGGGTTTAGCTTGCCTTTCTTTATCCACTTCTTCCAGGTTTGAGGTTAGGTTACCAATTTGAGATACTTCTGTCTTAATGTAAGTAGTTTCCCTCTGGGCACTTTGTTGCATTCCTTAAGTTTCATTATGTTGTGTTTTTGTTTTCATTAATTGTCAAATATTTTCTGATATCCCTTGTGATTTCTTCCTTGACCTGTTGGTTGTTTAAGGGTGTATTGCTTGTTTCCATTTATTTGTAAATTTTTCAGTCTTCTTTCTGTTATTGATTTCTAGCTTCATTTCATTGTAATCTGCAAAGATATTTTGTATGATTTTAGTAGTTTTCAATTTATTGAGAATTGTTTTGTGACCTAACACATGGTCTTTCCTGGAGAATGACTGATGTGCACCTGAGAAGAACGTGCATTCTGCTATTCTTGGTTGAGTGTTCATGTGCCTATTTGGTCTAGTTAGTTTATAATATTGCTCAAGTCCTTAATTGCCTTATTGATCTTCAGTCTAGATATTCTATCCATTATTTAAAGTATTGTGTTGAAGTATTCTAGTATTGTAGAGCTGTCTGTTTCTCCCCTCAGTTCACCTAAATCAAGGGCTCCTGGGGTACTGTGGAGGCAGGTAGGGTCACCTTTGGAAATACAATAACTTCTCATGGGTATGGAATACCATTTAACTCTTGAAAAATATTTTTGTAGGCACATATTTTTAAATACTTGTATTTGTTTAGGAATCTCTTTGTATACATTAGAGACGTGCTCTCTTAAATTATATTCTTTTCAGCAGTGAAAATTACATTGTACCTTTAGTAACACTTGTATTTTATTAAGTTTTTTTAAATTTGTAGACTCTAGAAAATAAAAATTATGAAAATAAAAATCATTTGTCATACCACCAAAAATTATTTACTTCATATATTTGTGGGCTCTATTGTTGCATACATTTATGGTTTTTTAAGTAATTATTTATTTATTTTATTTAGCTTGTGTAGATAGTAGTTTATAGACACATGAATTAACAAATGTAAAGATAAGAAAGACCCCTTAGACTTGATTTTTCTGGTGTTCAAATTATTCTACCCATCTTTGAATTTGATTTGCGCTATCTTTAATGCATATTAGTCTGCTGGGCAGAAGTAAGATGTGAACTGAATATAAGAAGATGAAACTGAATTGAAGAAGGTCACAGAGTCTGGAAAGTTGTGTGAAATTCAATATTAATGCTGAAGAACAATTGGAAACAACAAGGACTGGGGAGGCAGATGTCACTGCAGATTAAGCTGTTAACCAGTTAATATGAGTTTTTTGAGCAACACTTATATCAGATCCTCTGATATAAGGACAAAGATAGAAATTACACAGCCAATTTTGAGGTTAAATTTTCTTGTCAGAAAACTGTAAGGATTTACAATACCAGAAATTGAATTTCATGAAAAGATACAATCCAAAGGTTTAACCTGAGTTCAGAGTTTAAGCTAGATATGAGGAAAAAACAAAGAAGAGAATTAAGTACTAAATGATGTACTGGGATGAAATAAAATCTAAAAATTTTAAAGTACAAACAATCTAGTATTGATTTAACAGTTGAATGGCACTAAATTCAAGGTTGTCTTCTCAGTATCTATCTAATCTGGCATTAATTGGTAATTTGTGACTATTAAATTTCTGAAGAAATGAGCTTATGAATGGATAGATGGTAGATGGAAAGAAGAATTCTGAAAGGAACAGACTTATAAATTGAATTCATAAATAGAAAAATAGAGCACAATAAGTAAATGGAAGACAAATGAATGGATGGTGGTTATAGATGGAACATGATGGAATTAAATAATTTTCCAGTATAGTCAAAACTGACTAGTGGGTATGAGATGATGTTTCAGCTATAGGGATGTGATAGGTGCTGGGTGAACACAAGTACACTTTACTATTAGATCCTCCACTGTTGCTACATACACACACACAGAATCACAGATGCACATACATTAAGCATTTCTTCTCTTCTCCTTACTGTAGGGTTTTTATCAAACTTGTGTATCTGTAGTCTTTTCCTCCAAAATTTACCTACACAGACTGTATTATTCAATTAATTATTTTCTTCTTCATTCAATAATTCCTACTGGGGTTCACATTTGGGCTTTTCCTTCCACTGTTTTGTTCTGGATTTAAAATATTATAGAGTTCAACGACTGCCATCCAGTATACATATGTGTTTATAATCAATATACTTTGTTTAACTGAGCCTTTTATCAATATATAGTACCCTTACTTGTCCCTTTTTGAAGATTATGACTTGAAGTCTATTTTGTCTGATACTAGTATAGCCATCCCCTTTGGTTACTATTTGTGTGGAAATTTTTTCACTTTTCAATTTCAACTTATTTGTGTCTTTGAATTTAATGTGGGTCTAATTTTAGGAGCATAGAATTGGTCTGTACTTTTTTATACATTCTGCCAATCTCTGCCTTTTGATTGGAGAGTGTAATCCATTTGCATTTGGAGAAATTACTGATAAAGCAGGACTTACCTCTGCCATTTTGCTATCTTATTTTTGTAAGCCATATACCTTTTATGCCCCTCATTTCTTCCACTACTTATTATTTATTTATTTATTTATTTATCCCCCCTTGCCACTTGCATGCTGTCTGCTCTCTGTGCCCATTCACACAGACCCGTTCTTCTGTGTCTGCTTGTCTCCCTTTGTTGCGTCATCTTGCTGTGCCAGCTCTCCGTGGGTGTGGGCCGTCAGCTCTCCGTGGGCGTGGGCCGTCACTCTCCGTGGGCATGGGCCAGCTTGCCTTCACAAGGAGACCCTAGGAAGTGACCCCAGGGCCTCCCATTTGGCAGATGGGAGCCCAGTCGGTTAAATCACACCTGCTTCCCCCCGCTACTTATTATAATAATGTTTAGTCAGTCTTTTGTAGTGAACTATCTAGAATCCTTTTTTTTTTTAAGATTTATTTATTTATTCCCCCTTTGTAGCTTGTTTTTTTTTTCCCCCTGTCCTCTGTGTCCATTCGCTGTGCTTCCCTCCCCCCACACCCCCGTGTCTGCTTCTTTCCCTTTGTTGTGTCATCTTGTTGCATCAGCTCTCCGTGGTGCACGGGCCATCAGCTCTCCGTGGCACATGGGCTAGCTTGCCTTCACAAGGAGGCCCCGGGACATGAACCAGGGCCTCCCACATGGTAGACAGGGGCCCAACTGATTGAACCACAGCTTCCTTCCCTAGAATCCTTTTTCATAATATTTTGTGCATATTTTTATATGTTTTCTTTGTAATCACCATGGGCTTAAATTTAACATATGTAATCTATACCATTCTTGTTTGATTTGATACAACCTCACTTCAATAGCATAGACAAAATATATTCCTACACCCCTCTCTTATCCCCCTTTATAGTATCATCTCACAAATTACATTGTAATAAACCTTGTACATTGTACATCTTTGTACACTATGTATTCCAAACCATATACTTATATTCCTTTTTATGCATTTGCATTTTACTACTATAAGAATGAAAAAGTGGAATTACAAACCAGAAATACAATAGTACTGGCTTTTATAAATATTCAGGTAGTTAGCTTTATTTGGGATCCTTTTATCTTTGTGCAGCTTCCATATTCTCAATCTGAGGCACTCCCTTCAGCATTTCTCGTGGTGACAAAATCCCTATGTTATTGATTATCTGGGAATGTCTGAATCTCTCCTTCAGTTTTGAAAGATCTTTATGCTGCATATAGAAATATTGATTAGCAGTTATTTCTTTTCTTTCCTCACTTTAAATATTTTTCCTTCTGTCTTCTTGCCTCCACTGTTTCTGATGAGAAATTGTCATTAATCTTATTGAAGTTCCCTTGTACATGATGTGTTGTTCCTCTCTTGTGGCTTTCAGTTTTCTCTCTTTGTCTTTGTGATTTCTCTCTGTCTTTGGGATTCAACAGTTTCAGCCATTGTTTCTTTGAATATTTTTTTCTGTCCTTTATCTTCTGTTTCTTTGACTCACATAATACCCTTAGTGGTATGTTGTTATACAAAAAGTGTCTTAGGCTCTGTTCATTTTTCTTCATTCATTTTTTCTTTTTGCTCCTCAGTCTGTATGTCTTCAATTTTCCTACCTTTCAGTTCACTGGTTATTTATTTTGCTAGCTCCAATCTGATGTTGTCCTCCAAGGACTTTATATAATTTCATATTATTGCACTCTTCAGCTCTAGTATATTTGGTTGATTCTTTCTTATGGCTTTTCTGTCCTTATGTAAATTTTCATTCTGTTCATGTATTGTTTTACTAATTTCCTTTAGTTCTCTGTCTATGTGTTGCTTTAGTTCTTTGAACATATATAAGACATTTTTTCTTAAATTTTTTATCTCTTATGTGCAATATCTGGTCATCCTCATAATGGTTTCTGTCATTTTATTTTGGTCTTTTGTTGTTTCTTTTTATGGCCTTGTGATTTTTTTTTTTTTTTGAAATCTGAGCATTTAGATATTTTGATGTGTTTACTCTGGAAATCAAATTCTTTTCCTACCCTAGGTTTGCTGTTTTTTCCCCTTTTCTTATTGTTGAAAGTTACGGTCTGTTTAATAATTTTTTCCCCAAATTATGTATAAAAACCAGTATTCCTTCATGTATGTAGTAACTGAAGTCTCTGTTTCTTAATCCTGTGTTCAAGGTTTGGCTGCGTGACAGGAACTAATAATCACCACCACCACAACAGAAACCTAAGGTGAAAACACCTTTCCCAGTCTCTGCAGATGAGCTTTGTGCTATTGCTCTCCTCCAGCACTTAGGCAGTCTTATAGTGAACCTGAAGGGCAGCTCAAGGTGAAAGCATAGGATCCTCTCAGGTCTTTCTGAGCTTCCATCTTGTCCTTCATATGCACGTGTGGCCTTATCAATTCCCCTATATATATAAATACTCCAAATGTATCCAACTTTGCCCTAAAAATTCCCAGCTTTTCCTTCAAGTTCTGGGTGCTATTTATGTGTCAACCATTAATCAGGTAAAGTCATCATAAGGTTTTCCTACCATTTCTTTTTTCTTTTTTCTTTATTATTTTTTAAATGTTACATTAAAAAATGTGAGGTCCCCATATATCCCCCACCCCCTCACCCCACTCCTCCCATAACAACAACCTCCTTCATCATCATGGCACTTGCTGAATATATCTCTGAGCACTGCTGCACCACATGGTCAATGATCCACATTATAGTTTACACTCTCCCCCAGCCTACCCAGTGAGCCATAGGAGGACATACAATGTCCAGTAACTGTCCCTGCAGCACCACCCAGGACAATTCCAAGTCCTGAAAATGCCCCCACATCACATCTCTTCTCCCCACTCCTTACCCTCAGCAGCTACCATGGCCACTTTCTCCATGTCAATGCCACATTTTCTTTGATTACTAATCACAATAGGTCATGAATAGAATATCAGTAAGTCCATTCTAATCCTTACTCTATTCCTCCATCCTGTGGACCCTGGAATGGTTATTTCAACTCTACATCTATATTGAGAGGGGGCTTAGATTCCACATGGATGCTGGATGCAATTCTCCTGCTTTCAGTTGTAGGCACTCTTGGCTTCCTGGTGTGGTGGTTGACCTTCTTCACCTCCATGTTAGCTGGCTGGGGTAAGTCCAATTAACCAGAGGGTAGGAGTTGCAAGTCTGTTGTGGCTCAGGGCCTGGCTATCATATGGACAGTCCAGAGATTCAGGTCCCCTGAGTATACACTAAACCTCAGCGCCAACCACAGGTCTGGTAAAAGTGACAGGAGAGGCTTGTGGACAAAAATCACATCTGACACCAATTCCATCACACTCAGGAACACAAACTCCAAAGTAGGGCCAACTGACATGGCACTGGACTCCATCTGCCATGATCATAAAAACGTGGGTCTCTGTAGCCTTCAGAAGAACCAATACCTGGAGTTGTATCTACTTTAGCTGTCTCTGGGACTCTGCTGAGGTGTGCGTAAGGGTGACCCCTCTGATGACTTCCTGGCTCTTTTTTGGAGACTCATAGCCATATAAACTCATTTGTCCTTTCCATTTCCCCCTTCTATTCAAGGTCCAAAAGCATTTTTTAACTCCTTATATTACATGTAGGCTGAGATATCTGCTGGTCTGAGTCCCACCATTTTTAAGTTACCTTTTCTTGATTTGGTGCTTGCTCATTTACTGCAACCCTTTTCTAGAGCTCTGAGAAAGTTGGCCCTGCCAGTTTCTGGTCATTTTTCAATGCTGCTTGGGGGCACAGGACCCTGGAGTTTCTCATTGTACCATTTTGTCAATGTCACTTCCTTTACAACTTATTTCATAATTTAAAATAATCATATTTTCATTGATTAGTTTTAGTCTTGAATTGTCTGACTTCTTCATAAGAATATGAACTCCTGGGAACAGGGACTTCTGTCTTGCTCCCTACTGTATCTCTAGTGTCTGGAACAGTTTCTGACCTATAGTAGACACTCAAGAAATATTTATTGAATGCATGTGTGCATGGATAAATGATAGAAAAATTCCTGGGATAAACAGGTAAAAAAACATGGCTAAACTAATGGTAAATGTAATAATCAAATTAGAAAGAACAGGGAAAATTGTTTTAGAGATTCATATGAGTCATCTTGGAGTAACATACACCACTTCTACCAACATTCCATTTTGCTAAAAATCAGTCCCATGGTCTTTCCTAGAAGAGAGGGGTGCTAAAATTGTAGTCCTTACTGGAGCCTGCTTCCCTCCAATAACTTTCATCTCTGGAAAGTAAGGGTGAATATTTGGTGGACAACTAACATTTATCTGCTACAGCTGGAGAGACAGCCAAGGACCAGGTCAAGTGTATATATCCCGAAGTATTTTCAGCGTATCCTCTCCCATACTTTCATTTCATCTCTGCTTTGGACTACAGAGGTCCCTTTTCTCAGACTATATTGCTTTCCCCCAGGAGAGACCTTAGCTTCTTATGAGGACAACTCCCAGATAAAGTCTTACAGTGGCCACCAGATTACATTTGGCCCTAGATCTTCTCTAGAAAATGGAGTATTTGATCTAAGTTGCCTTTTCCTAAACCTCGAGTAAAGGCTTTATTATCCTAAAACTGAAAAACTGGATTTCTCAATGGGAGGCACAGTTTTAATAGTTTCATATTTAATGGTTGTTCTGTATCCTTTGAACCTTGTTTATATTCTTTGGGTTCCTTTGGGTCATGAAAGGAACATCATTACCCAACATTGTATCCCAACTCTGAAATTATTTCTGTATCACATTTAGAATAAAGCTTATCACCACCACAACAAGTGTAGACAATTAAGGCTTTATTTAATGCGAATGCTTAAAGGTTTTTATTTTAATAGACCCATAAAAATCGCAAGAGCTCTCACCATGCTTCTCTTTTATTTAGAGGAATAATTATCATATGGTAGGTCCCCTGATAGTGATCCCATTTCTTCACAGAGGCTGGCTCAGACTCAAACACGCTCTAGGACTTGGACTGGGAAGCGAGCACTGAATCCTCAGGCCAGGCAAAAACTTTCCATAAGGATACCCCAAATGGGGTTTCAAGATGGGGAATAGCACACTGTGTTTGACTTCTGTTCCATTCAGCCCTCAGACAAAAAAAAAAACTTATAAACATGTCCAAGTCTCTATTCTTGCAAATATATTTGCTCTAAAAGATTTAACTGACAAAGAATGACCTCAGCATAAGATCTGGTATCTGTTCATGGTGACTGAACATCTTGCCCATCTCACTTCCTTACAGAATTCTTTAAACTGTATCACCCCAAATTATTCACAGTCATTGCACTGTAATTCAAACATGAGGTAAATTTAATCTGTTCTTGTGGATGTGAACCCATTGTAAGTAGGACCTTTCTTTTTTTTTTTTTTTTACATTTTTATTTTTTATTAGAGAAGTTTTGAGCTTACAAAACAATCATCAATAATGTAAAGAATTCCCATACATTATCCCTCCACCAATACCTTAAACTGTTGTAGGACATGTGATACACATTGTAGATCATGATCAGACTATTACCACTCACCATGGTCCATAATATATACTTGGTATATTTTTCCATACCCCTACAATTAACACACCATATTAGTATTGTACATTTTTATAGTTCATGAAAGAACACTCATATTTGTACTGTTAATCACAGTTCATCTTCCACCACAGGGTTCACTGTGTTATACAGTCCCATGCCTTGTATATTCTATCTGAATTATATGCTCAGTGGCTCTCACTTTCATCACAGAGTTGTGCTGTCATTGCCCCAGTAAACCATTGAACAATTTTCTTAGTCCAAAAGAAAATTTCACATAACCCCTTTTGTTGACCCTTACCATTGATATAGCAACTTCTTTGACTTTGATATAAAAATGTTATATTGCCATTAACTATAGTCCTTAGGTTACATGAATTGTGTTTTCCCATGCATCACTAAATTCTTACCACCTTGTAATAGTGATGTAAGTTTGTTCTTTTTCATAGAAGACCATTATTGTATTTGTACTATTAATTGTAGTCTTCATCTATCTTCACTGTGTTATTTGGTCTCTAGATTATTCTCTGGGTTTCTTACAATTGACAACACTTTCAGCCCCTGTACTCACTATATGTATTACCATAAGTTCTTTCTATTTCCATAGGTTGTTTTCTTTTCTCTTTTGTGTGTGTGTGTGTATTTATTTACTTATTTATTTTAATTCATTTTTTAAAAATATTACATTAAAAAAATATGAGGTCCCCATGTACGCCCCATCCCCCTAACCCCACTACTCCCCCCATAGCAACATTCTCCTCCATCATCATGACACATTCATTGCATTTGGTGAATACATCTCTGAGCATCGGTGCACCTCATGGTCAATGGTAGGACCTTTCTAAGAGATTATTTCAGCTAAGGGGTGACCCATTTCTTCAGGATATGTCAGTTTCTTTTTGTTGTTTGTTTTTTAAGTTTTAATTTTTATTTTTAAAGAAGCTTTAGATTACATAAATGCTATATAAAAATATAGGGGATTCTCATATGTTCCCACCTCCCCACATACATGTTCCCATATCAACAACATCCCTCATTAGTGTGATACATTTGTTATAATTAATGAACACGTATTGAAACATTGCTACTAACCATGGACTATAGTTTATATTATACTTTATACTCTGTCTCCAACAATTTTGTCGGTAATGACAAAATATATAATGGCCTGTATCCATCAATGCAAAGTCCAACGGACAACTCCAGTGTCCTGAAAATGCCCCCATATTACATCTATTCTTTCCTCTCCCTCCCCTCAGAACCTCTGATGGGCACTGCCTTTATATCAGTGATAAAAGTTCTTCCATTGTCTATGATAGAATAATAATAATCCTATTACTGGAGTCCTTTATAAGTGGTGTGAAATTCAGACAGAGAAAAAGTCACAGAGGGAGCAACCAGAACCTGAACATCAACCAAACTCAGAAGAGAAGGGAGAGACCTGGAGACACTGCCTTGTGCCATGCCATGTGATGAACCAAGTCTCTCCAGGAGCCAGCCCCAGAACACCAGTCTTCAGGAAGAAAGTATCACCTTGATGATGCTTTGATTTGGACCTTTTCCCAGCCTCAAACCATGAGCAAATAAATTCCCATTGTTTAAGCTGACCCATTTCATGGTATTTGCTTGAACAGCCCAGGAAACTAAAACACTGAGATAGCACAGATTGCAAGGAGTCGAATGTTTTATGCTGGAGACTCAGGCCATGCTTTCTTCCATGCAGAATAGCTGAACAAATATTTATTGGACATTCAGTATTATTCTCTGCAGAGTTCAGGAAAATAGGGATACAAACAACAAATAAAATAATATAGTGGATGCTATGATCCCCGTTCAGGACGTGAAGACTTAACTCCCAACTGTTGGGAGTGCTGCTGGCTGACCGTCCTCATCTGTCCACTCTCTATAGGAATGGACCCAGCCGGAGGTAGCTGTCTCATCGAAGCTCACATCCCCTTCCCCAGTTGCCCATATCTAATTACTGGTATGAAGGTCTAATGGTACTGAAGGGCTGTCCCAGCTTTGAAGTTCCCATCTTGTTGGCTAAGTCCTTTGTTGCAACGGCATTGCAGCCCAACTGTGTCCTCTGCCCGGACCTGCCTTTTTCCTTTCCATTTCTCAGGTGGTGTTTTTTATAGTATGCCTCAATAAATTTCCTAAATGCTAATCTTCATCTCAGAGTCTGCTTCCTGGGAAACCTAACCTGCAGCAAGTAGGTACTGATGGATCCTCTTGTTGAGCTCAAAATCAAGCCATAAAAATAGGTAAGCAACTATCTGTAATCCCTAAGTGCTGTATTCCACTTGGGGCAGAGCCAGTGCTATGAGAATAATAAGGAAGAAGCAACATAGAGCTCTTCTGCTCCTATTGTTTCTTTCCATCAAGACAAGAAAGGATGAGCCCTGATCCAAGTGGGAGCAATGATGTGGGATAATTATCACTTTGCTTAGCCGGGATGCAAAAGAATTTTCAAAGAGCCATTCATTCTTTCCTCATTTCTCTTTCACAACTTTACACTTGTACAATGCCTTGATTTTCATTTCAAGTAGTGGTTAGGGCTTTCAACAACTTTCACATAGACATTATATATTCTGCCATAGTTCCAAAAGGCCAAATTCCAAGTAATGGCTTTTGGAAGATCAATAACCAAGTTGTGCCCAGACTTGCTGAAGCAGGCTTTACATTTATAATGTAAAAAACAAAAGGCTCAGAGAAAGAAGAGAGTTCCTCTAAAGAGGGCTAGATTACATCATTAAACCTTTAATTAACCTGATGGCTTTGACTTAAGAAAATCAATGGAGCCTTCTCACTTAAAAGAAAGAGTAAATTTAATATTTTATTTGCAAATATTTATCCTAAAAAAAAAGCTATTTTAAGGTGCATTGTTTCTTGGTGGGTACCTGTTAGATTCATTTTCTTCTAAAAGTTTAAAATTGGAAACTTTCTGCACTTGAAAATTTATAATCTATATTTGGAATGATATTAAAAAATGACCTTAAAACTGAAAAATAAATACTTCACAGAGAGTATTTGTATTTGGTTCTCTTTATAATTCCCTGGTCAATGGGTGGGGTGGAAGTATCTAAATACTACGCGAGGCATTCTGAAATGATTTAAAGAAGTACTCATCTGCACTTCTAGTTTAATTAATTTAAATCTATATTTTAAATCCATCTAATGCTCAGTGAGTTCTGAATACACTCCTGTTGAACACTTCTAGAACAAACAAACCTTTTAGCATGTACAGTTTACTGCTAAACAGCATGAGGCTAAATCTGGCACCAGTGGGGACAATTTAAAATTCTCCTTCCATCCTCATTCACAGGTGGGGATTTGGCAGTTATCTTAAGTGCATAATGGTTTGAATACCCACTTATCTGTACATAGATTTTACTTTTCTTCTTTAGTACAGCTATGTAATTCTTCATTTCATGAGCATAAAATTTTTTTATGTTCAGAACTGAATAAGTTAGGGCTTAGTTTTAGGAAATATAAGCCATTTTAGTTTCATTTGGCAGAAATTTAGGGAATTACTTATTTACAGCATCACCAGAAAGACTGGAGGATCACCTTCCAGGCCGGGCCTTCGGGTCTGACTCATATGGCCATGCTGGCCTGCCGGGGTCCTGGTGTTCCCTCCACCAGCAGGAGAGTAGAAAGCAGGAGGCTTCTCAGCAACTTTGGCATTCAAGAACCTACACCATCAGTGCAATCTAGGGATTGGAAATTTGTCACCACACACGGCTGCCTTTGACATCTCTGAGATTCACACCTGGGCACTGGCACACCAGGTCCAGCCACTACCTTTGCCACAGTGGCTTCTTAGCACCCACAAAGCTGGTGAGTTGGCCCTGGAGTGCTGTTGTAGTAATCCTACCATCTCTACCACCATGCATGGCAGCAGCAGAGCCAGAGCAGCAGGAAGACAGCCTCTCCTTCTAGCCTGGGGTTCAAAACTCCTGTGAGCTTTAACTGGTGGAGCATACACTGCATCCAAAACATTAACTCCATGGGTTTCTGAGAAAGATGGCTTTCAGCTTTCTAGCTTCTGCAGTTCAGAAAAGCACTTGAGAAGAATTTGGAGTGGATACTGGATTCTAACTTACTATATATACTACAATTTTATATGCAAATATATGTATCCTATATTTGATAAGCAATTTGAAAGATTTCAAGAATAATTTTGGCTACTTGGAATGTGTGCTTATAACTCTTGGAGCTAATCTTCACAGAAGATGCAACTCCTTTGGATAAGATACTACCTTTTTCTGTTTTTTTCCCTTTGAATTTTTTGTTTTGATGTAATTTCAAACATAAAGAGAAGGTGAAAGAATAGTATAAAAAATTCTCATATAGCCTATACCCAGATTCTCCAAATAGTAACATTTTACCACAGCCACTTCATTTTCTTGCTCTTTCCGTATATATATGTATATGTATATATATACGTATACATATATAAGTATAGGTATACTTTTGTCTGAATTGGAAGTAAGTTGTAGGTATGATGCCTTTTAGTTCTAAATACATCATTGTGTATTTTCTATAAAACAGGACATTCTCTTGCATAAACATAGAGCAATTATCAAAGTAAGGAGATTAACAAGGATACACCCTCTGCTCTCTTTATCTTGCTAATCAAGGATTTAATGATTCTGGCTGGAGGCATAAGTATATAAATAGCTATACAATATTACACATAATGCAGAAATGAGAAGAAAAGGTGAGAAACACAGACATCACCTATTTATTTATCCATTCATTTTACAATATTTATTGAATGGTACTCCTGTTCCAGGCATACATTTTCTATAGGAGGTCCGAGAAGAGGTCATTCAAATGGGGCAGATTTGTGAAGGCTTCCCATAGGAGTCAGGGTTTAAAGAAAAAGTAACACTTACTGTGAAAAGAGTGGTGAAGAACCTCTCAAGGGAAGTGAAAATGAGCTCTGGCACACAGTAGCAGTGACCATGGCCCAGTTGCCTGGGTAGTACAGAAATGGGCCTCCAAAGAGAGTAAGAGTGATAAACCCAAGCAGGTGGATTTTGAAAGAATGGCGGAAATGAGGAACACTGCTTTTCAGCCAAGGAAACATTCATCTCTGGCAAGTTTACCAGACGAGGCAGAACCACATGAAAATGGGGACCACCTAGTCAGTCATCAACTTCACGTGATTTGCATGTGATTTGGCATGACAAACACAAAAATAATTTGAAGAATAAAAGAAGACACTAAAAGACTTATCTGCTTTAATGGGTAAAAGAAAAAAAGAAAACAACTGGGGACACATAGGTTAATGATTAATTTTGTTTCAAAACATTGTAAAGCAGAAATATGAGTAATTCAATTGATTGTACTTTCTATCATTTTCATGACCTTGTGGGAAATGGGCCTCCCTTTAGCCTGGAAATGTGATGACCGGGCTACATGGTCATCATTTCCACGAGGTAGAAAGAGAGCAGAGCAGAATTAATCATTTTACCTAGGAACAGGGATTTTCATGACATTTTGGAGAGAGAAGCACAGGACTAAGATGGTGTGTGAGGGAAGACATGAAAGGAATCATTACTAAGTATTTTTTTGATAATACTTGGCAAATGTGGGTAAAGATCTTGAAGTTATTTTGAAATTTTTCTTTAGATGTTGAACATTTTTATACACATTAATATTACTCTGAGGATCACATAGATTGTGGCTCTGACTGGATATTTATAATCCTATTTTTGTAACTCTTTCTTGAGGATTTTTGTATCTGCTCCTTAACACCTTAATGGTATGTCTATTTATTTTTTATGGTATGAGTTTTCACATCACGCATGGTAACCTGAGCACACGGTTCTTGAATAAACTGAATTGCGGAGTTAGGCCTTAAAAAGATTACAAAGCATCTATTTGGGGATGTTCCTCTTTCCTGTGTTCTCTAGTCTTCTGCCTTTTGTCAATTACCTTGACTAGCTCTTCCACTAACCCCCACAGCTCAGAAGTTAGCAGAGAATGTGCACGTTCCCAACATAGCCCTAAGTGAGGGCACTGATTATACATTGGGAAACTGTGGCTTAAAGTAAGTACGTGTGTATATGACCTAAGTAGGTATTTGTTGACTAGTTACATTGTTGGCAGAGCCCTGGGCAATTTACTTTGGTGGGAATGTGTGAGCAGAGGGTGAGAGGTCAGGGAAGGTGTTCATTGTTCTGTGACTCACTTATCTGTAATACTTTCCTTACAGGGCAACTGTGGGTAGTTATTGAAATCTTGCATTATAAAAACATGACCATTTGTCCAGACACATAATACACATCATATGTTTATTGGTTTTGTTTTAAAAATACATAGAAATTACCATCCTCAAGGATTATCTATACATAAAATGGATTATATGTTAAATCAGTTAATAAATGTGCCATGACTTTGCAAACTTTCACTTTTCCTTTTGAAGAGAAAGGAAAAAAGGATATTTTACAGGATTGCAGGGGTTTGATTTTACTTACCTGGCAAACTAGGCCAGAAGACTATGAAATTGTCTTTGGTCTCAGGTGAATGAAACTGACACTGTAAAAATAGGTTTGGTTTTCTACCTTTATATGTTACATGATTTTTAAGTCAATTCATACTTCATCCCAAGAAGGAAGGAGTTATCATCTCCACATAACAGAACATGGACCCAAAATACAAGAAAGCCAGAACAATGGAAATCTATTCTTCATGTACTCTCTCCCCCCCATCTCTACCCACAAACTAGGGTAAGAGCCAGAAATGTATCATAATGACATTTAACTCCTCAAGGTTTTGCATAAATTGAGTCATTTTACATTTCTTTTTCCTTTCCATAAGGGATTGCTCTTCCCAGAAATTATGAACCAAAATTTTTCTTCAGCTTAAAAGCAGTCCACACAGCAGGGCCGTGTTCTTGAATTTTCTCACAGAGGCAGTGGGCATACAAATCTTCATTGTCTTTCCTTTCATTTTCTTAAGTTTTGGAAATAGGTGTATGTGACAAATTTAAGAATTTTTCTTTGAGCACTCACGGCGTTTGAAAGGAATATTCAGCACTTGGACATTCCCTACACAGTAGAGGCTGGAATGAGAGGTTGGAGATCCAAGAGGTGTAGGGTGTAGGCAGCCTGTGGGAGAGGGTGCAATTTAGTTTCCAAATGGGTTGATTTAGTTATAATTCCTCAGTCATTTGGTTTTGTTGGGGACTCAGTCAGCTCTTGGGCAGCCTGAGTTTTGGGAAGCACTAAAACAATTCCCACCCTAGAAGTTAAGAAATATACTAAGAGCTGTATTTCTGATGTAGTTAATTTCATGGGAAAAAGAGAGGTGCATGAATGAGGTTGCGTGTCAGAGGAAAGGGTACAGTCTTTGGGGTTAGGCATTGCTATGCTCTGCTGGCTTATCACTTGGGTGGTTTTGAGCAATTCAGTTAACTTCTTTGAGTTTTAGTTTCCTCAATGGCAAAGAGGAAATGTATGTTGGTGTGTTTGTGTGTGTCTGTGACCATGTGTTAATGGGGGAGGGATAGAGGTAAGAAGGGAGGAAGAGAGAAGGGGGTGAGAGATAGAGAGAAATAGAAAGAGAAAGAGAGAGAGATGAGAGAACACTAACATGTATATATAACAGTTAAAACTTAGTTTTAGTGTATAAGTCATTCATTAAATTCTGGCTACTAATGTTATTGACTTGTTATTGTCTTCTTGATTTCAAACTCAGCCATATAATTTTTAAACTTTATTTTTAAAGAAGTTTTAGATTACAGAAAAGTTACATTGAAAATATAGGATATTCCAATATACCTCATTCCCTCCCCCTCTCACATTTTCCCCTATTAATAACTTCTTATATTTGTGTGGAATGTTTGTTACACTTGAGGAACACGTACTGAGGCATTGCTACTAACCATGATCTAGAGCTTACATTTTGCTTTACACTTCGCATTGTACAGTTTTATAGGTTTTGACAAAATGAATAATGGCCTGTATCCTTCACTGCAATATCATGCAGAACAATTCCAGTGCCCTATGATCCACATATTTTTCCCTCACCCTCCCCTCAGAACCTTTGGTAACCACTATCTTGATAAGAATGTTATAAGTTCTTCCATTACACAATAAAAATAAGTCTACTTTGGTCCATGGTTGCTTTTTCCTCTTATGTTTGTTCATTCTTCAGTCTTGAGGATTTGGGGATGGTGATATCTACACTGCTTCTGATTGAGAGGGGGCTTAGATCTCATGGGGCAGATGGAAGGAACTATTTTGCTTGCATTTATAGGTACTCTTTTCTTTTTGAGGTGGGGTTATCCATTGTCATCATTTTGTTAGTTCTCCTGGGTAACTCTGAGGAACTGGAAAGTAGGTGTTGGCTGCAACTTTACTGAGATTAAGGGCTCAACCAGCTTATGAACAGACTAAAGATTTAAGTCTCTGGGACATCTATTTAATGAGTATAGTGCTAATTATAGGTTCAAATAAAAGGATTAGAAGAATCCTGTGTAGGGAAATTATAAATAAGTCTAACTCTTTTACATTGGGACAAATAGGTTATCATATATTCCAAGGTAAGGCCTGCTGATGGGATGCTGATTTCATGGGGTTGTGCCTATAGTGTCTGGATGGCTCTAGACTCCTCAGGAGTACTCCTATTTGAGGTTTTGTTTACTGTGGCAGTTTAGTGAGATCTGCCTGAGATGTGCATAAACATAACCTCTGAAATGACCTGCTGACTCTCTTTGAAATCTCTTAGCCATCAAAACTTTTTTTGTATTTAACCTTTCCTCCTTTTTGTCAAGGTCTTATTCCACATGAATCACTGGTTGGTGCTTGGTATAAATCCCTCAGTGCCAGAAAGGCTTATTCCTGGGAATCATGTCCCATGCCAAGAGAAATATAGTGAGTTTGTTTGCTGAGTTTGGCTTAGAGAGAGGGCACATTTGACTAAGAAGGAGGTAACTCTTAGGCAATAGCTATTATTAGGCTAAGTTTCAGTTTTACAAGAATAAGGCTCATAAGTAGAAACATTAATATTGAAGGTTTTGTGTATTGGTTTGTTTTCTTTTGTTAGGCACTGCCCATGTACCCTAGAGAATCTTGCTACTCTATTAGAGAATGTAGCAGGACTCCCTAGGATTGGTCTTTAATAGTTTGTTGGATATTGTGTGGGTCTCCACCCACTGAGATAACACCCTATGAGAAGATGAAAATAAGAAACAAGATGCCTTAGAGACATGCCCTAGGTACTCCCTTCCCTACACATCTCTCCATATATCCCCCATCACTGACATACTACAACAGTAACCCTACTGGCCATACTTGCCAAAAGAACACTCCCACAATTGTCTTTTCAACCACAGACCTCTACTCCCCCAAAGTTCACCTGTTTCCTTCGTGTAGCTCTCACCCCAGCTCAATGGATAGCCCAATGCCCCCCAATCCCATTCACACTCACATGCCACTACTGTCAACTCCTTTCAAATCACTGTACCACCATAACCCCTATCTACTGCCAAACTGCCCCCATACACTGTATCATAGATTCTGCCCAGATTGAGCATTGGCTCACCACTCTCTAGTCTTTTTCTTTCTCTTGGTAACCTGTCTTCCAGACACTACTTCTGTGAGTCTGCTCAGTATCCTTAGTTCATATTGGTGAGATCATGCAATGTTTTTCCTTTAGTAACTGGCTTACTACACTCAACAGAATATCTTAGAGATTCATTCATATTGTTGCATGTGTCAGTACTTCATTCCTTCTTACAGTTGAGTAAAATTCCATCATATGTACATACCACATTTTGTTTATACATTCATCCATTGATGGCCCCTTGGGTTTCTTCTAATTTTTGGCAACTATAAATAATGCTGTGATGAACATTGGTGTGTATTTATCTATGTCCCTGCTTCCAATTCTTCTGGGTATATACCTAAGAGTGTGATTGCTGGGATATATGGCAATTCTATAGCTTCCTGAGGAATTGCCAAACTGTCGTCCACAATGGCAGCACCATTCTACGTTCCCACCAGCAGTGGATGAGTGTTCCTATTCCTCCACATCATCTCCAACACTTGTAGTTTTCTGTTGTGTTTTTAAAATAGCAGCCCATCTAATAGGTGTAAGAGGATATCTAGTTTTAGTTATTTGCATTCCCCTAATAACTAGTGATGCTGAACATCTTTTCATGTCTTCTTTAGCCATTCATATTTCCTCTTTGGAGAAGTATCTATTTTAATCTCTTGCCCATTTTTTGAATGTTGTTTTTTTCTTTTCAAGATGTAAGATTTACATTAGACCATTATCAGATAAGTGGTTCCCAAATATTTTATTCCATTAATTAGGCTGCCTTTCTTTTTTTGACAAACTACTTTGAAGCACAAAAGTTTTAATTTTGAGGAGGTCCAGTTTATCTATTTGTTTTTCATTGCTTGTGCTTTGGGTGTAAAGTTTATGAAACCATTTCCTACTAACAGATCTCATAGGTGCCTCCCTACATTTTATACTAGGAGCTTTATGGTCTTGGCTCTTATATTTACATCTTTGATCCATTTTGAGTTAGTTTTTGTATAGAGCCTGAGATGATGAGCCTCTCTCATTTTTGGACATGAATATCCTGTTCTCCAAGCACCATTTGTTGAAGAGGCTATTCTGTCCCAGTTGAGTGGACTTGTTGGCCTTGTCAAATATCTGTTGGCTGTATATATGTGGGTCTATATCAGAACTCTTAAATTGTTTCCATTGGTCAGGATGTCTGTCCTTGTGCCATAAATATGTCATGTTGTGTTTTGACCACTGTAGCTTTTTATAATGCTTTAAAGTCAAGTAGCCTGGTTCTTCCAATATATTTCTATTTTTCAATATGGTTTTTAGCCATTTGAGGTCTCTTGCCCTTCCAAATAAATTTCATAGTTGGCTTTCCTAGTCCAGTTAAAAATGCTATTGTAATTTTTATTGGGGTTTTGTTAAATCTGTAAATCAATTTGGGTAGTATAGACATCTTAATGATATTTAGTCTTCCAGTCCATGAATATGAAATATTTTTCCATTTATTTAGATCTTTTTTTATTTCCTTCAACAATGTTGTATAGTTTTCTGTGTATAAGTCCGTTACATCCTTAGTTAAGTTTATTCTTAGATATTTGATTCTTTTAGTTGCTATTGTAAATGGAATTTTTTCTCCTTGATTTCCTCCTCAAAGTGCTCATTACTAGTGTATAGAAATGCTACTGCTTTTTGCATGTTGATCTTATATCCTGGCACTTTACTGTACTTGTTTATTAGCTCTAGAAATTTCATTGTAGATTTTTTGGAACTTTCTATGTATAGGATCATGTCATCTGCAAATAGTGAAAGTTTTACTTCTTTTCATTTTGGATTCCTTTAAATTCCTTTTTTTTGCCTAGGTGCTCCAGCAAGTACTTCTAATAAAATTTAAAATAA
The DNA here is from genome assembly GCF_030445035.2 of Dasypus novemcinctus. NCBI lineage: Eukaryota > Metazoa > Chordata > Mammalia > Cingulata > Dasypodidae > Dasypus > Dasypus novemcinctus. The sequence continues at coordinate 46,310,608 of NC_080698.1, read as the reverse complement.
GAGTGGTGACAGTGGGCATCCTTGTCTTGTTCCAGATCTTAGAGGCAAAACCTTTAGCATTTCACCTTTGAGTATGATGTTAGCTGTGGGTTTTTCATATATACCCTTTATCATGTTGAGAAATTTCCTTCTATTTCTATATTTCAAAATATTTTTTTCTTTTTCAATCAAGAAAGGAGGCTATATTTGTCAAATGCTTCTTCTGCATCAATAGAGATCATCATGAGATATTTTTCTTTCAGTCTGTTAATGTGGTTTATTACATTGATTGATTTTCTTATGTTGAACCATCCATTCATATCTGGAATAAAACTCACTTGATCATGGTGTATTAGATGTGTTGTTGAATATGATTAGCAAATATTTTGTTGAGGATTATTGCACCTAAATTCATTAGAGAGGTTGGTCTTTAAGTTTTCTTTTCTTGTGGTGTCTTTATGTGGCTTTGGTATTAGGATGATGTTAGCATCATAGAGTGAGTTAGGTATGTTCCCTCAACTTCTATTTGTTGGAAGAATTTAAGCAGTATCAGTTCTTTCCAGAATGATTAGTAGAATCATTTATATATCCTGGAAATTGGACTCTTATCAGATAAGTGGTTCCCAAATATTTTCTTCTTTGGAGATCTTTGATGACTAATTCAATCTTACTTCTTGTGATTGGTGTGTTGAGTTCCTCTATTTCTTCTCTCACCAATATAGGTTGCATGAGTGTTTCTAGAAATTTTATCTATGTTATCCATCCTGTTGACAGACACATTTTCAAAGTATCTTCTTTGTTTCTGTGGGATCAGTGGTGAAATACCCTCTCTCATTTTTTATTTTACTTACATCTCTCATTTTTCTTTGTTAGTCTAGCTGTTTGTCAGTTGTATTAATCATCTGTAGGAAACTGTTTTTGGCTTTGTTCATTTTTTCCAGTGTTTTTTTATTCTCAATTTAATTTAGTTCTTCTCTAGTCTATTTTATTTCCTTCATTCTGCTTGCTTTGGGATTAGATGTTTCTTTTTCTAGTTCTTCCAAGTGTGCAGTTAGGTCTTTGATTTTTATTCCTTTTTCTTTTTTAGTATAGAAATTTATATGATTATAAATTTCCCTCTCACTACTGCTTTAGCTGCATCCCATAAGTTTTAATATGTTTGGTCTCATTTTCATTCATTTCAAGGTAGTTACTGATTTTCTTTTGCAATTTTCTCCTTGATTCACTGAATGTTTAAGAGTGTGTTGTTTACCAATCCAATGTCCACATAGAAGAGGTGGCATTGGATTGGGAAAAGTGGACATAATGGACAAAGGGTATGGGGAAAGGCAGGAAGAGATGAGAGGTGGAGGCATCTTCGGGACATGGAGCTGCCCTGGATGGTGCTTCAGAGGTAATCACCGGACATTGTAAATCCTCACAGGGCCCACTTGATGGAATAGAGGAGAGTATGGGCCATGATGTGAACCAATGTATATGAGGTGCAGAGGTGCCCAAAGATGTACTTACCAAATCCAATGGATGTGTCATGATGATGGGAACGAGTGTTGTTGGGGGGGGGAGAGGGGGGGTGGGGGGGGTGGGGTTGAATGGGACCTCACATATATATTTTTAATGTAATATTATTACAAAGTCAATAAAAAATAAAAAAATTAAAAAAAAAAAAAGAGTGTGTTGTTTAACTTCCATAAACAACTATGGAGGCACCTATTTCTTCCTTTAGTTTTACCATTGTTTGTCTCATGTACTTTGGGGCACCTTGGTTGAGTGCATAAATATTTATGATTATTCTTCTTGATAGAGTACCCATTTTATTATTATGTAGTGTCCTTTGTCTCTTCAAATAATTTTGCATTTAAAGTTATTTTGTCTGATATTAGTATAGCTACTCCCACTCTTTTTTGATTATTGTTTGTGTGTAATATCATTTTCCAACCTTTCACTTGCAACCTCCTTTTGTCACAGGGTCTACTGTGAGTTTCTTGTAGACAGCATATAGATGAGTCATATTTCCTAATCCATTCTGCCAATCTTTGTCTTTTCATTGGAGAGTTTAGTCCATTAACATTAAATGCTATTTCTTTTTTTATCCTTTTAGTTACTCTCACCAATAATCTTCTTTTCTACATTCTCCTCCAACCTTCTCTCTCCTGTGTTTTCCTTTCAACCTGCAGAACTCCCTTTAGCATTTACTGAAGGGCAGGACTCTTGGTGACAGAATTTCTGAATTTCTCTTTATCTGTGAATATTTTGAACTTTCCCTCATTTTTGAATGCCAGTTTTTTTTTTCTTTTAGCACCTTCACTTTGTCATACCACTGTCCTCTTGCCTCCATGGTTTCAGATGAGAAATCAACACTTAATCTTATCAAGCTTCCCTTATATGTGATGGATCTCTTTTCTTTTGCTGCTTTCAGAATTCTTTGTTTTGAGCATTTTACAGTCTTATGAGTATGTGTTTTGATATAGATCTGTTAGGATTTATTCTGTTTGCAGTGGCTGTGCTTCCTGGATGTGTACATCCATGTCCTTTATAAGAGTTGGGAAATTTTCAGCCATTATTTCCTCCAACACTCCTTCTGCTCCCTTTCTCTTCTCTTCTCCCTCTGGGATGTCTATAATGCATATGTTTGTGCATTTAATATTGTCATTCAATTCCTTGAGTTCCTGCTGATTTTTTTCTACTTTTTCTAAGTATTTATTCTACTCTCTGTGTGATTTCAGATGTTCTATCTTCGGTATCACTCATTCTTTCCTCTGCCTGTTTAAATCTGCTGTTATGTGCTTCTAGCATATTTTTAATTTCTTGTATTGTGCATTTCATCACCATCAAATCTGTTATATTTCATGTAGGCCTACGATTTTCTGTATATTCCTCAAGTGTCTTTTTAATGTCTTTTATCTTTCCTTCACTTTATTAAGTTGATTCATGATTTTGTGTGTGTATGTGGACATCCTTGATTAGTTGTTTCACCTTCTGTTTCTCCTCTTGTTTTTTAGTTTTTTGTTAGATTTGGCATGTTTTCCTGTCTCTTAGTATGGTTTGTAATATTTTGCTGGTGTACAGGCATCTCTTTATCTTGATGGGTTTATTCAGGTGGTTAGTTTCTCTTTCTATTCTAGGCTGTTCAGATTTGTGTTAGGAGCCCACTTTATCACTTTTTAAAAAAGACTTATTTATTTATTTATTTATCCCCCCACCCACCCCAATTGTCTGTTCTCTGTGTCTATTTGCTGCATGTTCTTATTTGTCTGCTTCTGTTGTTGTCAGCAGCATGGGAATTTGTGTTTCTTTTTGTTGCATCATCTTGTTGTGTCAGCTCTCCATGTGTGCGGTGCCATTCCTGGGCAGGCTGAACTTTCTTTTGCACTGGGCGGCTCTCCTTACGGGGAGCACTCCTTATGCGTGGGGCTCCCCTACGTGGGGGACACCCCTGCGTGGCACAGCACTCCTTGTGCGCATCAGCACTGCACATGGGCCAGCTCCACACAGGTCAAGGAGGCCTGGGGTTTGAACCACGGGCCTACCATGTGGTAGACGGATGCCCTAACCACTGGGTCAAGTCTACTTCCCCCACTTTATCACTTGATTCCACTTATTCTATGTCCTTGTATTATTGCCTGTGTTCAATTGAAAAAAATGTTAGATCCACAAAACAGAAATAAAGAAGAGTAAAAAGAAAAGAAAAAAGTTAAAAAAAATAATGATTAAAAAGAACAACAAAAGAGATAAAAAAAGTAAATAATAAGAGGGGAAAATAAACAGGAATAAAAATTTTAAAAGGTATAAAAAGAAACAGGAAAAAAATAAAATTAAATAAATGAAATTAAATAAAATGCCAGATAAATAAAAAGAGAAGAAAGACAAACCAGGGAAAGGTAGAAAGGAAGGAAGCAAAGAAGAGTGACAAAATGAAAGAAAGAAAACAAAGAGGAAGAAAAGAGAAAAAAGGATTAAACAGTAAGAATGAATAAAAGCTAAAAAGGGGATAATTCATAGGATCTAAGTCCCCTCTCAATTACAGTTGAAGTGGGCATCACCATTCCAGAATCCTCAGGATTGGGGAATGAATGATGAACTAGAGTAGACTTACTGTTAATCTACTATAGACTTATTGCGAGCCTCGCAATGGAAGAACTTTTATCATTGATGTGGGGGAAGTGGACATTGGAGGTTCTGAGGGGAGGAAAAGGGAAAAACAGGTTTTATATGAGGGCATTTTTGAGACTTGGGGATTGTCCTGAATGACATTGCAATGACAGATATAGGCCATTATATTGCTTGTCATAACTTACAAAAATGTGTGGAAGAGAGTGTAAACTACAATGTAAACTATTAATTCATGCTTAGTGGCAATATTTCAAAGTGTGTTCATCAACTGTAACAAATATGTCACACTAATGAAGGACATTTTAATGTGGGAAAGTGTGGAAGGGGGAGGGAGTGGGGCACATAGGAATCCCCCACTTTTTTTTTTTAATGTAACAGTTATGTAATCTAAGTTTCTTTTTTAAAAAAAGTGTATTAAAAAAAGGTGAAAAAGAAAGAAAAAGGGTAAAAATAAAAGACAAAAGAAATTGGAAGAGAAGAAAGAAAAGAAAACAGGAGAAGAAGAAATGATAATAAGGAAGAGGAGAAGAAAAAACAAACAAGCAAAGCAAAACAAAATAAAATAAAGGAAAAAAAATCTAGGTCTCCCTCACAGACCACCAGGACCAGCAAGGCTCCTCCTCTCAGCTGCCTGGTTTGTCCAATCAATCAACCCCCTCTTCCCCATAATAAACAAACCAAAAAACACCCGGCCTCCTTCTCAGGCTCCCAGTGACTCACTAGTCCACTCCTTTCCAGCTCTTGTACTTACCTGACAGTCACCCCACAGTCAGCCTCTCAGTCAGCAACTGGATGAAGAAAACAGTGGGGGTGGGGGAGGGAAAGAAAAGGGGGAAAAAGAGAGGGGAAATTAAAAAGACCTACAGCTAAGTTCCCTCAGCAGTCTCTCCGCTCACCTGACTCTCCCCTACCCTAAACAGGCTGGTCACAAGTTGCCTGTGGGATCGTTCCTTAGCAGCTCTCATTGCCCCCAGAGCTGACTGAGTAGCTCCCCCTCCCCCAGGGCCTGCTGGACAGTTTCCTCTTCTTCTGGACTGCCCTTCTTCTCTGGGGTCATCTAGGTGATTCCCTTTTTCCTAGGTGCCCAGCTGGGACCCCTCCCTTTCCAGCTGCCCTTTCCTATTGCCCTCCAGACTCCTTGGCTTCCTTTATGCCCAGCAAGTCTACCTACCTTCCCACAGTTTCTAGAGGAAGAGTGCAGCCTGCCATTCCGTACTCTGCCATCTTGGATCCTCTCATATAATTTTCGAATCTTGATCGTATGAGTGATTGGTGCAAGTCTTCTTGACTTCCATTTTTCTTTTCACTAGACACCTATGGATTCTCTTTGCATCTACCACATCCATTTTGAAGGTTACAACAAAAATTCATGTAGCAGAAGTTGCTTGACATTTCATCTTCAAAGCATGATAAGAAATGCTGGGGAGACCAAATGATAAACGTATCTCTAAGCACTCAAAGAGGCTAATTGTTCAGTGGAGAAGCTTATGAATCCTTCATTTACATATTTGTTCATGTAGTACTTGTTGCATGCTCATGTACCAGTCCTTTTGCATGATAAATGAGGTAGGAGTGGCTTCTCCCTTCTTGGAGCTCATACCTTAGTGGGAGAGACAGACAAGTAAGTATATGGTTACCACTAAATGTATTACAAGCTGCCAAAGAGGAAATAAGGGTGTGATGAAAGCACAAAAGCACAAAAGAAGTAGTAAGATCAATGAAAGTTTCCAAGAGGGATTGATATGTAAACTGAGACCAGAATAATAAATAGAATTAGCCTTGGCAAAAGGGGAAGCGGGATGTTAGAGATGTGTATTGAGCAGAGGAAACAAAATTTAGTAAACTCCTGGCCAGTCCTTGCTAAAAGTCTGCCATCTCTTTGTGGACCTTGCTTGATCCCCCTCTCTCACAGAGACTGCCTGTTGTCCCAGAATATGTTTTCCCTTTATTCTCTATTAAGAGTACCTCAGATTTTTAGCTGAGCACAGGGCCACCTGAAATAAAGAGTATTAATTACAGCTAGAAGTGGTCATGTGATTTGGTATTAGCCCATGGAATATAATGGATGTAGTTAGGTCAATTTCTAGGAAAAGTCTAAAGGGAGGGAGTATGCCTTTTCCTTCCCTTTTTTTCTTCATCCTGACTGGAGCTGGTGTAGCCATTTTGGGCTTCGAGGCACATGACATTTGTTGAAGATGACTGAACAACAAAATAAAGGAATCTGGATTCTTTATAGTAATAATAGAGCAGCTGTGTCAGACTTAGATTTCCTACCTTTACATTTGAGAGAAATAAGCTATCTTTCATAGCTCCTGACTTCCTTCCCTCCCCGCCCTACCTCAGGTCCCTTCCACACAATCCCAAATAATCCATCTTTTGTTGCCATATCCATTTCCAACTGGCTTCTGAATCAGCAACAATTAAATTTCTTACTCTTATTTATAAGCTGGTCTGCTCTACTTGGAAATGAGCTATGATGACTTTTCTAGGTCAAGCTTTAAGATATTGAGAAGAGTGACATATTCTTTGGGATATTTTCTTCTTAGATGAAATTGTAATCATTTTAGATCTTTGCAAACACCAAAATGCACATTTGGTTTCTCCTTTCTCCTTCTTCCTTTCTTGAGGGTAAAGAAGAAAAGAAAAACTTAGGAGGGGGCGGGGCAAGATGGTGGCTGAATGAGCTTACCTGATAATATCTCCTGCAAAGAAGTGGCTGGGCAGCGTTCGAGCCTCTTTGGGACCAGGCTGTTTCAGGATTTTTGCAGGACAGGAGGTATCTGGACATCGATTTGGTGGGAAGGTAACAGAGAAAATACGTCTATAAAATATACACGGAGGTCCTGGCTATTTGCGGAAAGCTCCCTCCTTGGGTGGGCGGAGCCTAAGCACCGGGCACTGCCGCAGCGTTTGTGGCCTATTGGGGGGTTAATAGGACAGGAGGCACTTGCAGACCAATTTGGGAGACAAATGGGAGTTTTATTGCAAAGTGGGGGAATTTTTGATTGTTGACACAAACAATAGCGCTTCTGCCTAGAGCCCCACCCCCCCCAAAACCTGGCTGCTGATCTACAGTGGAGTTAAATTGATAGCAATAAAGAGACGCCACCAGGGTCTGGCAGGGTGGGAGACATTTGGAAGCTGATTAGGGGCATATTTTGCGAAGCGTGGGAATTTTGGGTTTGGACTCGGTTATTAGCATTTCTGGCTGGAGCCCCATCCCTGGGCCTGGCTATTGATCTGCGTCATTAAATTGGCTGCAGTCTAGAGGCGCCCCTAGGTGGCCATTCTGGGGGATCACAGGGTGGGAGGGGTCCTGAAGTCAATTGGTGATACATCCACAGAATAGACCCCAGTGAGTGAGTGAATTGTGGGGTAGAGAACACAGGATAGAGCTTTCGGATGTGACCTCACCCATAGGGCTGGCACCCAGCTGCAGGGATCCCTGAAGGCTGTGATGCACTGTGGTGCTCCCAGGCTTCCTGTTAACCGGACTTGAGGTTGCCAGGTCTGAGTCCCCTAAACCCTGGTGGCCCACACCCCAGAGACTCACACCTCTTGAGTCTTCAATATCTCAGACTTTCCATCCCTGAATCCATCATGCCCTGAGGTCCATCTGAGGACCTTGAATGTCCTAGCCCTCAACGTTTGCATTTTTTCTTTTTTGTTTTGTTTTATTTTTATTTTTATTCTATTTTATTTTTTATGTTATTTTTTTCAATGTTCTGATTGCTAACATTGCATTATCCCCTAGTCTTTTCTCCCAGCATATTCCCAAAGTCTTTTTTTTTTCAGTTATTTAGGGTTGTTTTTTTTTTTTTATCGGTATTGTGGCTGTGGTGGTTGGTGTATATCTTTTTTCTCTTTTCCCTATCTGGTCCCCGCCCTTTACCGTCCCACTTTTTCTTTCTTCCTTTCTTCTCTCTTTTTTTTTTCTCTCTCTCTTGTCCCTCATCTTCTTCTTATTTTATTTTATCTTAACTATACAATAGGTGCTGCAGGGAACACCTCACATTTGCTGGGTTTCCTCATCCTCCACTGCCTCATTCCTGTGTGAATAGATTTTGGCTATCTACACTATCCCCTTTCCCCTACATCTTGATAGCCTCCATCATCTACTGTCTCTCCTATATTCCACCTCCCTTTCTTTGATCCACAAAGTATCTAACTCTTAATTTCTAATACCTTTGTTTTGTTTTCTGTCTGTTATCCACTCTTGAAACTATTGCCTTTCTTTTCTCTTTCCCTCTCTCACGAAAAAATAACTTTTTAATTCATACCATATTCCTCCTATATTCAGTTGACTACCTCATTATAGATACTCTACCTACTGCTCTAACTCTACACAATTTACATGAATCTAACCTCCATCCTCCCAGATCTCATATTGTTGCTCTGTTAACATATATCACCAATACTACTTTACACTTTTTCCTTGCTTACACAATTGCCTTTCCCCGGCACTAATACTATCCTTTAAAGTGAACTCAACCAGCAATAAGAAATTAGAATAAGAAGAACAAAGTGACAAAGAGAAGATATAAAACTTACGCAAAAACAACAGCTAATTAATCCCCAAGACTAGACAAAGAAGCTAAGGAACTGATTAAACCCGTCAAGATAAAATGATGACCAGACAGCAACAAAAATCTACAAACCAAACTGGTAATCAGGAAAACATGGCTGAATCCAATGAACAAACTAAAAATCAGGAAGGGGAGCAGAACTTCACACAAGAAATGAAAGATCTCACAACATTTATCACCGACAAATATAATGAAGTAAAGGAAGAGGTTAACAACATGAACACAACACTTGGAGGGGAAATTGCAGACATACGCAAAAAGATAACAGATATGATGGGAATGAACACGACAGTTCAAGAAATCAAAAATACACTTGCTGCAAATATCAGCAGACTAGAAATGGCAGAGCAGAGAATTAGTGATGTGGAAGACAATACATCAGAAATCAAACAGATAGTAGAATTGGGTGATAAAAAATAGAAAAAATCCAGCTAGGACTTAGGGACCTGAATGATAATGCAAAACGTTCAACATACGTATTATAGGCATTCCAGAAGGAGAAGAGAAGGGAAAGGGGTCAGAAGGCGTGTTGCAGGAAATAATGGCTGAAAACTTCCCAAATCTACTGAAAGAGACATAGATATACATATCCAAGAAGCACAGCGCACCCCACTGGTCATAAACCCCAACAGGCCCACCCCAAGACATATATTTGTCAAATTATCCAATGCTCAAGACAAAGAGAAAATTCTAAAAGCAGCAAGAGAAAAGAAAACCATCACATACAAGGGAAGCTCCATAAGATTAAGTGCTGATTTCTCATCTGAAACCATGGAGGCAAGAAGGCAGTGGTATGATATAGTCAAGGTACTAAAGGAAAAAATTTCCAACCAGAATACTCTATCCAGCTAAACTAGCATTCAAAAATGATGGAGAGTTCAAAATATTCGCAGATAAACAGAAACTCAAAGAGTATGCCAACAAGAAACCTCCCCTTCAAGAAATTCTAAAGGGAGTTCTGCAGGAAGAAAGGAAAAAACAGACAGGCAGAGTTGGAGGAGAGTGTAAGAGCAACAAAAAAGACAAAAATAGAAGGGAAAAAATGCAAACAAAATATGACAAACACAAATCCAATCAAAATATGGCTAACACAAATAATTCCTTGCAAGTAATAACACTGAATGTCAACGGATTAAACTCACCTATCAAAAGATTCAGACTGGGACATTGGATAAGGAAATATGACCCATCTATATGCTGTCTACAAGAGACACATCTTAGACCCTGAGACTCATGGAGATTGAAACGAATGGCTGGAAAACAATCATACAAGCAAACAATAACCAATAAAAGGCAGGAGTAGCTATATTAATATCAGACAAAATAGACTTTAAATGCAAAACAACTGTGAGAGACAAAGAACGATACTACATTTTAGTGAAAGGGACAATCTGTCAAGAAGATTGAACAATCATAAATATTTATACTCCTAACAAGGGCGCCTCTAAATACGTGAGGCAAATGCTGGAAAAACTAAGTGAAAAAATATATGCATCTACAATTATAGTGGGGGATTTTAATACACCACTATCAATTCTTGACAGAACATCTCAAAAGAAAATCACTAAAGAAACAAAACATTTGAACAGTATATTAGAGGAGCTGGATCTAATAGACATATATAGATCATTATACCCAAACACAGCAGGATATTCATTTTTCTCAAGTGCACATGGATCATTCTCCAAGATAGACCATATGCTAGGCCACAAAGAAAGGCTTAATGAATTCAGAAGGATTGAAATCATACAAAACAATATCTCTGACCACAGTGGAGTGAAGCTGGAAATCTGCAAGGGACAGAGGCCCAGATTTCACACCACGATTTGGAAATTAAACAGCACACTCTTAGAAAAACAGTGGGTCAAAGAGGAAATCTCAAAAGAAATCAATGACTACCTTGAAACAAATGATAATGATAACAAAACATACCAAAATTTATGGGATGCAGCAAAAGCAGTACTGAGAGGGAAATTTATAGCCATAAATTCAAATATCAAAAAAGAAGAAAGAGCAAAAATTGAAGAACTAACTGCACATTTGAAGGAATTAGAAAAACAACAACAAAGTAACCCAACTGGAAGAAGGAAGGAAATAATAAAGATAAGAGCAGAACTAAATGAAATAGAAAATAAGAAAGCACCTGAAAAGATAAACAAGACCAATAGCTGGTTTTTTGAGAAGATCAACAAAATTGACAAACCTTTAGTGAGACTAACAAAGAAAAAAAGAGGGAAGATGCAAATACACAAAATAAGAAATGAGAAAGGTGATATCACCACTGACCCCACAGAAATAAAGACTATCATAAGAGGATACTTTGAAAAACTATATTCCAACAAAAATGACAATTCAGAGGAAATGGACAAATTCCTAGAAACACATAAGCAGCCCATATTGATGAAAGAAGAAATTGATGATCTTAACAAACCAATCACAAGCAAAGAGATAGAATCACTCATTAAAAACCTCCCAACTAAGAAGAACCCAGGGCCAGACAGTTTCATAGGTGAATTCTACAAAACATTCCGGAAAGAACTAACACCAACCCTGCTGAAACTATTCCAAAAAATCGAAACAGAAGGAACATTGCTGAACTCCTTCTATGATGCCAACATTACCCTAGTACCAAAGCCAAACAAAGACACCACAAGAAAGGAAAATTGCAGACCAATTTCTCTAATGAACCTAGACACCAAAATACTTAACAAAATACTTGCTAATCGTATTCAACAACACATTAAATGAATTATACACCACGACCAAGTGGGATTTATTCCAGGTATGCAAGGATGGTTCAACATAAGAAAATCAATCAATGTAATACACCATATAAACAGACTGAAGGAAAAAAATCACATGATTATATCTATAGATGCAGAAAAAGCATTTGACAAAATACAGCACCCTTTCTTGATAAAAACACTCCAAAAGATTGGAATACAAGGACATTTTTTGAACATGATAAAGAGTATATATGAAAAACCTACCACCAACATTGTTTACAATGGAGAAATCCTAAAATCCTTCCCTCTAAACTCAGGAACAAGACAAGGATGCCCATTGTCTCCACTCCTATTTAACATTGTCTTAGAAGTACTTGCTTGAGCACTGAGGCAAGAACCAGATATAAAAGGCATTCAAATTGGAAAGGAAGAAGTCAAAATTTCATTATTTGCAGATGACATGATCCTATACATAGAAAACCCTGAGAGATCTACAACAAAGCTTCTAGAACTCATAAATGAGTTTAGTAAAGTTGCAGGTTATAAGATCAATGCACAAAAATCAGTAACATTTCTGTACACTAATAATGAGCAAGATCAGGAGGAAATCAAGAAACAAATACCATTCACAATAGTAAATAAAAAAATCAAATACTTAGGAATAAATTTAACTAAAGAGGTAAAAAACTATATACACCGAGAACTATACAAGACTGTTCAAGGAAATCAAAGAAGACCTAAATAAATGGAAGAATATTCCTTTTCATGGATAGGAAGACTGAATATTATTAAGATGTCTATCCTACCAAAACTGATCTACACATTCAATGCACTCCCAGTACAAATCAACACAGCCTTCTTTAAGGAACTAGAAAAACTAACTATGAAATTTATTTGGAAAGGAAAGAGGCCCCGAATAGCCAAAGACATATTGAAAAAGAAAAACGAAATTGGAGGAATCACACTTCCTGACTTCAAAACATACTACAAAGCTACAGTAGTGAAAACAGCATGGTATTGGCATAAGGAGAGACACACAGACCAATGGAATCGAATTGGAAGTTCTGATATAGAACCTCATATATATAGCCATATAATATTTGATAAAGCCACCAAACCCTCTCAACTGGGAGAGAATGGCCTATTCAACAAATGGTGCCTGGAGAACTGGATAGCCATATGTAGAAGAATGAAAGAGGATTACCATCTCACACCTTATACAAAGAGCAACTCAAGATGGATCAAAGACCTAAATATAAGAGCCAAGACCATAAAGATCTTGGAAAGCAGTGTAGGGAAGCATTTACAGGACCTTGTAATAGGAAATGGCTTCATGAATATCACACCAAAAGCACAAGCAGCAAAAGAACTAATAGATAAATGGGACGTCCTCAAAATTAAAGCCTTCTGCACCTCAAAGGAGTTTGTCAAGAAAGTGAAAAGGGAACCCACACAATGGGAGAAAATATTTGGCACCCATATATCTGATAAGAGACTTATAACTTGCATGTATAAAGAAGTCCTATATCTTGAAAATAAAAAGATAAACAACCCATTTAAAAAATGGGAAAAAGATTTAAACAGACTCTTCTCCAAAGAAGAAATACAAATGGCTAAAAAGCACATGAAAAAATGCTCCAAATCTCTAGCTATCAGGGAAATGCAAATCAAAACTACAATGAGATACCATCTTACTCCCATAAGATTGGCAGCTATGAAAAAAACAGAAGAATACAAATGCTGGAGAGGATGTGAAGAAAGGGGAACACTCATCCACTGCTGGTGGGAATGCAGAAGAATCCAACCATTCTGGAGGACAGTTTGGCGGTTTCTCAAAAAACTAACCATAGATTTGCCATATGACCCAGCAATACCACTGCTGGGTATATACCCAGCAGAACTGAAAACAAGGACACAGACCCATATATGTACACCAATGTTCATAGCAGCATTGTTCACTATCGCCAAAAGTTGGAATCAACCCAAATGCCCATCAACAGATGAGTGGATCAATAAAATGTGGTATATACACACAATGGAATACTACTTGGCTGTAAGAACAAATACACTACAAACACACGTGATAACATGGATGAATCTTGAGAACCTTATGTTGAGTGAAGCAACCCAGGCATTGAAGGACAAATACTACATGACCTCAATGATATGAAATAAGCAACCTGCCTCAGAGAGCTAGAGACTGGAAAATAGGCTTACAGGAAATCAGGGGGTGGAGGAAGGATGTGAGCTGACGTCTGCAGGGGTGGAATCTATGATGAGCTGGTGGTAAGTATAAGCACAAAGAAGAGATAAAATGGGGGCAAGGGGTTGCCTTTGGGTGGGGTTTTGGGTTTGTGGGGTGTTGGGGATGGGTGGATGGGTAATATTGCCCAAAAAATTTGGGGGAGGGAGGGGCAACATACGAACATAGGAGAGTGTCAGGTGTTGGCTGAGAGTAAAATGCTGAGAAAATCGTATCAAAATATAATTAGGAGCGTTACCTGTTTAGGATGCTTGGAGGGGATGGTCTGATGCTGGACTGACTCCTGGGGAATGTCTCAATGCTCATTTTGCCAGGGTGGGTTGTACCATTGGGTAGAGACCCAAGAAGTGAGAGTTGGGGTGGACCCACATCCTGGGGAGGACTAATGCCATCAAATAGAGGGAACTGTATCTCTCGAGAGAAAGGGTGGCTCCCAGGGCATTAGGGCAGTTGAACAAGTCAGGCCCTGAACACTGTTGCAAGTATCTCTGGACGTGGCTCCTCAGGAAATGGAGATTGGCTGTCGCTGTGGGCCCCAAGGGGAGGGGAAAATGGATGTTGAATGGATGGAACCAAGGTAAATGTGAGGGCAAGAGAGGACTTTTGCGAGAGTACATGAGGATGAATATAAAACATGTAATATTACACCAAAAACATATAGGGGATGACAGACTAATAATGTAAACCATAATGTAAAACATAGGATAACTAAAAAATTTAGAAAACTGTATATCCTAAAGTATGGATCACATTGTAAGCACAGATGTCACCTTGTTTGAAAGCTATTGTTTCGGAATCTGTACATCAGTTTCAGTAAATATGATATGAATAAGTTAAAAGATTATCGCTGTGGAAGGGAAAAGGTTTTATGTTGGATGTGTGGGAGTACTGTATATTGTATATATGAATTACTGTGATCTAAGACTCTTGTGAAGAGAAGCTCAATAATTAGGAAAAAAGAAAAGAAAAAGATAGGATGTAGAATTTTTCCAAATCAATATCTACTCTAGATCTAACCTTTAAACTCATCGCTATATTCCATTTTACTAGTAAGGGAACCTGACATTATATTGGGCTTCGCTTTACAGGAAGTTTTGGATCACAGAGTGGTTCAACAATGGCAGCGGAGGAATACTGGTATGGGATGTTATTTACAGGCTATATATGGTTAACAGGGAGTTATACAGGGCATATGTCCAGGGTGCATGGTAATGTTTGGATATACTCATAGTGGAAACAATTAAAAACAACAGTTGGGGGGGTACTGGGTTCCTGGCCAGGGGGCTCTGTCATGGTCCCTAGGGGAGCAGCGGCAGTCCCCCAGGTGCAACGGTAAGAACCAGGAAGGAATGAGGGTCCAACAGTAGGCTCCTGATACTAATGACTATGCTTGTGAGCCTATACGCCTGAAATAAGAACAAGGCCTAGCGCAGCATTGTGCCTGGGAGTTTCCTCCTGACAGCCTTCATGTTACTCAAGTGTGGCCAGTCTCGAAGCCAAACTCAGCATGTAGATGCAGTGCATTTCCCCCAGCATGGGACATAACACCCAGGGATGAGCCTCCCTGTCACTGAGGGATCACTACGAAATACCAGCTGAAGATGCAACTAGAAAATGACCTTGAATTAAAGGTTCAACGTGGATCAGCAGAATATCCCTGTCTACATATAATAACATGACTTTAAAATGCTGTTTGACCTAATGTAAGGGGGAAATGGAAAGGAGAAACGAGTTTATATGGCTATGAGTTCTCTAAAAAAGAGTCTGGAGGTTCTCAGAAGGATTGCCCTTATGTACACCTGAGCAGTCTCAGAGACAGATAAAGTAGATACAACCCCAGGTATTGGTTCTTTTGAGGGCTAAAGAGACCCACGGGTTCTATGGTCATGGCAGATGGGGTTCACTGCCATGTCAGTTGGCCCTTCTTTGGAGCCAGTGTTTCTGCATGATGGAACTGGACTCAGATGGGATCTCTTTTCACAAGACTTACATTCTACTTTACTGGAATTGTAGTTGGTGTTGGGGTTTAAGATATATTTAGGGGATTTGAATCTCTGGACTGACAATATGATAGCCACGCCCTGAATCTCAACAGACTTCAACTCCTATACTCTGATTTATTGGACTTACCCCTCTCAGCTAACATGGAGTTGAAGAATGTCAACCACCACACCATGGAGCCTAGAGTGCCTACAACTGAAAGCAGAAGGATTGCATCCAATATCCATGTGGAATCTAAGCTCCCTCTTGACATAGATGTGCAATGGACACAACCAATCCAATGTCCACAGAGAAAATGTGGCATTTGTGTGGGAAGGGTGGCCATGGTGGCTGCAGGGTGCAGGGAATGGGAGGAAGAGATGAGACCTGGAGGCGTTTTTGGGATTTGGAATTGTCCCGGTGGTGCTTCACAGACAATTACGGGACATTGTAGATCCCCCCAGGGCCCACTGGATGGAACGTGGGAGAGTGTGGGCTATGATGTGGACCATTAACTATGAGATGCAGCGATGCCCAGAGATGTACTTACCAAGTGCAATGGATGTGTCATGATGATGGCAGAGAGTGTTGCTGTGGGGGGAGTGGGGGGGTGGGGGCAGTGGGGTTGAATGGGACTTCATATTTTTTGAATGTAATATTTTTAAAAAAATGAATAAAAACAACAACAACTTAGGAGTGGTGGTAGTGGTGATGGTGGTGTTGTGTTAGGCAAACAGATAGCTAATCTGGAAATGTGAGACCTAGAAATGAAAGAGGAATAGAAGTTTTGTGAAAGCTGGTGGGTGTTAAGTCAAATACCCAAATGGCTCCATTTCTAGGAACCCATCCACTGATATACCTTTTTGTTTTTTAAACAAACTTTTAAATTTTAGTATAGTTTTAGATTTACAGAAATATTGCAGTTAGTACAGAGTTCTCATATAATAATTTTCCCTATTAACATATCATATTAGTATGATATATTTGTTAAAATTGTTGAACCATTATTGATACATTACTAACTAAAATCCATACTTCAATTCACTTTATTCAGATCTTGGTTTTCACCTAAAGACCTTTTGCTATTATGGTATCGCAGCCAGGATGCCACATCATTGTATTTCTTTTGGCTCCTCTTGGCTGGACAGATTTTTCTTGTTGTTGATGACATTGATATTTTTTGAGGAATACTGTTCAGATATTTTGGAGAATGTTTCTCAACTGGGATTTTTCTGCTGCTTTTCTTATGATTACAGTGGAGTTATGCTTTTATTGGGAGGAAGACCATAGAGGTAAAGTGCCATTTTCATCATATCAAAATGTGCAGCATGACTTATCATTGTTGATACTGACTTTGATCACCTGATCAATAGTGACAAGTCATGTTGTCAGGTTTCAACTCTGTAAAGTAAAATGTCTTTTCCCCTTTCTACACTATATTCTTTTTAAGGAAGTCTCTGTGCACAGTGCACACTTATGGTGGGGGAGTTATATTCCATTATGTGTGTACATATTTGTAATTTTTCTCTATGGGATATTTGTCTCTTATTTCCCATTTACTCATGTATTCAACTATTTATTTATATCAGTGTAGACTCACTGATACTGTTTTATTCTTTGGTTATACTTTATTTACTACTTAATTTTGTTCACATTTTTTCAGCTTTGTCCATTGGAAACTCTTTCAATTGCCTCTTCTACCTTGTGGTTCTTTTTATTAGTATTAGTATTAGAAACCAAGATATGGCACTATGTGTGGTTGCTTCTAGGCCATCTCAAATGACAGAGCAAGGAAATCTATATGTGTATGCTAATCTGTGTGTGCTTGTGTATTTATAAATATGTAAGTATATAGCTACCTGTGCTCTATTAAGCTAACCATGAGTTCATACTGATGTCTCCCACTCTAAATCATAATGACATTGATCATTCTAATCTTCTCCCCTTATTTATTTGTAAACTTTCCAACATTGAAACCTGCTCCCACCATCTGTAATCTATTTACTTAATTTTTCAGTTCTGGCATATATGTATAGAAGGTTCAGGATTGTTAATCTATACCATATGAGAAATAACTTTATCTGCTGGAGTGCAGTGCCTTTTTCCTTTAATTTTACAGACTCCACTCATTTCCAAATTTACTTAGGTGAGTGGCATTATCCCCCTTTACTCTTAGTGATGTGGCTCATACATTTGTGATAGATTTAGATTGTCTTGTAGGGTTCCCCCGACTTCCTAAATATTTTTTTAAAATTTGCATACATTAAGGTTTGCTCTTTGTGCTGTAAAGTTTTATGGGTTTTTGTAATTGCATAGTACTATATGCTCACCATTACAGAATCATACAGATCATACACATGTCCTGTGTTTTACCTGTCAGTTCTATTCCTACCCCAAATCCTGACAACCATTGATCTTGTTCTTGATCTTTATTTTATCTTTATCTTTATTGTTGCTATAGTTTTGCCTTTCCAGAATGTCATATAATTGTAATCATATAGTATGTAGCCTTTACAGAGTAGTTTCTGTCACTTAGTAATATTAATTTTAACATTAATAAAATTAATTTTAAAATTTAGAATAAATCTGTCTTTTTTTGGCAGATAGCTCATTTTATACTAAAAGATATTTTATTATATCCATGTAACACCACTTATTTATACATCCACCTATTGAAGGGCATCTTGGTGGTTTCCAGTATTGGGCAATTATGGATAAATCTGCTTTAAAGATTCATGCTCAGGTTTTTATGTGAACATACAGTTTTTACTCAATTTAGTGAATACTTAGGAGCATAATTGCTGAATCATCTGGAAAAATGATGTTTAGCTTTGTAAGAAACTGCAAACTGTCCTCCAAAGTGGCTATACCATTGTATACTTCTGTCAGCAGTGAATAAGAGTTCTGTTGCTCTGCATCTTCACCAACAATTAGTATGGTAAGTTTTTTTCTCAGTGATTCTAATAGCTATGTAGTAGGATCTTATTGCTGATTTAAACTGCAATTCCCTAGTGATAAATGGTGTTGATGATATTTTCATATGTTTATTTTCCATTTGTATATCTTTGATGAGATGTCTGTTGAGACCTATGGACCATCTGAACAACTTTGCCGACTCTGCAAATCCCCATTTGCTTGTTAGTGTGGCCCTTGTCTGATTCTCTGATTGGCAAAACCACAAAACTCTTGGAGATATTCCAGAAGATTATGTGCTTGTTTGGGATGAAAGTATAGAAAAACCCTGTTTGGAGCCTGTTGATCTGAAGGGCAGACTGGGTGCCGACAGTTGCCCCAAAGATAAGAGGACATAGAAGGAATTTAGATAAGACTTAGAAGAATATCTAGGTAATCCCGACCCCTTCTTCCTTCAGTCTCTTTTTGTGTTCCAGTGCATTTGTGTCACTCTTCATCAGTTAGGCATACTTAGCCATATGTTCTGTTGGTTAGGAGCACCATTCTGGAAGCATGTGATGCCAACTCAAGACTCACACAGTCCTAGGATTTGATCCATCTCTGGTGCGAAGATGCCAGTGCTGAGAGGAATGTTTTGCATTTGTAGAGATTCTACTGCTCAGCCTCTTTGCACTTAGTTTTTGTCTGATGGATTGACTTGCTTAAAACCTGGCAATGCTATTCAAACTCCCTGGCAGTGATGAGGCTGTGTTTCTCTAGAATACAGCTTGGATGGCAAAGAAAACCCTTGGCGTGTAGCTTCACGGAGCCTTGTAAACAATCATTAAATGGACGTGTCCTTCCTAATTCTATTTCATTTTATTCTTCCAAAATACATGAAGGAGTTTTAGTTCTGAATAATAAACAACAAGAATCATAGCACACTGCATTTAAACCAAATGTGCTCAACAAGGGTGTATAATTCTTACAATTACAATTTTATTGTTTTGCTTATATTTATAATAGAAGAAAAAGAGGATACACAGTCTTCTTGTATATGGAGAACTGAGAGCTCATAAAAAACGTTGTGGGGCCCGGGGAACCCTTTCCTGCTCTGCCTGTGACTGGCTCTGGAACCTTACAAAGCACCCATCTCTCTGAATGTAAGTGTCCCTGTTTAAAATGAGTAAGTGGATGCAGATGATACCAGATTTGCTTTTGGATGAAATATGTGATAATAAGAGTTTCCTAATACAGGCTGCAACCTTTGTGCCAAGGTAGGACAGGATAGCTGGTGGTGGGGCAGGTGTAAATTCCTTGTCAGATTTGTATTGAATCTAGTCGGCCACCAGTTTTTTTAATCAATAAATAACTATATTTATAGCTCAAAGAGTGGTTTGCAAATCCATTGAACCATTTTTTCCTATTGACACAATTTTAGAGATGTGTTCCCTCAGGAAAACATTGACTCCTAGAGACAATAAAAATGATGCTCCATCTATAAGGAGTTTTAACAGCTGTATTTAAAGGAAACATACTCAATATATTTTTCTCATCTTGCATTAGATTGAATTTGTTGTGGCAAGGCAGCAATTTTAGAAGTTTGTGGGAAAATTCTATTTCTTTTGGCTGTGGATGTTTCAGTGTTTGCCTTGGTTTTCTATAAAAATATGAAATTGAGACCTCGTTACAGTACATGGTTAATATATCACATTTATACTACACCATCTCTGCATTGTTTAATGCCTATGATGGGCAAAGGAAGAACTTTCCAAAGAATGGCATGGTTAGAAAAACCCTAAGTATTCCTGTTTCCCTGATGAGGAAACCAAAGCAAAACAAACAGAATTATTTGTCTAAATTCATGCAAAAAATTAGGTTGAGTTGAGAATAATATAAGTGGTATATTTCTGAAGCCATTCATGAGGAACACCAGCCAGCTCAGAACCAAACTAATAAATATACACACAGCAGATGGAGTTATCCATCTGAAGGAACAAATCAAAAGACAGTATAGAAGTGACTGGAAAGTTGGGAAACTTCAATCGAGGTGGCTTGTGTTTCTCAGAAGGTGGGATAGAGTAGTAATTATAATTTAATAAATGGAAATATAATCAATTTTTTATGGATGTAAAAGCATTGTAGGAAGAAGGAAATGGTTATTCTAGAGCCAGGGTAGAAAGCCAAGAGCTAAATATTGGCATTATGTGTCAAGTGCTTTCCTAGTAATGAAAAATTAACTCTGTAGGTGAGGCATAGTCCATGAGTTATTACCATGGCCTTAATGAATTTACCATTAAGAATTTTCAACCCATGCTCTCAAGAGACACCCTCCCCTCTATTTGAGAATATCAGACCTCCCCAGGATGGGGGTATAACACCTTCCCGCTCATTGTATGTGTGTGTCAATCCCTCAGCATTGTTGCAAGTATCTCTGAATCTTGTCCTTTAAGCAGTGAAGCTTAGTTGTTAGTGTGGGACCCAAGGGGAGGGGAAGAGAGGAATAGAATAGATGGAAGAAGTGTTAACTGGGGGGCAATGGAAGTGTTCTGCATTATTGTGTAATGATGGATACAGGCCATGTTAAATTTTACCGAAAATTTATAAAAGTATATAGTCTAAAATGTAAGCCATGATGGAAACCATAATGGAAACATGGTTAGTAACTACGTTTCAATATCTGTCCATCCAGTTGCAGCATATGTAACATCCACTTGTAAAAAGATCATTGCTGGGGAATGGGGAGAAGGGTTTGATTTTGGGCATATGGGAGTCCCCTGTATTCTATATGTGACTTTACTGTGACCTAAAACTTTTTTGAAGACATAAAAAAAAAAGATTTAGATGCTGAGGAAGAAATGGAAGAGATTGCCTTCCCACTGTATATACAGGGCAATACGTATTACAGTGATGAAAGGCAAACCATCAAGAAAAATTTTTTATGTTATTTTTCATTTTTTAATACCCTAATTTATTTTTTACCTTAGTTTTTCTAAATTATCATGTATTCTATTTCTAATCTTTAAACCTACTATTTAATTTTCCTATTACTTGAATTTGGCAATATATTAGGCTTCATTTTTGAAGTTTTGGATCGCAGAGGGGTTCAACTATGTCAGGGGAGGAGCACTGATGTGGGGTGTCATTGATGGGGGATGCATGGGTGGGCGGGAGCTCTCCAGGGCATGAATATAGGGTATATAGAAATGTTTGGGTGTTTGTTGGGTATTGACATAGTAGGTAGAGTTTCACATGACAGCTGAGGGACTGCTGAGTTCCCATTCTGGGGAATATTATTGCACTCCCCAGTGGAGCAGTAACAATCCCCCAAGTGCAAGGGCAAAGACCAGTGCAGAAGGATGGTCCATTGATGGGCCCTTGATTCTGATGACTATGGTTATGACCCTGTGGGCTTGAAATTTCAACTAGACTTAGAGCTGCAGGGTGCCTAAGAGTCATCTCCTGAGAATGTCACCATTGCTCAAATGTGGCCACTCACTAAGCCAAACTCAACATGTATATGCACTACCTTCCCTCCAGCATGGGACATGATTCCTGAGAATGAACCTTGCATGTCTGAGGGATTACTACCAAGCACCATCTGGTGATGCAGCTAGAAAAACCTTGAATAAAAGGGGGAAATGGTAAAGACAAAGGAATTTATATGGCTAAGAGTCTTCAAAATGAGTCAGGAGGTCATCAGAGGGGTTGTGCTTATGTACGTCTCAGCAGGATCTCAGAGACAGCCAAAGTAGATACAATCCCAGGTAGTAGTTATCCTGAGGCCTATGGAGACACCCAGGTCCTATGGTCATGGCAGATAGTTCTAGAGTTCAGTGCCTTGCCAGTGGGCCCTACTTTGGAATTTGTGCTCCTGAGAATGATGGAGTTGGACTCAGATGTGACCTCTCTACACACGCCTCTTCTGTCACTTTTACTGAACCTGTGTTTGGCGCTGAGGTTGGTGTATGCCCAGGAGACTTGAATCTCTGGACTGTCCATGTTTCAACTGGACCCTGAGCCTCAGCAGAGTTGCAGCACCTACCTTCTGGTTTGCTAGACTTACCAGGTCAGCTAACAGGAAGGTGAGGATGGTCAACCACCACACCAGGGAACCGAGAGAGTCTACAACTGCAAGCAGGAGAATCCCATCCATCAGCCATGTGGGATTTAAGCACCCTCTCGATTTAGAGGTGGAGTGGACATTGCCATCCCAGGGTCCTTAGGATGGAGGAATAAAATATGAATTAGGGTGGACTTACTGTTATTCTACTATAGAATTATTGTAATTCTAGCAATGGAAGATACTATATTATTGATGTGGAGACAATGGCCATGGGGGTTGCTGAGGGCCAGGAGAGGGAAGAAGAAGTGTGATTTGGGGGCATTTTCGGGGCTTGGAGTTGTCCTGAATGACATTGCAGGGACAGATGCAGGACATTATATATCCTGCCATAACCCACTGAATGGAATGCAAGAGAGTATAAATTACAATGTAAACTATAATCCATGCTGTGTAGCAGTGCTCCCAAATGTATTCATCAAATGCAGTGAATGTGCCACACTGATAAAAGAGGTTGTTGATATGGGAGGACTAGGGGTGTGGGGAGTGGGATATATGGGAACTGCTTATATTTTTTAATGTAACATTTTGTGTGATCTATGTATCTTTAAAAAAAAAAGATAATAAAAGATTTTAAAAAAAGAATTTTCAACCCCTTTGCACTGGGTCCATAACCTCCAATATCTGCATCTATGGCCCGACTTCTGAGGGATCTGGATCAGTTACCTCCTTTCCAGATCATATGAATTCCCTTTTCATTTTATTGTGTTGCCAAAAGCAAATGTAATAAAACCAAACTCTTAATACAAATTGATAATTTAACCAAAAGGATCTTTAACTTTGAGAGAATACTCTATGAATGAGCAGAAATGGGGTCTAGCTTTAGTGACTTTAGAGACCAGTGTCCAGCCCTATATTAGCCTTATATGTATTTGCCACATATTTGCCACTTGCATAGAAGGGCAAGTAGTAGGCCCATGCTCAGATAATGAGTGAGGTGACAGGAGAAATTACCGCTGATCCTGATGAGTTCAGTAGAGTCTGTGTTTAGTTCAGAGTTATAGTTACTACAGAAATCATTAAAATGATCCCACATACTTATACATTGGCCAATCCCATTCATGCAAAGATAGGTATTCCTCTCTTTCTCATGAGTGAGGGTGTTGGATGGTAATGAAATCAGCTACTGATGAGACTGCAAGTGGCAGAATATTTGCAGTATTGGCTGCTGCTATTTTAAGTGATAGTTGGCATCTTTGATACTGTGAGAGGTAAGAAATTAAGAAGGATGATGGAAAAGACTATTTGTGTACTTTAAATGGATATGGTCTATCTTTAATTCTGTTTTTACTGAGCCAGCCTTTAACGATCTCTCTGGACTGTTTTTGTTATTGCTATGCCAGGTATGTTTGTCATCCTAGGAATTTTGAATTGGAGTTGTCATGTCTCATGGGTGCTTAGTATTTGAAATGTAACTCTCAGACTATGACTGAACCTTATGATGGCTCCAGCTTCTGAATTGAGTAGGAAGGAGGGCCCTAGATGGGGTACTAAACATTCTAGTGATAAGAACAGTGTAAACCACATTGGAAACTATCAAATGGTTTGTAGTTCATGGGCTTTTGTCTCTTGCACTTGTTTGGCATTAGTCAGCCTTCCCATGTTAGACAGCTCTGGGTCTTTGGTGAAGCTGAGGCTCAGAGGTGGACTATGATCCGTCCACTCAGGGAAGCCTCTTAGTATGGAGCTCTCCATACCCCTTCACAAAATACCTCCACTCTCCTTGTTAACTTTACTGTTGAGACCACAATCCACATGATTCTCCTGATTGATTGTTCATCAAGACTTCTTTTTACACAACCATGCTGCCCACTTAATTATACAGGTAAATTTATATTTATGTCTAGCTCTGGATGGCAACCATATAGATGAGTCACTTCATTCAGAAATTATCAGAAAATTTTTCCAAGGCCCCCATACATGTATTTATGGACTTACTCTTATAGTTCTGCACTTTGCATCTTCTTGATAGTTTATAATTGTTGGTTAAAGAAAATGGATTAAAACAAGCCAAAAAAAAATCAAATAGATAATATATGGTGAATATAAGCTTACGATAAGCTAAAGCTTTGACTTCTGGAGGTGGTAAGGAAGAGTAGGAGGAAGAGGTGGAGGGGTGGGGGAGAAGGTAAAGGAGGATAAAGGGGAAAGGAGGAGAAGAAATTTGTTCCAGAAGACACAGGGGATAAAATTTAGAAACAAACCTATATGCAAACCTGAGTTTCCAGTTAGAAGAGAAATCACAAATATTTTCATTACACAGTGTATTAATCAATGTATCTTTATGTGAACCCACAACCCATTTGTTGCCAAGCATCTAAAACCCAGCTTTTCCTTTGAGATAGGTTCTCTAATGGAGCTTGCTTTCCTTATGACAGAAGCAAGTGAAAAAAAAAAACACTTCTGTTTGGAGTAGCTCAGTGGTCATTATGGCAGGATTAACTGGGCTAACATTAGAAATTAAAATAGCTTGAAGTTTAGGGCTCAACAGGCACATGAACAAACTGAAGATTTAAGTCTCTAGGACAAAGATTTAACAAGCATAGTGCTAATTAGAGGTTCAAATAAAAGGGGCAGAAGACCCATGTGTAGGGAAATTGTAAATGAGTCTAACTCTGCTACATTGGGGAGCATGTATTCCAAAGTAAGGCTCCACTGACAGGGCATGGAATTCCTGAGATTGTCTGCCCTGCCTATAGAGTCTAGATGTCTCTAGAGTCCTCAGGAGCCCTGCTGTTTGAGGCACTGTTTACCATGATAGTCAGTGAGATCATGCTGAGACATGTGTAAGTGTAACCTCTGGAATGACCTCCCAACTCACTTTGAAATCTCTTAGCCATAAAAACTCATTTGTATTTAATATTTCCCCCTTTTGATCAAGGTCTCTTTCCAAATGCATCACTAATGGGCACTTGGTAATAATCCCTTGGTACCAGGGAGGCTCATCCCTGGGAGTCATATCCCATGCTAGTTCTGAGGGGAGGGAGAAGGAAGAATAGGTGTAATATGGGGTACTGTGGGAACACTGGAATTGTCCTGCACAACATTGCAATGATGGATACAGGCCATTATATATTTAGTTAAAATCTATAAAATTGTGTGGCCCAAAGTATAAACTATAATGTAAACTATAGTCCATGGTAGTAGCAATTCTTCAATATGTGTTCATCAATTGTAACAAATGTACCACACCAATGAAATATATTGTTAATCAGGAAAAGTGTGGGAATACCCTATATTTTTGATGTAACATTTATGTAATCTAAAGTTTCTTTAAAATAAAAAATTATTTAAAAACTTGAAGTTTTAAAATATGGCTCATATTCAGTGGGTCCTGGTGATTTTTTGTGGTAGCCTATCATATCCATCTGAAAGATTGTGGTTTCTGTCTGACCATTTTAGTGTCTGAGCTGTATTTTCTGTTACATGTTTTTAAACTCAACCCTGGTTTTGAGGAAATTTTATGCTTCATCTTCACCTTTCTCTTAGAGAAGGCAATTAGCATTTACTAATGACATAGTATGTGCCTTTACTTGGTCCTTATACCTGTACTGTGCAGTAGGTAAGATTAGCCTCATTATACACAAGAGGAATTGAGAATTTTGTGAAATTAAATATTTCTCAAGGTCACACCCTTAATAGGTCAAGTCAAGAGATGAAACTAATCTTGTTCATCTTATACTCTTCTTTAGTATTCACCTCTGTAATCTTTCCCTACTTTCTTATGAGGGTCCAGAAATATAAATCTTTCTTTTAATAGTATGAAACTCAGTTTGTTGCCTCTGTATCATCCTACTCCAAACAAGGTATAAGGCAAAAGAGCATAAAGCAAACTCTTTGCCCAAAACTTTATGGATAAAGTCACTATATTATTTGTCTTTTGGAGTGTGGTTATTTTAAACATGAAAATCTCTCTAATTAGGGGGAAACAGAGGAAAAATCTCCACAGGCAAGTAATCTGGCCATTGCTGTCTCTTTTCATGTACTTTTCTAAACTGTTTCACACCTAATCCTTGAATTGGTTTAAGAATTAAACCTTTGAATTGGTTTAAGAATCAAATTTGTACAGCAACTGTATTTTCCACTGTTTGTTTAATCTTTAACATTATTTATATCTTTAACTTATCATAGTCTACCTTCAAATAATATTGTCACTTCACAAATAGTACAAGAGTCTTAGAACAGTATGCTTCAAATTCATCCTTCCCATCTTTTGTGCTATTCTCATCATACATTTTACATTTATATGTTATAAACTCTATACAGTGTCATGAATTTCCTTCAAACATTGAACTTTCTTTTAGAGCCAGTAAAGTAAGAAAAAACTATTATATTTATCTGTTCTAGATCTCTTCATTTCTTTATGTAGATGCAAATTCTGTCTGGGCTTACACTATTTCTGCCAAAAATGTTCTTTGAAATTTCTTAGAGTGTGTTTGCTGGCAATAAATTGTCTGGCTACTTGTTATGAGTAGAAAGCCTTTATCTTGACATTATTTTTTAAATAAAGTTTTTATTTTAGAACAACCTTAGATTGTGAAGATAGTACAGTGAGTTACCCTACACCCTGAATCTAGTTTCCCCAGTATTAACATCTTCTATTAGAATGGTACATTTTAAAAGTTAATGAACCACTATTAATACACTACTATTAACTCAGGTCCATATTTTGTTCAGATTTCCTTATGATTATTATTTACCTAAAGTCCTTTTTCTCTTCGAGGATCCCATCTATATACTATATTATAGTTAAGCATCATGTCTCTTTTAGGTTTTTCTAGACTGTGACAGAGTTTCCTTGTTTTTGATGACATTGATATTTTTTGAGGAGTATTGATTAAGTATTTCATAGAATGTTCCTCAGTTGGGATTTCTCTGATGCTTTTTTATCATGATTAGACTGGAGTGTGGGTTTGGGGAGGAAGACCATAGAGGTAAAGTGCCATTTTCATCAGCTATCAAGTGTACATACTGTCAATATGAATTATTACTGTTGTGTAGATCTTGGCTGCCTGGCTGAGGTAGTGTTAGGTTTCACCCTGTAAAACTTCTCTTTTATTCCACTTATCATTATTGCATTCTTTTTTTTTTTTAGATAGAGAAGTTATATTTTTACAGAAAAAAAATGCAGAATGTACAGAATTTCTATATATACCCTTCTCCCATTATTAAAAATTTGCATTAGTGATAACTTTGTTACAATTGGTGAAACAATATTATTATAATTATTCTATTAATTATGGTCCATAGTTTACATTAGGGTTCACTGTATTGTACAGTTCTACGGTTTTTAAACTTTTTATTCTGATAATACTGGTAATATCTATGCAACCTGAAATTTCCACTTTTAACCATGTTCACACATGGAATCTGGTGGTGTTAATTATAGTCACAATGTTGTGCTACCATCACTACCATCCATTATCATAACTTTTCCACACCCCAAACAGAAATGCTTTACCCATTTGTGTAAACTCCCCATTTCCTATCTAGCCCCAGCCCCTGGTAATTTGCATTCTAGTTTCTGCCTCTGTGAATTTTCATATTCTCACTATTTCATATATGGTCATCATACATTATTTGTCCTTTTGTTTGTGGCTTTTCTCAGTTTGGTGTGTGTCAAATGGTATTTTATTGTGCGTTTGAACTGCATTTGCCTAATGGCTAATGATGCAGTGGATCTTTTTTGGCTTTTTGGCCATTTGCATATCTTCTTTGTAGACGTGTCTATTCAAGTTCTTCACCCATTTTTTAATTGGGCTGTTAGTCTTTTTGTCATCCAGTTGTAGGATTTCTTGATATATTTTGGATTTAAAACCTTTATGAGTGGGAAGAGGATGTGGCTCAGCAATTGTGCTCCTATCTACCATATAGGAGGTCCAGGGTTCGATACTCAGGGCTTCCTGGTGAAGACAAGCTGACCCATGTGGTGAACTGACCTGTGGGGAGTGGTCGCCTGTGCAGAGAGCTGGCCTGTGTGGAGTGCTGCCTGCCCAGGAGTGCTGGTCCATGCAGAGAGCTGGGCAGCAAGATGACACAATGAAAAGAGACACAGAGGAGAGATAATAAGAGATGCAGCCCATCAGGGACTAAGGTGGCACAAGAGATTGATCACCTCTCTCCTGCTCTGGAAGGTCCCAGGATTAGTTCCTAGAGCCACCTAATGAGAATACAAGTAAACCCAGAAGAACATACAGCGATTGGATACAGAGAGCAGACAGTGGAGGGAGGGGTAGAAATAAATAAATAAATAAACCTTAAAAAAAAACCTCTGTGAGCTATGTGGTTTCCAATGCTTTCTTTTTCTGTAGGTTGTCCTTTTACTTTCATGAGGAAGTCCTTTCATATGCAAAAGTTTTTAATTCTGATTGAATACCATTTATAATTTTTTTCTTTCGTTGTTCATCTTTTGGTATATCTAAGAAGCCACTGCATATCACAAGGTCCTGAAGAGGATTTCCTATGTTTGTTTTCTTCTAGGAGTTTTATAATTTTGGTTCTTATATCTATATCTTTGATCCATTTTGAGTTAATTTTTGCATGTAAGTGAGAGGTAGGAGTCCACCCTCATTATTCTGCATATGGATATATGGTTTTCCCAGCACCATTTGTTGAACAAACACTTTGTTCCCTATTGAGTGAAATTGGACTTTATGAATCAATTGGCCATAGAATTGATGGTTTATTTCTAAGCTCTTAGTTCAATTCTATTGTTCTGTTTGTCCTTGTACCAGTATCATGCTGTTGTAATTTCTCTACATTTGTAAGAAATTTTTTGTTAGGAGGTCCTGGGGATTGAACTTAGGACCTTGTATGTGGGAAGCAGGAGCTCAACCAATGAATTACCTCTGCTCCCCTGTAGTAAGTTTTAAAATTGGAAAGTATGATTCCAATTTCATTCTTTTTCAAGTTTTTTTTTTTACTATTTGGGAACCCTTACCCTTCCATATAAAATTGATGTTTGGCTTTCTTTTATTCAAAGGAAACTATTAAAAATTTGATTTTTGATTGGTATTGCATCGATTGTGTGAATCATTTTAGATAGAATTGATATTTCAAAAGTATTTAGTCTTATTAATCCATGCACATAAATGTCCTTCCATTTATTTAGGTCTTCTTTGATTTTTCCCACAACAATGTTTTGTTGTTTTCCATGATTTCCATGTAAAGTTCTTTACATCCTTCATTAAATTTTTTTCCTAGATATTTGATTTTCACTTGCTATTGTAAATGTTTTTTTCTTGATTTCCTCTTCAGATTATTCATTATATAGAGAGAAACACTACTGGTTTTTGCATGTTGATCTTTCATCCTGCTACTTTGCCGAATTTGCTTATTGGCTTCAGTAGCTTTGTTGTGGAATTTCAGGATTTCTAAATATAGGATCATGTCATAGGTACAAATAGGGAAAGTTTCACTTCTTCCTTTCTAATGTAGATGTCTTTTTTTTTTCCTTGCCTAATTGCTCTGGCTAGAACTTCCAGGACAATGTTGAATAACAGTGATGACAGTGGACATCCTTGTCTTCCTGATCTTAAAGGGAAAGCTTTCAGTCTTTCATTATGGAGTATCATATTAACTGTTGATTTTCCATATATGCCTTTTAATGGGTTGGTACTGTATTTTGTCAAATGCCTTTTCTCTATCAATTGAGATGATTTTTTTCCCTTTGTTCTATGACTGTGGTATATTACATTAATTAATATACTTATGTTTTACCACCCTTGGATTCCTGGGATAAATCTCACTTTATCATCGTGTATAATTCTTTTAATATGCTGTTTGATTTGGTTGCCTAGTGTATTGTTGAGGATTTTTGCATCTGTAATCATAAGATATATTGGTCTGTAATTTTCTTTTCTGTTGGTATTTTTATCTGGCTTTGGTTATGAAGGTGATGTTGGTCTCACAAAATGAATTAGGGAGTGTTCCTTCATCTTCAGTTTTTTGCAACAGTTTGAGTAGGATTGATTTTAATTCTTTTGGGATGTTTAGTAAAATTCCCCTCTGAAGCATCTGGGGTTTGCTTTTCTTTTTAGAAAGTTTTTGATTATTGATTCAATACCTTCATTAGTTATTGATTTGTTGAGATATTCTATTTCTTCTTGAGTTAGTTTAAGTTATGAATTTCTAGGAATTTGTCCATTTCATCTAAATTGTCTAATTTGCAGGTGTACATTTTTTCATATTGACTTCTTATAGTCCTTTTTATTTCAGTGGGGTTGGTAGTAAAGCCTTCCTTTTCATTCCTGATTTTAATTATTTGCTCTCCCTCTATTCCCCCCCCCACCCTCCTTTTCAGTTTAGCTCAAGGTTTGTCATGTTTATTGATCTTTTCAAAGCCAATTTTTGGTTTAATTGAGTCTTTTGCTTTATTCTCTTTTTCATTAATCTCGACTCTAATATGTTTTCTTCTTTGTACTTGTTTTGGTTTAATTTGTTCTTTTTCTAGTTCTTTCAGTTTTGAAGTTAGGTCTCTGATTTGAAATCTTTCTTCTTTTTTTAATGTAAATGTGTAGAGCTATAAATTTCCCTTTCAGCACTGCTTTTGCAGTATTCCATAGTTTTGGTATGTTGTATTTTTATTTGTCTTAAGATATTTCTTAATTTCCCTTGTAATTCCTCTTTAACTTATTGGTTGTTAAAGAGTATGATATTTAATTTCCACATAATTATGAATTTTCTGTGTCTCCCTCTATAATTGATTTCTTTTTTTTTTTTTTTTTTAAAGATTTATTTATTTATTTAATTTCCCCCCCTCCCCTGGTTGTCTGTTCTTGGTGTCTATTTGTTGCGTCTTGTTTCTTTGTCTGCTTTTGTTTCTTTGTCCGCTTCTGTTGTCGTCAGCGGCACAGGAAGTGTGGGTGGCGCCATTCCTGGGCAGGCTGCACTTTTCTTTTCACGCTGGGCGGCTTTCCTCACAGGCGCACTCCCCGCGCGTGGGGGCTCCCCCACGCGGGGGACACCCCCGCGTGGCACGGCACTCCTTGCGCGCATCAGCACTGCACATGGCCAGCTCCACACGGGTCGAGGAGGCCCTGGGTTTGAACCGCGGACCTCCCATATGGTAGACGGACGCCCTAACCACTGGGCCAAAGTCCGTTTCCCTATAATTGATTTCTAAGTCCATTTTATTTTGACTGATTTTGTCACATAAGATACGTTCTCTCTAAGAGAATGATTTATGTGCAAGAGGAATGTGTACTCTGTTCTTTTGGGTGAAGAGTTCTACGTATGTCTGCTGGGTCTAGCCAATTTTGACTATCATTCAAGTCTTGTATTTACTTATTCATCTTCTGTCTAGATGTTCTAAGTATTAAAGTCTCTACTACTAATGTAGAACCATTATTTTCTCCCTTCAAATCTGTCAGTATTTGCTTCATATATTCTGTGGCTCTGCTGTTAGGGGTATGTATATTTATAATTTTTATACTTTCTTGTTGAACTGGTCACTTTATCAGTATATCATGAGCATGTTTGTCTTAATAACTGTTATTGACTTAATGTCTGTTTTATCTGATTTTTTTATTGACTTTGTAATAATATTACATTAAAAATATATATATGAGGTCCCATTCAACCCCACCCCCCCCCACCTCTCCCCCCCCCCCCCAGCAACACTCGTTCCCATCATCATGATACATCCATTGCATTTGGTAAGTACATCCTTGGGCACCTCTGCACCTCATGGTCAATGGTCCACATCATGGCCCATACTCTCCTCCATTCCATCCAGTGGGCCCTGTGAGGATTTACAAAGTCCGGTGATTGCCCCTGAAGCACCATCCAGGGCAGCTCCATGTCCCAAAGACGCCTCCACCTCTCATCTCTTCCTGCCTTTCCCCATACCCATCAGTCACCATGTCCACTTTTCCCAATCCAATGCCACCTCTTCTATGTGGATATTGGATTGGTTGTGTCCATTGCCCCTCTATGTCACGAGGAGGCTCAGAGATATTAGTATAGTTATCCAGCACTCTTTTGATTACTATGTGCATGGTATATATTTTTCCCATCCTTTCATTTCAACCTACTTATGTCTTTGAATTTACAGAAGTCTCTTGCAGAAAGCATATAGTTGGGCCATGCATTTTTAAAATCTATTTTGTTAATCTGTCTTTCGACTGGAGAGTTTAATCCATTTACATTTAAATTCGTTACTGGTAATGCAGGGCTTTCTTCTGCTCTTTTGCTGTTTTGTCTTTGTAAGTCTTACACCTTTTTTATCCCTCAATTCTTCCATTAATGCCTACTTCCTGTTTAATTGAAATTTTAAAAAAAGTTATTCCCCCCCACCTTGTGGCTTGCTTGCTGTCTGCTCTCTGTGTCCATTCACTGTGCACTCTTCTGCGTTTTTGCTTGTCTCCCTTTTTGTTGTGTCACCTTGCTGTGTTGGCTGTCTATGGCACTTGCAGGCTGGTGGCACTCTGCAGCATGCGGATGAGCCTGCCTTCACAAGGAGGCCCTGGGACAACCACCCAGGGCCTCCCATATGGTAGACAGGAGCCCAACTGATTGAGCCACAGCTGCTTCCCTTAATTGAAGTTTTATATTGTACCATGCTGATTCCTTTCTCATTTCTTCCTGGATATATTTTACATATTTTCCTTGTGATTACCATTTGGTTAAATATAAAACCTAAATTTATAACAATCATATTTGATTTGATATCAACTTGACTTCAGTAGCATACACAGATAGTATTCCCATACCTTTCCATTTCCCTACCTTTTCTTTACTTATTATAAATTATATCTTTGCACATTGTATGTCCAAAACCATAGTTTTATCATTTTACTTTTTATGCATTTGCAGTTTAGCACCTACAGGAAGAAGTGGAGTTACATACTGATAAATACAATACAATATTACTGACATTTATTAATTACCCAAATGGTTACTTTTATGAGAGATCTTTATTTTTTTTTTATATTAAAATTTTTATTGAAGTATATCATTCATACATGAATATACATAAACAGTAAGTGTATGGTAAAAGTTTTTTCAACTTACAAAACAAATGAGTATCATCATACTGGGTTCCCAGGCATCACCCCACCACAGTACCTTGCATTATTGTGAAACATTTATTACAAACTAGGAAACAGCATCATCAAAATATCACTGCTAACTATAGCCATATCTTACATCTGATGTATTTTCCCCCCACCCACCTGATTATTAGCACCCTGTATTAGTATTATATATGTTATTGTTCATGAAAGAACATTCTCATATTCTGTTAACTACAATTCATCTTCCACCACAGGATTTCCTGTGTTATACAGACCCATGCTTTGTACAATTCAAAGTGTACACTTGGTGGCTCTCATTTTCATCACAGAGTTGTGCTGTCATCACCTCAGTCAATTTTAGAACGTTTTCATTACTCCAAAAGGAAAAATCCCATACCCCCTTATACCCTCCTATTGTTATCCCTTAGAACTGATGTATCTTCTTTGCCATTTCTGCAAAAATATTATAATATTATTGTTAATTATTATCCATAAATTACATTAGTTGTAGTTTCCCTGTGTATCACCATATTCTTAACATTTTTAAAAGAACATTTTTATGTTTGTTTTTCTGGTAATATTTTAATGTCTTCTTCATTTTGAAAGAAAGTCTCACCAGATATCAAATTCTTGGTTGGCAATTATTTTTCTTCAACACTTTATCAATCCATTGCCTTCTTGCCTCCAAGATCTGTTGAAAAATCAGCATATACTTTAATTGGGATTCCCTTGTATATAACACGTTGCTTTTCTTATTCAGCTTCCAGAGTGCTATCCTCGTCCTTTGCATCATCAAATTGATCAGTATGTGATGGTGCATATTTTTCTTCAAATTTATCTTGTTTGGTGCTCTTTGGGATTCTTGGATATGCATATTCATGTCTTTTGCAAAGTTTGGGAAATTTTCTGTCATCATTTCTTTGAACAGTCCTTTACCCCTTTCTTCTTCTGGGGCCCCTATAATGCATATATTGGCATGCTTGATGGTGTTCTGGAGTTCTCTTAGGCTCTTTTTGCTTTTTATCATTCTTTTTTCTTTCTGCTCCTCAGCTTGGCTCATTTTTTATTGCCTTGTCTTCAAGGTTGATGATTCTTTTCTCTGCCAACTCCAATCTGCTTTTGAAACACTCCTGGGAATTTATCATTTCTGTTATTGTGGTCTTCAACTCCAGTAGTTCTGTTTGGTTCTTTTTTTGAATTTCTATCTCTTTACAGAGATTCCCACATTGTTAATTTATTGTTTTCCTGATATTCTTCAGTTCTTTTTCTGTATTTTCCTTCATTTACTTGAGCATGTTGAAGATTATTTTTTAAAAGTCTTTGTCCAATATGTCCACAGGTTTGTTTTCTTTGTTGATGTTTTATCCTCTTCCTCTGCTTGGGCCATCATTTCTTGTTTGTTTGTTTTATAATCTATTGTTGCATACTGTACATTTTTATTTTAAAATGTTAATTCTGTATTTGATTCCTGAGATGTCTGTCCCTGAGTTTTTAGCAGTTGTTGATATGACAGATATTCTTGGGTGTTAGCTCTCCTATTAGGAAGGTCAACCCAAGGTGAATACAAAGTGCAATGTCCTTTTCTGGGCCTATGTCTTGTTCTGGGCTTGTGCTTGCTAGCAGCCTTAGGAGTTCCCCTTTTCACAGGAGATTGTATGTCTCCTCTACTTCCCTCTCCTGGGTATTCCCCTACCAAGCTTAAAGCAGATAAAACTTTGGCCTGGGCCATCTGTTTCAGTTACTTCTTATACTACTTTCCTCATCTCAAGCTGCTATTGCCTGGAGTGCAAATTCTGAGAGGGGGGCGCAACTGAGAGAAGTTTAATCTCCAGATTGAACAAGGCCTGGGACCCAGAAAGGGAATGCCATCTGGTTCCAAGCTGCCCTGGGGAGGTAATGAAGGAGTGACCAAGAAGGGCACTAAGAGCTTCTTCCACAGCTTCCCCTAAATGTACTTGGTAGACCTGCCCAGTCAGTGCAGCTTTCACTAGTCCTCAGAGCTCTGAGGAAGTGTTCTCTCTTTAAGCCTCCTCTGCTGCCTTTGTCCAGGAACAATGGCCACCCTCAGATCTGGGCCTCCAGGGATCTGAAACAGCAAATCAAAAGCTGTGATCAGTGATTAACCCGTGTCTACCTTGGATCTTGTGGAAGTGGATTTTTATGTCTCTTTCTAGCATCAGCCAGTGTCAGAGGCTGGACCCCCATGAGAGTGGTGGATGGGTGATGGTAACCTTTGCACTAAGAGAACAATTTATGGGTATTTACCATAATTTACTATAATTTACTAGCCTCCTCTTCCTGCTATTCCTTTATGCTGTGTAGTATTCTACACAGCACAGAATACTGGATTCCAGAGTTTCAAAATAGTTGATACTATTTTATAGCTGTTCTGATAGAGGAACTTATTCCTGGTCCTTCCTAATCCATCTTTCCTCAGTGCTTTGTTGTGTTTTCTTCATTCAACATTCAACCAGTTATTGCAATTCTTTCACTGTTATCCATAGTTTTGAGGAAGATGACTCTGCTAATTTTTGCTTATGTCCTGAAGTTCTGTGGGGAAATGGAGCCCTGAATGTCTTACAATACCATCTTGATGGAACAGAACTCCTTGTGCTACACTCTTTTTAAGGAAGTCACTATTTGCAGCCCACCCTTAAGGAATGAGGTGTAATTCTCCACCTCCTTGAGCTCTGAACATTTATGTTAAATTATTTGGAACTCTACTGCCTGAGAGATTTGTCTCTTCTTTCCCATTTATTTATGTACTCAACCATTTGTTTGTAATAATATGAAATTATGGATAGTTATTTTATTCTTTTTGTTATAGTCTAATTGTACTTTATTTCATTGTTCACATTTTTCAAGTTTTGAGCATTGGTACCCTTTTAATTGGGTCCTGCATATCCTTGATATATCACAGCCAAAATTGATGTATTTGTTTTAGTACTTATTTACTTACAAGCACTACAAGATGCTATTCCAGGTTCATCTTTTATGTTTCCTGCCCCCATCCTAGAGTCAGCCATTTCTTCAAGGAGCTGTGAGAATGGTATTAGCAACCTAGCCCTGGGTGTTAGATGGGCTTATTGCTACTGTATTTTGTTTCTTCTACATTCTCTCAGGTGACAGAATGAGAAAATATATGCATATTCTAACCAATATATCTATATGTGTGCATACATATCAATAATATTCCTGTATATAACTATCTGTATTTAGTTTAAGCAAAGCTTAACCTGTCTTTAACTCTAATCCATTATGAAATGGATTCTAGCCTCCTCCCTGTGCTTATCTGTCATCTCCCACTCATCAGTGGGATGAAGTCAAATTTATCTATTATTTCTTTTTTCACTCATGCTTTTTATGCATATCTCAGTATCCATTGCCAAATTCAAGGTCATAAATGATTTCCCCGTATATTTTCTTATCAGAGTTTAATGGTTTTAGCTATTTATGTATTTGTATATTTAGTTCCTTGATCCATTTTGAGTTAAGTTTTATATGTGGTATAAGATAAAGGGTCAACTTTGTTCTTTTTCAAGTGGTTATCCATTTTTGTCAACTTCATTCTTTTTCAAGTGGTTATCCATTTTTCCCAACACCATTTTTTGAAGAGTCTATTCTTTTCCCATTTCATGTAGTTGACAGTTTTGTCAAATCTGTTGGTCATACATATGTGGTCTGTTTCCAGGCTTTCAATTTTACACCATTGGTCTGTTTGTACATTCCACATTATTTTCATTACTGTAGTTTTTGTAGTGTTTGACTACTCTAGAATTTTGAGATTGGAGAATATGAATACTTGTGATGGTTAGGCTCATGTGTCAACTTGGCCAGGTAATGGTGTCCAGGTGTTTGGTCAAGCAAGCACTGGTCTAATTGTTACTGTGAGGACACTTCATGGATTTATACATCATCAGTGAATTGATTACATCTATGGCTGAATACATCTAAAATCAACTGAGCAGATTGCTTTCAGCAATGACAGAGATCTCATCCCATCAGTGGAAGGCCTGAAAAGGAGAAATGATTTTAGCAGTCAGAAGAGAGAATTTCCATCTCTACTTTAGATTGCCAGCTTCTCCTGGGGAACTTACCTAGAACCTTCATCAGAGTTCCTGGCTTGCAGGCTGCCCTACAGAATTTGGTCTTGGACATCTCCTTGGTCCTGTGAAACAATTTACTGATATTTCCTTTCAGTTCTCTTTCCCTAGATAACCCTGCCTAATACAGCTCTATATCTTTGTTTTTATTTTTCAAAAGTGTTATGGCTATTTGGAGCCCCTTGCAGTTCTCAGTTTTGTATAAAATTGAGGATCAACATTTCCATTTTTGCAAAGAAGCCTGCTGGGATTTTGGTAGGTATTAAATTGAATTTGTAGATCACTTTGGGTAGTACTGGTATCTTAATATTAAGTCTTCCAATCCATGAATGAATGATGCCTTGCCATTTATTTAGATCTTATTTAATTTCTTTAGGCAGTGTTTCGTAGTTTTCAACATACAAGACTTTCACATCCTTATTTAAATATAGTCCTAGATATTTTATTTTAGATGCTTTTATAAATGGAAATGTTTACTTAATTCCCTCTTCTGATTTTTAAGTGCTAGTGTGTTGAAACCAGCTGATTTCTGTGTGTTGATCTTGAACCTTGACACATTGCCAAATTTACTACCCTTTAGATTTTTTTATTCCTTTAGATTTTCTATATATAAAATCATGTCATCTGCACATAGAGATAATTTTACTTTTTTCTTTCTCCTCTGGATACATTTGATTTCTTTTTTTGTCTAAATTGCCCTGGCTAGAAT
Organism: Dasypus novemcinctus; assembly: GCF_030445035.2. NCBI lineage: Eukaryota > Metazoa > Chordata > Mammalia > Cingulata > Dasypodidae > Dasypus > Dasypus novemcinctus. The sequence continues at coordinate 46,272,122 of NC_080698.1, read as the reverse complement.
TTTAGTATGATATTGAATAGCAGTAATGAAAGTGGATGTTTTTGTACTGATCTTGACCTTTGGGGGAACCTTTCCATCTTTCATCATTGATTATGATGTTAATCGCATTTGCTTTTTTTTTTAAACAATTCAATTTTATTGATACGTATTAATAAAGCATACAATTCATCCAAAGTGTACAATCAATACTATCTGGTATAATCACATAGATGTGCGATCATCGTTTCAATCATTATAGGAGCATTTTCATTATTTCAATAATAATAAAAAATAAAAAACAGACAAGAAAATTCCTTACCTCTTGATTTCTCTCTGTTTCTTCCACTGTACATGGCTGCTGTTTCTGACTATTCTATCCAAAGTGTAGAATCAATGGCTTTAGTGTAATCTCAATGTTGTACATTCATCATCTCAAAAATTTTAGGACAATTTCATTACTCCTTAAAGAAAGACTCCACACCCTTTAGCATTCCTTCTTCAGACCTACATAACCACTAAAGTCATTTCATCTTTATAAATTGATTTACATTTTCCTTTTATATAAATGGAATCATACAATATGTAGTGCTCTGTGTCTGGTCTCCTTCACTTAGTATAACATATTGTTAATCTCATTCACTTTTTAAAAAAATTACTTTATAGCTATCACTTTTTTTTAAGATTTATTTTTTATTTATAACCTATCCCTTGCTGCTTGCTTGCCATCTGCTCTCTGTGTCCATTCGCTGTGTGTTCTTTTGTGTCTGCTTGTCTCCCTTTGTTGCATCATCTTGCTGAGCCAACTCTCTGAGGGCGCAGGCCATCACTCTCCGTGGGCACGGGCTGTCACCTCTCTGCAGAGTGCAAGCCAGCTTGCCCTGGGAAGCGAACGGAGGACCTCCCATATGGTAGATGGGAGCCCAATCAATTGAGCCACATCAGCTTCCCCTCATTCACTTTTGAAGGCTAGTTTCATTGGATACAGAATAGTAGGTTGGTATTTTTAATTTTTCTGTTCTTTTGTTTTTTTTTCTTTCAATAGTGGAAATATTTCACTTCACTCTGTTCTTGTTTAAATGGTTTCTATGTCTTCTGCAATTCTTATCTTTGTCCTCCTATAGATAAGGTGATTTTCTTCTGGATCTTTATCTTTGGCTTTCTGTAGTTTGAATATGTGTGCCTAAGTGTAGATTTTTTGGTATTTATTCTGCTTGGTCTCTTAGATTCCTGACTCTTTGGGTCAGTGTCTGTCATTAGTTTTGGAAAGTCCTTGGCTTTTATTACTTCAAGTATTTCCTCCACTCCTTTCTTTCTTTCTTCTCCTTCTGGTATTACCATTATGTGCATTTTATACTTTTAGAATTGACGACAGTTATTGGATGTTCCTGTTTTTAAAAGATTTTATTTTATTTTTCCCTTTGCATTTTAGTTTGGAAATTATTATTGACCTATCTTCAGGCTTACTGATTCTTGGTTATGCCCAAGGCTTTCCTCATTTCCATCACTGTGGTTTTGATTTCTAGATTCATTCTTAGAGTTTCCATCTCTCTGCTTAATTTTTGTACCTTTTCTTGTATTTTATTTTACATTAGAGTCCTTAACATAATATTCATAGTTGTTTTAAATTTTCTGTCTGTTAATTACAACACCTATATCATACCTGAGTCTGGGTGAGAGTGACTTTTTTTTTTAAAGATTTATTTATTTTATTTATTTTTATCCCCTTCCCACTCTCTGCCCCAGTTGTCTGTTCTCTGCGTCTATTTGCTGTGTGTTCTTCTTTGTCCGCTTCTGTTGTTGTTGTCTGCTGCACGGGAATCTGTGTGTCTCTTTTTGTTGCATCATCTTTGTTGTGTCAGCTCTCTGTGTTGTGTGTGGCACCATTCCTAGGCAGGCTGCACTTTCTTTCACGCTGGGCGGTTCTCCTTACGGGGTGCACTCCTTGCGCGTGGGGCTCCCCTATGCGGGGAACACCCCTGTGTGGCAAGGCACTCCTTGTGCGCATCAGCACTGCGCATGGGCCAGCTCTACACAGGTCAAGGAGGCCCGGGGTTTGAACTGCTGACCTCCCATGCGGTAGATGGATTCCCTAACCACTGGGCCAAGTGTGCTTCCCAAGAGAGAGTGACATTTTTTGCAGGTTTCTGCATACTTAGTGAAAGCATAAGTCCCCTTTATGTTCTGTTATTTGCATATATTTCACACCTGGATGGGCATAAATGTATGAAGACATAAATGTCTTCATTTATATTTTCATGTTCAGTTCTTTGTATAGAATCAAAATGCATTATCAAAGATGGTGTTTCCCTATAGTAGTATCGTTTACCAGAAGCATGATTCACACTTATCCCAATTTTCTAGAGGTCTTGTGTGAATATTAACATATTAGACTTCATGTGGAAAGGTCATTCTGTACTCACACAAACACACACAAAATTGGTAAGACATCTCCATAGCATAGGAAATTCACTAACTTTGTATCTTCCTGAGAGAGACACGTGGTACAGAGTGGAGCAAGTATTGCATCAGGGATTAGGAATTAAGGTTTCTGTTTCTTCTAATGGTTATAAAAAACTACCCTCCAAGTTCAAAGCAAGTAACAAGTTTTCTAACTGAAGTTGGCTAGTAAATAGGGAACCTGGCAAGAAGTCTGTGTGGGCATCAATAACCCCAAGATAGCTGTTGAAAGACTCTCATAAGAAATATAATTCAGAACAAGGTTTCCTCCGGAAGCCAGGAGAAGCCCCAGATATTCTCCAGGGGCCTTATTATTGGGCCCTCCTGGGGTATTGATGGGTGGGGCAGTCAATCTAAACAGCAAACAGCTGGGACTCCTCCCCTGCCATTAGCAAAGGGATGGAATAATTAATGGTTTAAATGGCAAGCGGGAAAGTGAACTGGCCCTGTCCGCGTGCCTGTTCCTATCCTGTTCCTGCCCTCTGCGCCCTGCTCTCACCGTTTTTACCCTGCCATCATAGCCATGCATGTAAAACCTGGGCATTTATAATCTATAATTGTAGTCTGTAAACCAGACCTCTTTATCACTTTTCAGCCCCATTCTCTCCATCTGGGACTCATGATCTGTTATTTTCTCCTATTTTTCTTCCCTCCCTGACTGAATAAAATCCTGACCTAACTAATAAATTACTGGCTCTTGAAATTCATTTCTACAGCATAGTCAAGAATGTAGACAAAATCCAGTTGTTGCGTATTACAATATCTCATTGTGATGTAAAATCAGTTCATGTTTGCATATGAATGCGGTGAGGATGTATGTATAGGACTGAAGTAGTTTTATTTGTAACACTTATGGGTGTAAGGAGAATGTATACGAAGGTGATAACTGGTCTCAGGGAAAGAATGCACGTGGGGAGGGGAATGGTGAGGGTCAGAATATGATTTTCACCCAGGTAAGTGGTAGGATTTTCACCCAGGTAGGATTGACGAGTTATGATTCACTCAGAGGCGGCACCAGCTGCTATTTCAAAAGTAAGGCTCAAAGTATAAACAGGCGTGGCAGAAAGATCATTCAGTATAGGGTTAGTGGGCTTGAGTTTGAGACCCAGCTCTATCACTACCTAGTTAACTGTGTAAGTTTGGACAAGTTCCCTAACTTTTCTGTGTCTTTGTATCCTCCCACAAAAAACAAAGATAAGAACATCTATATCCAACCCTAAGGACATGGCATTCTGCTCCCCTAAGTAGATGGGACAAGGTAAAGCATATTCAATTTTAAGAATAAATCTTCTCTCAGTGTTCAGATAGGATCTTTCCCACATAAGTATATAGATTTTGTTAATAATTTAGATTGTTAATATGTACCTTTTGAGACATTGGCCTGATAAAGAAGATTTTCTTTTCTTGAAAGCTGAGTAATGGGAAATTAACAAGCTGTAGGATCTAAGGCTTAAAATGATAGTTGATGCAGGGAATATGAACTTATATATGGGTACCACAGAGGTGTAGCAAAAGCTAGAAGACTGGAAAGCAAGGCGATTTTAACCTGAGAAGAAAACATATTCATAGTTTTCAGAAAAGTTGAAGTTCTGAATATATCTTCTGGATAAATGGTTTTCATGGTATGAAGATAAAGTCTCACTATTTTTGATCAACTTTCCACTTTCAATCAGCTCTATTCTGGTTTAAATAGAAATTTCCAGCAGGCAAACAATTAATGAGAACTGTAGCCACAAATCAAACACTATACTTGGGGTGCTAATGATAGGATGAACATTCTCTTGTAGCTTGATTTGACTACCTTCTTTGGTCATAATATTCATGGATTCCTGCTGCTATCTACATTTCTATCTGGTATTCCTCTTGACAAGGAGAGCATTAGAATATAGATATGTGTGTGTGTATGTGTGTTGGGAGACAAAATTAGTATCAGTGAAGCATTATAATTACTTCTTCTCTTCTTCAATATGCCCTCAAAGGACTGACTTTATGCTCAAAAGTGGTATCTCTTAAGTTTACGTTTACCTTACTGTCTTCCCAGAAAATTCCTTCGATGTTAGATAGGCCTCATTTTTTTATATACTTTCAGAGGACCTAGAAAATTGCTGTGTGCATAATATGTGCTCATTAGTATGGTCATATACTGGATCATCCAAACCAGGACAACTGGGCTTCTGAAAAATTTCAGGAGAGCATAATTAAAGACTATCTAAGTGTGGTGGATTGAATTGTGCACCCCAGTATGGACAGGTACTTGGTCTGCATTCTGGTGGGCATGGACCCATTGTCAGTAGGACCCTTCAGTGAAGGTGTGGCCCAACTGAACAAGGTTGGGCTTTAGTCCAGTTTATAGGAGTTCTTTCTAAGCAGACTGAAATTCAGACACAGAGAGGGAGAGCCATAGGAAGAAGCCAGAAATCAGTGGAACCTGGAGGACAAAGGACAAGTCACCTCCCTATGCATTGCCATGGGACGGAAAAGGCAAAGACCAAGGATCACTGGCAACCAGCCCCTAATGCCAGAGTCTGCACGGAGAAAGCATTGCCTTGCCAATGCCTCAATTTTGGACTTCTCTTAGCCTCAAAACCATGAGCCAATAAATTCCCATCCTTTTGGCCAACCAGTGGCATAGCAGTGGGGAAACGAAGTCACTAAGGCAAACCAGGATGTATGGTCACCCTCAACAAACCCTTGTTGATTGTAAATTAGGTTACACAATTTCTGACTGGTGTCATGGTTTTATGGTTACCGGGGTATAATTTTCTCTGGGTGAGAATGAACAGTCATCCTGAGGATCTGTATTAGTCATGCCTCATTCAATTGATAGAGATAGAAATTCATTTCTAATCTGCTTAAGCATAAAAGGGAATTTATTATGTCAAATACTAGGCAGTCCAAGTACATAACTGGTTTCATAAATAGCTGGATACAGAGTTTAATTCAGTGTTTCTGTCTCTCTCTACCTTTTCCTCTAGCTATCTCTATCTCTCTTTCCCTCTATTTCTATCTCCATCTTTGTATGTCTCTCTCATCCTTTTGCTTCCCTCTGCTTGTCTTTGCATAGGGCTTAATTCTCTAAGGCCAAGGCAGGCAGTTTCCATGCAGTGGGAAAGATGACTGTCCTGTGGCACAAAACCTAAAGTTTAACAGCTTTTGAGCCAAAGAAATAGGTATCGTTTTTCCTACTAACTTTTCCTCAGGGCTTAATTGAACAGCAATTTTTTTCTGTACTAAGTTGGAAAAACAATGCTAGCTAACTTGTATTGAGCACATATATGCTCAATTTATTGCATTTAAACCTCACCAGAACACTCTGAGATAGGTGTGGCTTCTTTCCCCTGCTTCATAGATGAGGAAACTGAGGTTCAGAGTTGTTGAGTAACTTGCCCAAGACCACACATGTAGGTTTTAAGTCTTAGCTCCGGATTCAGACTAACTAGAGAAAAATTACACTCTGGATTTTTAAGGTCCATGCTTTGGCTTAAGAAGTGTTTGTGGAATGAATAAATGGAAAAATGAATTAAAAAACAGGTTGAAACAGTTAGGATCCTGTCCCATCTGAACATTCCTTGATTTTATTATACTCGTTCTCTAGGAGTTAGAGGAAAAAATTATCTCTGGTCGTTTGAGTGGTTGGTGAACCTTTGAGGAAGGGGAGAAGAAACTTCTTTTGTGCATTAGATAATATTAGGGGCAAAGTATGAACCTTAAAATCCAGAGTGCAGTCATTCTCTAGCAAGGTGAGCCCTAAAAGTATTTGTGAGAAATACAAGAGGAAGATGGATACATAACCCACTTGGAGTAAGTGTGATAATGATAGCTCTTTCTCTCCTACCAATTTGTCTTCTGTGGAAACACTATAAATGTGTATCTGGAATGAGCATTAAGGAATAAAAAATAAATTTTTTTTTTTAATCTTTTTTTTTTTAATTGACTTTGTAATAATATTACATTAAAAATATATATGTGAGGTCCCATTCAACCCCACCCCCCCACCCCCCCTCTCCCCCCCCAACAACACTCGTTCCCATCATCATGACACATCCATTGGATTTGGTAAGTACATCTTTGGGCACCTCTGCACCTCATAGACAATGGTCCACATCATGGCCCATACTCTCCTCCATTCCATCCAGTGGGCCCTGTGAGGATCCACGATGTCCGGTGATCACCCCCGAGGCGCCATCCAGGGCAGCTCCACGTCCCAAATACGCCCCCACCTCTCATCTCTTCCTGCCCTTCCCCATACCCATCGTCCACCATGTCCACTTTTCCCAATCCAATGCCACCTCTTCTATGTGGACATTGGATTGGTTGTGTCCATTGCACCTCTATGTCGAGAGGAGGCTCAGATTCCACATGGATGCTGGCTGCCATCCTCCCATTTTCAGTTGTAATCACTCTAGGCTCCATGGTGTGGTGATTGTCCTTCTTCAACTCCATCTTAGCTGAGTGTGGTAAGTCCAATAAATCAGATTGTAGGTGCTGGAGTCTGTTGAGGCTCAGGACCTGGCTATTACATTATCAGTCCAGAGATTCAAATCCCCTAACTATATCTTAAACCCCAACGTTAACTGCACCTCCAGCAGATTAGTATGAAAGTCTTATGAAGGGAGATCCCATCTGAGTCCAGATTCATCACACATAAACACCATTTCCAGAGAGGGGCCATCTGCCCTGGTAGTAAACCCCATCGGCCATGACCATAACTCTCATGGGTCTCTTTAGCCTTCATAGGAACCAATATCTGGGGGTTGTATCTGCTTTATCTGTCTCTCTGACTCTGCTCAGTTGTGCATGAGGGCAATCCTTCTGCCAGCCTCCAGACTCTTTTTTAGAAACTCGTAGCCATATAAACTCATTTCTCCTTTCCATTTCCCCCTTACTTTAGGTCAAACAGCATTTTAAAGTCATGTTGTTTTATGTAGACATGGATATTCTGCTGATCTGCATTGAACCTTCCATATAAGGTCCTTTTCCAGTTGCATCATCAGTTGGTATTTGATAGTGGTCCCTCGTTGCCAGGGAGGCTCATCCCCGGGTGTCATGTCCCACGCTGGAGGGAAGGCATTGCATTTACATGCTGAGTTTGGCTTCGAGACTGGCCACATAAAAAATAAATTTTAAGGGACTTATTGTCTGTTATTATCACTATTACTTAGTCATTGTTGCCAGGTACGGTAAATGGAAACTCTAGTACATTGTTTCACATTCATCTTTCACCTTTTCTCAAGTAATTATTGTAAAGCACAAAAATAAAATGCTGGATTTAATGAGCATTTCATGAGGGACAAGTCAGATGGTCAAAATTATAAAATCCACCTATTCAAATTATGGTATCTGTATTTTAAGTATGTGTGGTTGGAAAGTAAGAGCATTATGCAATTGGCCTGGCTCTTAATGTAACACTTGATGATAACTATTGCTCATTCACTAAAATCCCAAAAGCCATTTCTAATATGAAATTATAGCCATAGTGACTCTATAGCATCCTTCAGTTTCACTTCTCAGAAGTTTCCATTTTTCTTTTGCAGCTGGCCTGGACAATTTTCTCTGCACTTAGTCCATATCTTTCTCCAACCTTGATGGGGATATCTATATGCTTTTGCATATTCTTCCTATGAGCTTCATGTTCAGTCTTTTATACTTGTTGTAATTGTTATTGTTAATGTTGTTATTATCAGATGGGCAGTAAAGAGGAAACAGAAGAATTGAGGAGTTCAGAAACGTAACAGGGATGAGTTAGTTTGTGGTGAGGATGTTGGGGATGAGAGTGAGGAGGCAGGGGGAGAGGAGATAGGAACTGAAGATAAGAATGAGTAAAGTGAAAAAAGTTGTTGTCCCAGATCTGAAATAATGGTGGTATACTAGTAAAAATGCTGACATTTTGTTATGGATTCATTTCTAGTCTGAATAAGAAGGCACAGGTCAACTGCTACACCAGGGAGCCAACTGAAAGCAGGAGAATTGCATCCATCATCCATGTGGAATCTAAGCCCCCTCTCGATATAGATGTGGAGTGGACATAACCATTCCAGTGTCCACAGGATGGAGGAATAGAGTATGGATTAGAGTGGACTTACTGATATTCTATTCATGAACCATTGTGATTAGTAATCCAAGAAAATGTAGCATTGTTGTGGAGAAAGTGGCCATGGTAACTGTTGAGGATAGGAAGTGGGAAGAAGAGATGTGATGTGGGGGCATTTTCAGGACCTGGAATTGTCCTGGGTGGTACTGTTGGGACAGTTACTGGACATTGTATGTCCTCCTATGGCTCACTGGTTGGACTGGGGGAGAGTGTAAACTGTAATGTGGACCATTGACCGTCTGGTGCAGCAGTGCTCAGAGATGTACTCACCAAGTGCAATGAATGTCCCATGATGATGGAGGAGGTTGTTGTTATGGGGGTAAGGGGTATGTGGGGACCTCATATTTTTTGAATGTAACATTAAAAAAAAAAGACAAAAAAAGAAGGCACAGATATATTTTTCCCTGTTCCTCCCAGTTAGGCACAAACATACACTCTGAAAGTAATGCAAGAGGCAATCAAAGAAGAATGCTTAAAGGTGGCTAAAAGAAGGTGAGATGGTTTTAGACCCTTGGTTTGGAGATACAGCACAGTGGAAGACCTCAAGTGTCGCCTCACCCAGTGGAAGTTCACCCAAACCTAGTGCTTCCTGGCTCCAGATCTAATAACATAAGACAGCCAGGTAGGTTTGTTCCACCCCTGGATAAAATGGGTATCCCTCTGATAAAATCAGATGAACTTGACACTGCTTCAGGTGGGATCAGTCTGGGGTCCTGCCAAAAATAAGAGGTCAGAGGAAGCACTTTCTTTACATGCTGGCCTGAAACTCCTCTTTTCTACCAAGATACACTGAGTCACATGGGTGGCAGGAAAGACCCAAACAACCGAACCCCAAAATACATGCAACAAAAAGTGATACAGCTAAAAGGAGAAAGACAAATCTACTGTTATACTTGGGAGACTTCAGAACCTCTTTTCAGCAACTAATAAAAGTACTAGACAGAAAATCAATCTTGTATGTTGTATTGGTTTCCTGTGCTGCTGCCATAAATCACAATAACCTCAGTGGCGTAAAACAATCTAAATTTATTATGATAAAGTTCTGGAGGTTAGGAGTCTGAAACAGGTCTTATGGGGCTAATATTGAGGTCTCAGTAGAAGAGTGTTCCTTGTGTAGGTGCTAGGGGAGAAACCATTCCTTGTCTTTTCCAGCTTCTAGAGGCTCCCTCCATTCCTAGGCTCTCTGACCTATTCTTCTATCATCACATCTTTTCTAACTCTCTTGGCTCCCTTTGTTTTATAAGGACCCCTGTGATTATACTGGGCCCACCTGGGTAATCTAGGATAATCTTTCTATCTCAGAATCTTTAACTTAACCACATATGCAAAGTCCCCTTTGTCATGTAAAGTTACATATTCAAAGGTTAGGAGGGTTGGGAAATGGTCAACTTGGGGGATAACTGAGCAACACAATCAACCAACATGATCTAACTGACATATATAGAACACACCACCCAACAAGAGCAAAATACACATTTTTTTCTTTCAAGCACCCATCAACATTCATCAACATAGACCACGCCTGAGGCCACAAAATATACCTAAATACATTTAAAGGAAATGAAGTCACATGAAATCACAGTATGTGTTCTCTTATCATAATGGAATCAATCTAGAAATCAATGAAGGAAAATGGCAAAGTTTTGAATATGAGGAAATTAAGTAACACATCAATAGGTATTCTGTAAATCAAGCAAAGTTCTAAAGAAAATTTAAAAATAAATAGGCTTGCATGAAAATGAAATACGTGTCCCCAAATATGGGGGATGCAGCTAAAGCAAGGCTGAGAGGGAAAGTTATAGCACTAAATGCTTATATGAGAAATGAAGAATAGTTTCAAATCAGTTTACTACCTTTAGAAGACAGAAAAAGAACAAAATAAACCCAAAACAAACATAATGGAGGAAGTCTTAAAGAGGAAAAATCAGTGAAATCAGAAATAGGAAAGCAATAGAGAAAATGAACAAATCAAATCTGGCTCTTTGAAAAGACCAATAAAATTAATAAACTTCTAGCAAGTCTGACAGAAATAAAAAGAGAGAAGATACAAATCATTAATATTAGGAATAAAATATGGGATATCACTATATATCTAGCCATTAAAAGACAAAGCAATACTATAAAGAACTTTACATTCATACATTTAACAATTTAGAATATATGAACCAATTCCTTGAAAAATTACCGAAACTCATGCAAAATGAAATAAATTATTGGAATCACCTCATATTCATTAGAGAAATTTAATTCATAACATGCAAGGGTGGTTCACCACTGAAAAATCAAGCAATGTAACCCACTATATTATAAAGCTAAAAATAATTTGATCACATCAATAGATGCAAGACAAGCATTTGACAAAATCCAGTACTCATTCATGATTTTAAAAGAAAAATTAACTCTCAACAAATTAGGAATAGAGACAATTATCTCATCTTGATTAAGAGTTTCACAAAATCCTACAGTTAGCCTCATCATTAATGGTGAAAGACTGAGTGCTTTCCCAGTAAGACCGGGAACAGGGTAAGGCTATCCATTCTCTCCATTCTCAGTCAACATAATTCTGGAAGTTTTAGCCACTGCAATGAGGCAAAAAGAAAGAAATTGGTGTATACTCAGGAGACTTGAATATCTGAACTGTCCATGTGATGGCCAGGCCCTGGGCCTCAGCAGACTTGCGGCTCCTAACCTCTGGTTTCTTGGACTTACCCTGGCAAGCTGACAGGGAGGTGAAGAGGGTCAACCACCACACCAGGGAGCCAAGAGTGCCTACAGCTGCAAGCAGGAGAATTGCACCCATCATCCATGTGGAATCTAACCCCCCTCTTCTTCTTTTTTAAGATTTATTTATTTATTTCTCTCCCCTCCCCCCCCCACCCCAGTTGTCTGTTCTTTGTGTCTATTTGCTGTGTCTTCTTTGTCCACTTCTGTTGTTGTCAGTGGCACAGGAATCTGTGTTTCTTTTTGTTGCATCATCTTGTGTCAATTCTCCGTGTGTGCAGCACCATTCCTAGGCAGGCTGAACTTTCTTTCGTGCTGGGCAGCTCTCCTTGCAGGGACACCCCTGCATGGCACGACACTCCTTGCACGCATCAGCACTGCACATGGGCCAGCTTTACGTGGGTCAAGGAGGCCTGGGGTTTGAACCGTGGACCTCCCATTTGGTAGACAGACACCCTAACCACTGGGCCAAGTCGGCTTCCCTAAACCCCTTCTTGATGTAGAGGGGAACTGGACATAGCCATCCCAGGTCCACAAGATGGAGGAATAGAGTATGGATTAGGGTGGACTTACTGGTGTTCTGCTGGGTGTTCTGCTATTCTGATTAGTAAGGGAAGAAATTGTAGTAGTGATGTGGAGAGGGTGGCCACGGTGGCTGCTGATGGTCAGGAAAGGGAAGAAGCGATATGGTGGGGGGGGGGGGGGCGGGTATTTTCAGGATTTGGAGTTGTCCTAGGTGGTGCTGCAGGGACAGATGCTGGACGTTGTGTGTCCTGTCCTGTTATGGCCCACTGGGTGGACTGGGGGAGAGTGTGGACTACAATTTGGACTACTGTCCATGCGGTGCAGCAGTGCTCCAGAATGTATTTGCCAGGTGCAGTGGATGTGCTGCAATGATGGAAGAGGTTGCTGATGTGGGAGGGGTGGGGTGGGTGGGGTGGGAGGTATATGGGGACCTCATATTTTTTGAATGTAGCATCTAAAAGCAAATAAAGAAGAAAAAAAAGGAAAAAAATCACAATACATCTTAAAACAAAACAAAAAAATAAAGTGGACTTCTAAATATTGAAGAATCAAAAAAAAGAAAGAAATGAAGGGAGGGAGAGAAGGAGGGAGAAAGGAAGGAAAAGAGGAAGGAAGGGAACACAGATTGGAAAGGAAGAATTAAAGCTATCTCTATTTGCAGATGTATGATTGTCTAGGTAGAAAAGTCGAAGAAATCTACAGAATCTTCTAGAATTAACGAGTGCAGCAATGTCACAAGATATAATACCAATACAGAAAATTCAATTACATTTATGTATTCTAAAATTGAACATAAATCAACATTAAAGAAAATAATTTATAATTGCTCCCTAAATTAAATACCTAGGCATACACTTAGCAAAACATGTACAGGTTCTATATGCTGAGAATTACAGTGCTGAAGATAGGGATCAAAGAAGACCTAAATAAATGGAGGATTATACCATGGTTATAGGGTAGAAGACTTGACATAGTAAAGATGTCACTTCTCTCCAAATTCATTTATAGGTTTTATGCAATTCCTATTAAAATTATAGCAAGGATTTTTGTAGAATTAGACAAGTATATTCCAAAATTTCAAAATTGATATGGAAAGGAATAGTTCTTAAAATTGCCAAAACAAATCTCAACAAAGAAAACTAAAGTGGGAGGAATCAAGCTGATATTAATGCTTACAGTAATCAAGATAATATGACATTGGTGGAGAGACAGAAACATGGATTAATGAATAGACTAGAGAACTCGAAACCTGACTCACACAAATATGCTCTTCTTTGATTTCTTCTAGAGTCAGTGTAGGTGGTTCATATGTTTCTGTTATAGGGGTTTGTCTATCTCCTCTTATATTGTCTAGATTTTTGGCATACTTAGTATGCTCTTATGATCTCTCTTATTTCTGCAGGGTCAGTGGTAAATTCCCCTTTTTCATTTGTGATTTTATTAGGATAGATAAAGAAATAAAAGGCAACCAAATAGGAAAGGAGATGAAATAAAACTTTCACTATTCACTGATGATACGATTCTATATCTAGAATCTCCTGAAAAATCCAAAGCAAAGCTACTAGAATAGACAAGTTCAGCAAAGTGATGGGATACAACTTTAATACGTAAAAATCAATAGCATTTCTACACTCTCCTGATGTACAATCTGAGGAGAAATCAGAAAAAAATTCCATTTATAATAGCAACTTGAAACAATCAAATATTCAGGAATAAGCTTAACTAAGGACATAAAGGACCTGTATTCAGAAAACTACAAAACATTCCTAAAAGAAGCTGAAGAAGACTTAAACAAATGAAAGGACATTCCATGTTCACGGATTGGAAGACTAAGTATCATTAAGATGTTAATTCTATTCAAACTGATTTTCAGATTCAATGCAATCCCAATAAAAATCCCAATAGCCTCTTTTGCAGAAATGGAAAAACCATTTATCAAATTTATTTGTAAGAGTAAGGGGCTGTGAATAGCCAAAAAGATCTTTAAAAGAAGAATGAAATTTGAGCACTCTCATTTCCTGACTTTAAATCATATTACTTAGGTACAGTGGTAAAAACAGCATGGTACTAGTTTAAGAAAGACAGATTGACCAATTGAAACCAAATTGAGATCTGAGAAAAAGACCCTGACAACTACAGTCAAGTGATTTTTGACTAGGCTGTCAAGCTCTCTCAGCTGGGCCAGAACAATCTATTCAACAAATGGTGCTGGGAGACCTGGATATCCATAACCAAAAGAAAGAAAAAGACCCCTATCTCAAACCTTATATAAAAATTAACTCAAAATGGATCAAGGACCTAAATATAAAAGCGAAAACCATAAAAGTCCTAGAAGAAAATGTGGGAAACATCTTCAAGGCTTTGTGATAGGTGGTAATTTCTTAAACCTTACATCCAAAGCACAAGCAACAAAAGAATAAATGGGACCTCTTCAAAATTCAACACCTTTGCATCTCAGAGGTCTTTCTCAAAAGGTTGAAAAGGCAGCCAACCCAATGAGGAATATATTTGACTATCACATATCCCATAAGTGTTTAATATCCATGATATACAAAGAGATCATACAACTCAACCATAAAAAGACAAACAACTCAGTTAAAAAAATGGGCAAAAGACTTGAAAAGACAAATTGTCCAAGAAGAAATACAAACGGCAAAGAAACACATGAAAAAAATGTTTAACATTACTAGCAATTAGGGAAATGCAAATCAAATTACAATGAGATATTATTTCACACCTATTAGAATGGCCACTATTAAAAAGTCAGAAAACTGTAAATGTTGGAGAGGATATGGAGAGAGAGGAACTCTTATTCACTGTTGGTGGGAATGTAGAATGGTACAGCCACTGTGGAGGACTGTCTGGCAGTTCTTAAAGAAGTTGAATGAAGACTTTCCATGTGACCTGGCAATATGGTTACTAAGTTTATACCCAGAATAACTGAGAGCAGAGACACAAATAGACATCTGCACAACAATGTTCATAGCAGCATTAGCCATGATTGCCAAATGTTGGTAACAACTCAGGTGTCCATCAACTGATGAAAGGATCAACAAATTTGTGATATATACACATGATGAAATATTATGCAGTGGTAAGAAGAAATGAAATTGTGATGCACATGGCAACATGGATGAACCTGGAGGACATTATGTTGAACGAAGCAAGCCAGACACAAAAGGACAAATATTGTATGATTGTGCTATTATGAACTAAATATATTGTGTAAACTCATGGAGTTAATAATTAGAATATAGGTCACCAGAAAATAGAAGGTTAGAGAATGTAAAGCTGAAGGTTTCTCTGTGCAGAATTCATAAAAGGGTTATTTGTAAATCTATGGAAATGAATAGAATTGATGAAAGCATATCATGGTGTTTGTAACTTACAGAGCTATTATGGATATGACAGTGGTTACAAGGGAAAGTCTAAGGTCATGCATATTACTAGAAGGAAAGTTACAAACTGTAACATGGGACCATATAAGGTAGTAAGGCCTTATGTAAAACACAAATATGGGTAAGATTGCATATATAAGATTGTTTTTACAAACTATAACTACCAGTGTACTAGAAAGAAGGAAACAGAATAGTGGGTATGTATGGCAGGGGAAGCATAGATTGAGAGGTGATTAGTTTTGTCTGTTTGGGTTTTGTTTATTATTACTATTGGAGTAATGAAAGTACTCTAAAAATGACTGAAGTGATAAATACACAAAGATGTGACTATACCAAATACTATTGGATGGTATTTGTGCTTTATTCATATGTATCAATGAAATTAGTTTAAAAAAATGTATAGGGGATTTTCATATACCCCACCCCTGCTTCATCTATATCTTTCCCTATTGATAACATCTTACAATTGTATGGTACATTTGTTACAGTTGATGAAAAAATATTGAAGCATTGATCCTAACCATGGTCTATAGTTTTCAATGCGGTTTACCCTAGTTCCAATACAATGAAAATGCCCTATGTCCCACCTGTTCTTCCTTCCCTCTCCCCTCAGAACTGCTGATAATCACTACCTTTATATCAATGTTCCATGTTCTTCCATTACTATAATATTAATGTTTACTTTGTCAGTGGTTGCATTCCCCCTTAAGTTTGTTCATTCTTCACCCTTAGGGAGTTTTAAAAAAATATAATAAACTTTATTAAAAATACATAGTGTCAACAACAAATGCTGATAAGGATTCAGGAAAAACAGATCACTCATTCACTGCTGGTGCAAATGCAAACTAATACAGTCATCTGAAAAATAGAAAATAGCTTGGAAGTTTTTTTTTAATAGAACTAAATGTACAACTATCATATGACCCAAGAAATAAATGCAGTGCTGGACATGTACCTCAGTGAAATGAAAATATATTCACACAAAAATCTGTACATGACTGTTCATAGCATTTTATTAATATTTGTCCTAGCCCAAATTGGAAACAACTCAGATATCCTTCAATAAATGAATGGTGCTTTCACAAACTTTGGTACTACAAAACATAGAATACTATTCAGCAATAAAATGATCATGCTTTTGATACACAACAAGTTGAATGAATTTCCAGGGAATTATGCTGAGTGAAAAAAGAAAAAGACATCCTCAACAGGTGTCAACATACTATATTATTCCACTTATGTAACATTTTATAAAAAATTTTTAGACATGGAGGACAAATTGCCAGGGGTTAGGGTAATCGCGGTGGGAGGGGTGATGAGAAGGAGGTGGGTGTAAGAACAACACAAAGGATCCTTATGGTGTTGGAACTGTTCAGTGTCTTTGCTGTGGTGGCTACATCTACACAGGTGATAAAAAGGTGTAGAACTTAATACACATACATCTAAATGAGTACACGTAAAACTTGGAAGGTCTGAATAAGATCAATGGATTGGATTAGTGTCAATATCCTGGTGGCGATAGTATGCTAGAGTTTGGCAAATGTTACCTTTGGGAGAAACTGGGAAAAGGGATGTTTGCATTATTTCTTATGACTAATGCAAATGTATAATTATCTCAAGGACATTTCCATTGAAAGTAAACTAATATTAAAAATTGCATGGATTATCAAAATGTTCCAAGACCAGTTTTGCAGTCACTGTATAAGGCATTTGGGATAGTTCACGTATTGGAAACATGGTAGAGAGAAAGTTATGATGAGGTGGGGGTGGAGATGGTGGTAGGGGTTGTGATAAGAATGGTAAATGAAGGCCAATTACAAAGACTCTAGTATGTGTTTTGTTATTGGCCTTTATGTGGTAGACAGTGGAGGTCTCCAGTCAGGGCTCTGTGTGGTGGGAGAGGAGTAGGGAAAGGTGTGGCAAAGAAGAGGAGTTCCTGCATGTGTCAGTAATTATCTTGATATAGTGGAAAGCATATTAAACCTGGATTTTGAAAGCACTTTGACCTTCCACTTGGCTGATCTTGGGCAAGTAATTTCATTTTGTCTTGCAGTTTATTTCCTTAGCTGTAAATTGAGTAAGAATATCTCCCCATACTACTTCATGAAGATTGTGTGAAGGTCAAAGACCATCATGTGTACAGGAGTCTTTTGTCAACCAAGGTGTTTGTTTCTCATGTAATGTATAAATGTTGCCACAGGTACGTGTTTCCATGTTTCATGTAAGATTCTGTTATAACCAGCATCACATGTATAATGGTAATTAATGAATGATTAGATGGATATAAAGTAGATTAAGCTGTTTTACTTAGTTCTTTTTTTTTTAAGTGTACAATGCTACTACCAAGTCAAGTTTGTTTCCCTCTTTTGTTGCCAGCATATGCAAAAGAACACTTGAGTTTAAAGAAAATTAGAAGAATTCATCTCGTTTCTCCTTCTTGGCCATAAAAGTTTCTCTGCTCAGATTTTTAGCTTTGCTGCAATGAAGTTGTGTAAGAGTTGCCCCATCACTGCAAATGTATGTTGCTTATTTTCCCACATAACAGATTATGCTTTCATTAAAACTGCAGCTGTTGCATTTCTCTTCTAGCTTTTTAACATCCACAAATGCACATATTTACTTGTTATTGTTATATAGATTATGTATCACAAAGCAAGAGAAATGCGATCTGTTTTTAAAATCTGCAAATAATTTTACTATGGACAAAACCATACCCAAGATAATTACATTGAGAAGTTTGCTTCCTATGTATTATTGTCTATAGAGTTGTTTGCTTTTTTTAATGCAGCAAAACTGCTATTCTTCTCACTATCTTTGCTCATCTACTCCCTCCATATCCCCTTTTCTATAAAATCAGGTCTTATTTTTCTTTATTCTCTATTCCACTTCCATGGAAACCTCAGCTACTCTTTCAAGTGGATGACCCTGAATTCTACATATTCAGCTTTGGCCTCTCTTCCAGATGCTAATTACACCTTTTCCAACCTCTGCCAAACATTTCTGTTTGGCTAACGCATCTTTACATCACTTGTACAAAAGGGAGCCAGTGTTATACACAACTCATCTCTGTTCTTCTCCCACCCTCCAAATTAGCGCCTCTTCTTTAAATGATCAGTGACACCCAGAGCTTCTGCTCATTCAAATCTGAGACATTGGAATTATCTGGGACTCTTTCTTCTTCCTGTTACTGTTTCCAATCAATTATTAATTTTCTCTTACTTCACCTTCTAGACAATCTTAACTCTTTCTCTCCGGTCACCATTGCGTCATTATAGTTAAAGTTTTTATTACCGTACTTTTGTACTAGCTTCCCAATTCTTTTCTTAATCTGTCCTCCTAAAATGTTTTCACTGCCTTTCAATCTGATGCTCAAAATATCAATGGATCTCTATTGCCTGCACAGTACCTTAAAAATTTTCTCATTGGTATGACAGATTTGATTACTTTCTTCAATTCCTCAATGGGCTTTTAAATCTCAGCCTTTGCTTTTGCCATCATTCTCCATGTGACTTTCTGTGACCATGAAAGGTTTAGTGGGTATGATTTAGCAGACACTTTGCTGCAGGGGTCTCCATTCTATTTTGCCATGAAAAAGACATGATATAAGTAGCTCCTGTCCTTTTAGCCTGGTCCCTATAATGAAGACACATGTAGTGAACTTGAACTCAGTCCACAGCCTGAAGCACAGCTAGCCAGAGCCTGACATAGAGTATCTGGTCTAGAAATTTATGTTGAATAGATGCTGAATCATTGGTTCTCCCTGTTGTCCAAGAAAAATCTATTCTTCTTGATGGCAAGAATTACATTTTATTCTACTCAGCATCTTCCAGTGAATAGACAATCACTGTATATTTATTGCAGTTTTTGTGATTGTTTAATTTTTAATAGCTAATAATATGCAGCCACTCTATTTACTTTACTTTACTATCATTACACATTGAACACTTAATAGTCTTTAACAAAATTTACTTCCTATGTAATAAATGTACCAGGAAAAATAATATTTCCCTTTGCCACTTTTTTTGAAACCTCTCCAGCCCTTTACCAGGTAACTAACCCAGGAAGCCTCTTTCCTTCTGGCGAGGATCTCAGAACAAGGTCTTATTATTCCCTAAAAGCCTCTGGAATCCACTAGCTTTCCTTTATTCTTTGAACCTGGATTTCTCTTCTCTGAACACTAATGTGTATCTCTGCATTATTTCACTATTACAGCATAAATATTACTTCAACATTTAGACGCATGCATCAGCAAACGTTCATTATATCTCACTGTTTCTGAGGGCCAGGAATCTAGGAGAGGCTTACTTGGATGGTTCAGCCTCAAGGTCTTCCATGAGGCTGCACACAGGATATTGGGTTGACTGGTCTGGGGACTCCATTTCCAATGTCTTTCATGTGGCTGTTGGCAGGAAGCTTCAGTGTCTTGCCACACAGACCTCTTTGTAGGGCTACTTACCACACTTATGTACCACTGGATGGGTTTCTGAACTTAGACAAGTTATGTAACTTCTCAGCGCTCCCTGTTTCTTCTTCATGGCAGTAAAAATAAGGATTAAATGAAACAATATATGCAGGTATCTATCACAGTGTCTGGCACAGAACAGACATCAACCAACGTTCACTCAGAGAATGAATGAATGTGCTACCCACAACACCCATTGGGAGATCATAATCTTGAGCGTTTCTCTTACTTGTAGAAATTGACAAAGAACTGGATTATGTATTTCAGGGACAGCATCTTGCTTGTCTATTTGTTTTACGTGATTTTCTGAGTTCTTTGAATACATTCTCTTGGACGATTTTCATTCTGCTTTGCCTTCTGTGACAAAAAGAATTGCAATTTGTTTTGTATTTGAAAGCTCTGACAACACAATGTGAGGATAACCAGAAAGAAAGCTTTTGCATTTAAAAAAAAATTCTCTTGTATTTTAAAGAAGTAAGAAATCAGACCTTGGTTTCCTCGAACAAGCATAGATTTCAAATCTTTCCTCTCTCTTACCTCTTTTGTTTTGAGGTTTTTGTGGGCAAAGGTGGAGGGCAAGAGTGGCATGAAAGAGGTGAAACTGAGCAGCAAGAACAAAGTGTCACTCCTGATATTCATCTTCATGCTTAGAGACCTTTCTGTGAGTGTGTGTGTGTATATATATATATTTTTTTTCTTCTGTACACTCTGCAGAGAACTACCCCAGCCTGATGGATGACACAATGCAATTTGCCTCTCATTTTCTTCTCCCCAGAGATGTGAGGTTTCACCTTAATGTATTCAAGGGAAGCCATTACTGCTTCTGGATTGACATTTGTAATTATACACTGGGAAGATATAATGTAGGGAGAGAGTTTAACTCTTCTTCCTAGATTAAAAAATAGTTTAACTTGTTAATGTGTTTAGATTCCCATACTTGAGGAGCAAGACATCCAGCTGCATTTTACTTCTTTCATCTGTATCATCATCACATTCTATTGGCTTAAAAATGATGCTTTTGGGGAGTGGACGTAGCTCAATCATTTGTATGCCCACCTCCCACATGGGATGTCCTGGGCTTGGTTTCCAATGCCTCCTAAAAAAGGCAAACAAACAACAAGAAGATGATGAGCAAAACCAGTGAGCAGACAATGAGCAAAACCAATGAGCAGATAACAAGCAAAAACAAATGAGCAGGGAGCAGATGTGGCTCAAGTCATTGAGCACCCACCTCCCACATGGGAGGTCCCAGGTTTGGTTCCCATTGCCTCCTAAAGAAAAAATAAGCAGACAATGAACAAAAAACAATGAGCAGACAATGAGCAAAAACAATGAGCAAACAGATGAGGGAGCCATCTTGGGGGAGTGGGAGAAGTGTTTTAAAAAAAAAGATGCTTTGAGGTGTGCTGTACAGAACCCTTGCAATGCATACAACCATTCTTCCTCTGTTATTTGATGTGCTCAACAATATTAATTGCACAGAGGTTTAATATGTTGTGATAAATATAATCAGACTTTCCTTTGTAAGGCTTGAGCACATGAATGGTGATGTCTTACCGTGGAGCGGCATAGATGATAACCAGAGAAACTCAGGTAAATAATTGTTACCTCTTTGCATGTGAAGCAAGATAATAGCCCAATGACTGTGGACAGGTTATTTTATCCTCCAAATTACATCTTCTGGCAGCATCTTCCTTATTAAGTTGTTTGAAAGAAGACAAGAACAACCCATCTACAATGGCTAGAAGTACTCCAATTAGGCAGACCGCCAATATGAAGACTTTCCTCCATTGTAACAATGAGGATTTTTACCTAAAATATGTACTTGACATCTCTGCTAATCAAAATGAAATGAAATGGATTAAAAATTTAGCACAATAGGCTTATGTGAGACAAAAGGAAAGATTTTCAGAACTGAAATTATTGAAATACTGGGTTTTTATTGTTTTGGTTTTTTTTTTGTATTGAGCATCCATTCCCTGCCCGCCCCCTTTTTTTGTGAAAACCATCCCCTGGCTTTTCTTTGGGGAATTACCCATCCCTCACTCTTAACGCATTTGTTTTTATGTCTACCGCTCCCCTCCACTCCACAGATTGGCTTCGGGCAAATTCCACGACCACGGTGATCTGGTGGAGATGTCTGACCAGTGAGCATCAGACCCATAAGTGATATTTGGCCAAGAGAAGAAAGCCTGTTGGAGAAAGAAATCACTTTATAAAGAGAGCAAAGTTGAGCTCAGGGACAAAGAGAACATAGTTCTTGGGAAATTATTTGGGTTTCTGTCTTACACTGAGTTTAAATACACTGCTGGCACTGGAATTTCCTCTTCCTAAGTTTTCTGTTATTGGCAAATCAGATGACTTCTAATTTACAAATACAGGCTCCAAGAAGACTATTGCTTGTCCTGTGCATTGAAGGGACTGATATTTGGATGGGCAGACTTTCGTATGATATGTCTTGTTTGGTTTGGACTAAATGGCATTTAAAGTCACATTATTCCAAGTAGTGATATCTACCTTGCTTTCTCCTACTGATTGTTAAAATTGAAGTTCTGAATTTTATTCTTTTTTTTCAACGTATTTTTCTAGTCTATATTTTCTTTTTTGTAAAATTAAATGTTGATCACTGGTTAACCAATATTAAGCATGCTGCAAACCACATGTGAGAGAGGAAATTTCATTTCAATAGCTTCTTTCATACTGTCTTTTTATCTTCTTTCTTCCATATCCAAATTTCCCTGCCAAATTCAATAACCAGCTTTGTAACTATATTATAAATCTCCTTTAATGTTCTTCTTTATTGTAATAAATTTTAGTCTTTTAGCTTCAGGATTCTTCCCCCTCCTGTGCTAATGAGATTTCCCAGGTATTTAAAATGCTTCACCTGCTTGACTAGTTTATTATGCACTACTTTATATTTTACCCACTCCCCACACAGCTCCACAGTTGTTTATGTATATCGCCACATTCTTATTCAGGCTCTTTTTATATTGTCATGTTTTAAATTTCTCTGCAAGTTATTTCCAAGGTTCATACAACGTTGTAGCATTGCCAGATAAAGTTGTGAACTATTCAGGGTCAACTTTGTCATTTGTATTTAATAACCCCTTCCCCAACGCACACATGTACACATCCATCATTTTAGTTTTACAATTGAAAAGCACATTCCTTTGGCAATTCTCTACTGCCTCCACCTCTCCTCTTTTTGTCTGGTGCCAAAATGGTACCCTTATTACTTGTCATAGAACTTACAGTGTGTGAATGGGCCTGACAGGATGGAGAAATGTCATTTACCCCCCCCCATCTTTATGCAAACAAGGATTTAAATAAATCTAGAAGCTGACTCCTCCAGCAGCACCATTGCTGTCATTGCAATTGCCTTTTACTGTTGTGCAACAGTATATTTGTTACCAGTTTGGCCTCTGAAGTCCGTCTGCCATCTCTACCTCTTCAAAGAGCTTTCAGAAAAGTAAAGTCAAGATATTTCTTGGGGATCTATTTTTAGTGTTTCCTTGCTCCTCCATTTGTTCTTGTCTTTATTACCTCCCTCCAGTAATAAGAGCAATTTCCTCTCCGGAGGTCTATGCCCATGTGCTCTGTGCTTATTTCTCAGCTCTCTCATTGGCTCCATTTCTTTATTCTACTTCTGAAATACAGGAGTATCAACAACACACCAGACCTCTGCAGCCTTGGCTTCTCAGTTGCCGGGAACCACACCCACACTTTGAACTTTCGATTGAATATACTCACAAGGTTATTGCACAAGTACCTCAAACTCAAACTCGGTATGTTTAGAGAAGGCTCATTAACTTTCTGCTCTCCTTGCCTCTCAAAGATAAGATTTTTATCTCCTGAGGTTCTTTTAACCTAATTGCTTAGGCTAGACCCCTGCGTCCTATCTTTGTCATCCCAACTTCCTTGTACTGCCCCTACCTCTACCATGTCTAATATGTACCAAGTTCCCCCATTCATCAAAAGCCTTTCCTATCTATCCTTTCCTTCCTCTTAACTACTCATAGGACAGGTGCTCCAATGTCCACATAACTATTTGCTTTGCCTCTACAATCTTACTCCTCCACATTGTTATCAGAACGATGCCTACAGAATCAATCATGTAATGTTGGTTTCTTGCTCAAAAGCCATCAATAACTCTCCATAGCATTCAAGGCCATCTATGTTCTAGCCCTGAGCTCATATGTGTACCCTCTAACCTCCAAGGATTCTGACATCTACTGTCATTTTCTTTGGCATAGACAGTAATAACCAGGTTTGACATCATCCAGACTTGAATTCAGAGTCTGTCTCTGACAATTATTGATTGTGCAACTTGGAAAAAGCTCATGGTTTTTCTGAGTGATATTTCTATAAGATGGAGATAGTTTCCTTCCAGAGCTGATATAAGAATTAAATTAGATGATGTTTCTAAAGCAATAGCGCAGGGCCTGGCCATTGTTGTTATTTCGCTGCTGTTACTATTGTGCAGCAGTGTGTTTTAATTTTACCAGCTCGGTCTTCTGAAGTCAGTCTGCCATCTCCACCTCTTGCTGACTATGTGACTATGGACAAGTGACTTAATCTCTCTTTTCCTTAGTTTTCCTTACGTGCAAAATGGGGGAAAAAATCATAACTACATCATAGAGTCATTAGAAGAATTAAATTGGCTAATACAGAGCAGTGCCTGACGCGTGGTAAAAACTGTGTTAGGTCTTTTTCTTGTCATTCTGAAACCTGTCATGCAGCCATACTTCTATATCTTAGTCCATACTGATCTTTGACATTGTCCGTTTACTGTCTGTCAAGGCTTCTTAGCTTTCTTATGCCGTGGGTTCATTTGGTCTGCTGAAATCTATTCACTTCATTAAAAATACATTTGAAATCTATATTTTTAAATCTATATTTTAAAATCCATAAATTTTCAAAGAAAACCAATTATACTTAAAAATAGCAAAATTTTTAAAAATTAATTTGTGATACATTAATAATATATGTGCTGTTTAATGGACCCATAGATAACAAGAGCTGATAATTGGTCTAATAATTACTGTAATTTCAAAGAGGTGATGAACATAAATAATATTTCAATTATCTGCAATAATAGTACCATGACATGAAAATATCTGTGATTATGATAGTGACAAAATCACAGGTTCTACTGATAGTACTGTGTGTGACCTTCATTTATAACTGAAATACTAATGCCAGGTAGAGATTTGGTGAAAATAAAGATGCTATTTTTTGCCACTGAGTTCATGAACTCAGCCCAAGAGAATCCAGATCCTGTTCATATTGTAAAGAGTTCAAATGAGCCGCCAAAAAGAAGATCTTCCTAATTCCACCCTTCTGGAATTAATTTACTCCTTTTCTCCCTTCACAGCACTTTTTAAAAGGCCTCCTCCTTTTATTCTCTGACATGTTATTGTACATTACCTTTATGCACATGTTCCTCACAGCAAGAACGCAAGACCTATAGTCAATCCTTAACTTACTTAACCGTGAGTGAGGAGGCAACAGTGGGGTAGAAATCTAAGAATGCAGTGGGCAGGCATTACTTATCTCTGTTTCCCTGACTCACCATTGCAAAATAAAATATAGCTTTTCTGAGAATGTAGCTCATTTCATTTTAGTGTTATTTACTATGCTGACTCTACTGACCGGAACAACAAATTGCCCCTCCAAAAGGCAGGTTCTAATCCCATATGCAGCTCCTGCTCAGTGGCAATTTATATGACAAGCTCTCTGAGTTTAGGCAAATATCCTGATATTTAGCTCAGTTATTCTGACAGCAGCGATTTCTGCCTTATGGAGTGCATATGTCACCAGAGAAATCAACTTCCCAGGCTTCCTGTCTGTTGCAGAAGCATAAATTTTAATGGTGAACTTGAAATGCAAATGATGTGTCTTGATCCTCTTTGTAAATCTTTGCTTATAATGGGCAGCCATTTTTACAGAGCTTTGAGAAAAAGGAAAGAGGTGAAAAAGAGGGAGGGGCAGAGAAGAGGAAGAAAGGAAAAAGCAATGGAGGAAAAGAGGGTAGGAAGGTGCATTTATAATTTAATACCTTATCTTGTACCCCAAAATAAGGAACTGATAAAATTTCTTGGTTCTCTTCTATTATAATTTGAAGGAAAAAACCAGAAATATGTGGTCTGAAATATTTCTAATAGCTGTTTGTAACCAATATCTGATATTCAAAACTTACTTCAGCACATTTCCCTTGTTCCAGTACTAATTTAGAACAGGGTTTCTCAACTTTGACCCTATTGACATTTGGGGATGGCTGATTCTTCTTTGTGGACAATGTTCCATTCCAGGATGTTTAGCAGCATACATGGCTTATCCTAAGTAGATGTCTTGGCTTATATGTAGTAGATGTCAGTAGCATTCCTCTCTGTGTTTGACAACCCGAAATGTCTGCAGATATTGTCAAGTGTCCCCTTCGCCCCATTGAGAGTCACTGATTTAAAGGATAATGAATATCCACTGTATCTCAGGTTCTGTGTTTGTTGCTTTACATACAATATGTAATTTAATCTTCACACATTACCATAAAATGTGTTGTTATTGTCTCCATCATACAGGTGAGAGACAAGGTTTAAGGACATGAAGTATAGAATATAAGATGGGAAAATAATGCAAAAATATGGGAAGAGATAACAAAATAATGCAAAAAAGCAGTCTCTACATGATGTGGTCTAAGGGATCAGAGTAAGGGTGGCAATCTGTGCTATATCCATAGCAGACATGAACAATCATTCACAGCACTCTATCCTAAAGGGCCAAAACAACTCTTTAGGTGGGCATTATCAATAGTTTGAATTGGCAAGAGAGATAAAACTTATTTACTAACCATAGATAGTTTAGGTATTCTCCAAAAAGCAGTTTTTCATGAAACTGTAGGCTTTTATATGGTATAGGCTACTTATTTCCATATATTGACACTTCAGGAAGGTCTTTAAAAAAGAGTGTGCACATCCAGAAATGACCTGAAAAGGCCATAAGTTTCACTTCTGACTGACTTAAGTCTGTGCATAAGCAACAAGTGAAGGCTAAGGAAGTGTTGTAAACTGCCTGGCTGAGTGCTGAAGTTATGGTACACACACATAGAGATTCTTGGCAAAGACTGAGAGACGTATTGGTTCCATGTATTTAAGGAACTCTCTGTTCAATAATTAACTGACGCTAAGTTATCTAAACCTAAACTTCAGAGGCCACACACAATATAGAATATATTCTATACAGAATTAGTTCAGAAAAGTCACAAAACAAACAAAAGCAACAGCAACAATAACAACAAAGAACAAGGAGGAACAACAACAGCAGTCCCTGGGGAGGGGGATAGACTCTAATTTCCATACTTGATGCTTTAAATTATTTTAAATGTCCAATTTTCAACAAAAATTATGATACATTCAAAGAAACAAAGTATGGGCCATACAAAGGACAAAAAAATCAGTTAATAGAAACTATCCTGAGACTGCTTAGATGTTGGCCTTGTTACACAAAAACTTTGTCAGTCATTTTATGCTAAAAGAACTAAAGGAAACCATGTCTAAAAACTAAAAGAAAACATGAGAATGTCTTACCAAATACAGCCTATCAATAAAAATGTGGAAATTATATTTAAAAAAGAACCAAATAGAAATTCTGTAGTTGAAAAGTGTAATAACTGAAAGGTAAAAATTCCCTAGAGGAGTTCAATGGCAGATCTGAGTAGACAGAAGAAAGGCCTTGAAGAATGGTCAATTGAAATTAACCAGTCTGAGAACAGAAATATTGAAAAATGAAGAAAATTGGAGCTCAGAGAACTATGGGACACTATCAGACATGCCACTATATGCATAATAAGAATTTCAGAAGGAGAGATGAGAAAGGGGAATAAACAATATTTGAAGAAATAATGGCCCAAACTCTATAAATGTGTTGGAAAGCTTTAACATATACATTAAAGAAGCTCAATGATTTCAAGCAGGATAAACTAAAAGAGATCTACACCTAGACACACTATAATAAAACCTTCAGCCCCAAATAAAAAGATAATCTTGAAAGAAGCAAAAGACAAATGAGTCATGTATGATAGATCCTCAATAAGAATAACCAGCTTATTTGTGATCAGAAATCATGATTATCACAGGGGAGTTAGATGACATGTTCAAAGTTTTGAAAGAAAAAGATTGTTAACCAAAACTTCTGTATTCAGAAAAATTATCCTTCAAAAGGAAGAAAAAATTAAGAAATTTCCAGATAAATAAAAGATGAAAAACTTTGTTGCTAGCAGACTTGTCTTATAAAAAAAGCAGAGGCTGAAGTGAAATGACAGTTGAGAGAACTCAAATCAACAGGAAGAAATAAAGAACAATAGTAAATGTAAATATATAAGTAAATATAAAGAGCATATTAATGTATTTTTAATAATTCCTTTTTTCTATTTGTTTTAACAACTTCTGCATTGGCAATAATTGGAAATTTGTGTTGGTAGAAATGCAGTGTACAAAGATGTAACTTGCATGACAGTCATAGCACAAAGGAGGGAGGAGGGAATGGAGCAACATAGAAGGAAAGCTTTTGTATACTATTGTAATTAATGATTGCATTAATTATTAATGGATTAGACACTCCAATCAAAAAGTAGCTTTTGGCAGAGTGGATTTTAAAAAACGTGATCTAACTATATACTGTCTATAAGGGAGACACTTTGGATTTCAAGGCAGTAGTAGGTTGAAAGTAAAAGGACAGAAAAAGATATACCATGAAAAGAGTAACAACAACAACAAAAATGAAATGAAGTGGCTATAGTAATATCAAACTGAGATTGTTTGAAGTTTATGTTCTTAAAGTTGATCCATTCCTGTGTGTGTGGACCCATTGTAAATCAGATCTTTTGGTGAGTAGGATCTTAACTTATGTTAAGATGTGACTTAACTCATTCAGAGTGGGTCTTAATCTTATTGGAATCCTTTATAAGAGAATGAAATTCAGATGAAGAGGACAAAGCCACAGAAACCAGAAGTTGGAAACAATGAAACCCAGAAGGGAAGGGTAAGAATAGAAGATACCATGTGCCTCGCCATGTGGCAGAGAAGCCCAGGATTACTGGCACCCAGTCTTTGGGAAGAAAACATCACCTGATGATACTTTGATTTGGACATTTTTCTCACCCTCAAAACTGTAAGCTTGTAAGTTAATAAACTCCCATTGTTGAAAGCCAACCTGTTTCATGATGTTTGCATTTTAGCAGTTGAGCAAACTAGGACACCTGACAAAAGATGTTATGTTAAAAAATTAGTACTGGAAATAAAGAAAAACATTTTGTAATCATAAAAGGATCAGTCCATCAAGATAATATGACAATCATATATATTTGTCAACAGAGCCAAAAATACATGAGGGGGAAACTGCCAAAACTGAAGAGGAAATAGCCAATTAAACATGAATAGTTTGAGACTTCAATACCCCAATTTCAGTAATGAATAGAACAACTAGACAGAAGATGAACAAGGAGTGAAATTGTTCTGCATGATATTGCAATGACAGATACAGGCCATTATACATTTTGTCAAAACCCATAAAATTGTATGGTGCAAAGTGTAAGCCATAATGTAAACTATAGAGCATGGTTAGTGGCGATGCTTCAGTATTTGTGCATCATTTGTAACAAATGTACCACATTAATGTAAGATATAAATAGATGTTATTTATGTGAGAGGGGGAGGGTGTGGAGTATATGGGAATCCCCTATATTTTCAGTGTAACTTTTCTGTAATCTAAAACATCTTTAAAATGAAAAACAACAGTAACAATTTATACTATGTAGATGTAATAGCCATCAATAGAACATTATACTCAGAAATAGCACAAAATTTCCCAGAGGTCAGGAGTACAAGGATATCTACTGTCTTTTTTTTTTTTTTTAAGATATTTAGATTACACAAATGTTACATAAAAAATATAGGGAATTTCCACATGCCCTTTCTCCACATCCTCCACATTTGCCCACATTAACAACATCCTTCGTTAATGTGGTATATTCATTGCAGTTGATGAACACATTCTGGAGCATTGTCACTAAGCATGGATTATATTTTACATTGTAGTTTACACGCTCTCTCACACAGTTCTGTAGGTTATGGCAAGATATGTAATGACCTGTAACTGTCATTGCAATGACATTCAGGACAATTCCCAAGTCCCAAAAATGTGTTACACCTGTTTTCCCTTGCCCTGACCTCAAAACCTCCAGTGGCCATTGTCTCTACATCAGTGCTATAAGTTCTTCCATAATAAGTCTATAGTAGAATACTAGTAATTCCACTCTAGTCCATAGTTCATGCCCTAGTTCTGAGGATTCTGGGATGGTGATGCCCACTCTGACTCCACTTGAGAGGGGGCTTAAGTCCTATATTACCAATGGATGGGACTCTCTTGCTGGCAGTTGTTGGCTCTCTCGTTTCTTGGTTTGGTGGTTGTCCATCATCACCTCCTTGTTAGCCGTCCTGGGTGAGTCCAATGAACTGGAGGGTAGATGTTACAACTCTGATGAGGCTCAGGGCCCAGATGGCACATGGAAAATCTGAAGATTCAAGTCTTTTTGATGTACACCTAGAACTGGAGAGTCTAGCCAGGCAATTAGATAAAGAAAAATAAACAAGAATGCCAAGATGATACATCAGAGGGAATAATAGTCTTTTAAATAAAGTACCAAGACTAGATGATGACATGAAAAAGAATGAAATTGGGCCCCTACATCATACCGTATCCAAAGATTAACTTAGAATGGATCATGTATGAATTGTAGAGCTAAAACTGAAAAACTCTTAGAACAATTATAAATGTTTGCAACCTTGGACTAGACAATGGCTTCAAAAATACTGAACCAAGAAGTGCAAGAAACTAAGGGAAAACAGATTAATTGGTCTTCATCAAAATTTAAAAGTCTGTCCTTCAAAAGATAACATTAAGAAAGTATAAAGAAAACCCACAGAATAGAATAAACATATGCAAGTCATATATCTGGCAAGGGACTATATTCACAATATATATAGAATATCTACAACTTATAAA
Organism: Dasypus novemcinctus; assembly: GCF_030445035.2. NCBI lineage: Eukaryota > Metazoa > Chordata > Mammalia > Cingulata > Dasypodidae > Dasypus > Dasypus novemcinctus. The sequence goes on along the minus strand of NC_080698.1, from coordinate 46,241,431 downwards.
CATAAAGACCATTTGGGAATTTCATTCCCAAATGAAAATTGGGGAAAGGAGTTGAGAAAGTTGACATTTCTCCAAAGTGTCCAATAAAGATATGAAAAATACTCAGCATCATTAATCATTAGGGGATTTCAAACCAAAGTCACCATGAGGTATCACTTCCACTACCACTAGGTTTGATGTAATAAAAAATGATGGACAATAAAAAGTTTTGATGATGTGGAGAAACTGGAACCTTCATGCACTGCTGGTGTGAATGTAAAATAGTACAGTTACTGTGGAAATCAGTTTGGCATTTCCATAGAGTTTCCATATTACTCAGCAATTTCACTCCCACATATTTATTCATAAAAAATGAAAACATAAGTCCACATAAAACTACATGAATGATCATGGTAGCATTATCCCTAATAGCCAAAACGTGGAACCACAGAAATGTGGCTTATCATAAAAGACCCTTACAATGGATGAAATGTTGTTAGCAACTAGAGCAGAAATGAGCTTTTAAACTTATGTTATATGAAAGAAACAAAACAAACAAACAAAAAAGCCATATATTGTGTGATTCCAATTTTAGGAAATGTCCAGAATATGCAAATTCATAGAGAAAGTTGCTTAGTGGTTGCTAAGGCTGGAGAATGACTGCTGATGGAATTCTTTTAATTTATTAAGCAGTTTTATGAGATATATTCACATACCATACACTCTATCCAAAGTGTATAATCAATGAATTTCACTATAATCACAATGTTGTGTGATTCATTGCCACAAAAATTTTAGAACCATTTCATTACTCCAAAAAGAAAAACTCCATACACTTAGCAGTCCTTCCCCAGCCCTACATTACCATTAATCTATTTTTATGAATTTATTTGTATTTGAATTTTATATAAATGGAATCAAACTATATGTAGTACTTTGTGGAACTTTTTTCTTTGCCATTGGTATTCTTCTTTGGACTAATGTCTAGTCAAGTCTTTTGTTAATGGGTTTCTTTTTGAGGTTATAATGTTCTGGAATTAAATTGTAGTGGTGGTTGCACAACATTATGAACGTACTAAGTGCTGTTGAGTTGTGTTCTTTGAAGGGGTTAATTTTATGGTGTGAGAATTATATCATAATGAGAAAGTGCACGAGAATAAAAGCACGTATTGTAGTCCTCTCTCCCACAAAAGGAAGAATGGATGTGATTATGCCAAACACAAATAAGAGGAAGAACATTCTAGTTCAGAGTTCCAAAAAAGAATAACATATTTCAGCTCTGGGGTATCCACAGGTATGTGTCCCATCTCCTACAAGCAGGGAGAATGATAATTGAAGGACAACCTTCATCAGCTGTGCGTCCTTGCTTTTTCCAGGCTGCTCCCAGGCATTGCCTGAGCACAGTGGGAATATTAGCACTGGCTCATTTCTGTCTGGCATGGATTCCTCTAACAGGCTGCTTTGGTTGGACCTGACAAAAGGTTTCTCAGTCATACACTGCAGTCTAAGGCTCTTAATACCCAATCCCTCCTTCTCTCCCTTTTATCACAAGTGTCTGACCTGCCCCATGGTCTGAAGTCTCTCTCTGGCTCCTCCTGAGCCTTCCCCCTTTATCCTTCTCATGTATTTCTCCCAATAAACCCTTCACACATATGGTCATGGAATCTGCTTCTTGGAAGATCTGAACTGACACAAGAACTCTGTGTCCCACTGTGGCTGAAGAGCTCTTGGGAGAGAAGTGGTAAGGGAAGAAGCCGGAAAGTAAATTGTAGACATTCTAAGGAATTTGGAGCCTTTTGAAAGTGAAATAACTAGAGCTATGTTTTAGGAAGATAACCTATGACAGCCTATGACAGGCTATCAGGGAGGGCAGATCTAGCGTCAGAGATATACGCTGATGCTAAAGTGCAGGGGCAGAGGGATGTGTTTGATCCATGGAAGTGGCACCTGAGAAACAAAGGACGCAAATGAGTCATGATTATAGGTGATATTAACCAATGTTTATCTAATTTATTAACCACTTAATATATGTCAAAGGCACATGGGTTACCGAAATGCATTTAAGTTACTTTTCATCCACAATATTCCTGTAGTAAATAGGTAAGACATTTACCTGTCATGACCACTTAGATCTGAGAGTTTTCATAGAGGGATGTCTCAAATTTAAGTTTGAGGTTTTAAGCTTGGGAACATGGGTGATTGGTAATGCACTTTACTGACAGAGAACATAAGAACAACTTGTTTTTTTTTGGGGGGTGATTATGTTATTTTCTATTGTTTCTATAAGAAAATACCACAAACTTAGTGCCTTAAAACAACAAAAATTTACTTTCTTGCTCTCTAGAGGTTGAAGTCTAGAGGCATGGGTCTCTCCAGCTGGCATCCGTGTAACCAGTCAGCAGGGTTGCATCTTCTAGAGGCTCTAGGGGACAATTTGTTTCCTTGCCCTTTCAGGTTGTGTATAGAGTTCACTTCCTTGCTATTGTACGACCGAGACCCACTTTTCCTGCTGCCCATTCCCAGTTTCTAGAAGCCGTCCGTATTTGGTCACTCATGGCCCCTTTCGTCCATCTTCAAAGTCAGCAATGGTGTGTCAAGTAGTTCTCATATTTCTCATTTCCCCTTCTGTCATCACATTTCTCTGACTCACGTCTCTGTGTTTTTCTGCCATCCATGTGATTAGATTAAGTCTGCCAAGATAATCTTCCTATCTCACGGTCCTTAAGCTTAATCACATCTGCAAGGTCCCTTTTGCCATGCGAGGTAACATATTCATGGGTTTTGGGGATTAGGATATAGTTATTTTTGTGGGCCATTATTCTGCCTACCACAGCAGCAGATGCAATTAGTTGTGTTTTTAACATGTTGTGTTTGAACTAAGTGGAAATGTTCAGCCGGCTTGGGGAAAAATGGGTTTTGTGCCTAGGAAAGGGTTTGGAGTTAAGAGAAGTTTTAGATTTACAGAAAAATTACACTGAAGGTAAAGGGAATTCCCATTTAATTGCCCCCCATACCCACTTTCATAGTTTCCCCTATTATTAATATTTTACATTAGTGTGGTACATTTGTTACAATTGATGAACCAATATTGAAGCATTGCATTGCTACTGACCAAGGTCTATAGTTTACATTATGGTTTACACCTCGTACTGTACAGTTTTATAGGCTTTGACAAATGTATACTGTCATGTGCCCATCATTGTGGTATCATGCCAAACAATTTCACTGCCCTAAAAATGCCCTGTGTTCCACCTATTCATCCTTCCACCTCTCCTCAGGCTGAGAGGGGAGTTAGATATTATAGAGAAGATGGAAGACATTGTTTTGCTTACAGTTGTAGGTGCTCCTTGTCCATCATTATCTTTTATTTATTCACACAGTTGAGGGTCTATTGATTCCTGGCTCTAGTCAATAGAACACATTATAAAGTAATGTAGTTCCTATACTCCTGGAGATTAAATTCTAACAGATTTAGTAATTGTCATCATAATAATGGCCCCTGAGTTCGTAGTAAATATTATCACCCAGGGAAAATCTAAAACCGTTCTGTCCAATGCATAGCCACTAGCTGCCTGTGTCTATTTATATTTACATTTAAGATTTGTTAAAATTAAATACAATTAAAAATTCAGTTCCTTATTTTTATGAGCACATTTCAGATGCTCAGTAGCCGCCTGTGGCAAATGGCTGCCCTATGGTATAGTACAGACAATTTCTGTCAATGTGGATGGTTCTATTAGACAGTGCTGAACTTGAGAAGAGGAAGAGGACAGAAAAGAGGACCAGTAAAGGAGTCTGCAAACCCTTCCAAAATTTAAAAATCTTCTAAATTCTCAAACTCAAAAGGTATTCAACAATCTTTACTGAGAACTTGTCCCAGTATTAGACTGTATAATTAATGCATTATGATTAATCCATTAATCTATTAATGGGATTGAGTGATTAATTTCTTCACTGATTCATTCGATATTTATTTAGCAGCAACTAATCCAGGTACTTTCTGAGTACTCAATATAAAATTATAAAACTGGCATATTGTTTTGCTCAAGTAGCTTGTATTCCAAAGGAGGAGATAGACATTAATCAATGACACAAGTAAATATAAAATTACAAATATGGTGATCACTTTGATGGAAAGGCATCTGTAACAGTGAGGGCCTCTGAGGAGTGTACTTGATCTAGTCTGGAAGACCATTTTTAAGGAAGTAAACCCTGAGCTGGGAATTAAATGAGTAGACTAAGTTAAAGGAGAAGGTCAATCTAGCTCAAAGAAATAGACTGCTTAGAAGCCCTGAGCAGGTGGAGAAATGGCAGGAGGAGGCACTGAGAGAGGAACTTTGTGGGCCAGACTATAACATGAGGGGGAAGTTGAGTGTGAGTTGAGGCTAGAAAGCTGAGACATAATCTACACTAGCGGCAGCAGCAGCAGCCGCTGTGAACTTGTTAGAAATACAGAATCTCAGACTCAACCCCAGATTGAATTAGAATCTGTATTTTAACAAGATCCCCAGGTACGTTAATGTTTAAGATGCATGGAGATAGATAAGGAGGCAATAAACTACAGTGTGTAGGTCAAACCCTCCTGCTGTCTCCCCGTTCCACCTTCTTTAAAAAATTGTGGCAGACGTCACCATCCCAGAATCCTCAGGATTGGGGAATGAACGATGGACTAGAGTAGACTTACTGGTATTTCACTATAGACTTATCAGGATTCTAGCAATGGCAGAATTTATATCACTGATGTGGAGGCAGTGGTTAGTGGGTGTCCTGAGGGGAGGGAGAGGAAAAACAGGTGTAATATGGAGCATTTTGGGGGCTTGGGAATTGTCCTGAATGACATTGCAATGACAGATGCAGGTCATTATATATCTGGCCATAACTACAAGATTGTGTGGGATAAAGTGTGAACTATGGTCCATAGTTTATGGACCATAAACTATGGTCCATGCTTAGTGGCGATGTTCCAAAATGTGTTCATCAATTGTAACAAATGTACTGTGCTAGTGAAAGGTGTTGCTTATGTGGGAAAATGTGGGAGGGTTAGGGAGCAGGGCATAGGGAAATTCCCTATAGTTTTTATGTAACATTTATGTAGTCTAAGTACCTTTTGAAGAAAAGTATATTTTTAAAAAATTGTGGCAAAGTACAGATGGCATAAAAATTCCCACTTCAACCATTTTTACATGTACACTTGACCATCAAGTTTTTATAAAGTTTTATTGGCTCATAGCCACGTCTGTTTATTTGCTAATTGTCTATGGCTGCTTTCATGAAACAAGGGCAGCATGGAGTAGTTGTGACAGAGATGGTATGGCCTACAAACTCTCCAGTCCTTATCAACCCCTGGTCTGTACCAAGCCATGCCCCATAAGCAACATTAAGGATCTGGTCCTTATTCTAAGAACAAGAGGAGCTAGTGAAGTATTGTGGATGGCGAAGGGAGGAAACACTTCATTGGATTTTCATTTTGGGCACGTCATTCAGGTTGCATAGAGATGAAAGGCACAAAGACAGTAGGTGCTCTGAGGAGCTTGGATCCAGTGAGACTCGCTTTTACCTCCCATGATGGCTGTTTGCTCCTTTCAGAACTGCATTATTCACTCATTGTGTTATTCTGGTTAACTCTTTCAGTGTCTTGAAGAGGACTAAGCAATTAGCCAGTGTTTTCAGTGCTTCTTCACCGACTGAGTAAATAGCTTGACCATTCCTGACAGTTAACATCTGCTCCCCTTAGGAGCTTACTTTTCAGACACTTCAAGAGTCAGTTCTATGACATCTGATCTGCTTTCAGCAGTTTCCTTGACATTTCTGCCATGTTTTTTGACGTGGAGCCTAGACCAGTGCAAATGGAAGTCAAGTGCTTAGTCACCTGTGAGTTTCAGGGGAGAACGCAGAGATGGGGGTCTTCTTCTAGTCCCCAGCATGACTGAGACCACAGGAAGAGGCTTCTCTGAGTTCCAGTTTTCCCCTCTGTGATGTGAGGAAGCTAGAACTATGGTTATCAAAACTTGCGCATTCTGTTGTCCTTTGAGTTGTACAAGGTGACAAAATGGGGACACTAGACAGGTGCCTGGCTTATCTGACTCAGCTCCCTGCATCTTTATTTTGTCTAAATGGAGCGCTTCACACATCCCACACAAACTATAGTTGACGAGAACCTTGAAATAAAAATAACTCCATGGTCAGAAAAGAGGTTTTGAATTATGCATTGTTTTGAATTTTATGTATTTCTCTTCCCTTTTGTTTGCATGGATAATTGGACATTATTGGCTCAGCCATAACGAGATCCACCTTTTCTACCCATTAGTCATGATTGTGTAGATGCTGGTATTACTGGTTGGTTAGCTTGTGTTCATGTCATGAGTTGGCACTACCTGAATAAGCTGAATATTCAATGAAGAGAAGTTGGATGTCTATAAACTCACCATGACAAATGGACATGCCATCGGATCTACAATACAACTGAAAGAAGGTGCTTTGAGAAAGTGGTGGGTAATGGTTTCTGGAAGAGGTTGCAACTTGGTGTATAGAAAGAAAGAAAGAAAAGCTTTGCAGATAATAAATTGCTTTGAGCACAGAAAGGATTATAGCAGTGTTGCTGTCTTCCTGGGCAATATGCCTGCTACAGAAGTGTCGATTCAATGCATAAAAAAGCAGTTTGCAAGTTAAGCAGACTGTCTAATGGATAGTACTGAAGGGGGAGGGGTATATATTGTGAAGACAATTCTATAACATTTTGTGGATGTTGTTGCTTGGCATTACCTTCCATTGTCATTGATGGCATTCAATTAAAATATTTCTTCAAATCATACTACATTAGGGGATGTAGAAAATATAGAAGCAGGACTGGCTTCATGGACATGCCACCTGTGCTGTCATAAAGAGCTCCACACTTAGAAGGCGCTGTACTTGGTTTAATGCTCTGCTATTGCTGTCTTCAAATTCTTAATAACATTTAAACCAAGAGTCCTGCATTTTCATCTTTGCAGGGCTGTGTATATTATGCAGCTGGACCTGTATAGAAAATAGAGGATTCTGTTTCTCACCTCCAGGTGCTGACAATATTGTGTCTTAAAATCATGTTGGGACTATAATGTATGAACTTGCTTTATTTTTCTGAGCCTTGGTTTTTTCACTTTGTATATAAAGGGACTGAATTGACTTTGGTCTAAAGAGAGAAAGCAAGGACTTAAATATTAACCTGATTTTCCCACAGTAAATAATAGAATCAGGATACTGAGTATCCGTCCCCTGATTTTCAGTGCAGTAAGAAAGGACTGTGAGAGCAAAGCTTTCTACTTAGTTCAAGAAATGCCTCAGCCAAGTGCAAGTGCATCAGATCTCCAGTTAGGGAATTCAAGAATACCTGGGTGTGTGAAAAGAGTCCTCGGTGGAATGTATTAATATTTGGAGACCTTGGGCAAGGCTGAGACTGGAAGATACATAAAAAATGGGAAACAGGGTGAATAAGCTATTATGATAGCTTATAAAAAAACTCCAGAATCATATGTAATTCAGAAGTTTTCTTATTTTTGAAAGGTAACATGATACCTATTCCCTTGATTATGTAAAATCCCCCAGCACAATACCTCATGATCCAATGTGTGGATTTTCCTGCAGTGAAATGTGCAACTGCTCATACCAAGTAAAAATGTAAACAGATGAACAGCTTTATGTCAGCTCAGGTCAGGTTTTGTCAAGCAAGGTCAATTTAACCATAAATAAGTTACAAACTCCTGGTTTTCAGAGATGTTTGGATTTTGGAACTGTGGATAAGGGATTATAAATGAGTCATTAGAACTCAGGAGAGTGGAGATACGCCAGGCATGCTCAAGTAGAGCCAGATCTGATCTGGTGAGCCATTCTGAACATTTTGGTTTTGTGAGCCCAAAACCTCCTTCCTGTGATAGCCCAGAACGCAAACAATCTTTGTGCTGAAACAAATGAAAGATGGAAGACCTGGAGGTACTACACTGTGAGCCTCCATTCTCATCATCTCTCTTAGAAACACTGCTGCCCTCCTTATCCAGCTTCTCCAGCTTGGCAGCTTTTTAAACACGTGGTCTCTCTGTCCATATTTTCAAAGTGGAAAATAGCATTTTCAGAACTGGCTGTCCCTAGGATGCATCTGTCATTTTTGCTCAGTGTTCCTTGTTTGGTGGTTGGCACAAGGGGCTCCCTCCACTTCTGAGATGGGCTTAAACATCCCTAGCCAAATAAACAGCCTCTTCATTAGCACCCTTCTGGTCCCTGACCAAATAAAGCCAATGAAATCTGATATTTATATGGCATTTTCTCCAGGAAATTAGAAATGAGCCCTGTCCAGATTTTATATTGCATCCTTCATTTACTTGCTGCTTTGTTTAGACCATAAAATGGACTTCAGTGGAAGTTATCAGAGACCAAGCAAAACCAGTCTTATTCTTTGTTGGTTTACTAGGTAAGTGATTTTCAAAGTAGTCCCTGGATGAGCAGCACCAGTCTTACCTGGAAGATTATTAGAAACTTAAAATCTCAGGTCCTTCCCCAGACCAACTGAAACAGAAACTTGGGGGTTGGGTCCAGACATCTGGGTTTTCACAAGCTTTCCTGGTGATTGCACTGCAGGTTTGAGAACCACTGTACTAGATAATTGATCACCTGTATGAGGAGAAATGTGGAAGGATGTGATAGATGTTGATTGTTTCCCAACAAATAGTCTGTCTTCTCATCTTCCTGACACACTCAACTCATTTCTGTTGAAGGAGGAAATGTTTCCAGTTAAAAATCCTCCCCTCTCTTGATCCCTTACACGTGAAGTTGCCAAGTAAGTCACTTCTCACCACTGAGATATAAGCTGAAATTTACTTGGTGGGTGCAGCATTTTCCCAGGCTTGAATAATTAAAGGAACTCACAAGATTCCACAAAGTATTTGTAGATCAGCTCTAATAAAGATAAAGGTTATGGTGTAAGAGGAGAAAGGTAGCACAGGCAAACACCAGAGAAGTCCCGAAACATCTGGGTGCAGTTTCCAAGTACTTCTTTGGGTGGCAGAGGATGCACTTTCTCTCGAGATCACAAACCACCAAGACCCACATGTGATATATTCATTCTCAGCGATGCTGAGAGCCAAGTTTGCTGAGGAGTCCTTTATACTCCACTGGTCAAGTAGTCAAACCCACGCTGTAGTCAGGTAACCAGGTGCTGATCACCAAACTCTCCATTTTTACCAATCAGTGTTGACAAAGTGGTGTAGGATGCCTCCAGGAGTGTTTGGGACTTTCAACAGCTCGTTAGAAATCACTAACTAGTACATTTCTTTTTTTCTTGGTCAAGGGTCAGTGCCGCAGTTTCAGGCCATCAGTGGAGATAAGAATGGAGTGAAAACAGGTCAGCTGCAAAATAACCATATCCCTACCCAGTGATACAACTGGTAATGCTCTTATTTTCCAGATCAAAAGGGGTGTATGCAACAGGTACACTTCATCTACCCTTCCCCTTTTTTTCCTTCATGGAATGTGACATGATGTCTAGAGTACAGTAGCCATTCTATGACCGGGAAGATGGAATCTATATTAAGGAGAGTTGAAGAGAAAGACATAATGAGTCGGTGTGTCCATGGCATCTCTGAGCCTTTCTCCAGAACTTCTTAAGTGGAAAAGAGGTCCTTATTTTTTTTATTTAACTACTGTTGTTTAAGGTTTTGTTACTGTAAATGAATGTGATCTTCAAGCAAACAAAAGGTTGAGTCAATGTTTATGAACAGTGTGTCTTTGTTGAGTTGCTCCTCTCCTCCAAACAACCCTGTGATATGAGGAGTATATTTACATTTTACAGATGTGGAATATAGGCCCAAGAGATAAAGAAGTCAAAGTATCACAGTTAGTAAATGACAGAGCTAGGATTTGAGACTGATTGTCTCTAAAGCCTTGAGACAAATTTCTTTCTTGGGGGACTTTCTTGATTGCAGGAATAAATCACTGTTTTGGGTGTCGAGAATTAAAAATTTTTGAGGGTCCTCTTACAGACAAATAAGAGAAAATTTTGAATTCAATATTGCTAGGATCCTCCCAGGGCCTTGGAAAGCATCTGGGAAAATGAAGGACACTTATAGTTACAAGATAGCAGCCTCTGTTAAACTTCTGTTGACCAGGATCATTGTCTTCTAGTGTAATGTATCACTCCAACCTGAAAACTTAATATCATGGAATATCAGGAAACAAGATTCCAAACATTTTCTGGAGAATCTCAAACAGGTTTTCATTTTCTTACAGTCACTAACGTCCTTAATGCAAATAAAGTATATCCTATTCCTATATCTTCATCACATCATGAATTGGGTACATTCCCTTCCTTTCTATGGATATTAATTGGTGTTGCACTTTACCTAATAAAAGTGGCTGTGGATTGACAGGCCATCCTTTTGAAAAGACAGAATGGTGGAGTTCAAAGAGCACTGGATTATAAAGCCATATGACAGCAATTAAAAGCACTTTCCCTGGAGTCATTCTGCAAAGGCTTAAATCGGAGCTCAGTGATTTTCCAGTTCCATGAACTTGTCTCTCTGCTTCCTTTTCTAGAAAATACAGATAATAATAGTACTTTCTCAGAGGAATTTTGTGTATATTTATTAAAATAGCACATGCCAAGGACTTCTTTAGCAGGCATAGGCACATGGTACTCAAACGATGCTGACTACGCCACTGATCCTGCCATCTCTTAGCTGTGTGATATTAGGAAAGTCATTTCTACTCCTTAGTTTCCTCATTTGTATAAAGACAGGATAGGCTAAATTGCTCTCCATGAAGCCTTATTTGAAAATTGAAAATTCTAAATTCTACACATGCTTGCATTTATATGTCTTGATGAAATCATAGAGTATCTGTTTTGTTTATATTTGCTAATTCAGCCTATAGCAAAATGCCTGGCACAGAGCAGTCATTCAGTAAAATATTTGTTGAATGAATGAATGTCTGCAAATAGGTAGCTTTCTAAGAATGAGACTTTAACTTATCCAATCAAAAGCTGTACAACTGAAGTTGTCAGTGAACATTTCTCAGGAGAATATGGTAATGGTAAAGAAGGATTCTGCTGTGCTGTAGATTGGAATGGTAGCTTGGTTTCACTTCCATCATGTTCCGTAGCAGAGATGAGCTAACCATTCCCAGCAGAAATCCAAGTCTGAAGTCAATTGCTGTGATGCTTTCCACTTACCTTTTATTTGATAGCACACGGCCTCATGACTTTGTGGTAATCTCAAACCTATTTTCATTTACTCATGGTCACTATTGATTTTAATTCCAACTTCACATTTCTCTTGCAATTTGTCTATGTAGGTGAACTTCTTCCATTATCTGCAGACCCACAAATGGTCAAGATGAATCCCACTGACCTAGGTGGCTGCATCAGCATCCTCTTCTTTCCATCCCTGCCCTAGATGCTATGACCTTTCCTAAAGATGGTGACCTTCCCAGTGAGAAGAGACCCACTCTTCAGTCAAGGGCAGCCCATAGTGAAGTTATGCTTAAAACTTTGAAGCAGCTCTTTAAGGCCATTCCTTGGTTGGCCATCCAGTCTGTTTCCAAAGCAGTCCTGAGAAAAAGCTCTGCAGGGAAAAATCTCTGGTGTGGCCCATGATCGCTAGACTGCCATGACTCTGAGAGAGTTTTTAAATTGCCAGTCGTATAATGTATGGAAGGCTTTTTTTTTTTTTTTTTTTCAATTTCTGAGAAGCAGATCACCAACACATCAATAAAACTCCAGGGTCAATTTTATTTGCCTACTGGGGACAATATTGACATTGTCCTCAGAAACCCCAGGAAGGCCTGTTAGTACCAAGGACAGAGAGCCATATCCTACAAAGCAGGTCACGTAAGTAACAGTATCCACCCAGAGATGGAGAAGGAAGCGTATCTTCCCATTTCCTCTCCAGGAATATCATGAAAGTAATGAGGTAGAAACAGACCCATATGATGCTCCTCTCCTCCACCACCTGTCCTTGTCTGGAACACTACCAGAAACCAATTCTCACTCGCCTTCTTAATTATTTAACTAACATTTTATGTGGGAATCTGATCATATAGTTGGCTGCTTAAAACCTTTGATCATTTCCCACTCCCTTTACATGAAACATAAACTCCTTCCCCTAGTTCACAGGACCTGAAATACCCTCACCCTGCCTACCTTTTAAAAAAATTTCTATACTCTTTTCTTTTTTTCTTTATTTTTAAAGAAGTTTTGCATTACATAAAAGTTACCAACCAACCTTTTGGATCCTCCCTCAGGCTATCTTTCCACTCACTCACAATGTCCCAGTCCCCCTGGCCTCTTTTCTATTAGCTGCTTCCAACTTCCTGTCTGCTATTCACTCTTCATTCTTTCCAGAAATTTTCTCTCTCATTTCACCCACCGTGGCCTCCTCCTTCTCATTTCCAAGATTTTGACTCCAGTCTCCCATCCAGAGAGAGACTGTCCCCGAATCCACTTGCTAAGGGAGAATGTCTATTACAACACTATATTTATTTTTCTTCAAAGGCCTTACTATAATCTGAAATTGTTTACTTGTTTAGTGCCTGTCTCTCACCATTAGATTGCAAACTTCATGAGGGTCTTGTGGCTGTGCCTTCCACCCAGATGTAGACCAGTGCCTGGTGTAAATACTCGATTAAATACTTACTGAAAGAATTAGTGCTATTCTGTGCATCGTGTATCATATTACCTAGTCCACACATCTGCCCTGTGAAATAGCTCCAAAGAACATTACTGTTTTTACAATGGCTGCCCCTACTGTGCAGTAGAGGAACTGGGCAGGAGCTATTAGAGATGAGATCCTAACCCAAGTATTCCTGCTCAGAGGGGTTCTGTGCATTTCCCTCATCTCTTACTGCCTTAAGTGTCAAAACGCTGTGATTGCAATTTGAAAGCTAAGGCACATTGCAAATATAAAGTAGTTTTCCCACAGCCTGCCTACCTATTAATGAGAGTAAACAAATTGTCTTTAGTTGCCTAAAAGTATTTGTTTAACTCCAAGTCTCCCACCCCTGGCCATTTGTCAACAGCATATCATCATTTGTATATGACGTAAGTTCTCAAGGAGTGTCATATTTCACTTCTGTTTCAGAAATTTCCACAGAGAAAAACAGAAACTCTATAGGAGCAGGTACTTTGTCTTGACTATCAGTATCCAAAGGCCTAGAAGTATGCCAAGAATATAAAAGTAGCTCAAGCATCTGTTGAATAAAAGGATGAAGGTCAACTGATGATAGTAATAAATAATATAATGCATTAATGAAAAATCATTTATATTATACGATAAATATACAAACACATACAATATAATAAAAATGAGTTAATTAAAACACTTATTGAACACTTAATATGTGCCAGACACTTGTCTAAACACTTCTTATGTGAACCTATTTTATTCCTGTAAAAACTCAGCAAAGAAAGTACTTTCATTATCCACATTTTGCACATGATAGAACTCAGGCATAGATAAAGTAACTTTCCCAAGGTATCAGAACCAGGAAGTGGCAGACCTGGGATTTGGACATCGTTATTCCTTGTTCTTCCTTGGTGATTGGTAGACCCATTTCCAGCACCAGATCAATGAATTCACAGAGATTTCTTTGGAGAGAGGAAGTTGCTGTCATGAGAGCAAGTTTTCCGTGGTTTTAGGTATGCCACTTTTTATTCTGACCCTTGCTGCCCCACCCAGTGTCCACCAAGAACCTAAAGGGAAAAGTAAAACTAATTTCTTTTATATAAATGTTAGGGGTTCCTCTCCTATGCTGTGAATTCTCTGGCACCAGATCCTCAGAACAGACATCTGTTGGCCAAGTAAAGATTAAAAAAATAATCTTCCTTTTCCTGCCAAGTTGAGAGCTAAAGAGCTCAGAGACAGCCAAAGTAGATACAATCCCAGGTACTGGTACTCTTGAGCGCTATGGAGACACCCAGGTCCTATGGTCATGGTAGATGGCTCTGGAGTTCAGTGCCTTGCCAGTGGGCCCAACTTTGGAATTTGTTCTTCTGAGTGTGATAGAGTTGGACTCAGATGTGACTTCTCCACACATGCCACTTCTGTCACTTTATTGAACCTGTGGTTGGCACTGGGTATGTCCGGAGACTTGAATCTCTGGACTGTCCATGTGCCAGCTGGGCCCTGAGCCTCAGCAAAGTTGCAACACCTACTGTCCAGTTCGTTGGACTTACCCAGGTCAGCTAACAATGAGGTGAGGATGGGCAACCACTACACCAGGGGACTGAGAGAGTCTACAACTGCAAGCAGGAGAATCCCATCTATCAACCATGTGGGATCTAAGCCCCCTCTCAATTTAAAGGTGGAGTGGGCATTGCTCAGGATGGAGGAATAAAGTATAGGCTAGAGTTGACTTACTGGTATTCTACTATAGAATTATTGTGACTCCAGTGGTGGAAGAAATTATATCATTGATGTGGAGACAGTAGCCACGGAAGGTTGCTGAAGACAGGAAGAGGGAAAAAGAGGTGTGATATGGGGGCATTTTGGGACCTGAATGATATTGCAGGATCAGATGCAGGACATTATATATCCTGCCATAATCCACTGAATGGACTGGGAGAGAGTGTAAACTACAACATAAACTATAATCCATGTTGTGTGGCAATACTCCAAAATGTATTCATCAAATGCAATGAATGTACCACACTAATGAAAGAAGCTGTTGATGTGGGAGAGAGGGGGTGTGGGGAATGAGGTATATGGGAACCTCTTATATTTTTTTAATCTAACACTTTGTGTGATCATGTATCTTTAAAAAAAATGAAAAAAGAAGAAAAAAAGAAAGGGAGACTGAAATATTACCTTTAGTATCAATTGCTTTTTTTTTTTCAAAATTAGTAACATTCGTTTCAACTTCAAAAATAAAATAACAAAGGCAGCTGAACAAATTACGGAAACATTGCTTTAAATAATCCTGTCCAGGCACATTTATCTAATTTAGTCCTAAAAACAAACTCAGTTGTTTGTCCAATGTTCATAAAGTTGAGTAAATGAGTACAGATTGGTTAAATGACATGACCAAGGTCTCCTTGTTAATGAAGAATATGCTTGATCATATTCATATCTCATAAAGTGAAAACACATATTCTTTTTTTTAACCTTCAGCATTGATACAGTGCCTTCTTTGCCTTTGCTACAAAATATTACAGTATTACTCTTAACTTTTGTCTATACGTTATATTAGTTGTATTTTCCCCATTTATCACCATATTCTTAACACCTTGTAATAGAACATTTTTATACTTGAATTATTAACCAAATATCTCATTTATCACTGAAATCACTACATTATATAGTTGATTGTAACTTTTAACAGACTGATTGTAATGTGTTACTATTAACTATCCATTTATACATATTTACAATCAACATTATTAAACATTCTACATATATTCAGCATCAGCTTTCCCTTCTCAACCTACATTTTGTCTCCAAATAATCTATACTCTCTATATAATTTAATTCCATAAGTATGCCTGTCATACTTAGTATCGGTGAGACCATACAATATTTGTCCTTTAGTGTCTGGTTTATTTCACTCAAAAATAACATCCTCAAGGCTCATCCATGTTGTCATGTGCTTCCCCAGGACATTTCTTCTTATGGCTGACTAGTATGCCATTGTATGTATATACCACATTTTATTAATCCATTCATTGGTTGATGGGTACTTAGGTCGATTCATTCTTTTAACAACTGTGAATAATGCCACTATGAACATTGATGGGCAAGAATTTGTTTGCATCCCTGCTTTCAGTTCTTCCAGATGTATTCTTCGTAATGGGATTGCTGAATTACATGGCAGTTCTATATTTAGCTTCTTGAGATACTACCAAACAATCTTCCTCAGAGGTGGTACCATTGTACATTCTCACCAACAGTGAAGGAATGTTATTATTTCTCCACATCCTCTCCAATATTTGTAGTTTTCTGTTTTTTCAGTAATGGCCATTTGGTAAGGCCTGAAATGATATTGTAGATTTGATATGCATTTCCCTAATATCTAGTGACATTGATCATCTTTTCATGTGCGCTTTTTTTAAAGATTTATTTATTTCTCTCCCCTTCTCCCCCCCCACCCGTTATCTGTTCTCTTTGTCTATTTGCTGCATGTTCTTTTGTCTGCTTCTGTTGTTGTCAGTGGCACGGGAATCTGTGTTTCTTTTTGTTGCGTCATCTTGCTGTGTCAGCTCTCTGTGTGTGTGGTGCCATTCCTGGGCAGGTTGAACTTTCTTTTGCACTAGGCGTCTCTCCTTATGGGGTGCATTCCTTGCGCTTGGGGCTCCCTTGTGCAGGGACACCCCTGCGTGGTACGGTGCTCCTTGTGTGCATCAGCACTACACGTGGGCCAGCTCCACACGGGTCAAGGAGGTCCGGGGTTTGAAGTGCAGACCTCCCGTGTAGTAGACAGACGCCCTAACCACTGGGCCAAGTCCGCTTGCTTCCCTTCATGTGCTTTTTGACCATTTGTATTTCCTCTTTGGAAAAATGTCTGTTCAAATATTTTGCCCATTTATTAATTGAGTTGATTAATTGTCTTTTATTTGTTGAGTTGTGTGATCTCTTTATATAACGTGGATATCAAACTCTTATTGGATAAGTGGTTTCCAAATATTTTCTCCCATTGTGTAGGCTGCTTTTTCTTCTTCTTGACAAGGTTCTTTGATGCACAAAAATGTTTGTTTGAGGAGGTTCCATTTATCTATTTTTTCCTTTTGTTGCTTGTGCTTTGGTATAAGATTTAAGAAACTACCGCCTACCACAAGATCTTGAAGATGTTTTCCTACATTTCTTCAAGGAATATTATGATTGTAGCTCTTAATATTTAGTTCCTTGATCCATTTTAAGTTAATTTTTATATAAAGTGTGAGAAAGGTGTCCTCTTTTTCTTGGATGTGGATATCCAGTTCTCCTAGCACTGTTTGTTGAATAGACTGTTCTGGCCAATTTGGGTGGACTTGACAGCCTTGTTGAACATCACTTAACTGTAGATGAGAGGATCTGAGTTCTCAGTTTGGTTCCATTGGTCAATCTGTATGCCAGTACCAATCTTTACCCTTCCAAATAATGTGATAATTGGCTTTTCCAATTCTAAAAAAAAAAAGGTTGTTGGAACTTTTATGGGGATTGCATTGAATCTGTATATCAGTTTGGGGACAACTGACATCTTAATGATTTTTCATCTTCCAGTCCATAAACACAGTGTCCTTCCATTTATTTAGGGCTTCTTTAGTTTCTTTTAGCAATGGTTTATAGTTGTCTGAAAACAGGTCCTTTATATGTCCTTGGTTAAGCTTATTCCTAAATATTTGATTCTTTTAGTCACTATTATAAATGGAATTTTTTTCTGACTTCTTTCCCAGTTTACTCATTAGTAGTGTAAAGAAACATTATTGATTTTTGCATGTTAATCTTGTATCCTGCCACTTTGCTGAACTCATCTATCAGTTTTAGTAGAAGAAGAAAGGATGTTGTATTTTGTCATATGCCTTTTCTGCATCAATTGAGATGATCATGTGATTTTTCTTCTTCAATTTATTAATGTGGTATATTACACTGATTGATTTTCTAGAGTTGAACAACCCTTGTATACCTGGTATAAAACCCAGTTGATCACAGTGTGTATTTCTTTTAATGTGCTTCTGCATTCGATTAGGAAGTATTTTGTTGAGGATTTTCGCATCTTTATTCATTAGAGAAATTAGTCTGTAATTCTCTTTTTTCAGAATTTTTTATTAGGCTTTGGTATTAGGGTGACGCTGGTTTCACAGAATGAATTGGTAACATTCCCTCCTGTTCAATTTTTTTGGATGAGTTTGAACAAGATTGGTATTAGGTCTTCTTTAAATAATTGGTAGAATTCATATGTAAAGTCATCTGGTCCTGGGTTTCATTTTGAAGATATTGTTCATGACTATTCCTGTCCCCGTCTCCTTCCCGCCCAGTATTGGCACCGGCGCTGCCCCTCCTTCTCTCCTTCTCCGTCTTCCACCTAGCCGTTATCTAGACAGCCCACACTTTCCCTTTCCCCTCCCTTGCTCCTAACCCCTTAGCCAGCTTACTGTCCAGTAACCGCCTACTGTCCAGTAACCGCCTACTGTCCAGTAACCATCTACGCAAGCAACAGCACCCGCCGGCACCAATCAAGTCCCTTTACGTATCCCTAGACCCTATAAAACCATGTCCCCTTCTACAATAAAGCAGACTTGTGCCCAGACCTCGTCTCCGTGGTGTTTTTGCTTGCACCGCGCGTCCCCCGTGCCTGAGCGGAGAGAGCGAGGGCCCAACGGCTTCGTGCCGACCCCCCTCCTCTCCTTTGACCGTGGGGCAGTCCCCGTCCGGAGAGCTCGCCCGGCCATCCGTGTCGACCCTCCCGGAGGCCCGCAGCTGCCCACATTTGGCGCCCAACATGGGTGGGGCCCACTCTGACGCCTACCCCCCACCCTTCGCTCAAGGTACGGACTCTTCAGCTTCTCCCATTCAAACCAAAATGGGTGCTTCACTCTCCTCCCGTCAGGTCCCGCAGGTTCGGGTCCTGGCTGCCCTCCTGGAAACTAACCAGGTTAGAGTTTCCGACCGCCAGCTTCAGCGCTACTGGAACTTACTTCTCCCATTCAATCCCTGGCTCATCACCTGCCCGCTCTGGAATCCTCAGACTTATGCCCGGCTAATCGAACGAGTAGCCTCAGCCATGGAACATGAAGGCCGGGTCTTTCCCCCCGGCCTCCTCCCCGCTCTTGTAGCCATTCGCGCTTGTTTGCAAGGCATGCCCGCTCCCGAGGCCAAGGCCTTCCCGTGCGATACCGTGGATGAGTCAGGGGAAGGGCGGCTGCCAAGACGGCGCTCCCGGTAACGACTCCGATGCCGAATCGCTCTCGGCTCAGTTGGAGGCCGAGCTTAAGCTTGACCCCCCTTGCGCCGCTGATTCTGACTCCGACCAGGATGGCGCACTTCCACCTTCTTCCTCACGAAACAAAGAAAAGCCCACCCGAGAGGGCGCGCTCCCTCCTTCTTCCTCCCAAAAGAGGAAGAAGCCGCACTCCCCGCCCCTTCCTGCTTCTTCACGGAAGGACTATCTGCCGTTGTACCCTCCCCTTCCTGCCTTGGCGCCATCTTGCCCCTACCCGGAACCGGCATCATCTTGCCCTTACCCGGGACCGGAAGCGCTTCATCCGCCATCTTCTGATGACGACCTAGATGATGCGTACGAGCGCCCGCCGTCTTATGTGCCGCCGAATAGACACCCCCTCCCGCGCTCTAATAATCTTCTCTTCGAGCCCCCCACTGCTCCAATCGCTGATATGCATCTGCTAAATCCCAATCGTTCTCGAGCAAACCCCCAAATATGGGTTCCCTTCTCTCCAAAAGACGTGCAAACCCTCTGCAGCGCTATCCGAGAGGATGGTCTCGCCAGCCCCCATGCTCAAGACCTCCTTGAACGTATGACTTTTGCCCGCTGTCTCCCCTACGACTGGATATCCCTCGCGAAAGGCATACTTCCCTCGGGGCAGTTTATTTACTGGCGCGCACATTTCGCTGCCGAGAACGAAAAACAAATCGCCGAGAACACCCGCGACGGCACCCGATATCCTGCCAACGCGTTCCTCGGACTGGGGCGCTACGCCATGCCACAGAGCTACGTCGCCCTCCCTCAAGGCTTCTACATCCAGCTAAGGCAGTGTGCCCTCCGTGCCTTCCGCAACTGCGCCGCCTCTGCGCCCGAGCCACTCACCAGACTTTTCCAGAAACCAGAGGAACCATTCTCCGACTTCATGGCGCGTGTCCAGGCTGCGGCCGAGCGCAAGGTCGTCGGCACGCAGGCCCAGACCTCCTTCATCAAGGACATTGTTCAGGAGGGCGCAAACCCAACTTGCAAGGCGATCATCAGGCCGCTGAGAGACAAGTCCCTCCACGACTGGGTCCTCGCCTGCTCCGGAGTCAACGCCCAGGCCTCCGCCGTGGCCCAGGCTGTCCTCGCTGCCGTCTCGGCCTCCAACGAATGCTTCCGCTGTGGCGAACTCGGCCACTTCGCTCGAGACTGCCCCAACAAGCCACGGCCGCCGCCAGACGTGCCCAACATAGGCCATCCACCACGGCCTCCTTCCACTCCGTGCCCGCGGTGCGGAAAAGGATACCACTGGGCCCGCGACTGCCGCGTCCCTAACACCAGCCGCAAGCCTTTAAACGGCCATGGGGGCAGGCCTCAGCCCCACAACAAAGAGGCCGCAACTACTCAGCGCCCCCGCCCATGAAAGTACTCTGGTCTATTCCCATCGCACCCTCCACCAGGCCTCTTCTCTCTATCCAAGTCTCCGGCCGCTGGCTCACAGGGCTACTCGACACAGGAGCAGAAATTTCCTGCATCCCACTCGACCAGGCCGGTCACCTCCCTCTGACCGATGGCCCCCTAGTGGTGGGAGCCACCGGCCAAGCGCCCTCCCAGCAAGTTGCCCAGGACGTCTGGAGAGACGCAGAAGGTCGACAGGGAACCTTCCGCCCCCTCGTTCTGAAGGAAATCTCGCAAGTTCTTTGGGGCCGTGATATCCTGCATCAATCGGGAGCCGTTCTTACTGCCACGCCACCGCAGCTGCCCCCCCAATAGTTTCGGCCATTGCTCGCGTTCAACCTCCAGCACCCGTTCCTCTGCAATGGGATACAGAGGAGCCCATTTGGGTGGAGCAATGGCCTTTCCCAATCCCTAAACTGGACATTCTTAAGGGGCTTGTTGATGAGCAGCTTCACGCAGGCCACATCGAGCCCTCCACCAGCCCATACAACTCGCCAATTTTCTTCATTCAAAAGAAGAACGGGAAGTCCCGTCTACTTCAAGACTTAAGAGAAATCAACAAACACATCAAGCCTATGGGATCGCCGCAGCCCGGCCTCCCCCACCCTACCGCGGTGCCCCGGCATTGGTTTGTTGCAGTGATAGATATTAAAGACTGCTTTTTCTCCATCCCGTTGCACCCGGACGACCGACCGAAATTCGCCTTCACGGTTCCTCACACCAACCATCGGGAACCGGCACTGCGATACCACTGGCGCGTTCTGCCTCAGGGCATGCGAAACAGCCCTGCCATTTGCCAGATGTATGTACGCGAAGCCATCCAGCCACTCGTGAAGTACGCTAACATCATCCACTATATGGACGACTTGCTTGTGGCCCATCCCTCAGAGTCAGGCCTGCACGCAGTCCTGGAGCAACTGCTGCGCCACCTTCGAGACCTAGATCTCAAAGTCAATACACAGAAGCTAACGGTTCATCCAGCCTACCAGTTCCTAGGGTTCTCCATCACTTCCACCGTTGCGCCCCAAACGCCACACATCAGAATTCCTGACCTGCTTACGCTCCTCGAATTACAACAACTCTGTGGACAGATCAATTGGTTGCGCCCAGCGCTGCCGCTTACCACAGAGCAACTCCAGCCCCTGTACCGGCTACTCTGCTCCAACGCTCCGCCATCATCCGCACCCGGAAAGAGGATTCGCCTCACCAACGAGGCCAAAAATGCCCTGGCCCGGGTAAATAGAGCCATCGAACAGTGCCAACTCCAGCGACATGAGCCTGGGAAACCGTTGTTAGGCCTAGTCTTACCCACTCGGGGAACACCTACTGGCTTTCTTTGGCAAGACGGACCGCTCCTCTGGGTCCATATGGCAAAGAGCAAGCTCCGAAAGATTGGACCTCAAACTACCCTACTCGTTCAGCTCGCCACCGCCCTAGTCACACAAGCCACCCATCATTATGGGTGCCCACCTGACACCATTGTGTGGCCCTTCACCACCGGGCAAGTCACCACCCTGCTACGCAGCTCCGTTGATATGCAAACTCTTATGGAGCTTTATCATGGCAACTTCGATAACCACTTTCCACAGCATCGGTTACTGCAGGGCCTTCCCCTGCTAGAAATCGCCGCCCCTGGCCATTTCCCTTTTCCGTCCAGCAAGCCTCTTCCAGACACCACCATCATCTTCACAGACGCCTCCAAGACTAAGTTTGCCGCCGTTGTCTTCGCACCCGGCGAGCACCAGCCACGTTCACACGTGCGCCTCCATCAATCCTCTGTGCAAGTGGCCGAACTGCGTGCTGTCATCTTAGCACTCCAAACCCATCCCCACTGTCCACTGAACATCTTTACAGACAGCCTCTACTGCCTACAAGTCTGCCAAGTCATCGCCTTTTCTACGTTTTTTCCACCCGACAACTCAGCGAGTGAAAGCATTAACGTCACTCTCCTGGACCTTCAAGAGCTCATAGAGAACCGCCGACAGCCTTGGTTCATCGCTCACATCCGCAGCCATTCTGGCCTTCCCGGGCCCCTGGCCCATGGCAACCACCTTGCTGATCAGGCCGTTCACCTGCTTCCAGCCGAGACCACCGTCGCAGTCGGAGACCTCATCAATCAGGCCAAGCTGCTGCATGCCAGATTTCACTTCTCAGCAGCTGGCCTCCACAAACTCTTTCCAGACCTCCCAATCCATACCTGCAAACACCTTGTGCGGTCATGCCGAACGTGCGCTCCATTGCTGCCCTTGGGGCCGCTCCAACCGCAGGGAGTTAACCCTCGTGGGCTCCGCCCCAATTCCAGGTGGCAACTGGACGTCACTCACGTCCCCCAGTTTGGCCGATGGAAATACCTCCACGTGGCCATCGACACCTTCTCTCATCTCTGCTACGCAACCGCACTCACCGGAGAAACGGCCAAGCACGCCATCCAAGCGCTCAGAGAATCTATTCTTTTCATGGGCGTTCCATGGGACATCAAGACAGACAACGGGCCTGCCTACCGGAGCGCCTCCTTTGCCGAATTCCTCAAACTCTACGACATCACCCATCACTTCGGCATTTCCTACAATCCGCAGGGACAAGGCCTAGTAGAGCGTGCTCACCAGTCTCTCAAAACCCTCATTCTCAAGACATCTGCTGACCAGCCGTGTCGCACCCCTCGCGACATCATCACAGAGGCCCTAATCCGACACAACCTGATGACCTTCAATGCCCAAGGCTTTTCACCGGTCCACATGCACTGGGGGCCTACCTTCCGGCCCACCCCTGCACTGCTTGTCCTCTGGCGTGACCCGCAGACCACCTAATGGCATGGACCTGCCCCTCTCTTAGCCCAAGGACGGGGATTCGCCTGCATTTTCCCTGAATCAGAGCCGCCGCCCATCTGGGTCCCAGGACGTCTCATCAAGCCCCACACCGCCGAGGCTTCCGCTAACGCTGACACCAATGATCCTCCTAACAAGTTGCCTACCTAACTTGCCTCCTTCCCATCGCTGTTTCCTTTGTAGTTTTCTCTCTCTCTTTTGTCTCCACAGATGATTCGCCGCAATGCGGGTAGTTCCCGTTCTTCCCATTGCTCTCATCGTCATCTTCCCTTCATCTCCCCGGCCGTTGTCAACTCGCCCCATCAACGCTCCAATTGGACCCTCCAGTGCTGGCAAGAGGAAGCCTTCCTCATCATCAGAAAACTACTGCCCACGCCTGAATCCCCACCCCTCGCCGTTGGCCCCAATAAAGTCCTCAATCCCCCCGCCTCCCCCCCCTTCCAGGGGCACCCCCCCCTCGTCCATCACTCCCCAGCTATGGCCCCCCCTACCAAGTATTCCAGTCCCCTTCTCGCGTTAATCTATGCATCCTACTTATCTCTAAATACTTCTCAACCCAACCTCACCAAGAACTGTTGGCTCTGCCTCTCCCCCTCCCTTCCTATCTATGAGCCTGTCGCCGTTAACTTCACGTTCGACGAATCCACTTCAGTATACCCAGCCGAGTGCAACTGGAACACTTCCTCTGTCCCCCTAAACCTTCAATCTGTTTCCTCCACAGGACGCTGTGTTCATTCTCGTCAAGGTTCCCACCCCTCCCTTAGTGCTTGCTCTAGCTACTCCTCTCCCAGCGCTTCCGCCAAGTTCTTAATCCCCCTTAACACCTCCCAATGGCTTTGCACCTCCACCGGGCTAACCCCCTGCCTCAATGTCGCCACCCTCAACGATACCCATGAGACTTGCCTGCTCATCCTTCTCGCTCCTCGAGTCGTTTACCATTCTGACCACGAATTTTTCCGCCGCGTGCTGAGCAGACAAACCTCCCTCCACTTACAAAGGAGAGAGCCTGTCACCGCAGTCCTGACAGTCGCTACCCTTCTAGGTCTTGCAGGGGCAGGCACAGGGATCGCCGCCCTCGCCACACAGTCCTCTGCCCTCTCCTCTCTCAGACAGGCCGTCGACGAAGATATCACCTACCTTCAAAATGCTGTAAAACATCTAAAAAATTCTCTCAATTCTCTCTCTGAGGTAGTCCTCCAGAACCGCCGCGGCCTCGACCTCCTCCTCCTTAAGGAAGGGGGTCTCTGTGCCGCCCTTGGAGAGGAGTGCTGCGTATACGCCAACTCCACCGGCTTAGTCGAGGACAACCTGAGAAAGGTCCAGGAGGGATTGGATAAGCGCCGCAAAGAGCGAGAAAATGCGAACTATTTTTCCAGTGTTCTCCATACCCTCCTCCCATACCTCCTTCCATTTTTAGGCCCACTCATCATCATCATCTTAGCCCTCACTGTAGGACCTGGGCCGTCAAAAAAATAGTCCGCCTCACCAAAGACCAAGCCAACGCGGTATTCAGCTCCTTTGTGCAGGTTCATTATCAACGCCTCGCCACTAAAGAGCCACCACCAAGCCATCCGCCGTGCTCCTCCCGCCCCCGCCACAAACACTGAACCGCACGCCTGTAACCTCCTGTCTCCCTTTCCTCACTCATCTCCCTCCTTCTCCCCCAATCGGGCGAGGGGTTCAGGAACATCACGACCCCGTTTTTCTGGCAGAGCTTGGCGCGCACCAGGCGCCGGCGTGCGTCGACCCCAGCAGCAGGCACATGCGTCCTGGCCAGACGCTGTGTCCTCTGCAGCTGAGAGCAGCTGGGAGGGCCCTCTGCTTCTCGCCGCCAGCCGGTCCTCGTGGTCTCCCTCCTCCCCTCGTCTTACCCCAGTACCCCGTCCCATACTGCCCCTGCTGCCACCAGTTCACCTCCCCCGAGGCACATACTTTTAAACAAAAGGGAGCAATTGTCCCCGTCTCCTTCCCACCCAGTATTGGCAGCTGGCGCTGCCCCTCCTTCTCCCCTTCTCCGTCTTCCGCCTAGCCGTTATCTAGACAGCCCACACTTTCCCCTTCCCCTCCCTTGCTCCTAACCCCTTAGCCAGCTTACTGTCCAGTAACCGCCTACTGTCCAGTAACCGCCTACTGTCCAGTAACCGCCTACTGTCCAGTAACCGTCTACGCAAGCAACAGCACCCGCCAGCACCAATCAAGTCCCTTTACGTATCCCTAGACCCTATAAAACCATGTCCCCTTCTACAATAAAGCAGACTTGTGCCCAGACCTCGTCTCCATGGTGTTTTTGCTTGCACCGCGCGTCCCCCGTGCCTGAGCGGAGAGAGCGAGGGCCCAACGGCTTCGTGCCGACCCCCCTCCTCTCCTTTGACCGTGGGGCAGCCCCCGTCCGGAGAGCTCGCCTGGCCATCCACGTTGACCCTCCTGGAGGCCCGCAGCTGCCCACATATTCCAATTTCTTTACTTGTGATTTTTTTTTGTTGAGGTTTTCTGTTTCTTCTAGAGTCAGTATGGGCTGTTCATGTGTTTCTAGGAATTTGTCCATTTCACCAATGTTGTCTAGCTTATTGGCATACACTTATTTGTAGCATCCCCTTATAATGTTGTTTACTTTTGTGGGGTCAGTGATAATGTTCTCCCTCTCATTTCTGATTTTATTTATTTGCATCTGCTGTTTTTTTTTCTCTGTCAATTTGGTTAAGGGTTGGCTGATTTTGTTCTTCCCAAAGAAGCAATTTTTGTTTTGTTTTTTTGTTTTTTGCTTCTTTCTATTGTATTTTTATTTTCCATTTCATTTATTTCTGCTCTACTTTTTGTCATTTCTTTTGCTCTGTTTGCTCTGGGATAACTTTTCTGTTCTTCTTCTAGTTCCACCAAGTGTGCAGTTAGGTGTTTGATTATAGCTCGTTCTTCTTTTTAAATGTAATCATTGAGGGCTATAAATTTCCCTCTCAGCACTGCCTTTGCTGTATTCCATAAGTTTTGATATGTTGTGTTCTCATTTTCATCAGTCTCAAGATTTGTAATTTCCTCTCTGACCCACTGTTTAAGATGTGTATTGTTTAATCTCCTTATATTTGTGAATTTTCCCTTTTTTTTGACTTCTAGCTTCATTCTATTACCATTAAAGAAAGTACTTTAATATCTAATTCCAATCTTTTAAAATTTACTGAGATCTGACTTATGACCCAACATATGGTCTAGGGGAAAGATCCATAAGCACTTGAGAAGAATGTATATCCTGCTGTTTTGGGGTGTAATGCTCTATAAATGTCTGTTAGATCTACTTCATTTATTACATTATTTAAGTTCTCTGTTTCTTTATTTATCCTCTATCCAGATGTTCTATCTAATGCTGAGAATGATGGTTTGAAGTCTCCAGCTATTATTGTAGACATGTCCGTTTTCCCCTTTAATTTTGCCAATGTGTGTCATATGTATTTTGTGGCCCTAGACTAGGTGCATACATATTGATCATTGTTATTTCTCCACAGTCTTGATTATTTGCCCCTTGTATTAATATATAGTTACCTTCTTCATCTAAAAGCTTTGCATTTTAAATCTATTTTTCCAATATTAGTATCACTAATCCAGATCTGTTTTAATTACTATTTGCATGGAATATCTTTTTCCAATCTTTTACTTTCAACCTGACTGTGTCCTTGCATCTAAGGTGAGTCTTTTCTGGGCAGGGTATAGATGGCTCATATTTTCTTAAATCAATTCTATCAGTCTATGTCTTTTGATTGGGGAGTTCAGCCCATTAGCATTCCATGTTATTAAGTAAAGGCATTACTGTGTCCATTTATTCCTTGACTTTCCATTATCATATCTTACTAATGTCTGTCTTTTAGTCCTTTCAGTTATCCTTACTGCATTCTTCTCCAAGGCTTCTGCCTTTATCTTTTCCTTTCATGCTGCAGCAAACCCTTCAGTATCTCTTGGTGACAAACTCTCAGTTTTTGTTTGTGAAGACTTTTAACACCCCCAGTTTTGAACAATTTTCCTGGATAAAGAATTCTTGATGGGCAGTTTTCTTCTTTCAATTTCTTAAATATATCTTACCACTGCTTCTCACCTCCCTGGTTTCTGATGAGAGATTGGCACTTAGTCTTATTGAGGTTCCCCAGTATGTGAAGCTTACTTTTCTCTTGATGGTTTCAGAATCCTCTCTTTAATTTTGTCATTTGACATGCTGAATAGTTTGTGTCTCAAAACAGGTCTATTAGGATTCATTCTGTTTGCAGTGTGTTGTCTTTGAATATTGATATTTATGTCTTTCAAAAGGGAGATTTCTGTCCTTATTTCTTTAAATATTCTTTCTGCCCCTTTTCCATTTCTTCTCCTTTTGGAATACCTGTAACACATATGTTTGAGTGTTTCATGCTGTCATTCAATTCCCTGAGACCCTGTTCTGTTTTCTTTCTGTTCTTCTGTGTTTTCAAGTTCAGATGGTCTGTCCTACAATTCACTAATTCTGCCCTTCTTCAATTCAAATTTGCAGTTATATGCCTGTTATATAGTATTTTTAATCTCATCCATTGTGTCTTTCATTTCCATAACCCCTGATACTTTTCTTTGCGGGCTTTCACATTCTTCTTTATGCTAACACAGTGTCTTCTTAATACCCTTTATCTATTTAGTTATATTTTCCTTCAACTTCTTGAATTGATTTAGGAGATTTGTGTGAACATCTTTGCACTGTTTTCTTAAATTCTGTGTCTTATCAGGATTCTTGGTTTGTTCCTTTGGCTGGTCTGTATATTCTTTTTTCTTAGTATGTTTTGTAATCTTTTGCTGATATCTACTCATCTTATTATGTTGGTGATTTTACTCTCTTGGCCTAGTGGTTTTGTTTCACAGCTCTTTTTTTGATTTTGGGTTCAATATTTCCTAAAACTTTAAGATTTCCCTGTTTTTGTTATCAAAATAGGGCCAAGAACCCATTAATGGGGCACAGACCAGATCAAAAGGGCCTGGGAATGGAATGCAAGACAAGCCTTGTCTTTCTTCACTTTCCTGACTGACCAACAGATGCTAATCATGGGCAAACTTTTCCTTAGATATGGATCTTTCCATTAACACTGACCTGATTTTCTGAGCCAGTGATTCAGAGCCACATTATGCTGTTTAAACTCACTAAAGATAAACCATATTATGCCTCTGTCACACCCTTCCTCTTCTCAGGATGGAATATATGTCCTTTCGCTTCTATGTTGACCAGTCAGAACTTGAGAGAAGAAAGAAAAGGACAAAGGAAAAAATTTAAGATGATTGTTATGTAAGTCAATAGTTTGTTGAAAGTCCCTGAGACTTTCTCAGGGGTCTGAGAGGTCAAAGCTATTTTCATAGTAATACTAATATGTTATAGGCAGACAATGTTATTTGCATTGATGGCCCAAAATAAATGTAGATAAAACTTCTGTTGATTAAGCAAAAATCAAGGCAATGGCAACAAACTGTATTAAGAGCCATTGTACTCTTCTCACCACATGCTTGTACAAAAAAGAGTCAATTTCACTTAAAATTATTCTTGATGAAACAATGAAATTGCTAATTTTATTAAATCTTGACCCTTGAATACTATTCTGCATGAAAAAATCAGAAATGAATGTGAAATATTTCTACTGTAAATAGAGTATTGAAGATTGTCTTCAGGGAAAGCACTTCCGCAGTTGTTCAAACTGTGAGGAGAACAAGCTGCTTTTTTCATTGAACACTATTTTTACCAAAAAGTACAACTGGTAAACTGTGGTTACTTATACTTGGGCATTTGGCAGACATTTTCTCTCAAGTGAATGAAGTGAGCTTGTGACTCGTGGAAAAATGACTGACAGTATTTGTTCCCAATGATAAATTCTAGAGTCCTTGCAAGAATTTTGGAAAACTTGTGTGTTGATTAACATGAGCTTGACAATCTCCAATGTGTAAAGTCTTTTTTTTTTCCACTTTTCATAGAATATGTTATGTTATCATGTGATTGGTATATTACTATTATTTTAAAACCAATCACTAAATTCTTTTTATATTTCCCAATTTCAATTTCAAATATGTAAATATTGAAAGATATAACTACCATGAACAAATACTCTTTGGGGACTTGAATAGTTTTTAAAAGTCTAAAATTTATTGAGACCAATAACCACTGGTATAAGAGATACTGTTTTTTCCTCCCATTGGAAAAAAAAATCTAAAATTCAGCATGACCTTTTGATAACCACCTTTTCCCCATTACTGGCAAGAGTAAAACTAACTCAGATTAGTGCCTTTTACAAAGAATGACGAACTGTCTTTATCTGCCCCTTTTCTTTCTTTCTTCTTCCCTCCTGCATCCCCCACACACACCTTTTTCTGAACTTCTCTCTTGGTGATGTCTTTCTCTTTTTCTGTGTTTGTCTCTCTCTGCATCTCTTGGTCTCTCTTTCTTTGCCCCTCTCTTTCTCCTCTCTCTTTTTACTCTTTCAGACTTTCTCTATCTCTCTCATCTCTGTGTATCTCTCTGTCTCTGACTTCTTCTGTCTCTGCCTCTCTTTGTCTCTCTCAACCATTAGCATTTAGGTCTCAAAAATTGTTCCATAGTTGAATGAATGCCAGTGTTTCTTCAGGAAAAAAAAAAAAACTTCCATTGGGTCAGGGGTTTTTCTATATTCCCTGACTTCTCACTCCTCAAGTGATTTCCTTCTTTTTCTGGTTTGATTTTATGTTTTCAGTGAATCCATTTGCAGAAGTGTGAAACAGAAAAACAGTAATATAAACGTGTATGTGATTAAGAAGTCAGAACGAATAAATGAGAAAAAAAAGTAGTGCTGGTGAGAATGGAAACTGCGCGCACACACAATGACAAATGCAAAGGCTAGAGATCATTCTATTTTTGTAAAGCCTCGAATGTATCCATTTCCCTTGAAATATCTCTTCTGTGTTGTGCTGATTACAGATGTTGCTGTGATTACCTCTGACAAGGGTGGCTGTGCTTGGGTTTAATGAAAGGATGATTCCTTATACGGGGAGACACTGAAGCAGAATGGCATGGGCTACACATTTGGATTCTCAGCAAGTCACTGTTGTGGACAGTTAGACTTTCTAACACCACTGCCAAGCCAGCTTAACCATAGTCTGTGTTACAAAGAGAGGGCTCTGAGAGCTGTTGTTCTAATGGGAGTAAAGTTTAGGTCATGTAGACACTTAGAAAATAATTCCACTTGGAGGACATTATCGTTTCATTTTTCTCATTTGCAGAAATTCGCTCTAAGTTTTCAGCAGCCAAATCCTTCCCCCATTTGTGTCACTCCCTCTTATGTAAAATGATAGGATTCCAGTAAATAGTAATTTTCAACCAGTGAAACTTTACCTGAATCCTCTATATGCAGAGTAGAGAGAAGTAGAACTGTGTGGTTTAAAGGAAAGTTGAGGAAACTTAAAACCCTCCCTTTGTCTCTCCATGGAGTCTCTCCATCTGCTCAGCTTCTTAGATACTGCTGTGAACACTGGGGCTCTGGAGTTCACAGTTAGAGAACTACTGGACCAGGCACTCTCTAGCTCCGTGCACAAGAGGAGACCTTGCCTGAAATCTGAGTAATTTCTTTTAATTAGGGAACTAGTCGGTATCAAGTTCAGTACTCTTGTGTCCCTTGGGAGGAGGTGGCAAGGATGGTGGAAAAAGTGATGGCCTCTGGTAGGATAAATGAGCCAATACACACTTATCGAACACTAACTGTGGTCCATCCTCCTCCTAGGCATTGTTGGGGTTAAATAAAATATAGGCAAAGTTTATCATATATAAGGATCTGTCTTCAAAGAGCTTGTAGTTGATTTGGCCAAACACAGCATAATCCCAGCAATTTAGCGAGACTGTATTTAATGATATTTCACAATTCAAGGATAGATGGTAGGTGCCATGATTAGCTAGGTCAGAAAGGGCAGGAGATTCAGGTTTTTGACCCCAGGCAATCTCTTAGTGATAAGGATTTAACAATAAACATAGGTAGGTATGAACCTTGCCTCTTTGGCACTTGCTACTTAGAGTTGTGTGGGGAGAGGCATTAATAAATGATGTGCCGAGTTCAACTTTGTCTCAGAAGAGGGTGGTCAGAGAAACCTTCTCTGAAGAAGCACTCATTGAGCTGAATTCAAGGGTGAGATGAAATTAAGCAAGAGAGTAAGGGCAGGAGGTGGTACATGGAACACTTGATGGTGCTGTCCTCTCTTAGGAAAGCCACAAATTCATAACATGAGTCCTGAGTTGCCATCTTGTTTTCCACAGGATTTTTCCACTTACCTGTGCTTTATTATTTAAGAATGTATAGAAAGGCAGCTATTTATCCTGTATTGACTTGTTTCTCCCAATTTTCTTTCTTTCACCAATAATTACTTATATCTCAAAAACGTGTTACATTTAACAAAACACTTTGCATGCATGACCATATTTTATCCTCCTCAGAGTCTTAATAATTGAGTGGTAAACCATTCTCTTTTGCATGTATGAAATGATGTTTGACATCATGAGTTTTCCAAGGTCTCTGTATTAGTCAGCTAGAGGAATGTTGATAGAAAGTACTAGCAATTTGTTGGCTTTTACAAAGGGTATTTATCTGGGATAAAAACTTACAGTTACAAGGCCCCAAAGAGTCTAACACAAGGCTGCTTTCTCACCAAAGTCTGTTCCCGGGTGTCAAAGCAAGATGGCAGCTGATCTCTGCCTGGTCTTTCAGGACTTCTCAGCTGCTCTGTTCTTTTTGGCTGCATACTATCAGACAAATGGCTTCTCTGTCTTCCTGGGGCATTAGTTTTTTGAGCCTTCTCCTTTCTGTCCCATGGCAGAATCAAAATGGCCAAGTTCTTTCTTCTTCCATGTGTCTTCTTGAGTGAGTGTCCATTTATATAGCCCACCAAGGGGCGGGGACTCAATCTGAGTCTTATCTTACTGACATGGTTGAACCAAAAGCCCTAAATGATTTTATTAAGTAAACTTAAAACCTTTGAGTTTAATACAGTCAAAGGGCATTATACCCAGAGGAAGAGGCCAGTTGACAAACATAATCTTTCTCTTTTTTTGGGGGGGGGGGAGGGGGGAAGAAATTCATAAAAATAATCTCAACCTGCCATAGTCCCATAGTGAGGAATGATACTATTAAGCCTGGAACTCAAACCTTCTGTCTCAGTATCCATGACCTTCACAGCAGTGGAGATGACCTTGAGCCTCCCATTTCCCCCCCCACAGACTAACAGACCTGACCCCTCCCACTACTTTCTCTGCAGATCAGCCATTCAACCAGAAGCTTTGATGACCACTTTTTAAAGCAGGCTGACCTTGGCAGGGGACTATGGAGAAATGCTTTTGTGTTTTGTTTTGCCCACCTCTACCTTCAAACATCTTGTTTGAATTCCTTTCTCTGTTCCCAGGTGTTATGTTAGGCAGATTTCATCAGATTTCTGGTCACTTTCATAAATTTTCACAATACCATTTTCAGATATTGAAAAATCCAGTCAAATCTCAATCAAGACTCCAGTCTGTCTTCCAATTCAGAGCTTATCTGCCTGCTCTGAATTTCAGCAACCAGCTGTGGGGAAGTAGACACATTTTGTTCTTTTGTTCTCCTGTCTCCATCTTCTCCCTGACTCAGTCTTCTGCTTCTGGTTCCCACAGGGTTGAGGATGAGAGGGAACAAAGGTGGCAGGGGAGAGAAATAGAGTCATAGTGATTTTGTTAGTTTTAATTCCCATAATATGAAAAATGAACCTAAAAGTTTATGCTGGAGCATCTGGATGTCCTCATGATTGAATTCAGGCACATGAAACCAGCTGTAGTGGCAAACTCACCCTGGTTCACCCATGGCTTTTTAGCGTGGAAAGTCCCACATTCTAGGAAACCCCTTAGTCGCAGGCAAATCGGATGGCTGGTCACTCTAAATCTGAACAACCTAATACACCTAATGCTGTATTAATAGATCCCTGGTGATCTGCTGACCCCAGTGAAATTTGCACCTAATGCTGTATTAATAGATCCCTGGTGATCTGCTGACCCCAGTGAAATTTGCACCTAATGCTGTATTAATAGATCCCTGGTGATCTGCTGACCCCAGTGAAATTTGCACCTAATGCTGTATTAATAGATCCCTGGTGATCTGCTGACCCCAGTGAAATTTGCACTCACTTAGGAATTTCTAATATGAAAGTCAAGAGAACTAGCTCTCTTATTGACCAGCAACAGGGCCTTGGGTAAAGGGTTTAAATGAAGTCAACAGTTATTTGCAAACGAATGACTAGATGAACATGATCCCATAGTTCTCTACTTTATCTATATTTATATTCATCCCTAAGGGGAATAAAGCCTGCTCAGTAGTAGGCATTGGTTTTTGTTCTTAAGCAAAATCAGTGGCTTTCAGTTTCACCTTTGGTAATTATGTATCAGTAGAAGTTTATTTTAAAATATTTAAAGTTTAAAAGAAATTATTAATGAACCTAATCAATAATTCACTCAGATAACGAATATAAGGCATATTAGCATTATGCGACACCCCCTTAAGAATAAAAATACTTTATTTTCTCTTTCCATGTTTTATTCAAGAATTTTGATCATTTTTATTAAACTTTGAACTGATGTGAATGATACCACAATCATTAGGAAATGAGGGCAAAAAATCAGATAAACATGATGAAGAGAAACTATGTTAATCCAAACAACCTCCTCAGAAGATGAGGTTGATCATGAATTTGACTTCATTAATGTATTGAACTGTTTCCAGTATATAAAAGAATTATTTGTAAAAATCTCAATCACAGTATTAATGCAAATGGGGTGAAGTCAGCATTTATTGGGAAGATCATGAGCATAAGAGTCAAAGGCCTGGATTCTAGTCTTGGTTTTGCCATTTACCAATGATGTGACTTTGAGCAAGTTACCTTTGTTCCTCAGTTTCTTCATCTGTCTTCCTAGCTCAGAGTGATTTTGGAAAGATTAAATAAGATACAGAATATATATGTACTTCATAAATTGTAAAACCCCATGTACATAGATAATAAGAAGATTCATTTTCTCTGTGCCTAAGACAGTGTGCAATATATAGATAATATTATGAAAAATAATTTCTTTCAATCAGGGTCTGGCAGGAAACAGATGTCATCCTCAAACTTGGTACCTAAGATGAGTACCTAAAGGGTAAATAAGGTCTCGGGAAAGTTACCAGGGACAGTACAGTGAACTAGGTGAGCAAGGGTCTAAGGGGGAGCAAGGGATTAAAAGCAAGGACAGGGACCACCTGACACTCTCAGTGGCTGTGTTGGAGAGATGCAGCAACTATGGCAACCGGCAAGAAGGGAGCAGGCAAATAAATTCCCAGACAGCCCTTTCCTCCTGCCCTCTGCTCTCCCATCAGCCAAACCTAGTTAGAAACCCAAGGACAAGGAAGCTTCTTGAGGTAGCTGATAGATGACAGCCTTCCAAGGCACTGAGGAAGTGGAGGAGAACAAAGGGTGGGTTTGAAGGAGCAAACAGAAGACATCGAGCCCAGTAATAGAATGTGTCTATAATTTAAAACTGCATACAAGTAAGTATGAAAACCAACTAGCTGTAACTCTGCAAAATACTTTTGCACTTTCTTATAAAGTTAGGTGTACGCTTACCAAATAACCCAGCAGTTCACTTCTGGATTGTTATTCTAGAGTAATGAAAACTTCTCTTCATACAAAAACCTGTGTGTGAAGGTTTATAGCAGCCCTGTTCATAATCATCTCACACTGGAAACTACCCAAATGTCCTTCGACAGCTGAATGGATAAACAAACTGTGATAGAGCCACACAGTGGAATTCTAATCAGTAACAACAAGGAATGAACTATTGATACTATAGCATGAATCAATCTCAAAGGCATTACGTTGAGTGAAAGAAGCCAGTCTCATGAGGTTACATATTATATAATTCCATTTATATGACAATGTTGAAAACGCAAAACTAGAGTGATAGAGAACAGATGAGTGGCCCCCAATGGTTAGTATTCGAGAAAGAGATGACTATGAAGGGAAGGCAGGAGAAAGTTTGGGTGATGGTGGTTAGAGAATTGTTGTGTTCTGATTTTGGCTGTGGTTACACAAATCTATACACTTGATAAAACTATATACCATAAAAGAGTTAATTTTACTATGTGTTCATTTAAAAATTTAAATATATAGGAAATGTTGTTGGCAAAAGCTTCAGTGATGATAGATTTATTCTTGTAAAGATATTGCCAATCTATTTGCTACTGACAGAACTTGAAGAAGTTTCACTTAAAAAAAAAAAGTTGTAAATGCAGAAATGCCCAAGAAGAGGACATTCTGTATAAATGGCAGCTTTGCAGGAGGTGGTAGATTAGAAAGTGAAATTCTGTGTGGCAGGATGCCTGATGACAGGCATCAGGACCCAGCCAGCGGGTCTGAGGGTCAGAAAGCGACTGTTCTGAGATGGACGTAATAGGTAGGGTACAGGAGCCTGAGAAGAGAAACCCAAACCAGAGATTTGGGCCAAGGGCAGAGTCTGGAAATGAAGAACCAGACCACAGTTTGGCTGTACCACAAGGGTTCCAAGCAAGAGTTCATTCAGCCCTTGGCAGCTGATGACCAGGAGTAAAATGGAATAAGAATAAAAGGGGAAGCAGGATATTAAAATGTTCAAGGTCATAAACTCTGGAGAGAAAGCAAGGTTGGACTCCTGGCTCTGCCACCTTCTTGCTTATGACCTGGGACAACGGATTTAAGATAAAAAGGGGTGGGGATAAGAAAATCTCCCCTTCTGCACTGCTGTGAGAATTAAATACAGTAACACTTGTAACAGTCTCTGCAAGTTGCCTTTCCCAGGGGAAGTTTTCAGGCAACAGTTGAAAGAAAAGGTTTCAATTCAGATCAGTGCATGAGCTGTATTTTTGTTTGGTAAATTCTTTCACCTTGCTGAGCCTCAGCTTCTAAATCTGCAAAATGGTAGTAATGATTTCGACTCCGTGAGATTTGGAGGAGGGAGTTCCAGTGAAATAAAAGCTGTGAGAAAACTTTGGGAACTGAAAATTGTTATTCAAATGCACTTTTTTTTTCCTCTTAAAGTCAGAACAGGGCCAGAGGGAAATATTCTCTTCTTGCTTAGCCGCTGCCTGAAGTCTGCTTGGTCCCAGAGCTGGGTGGGGCCAAACTGAAGATGACGGAGAGGGTTGAGCCAGCAGGGGCCAGTCAGTTCTGGACAGAAGGAAGTGGGGGTATGCTTACTACCCACATGACCACCAGGGCTCACCTTTGAGGCTGGGAGGCATTTCCTGGGATGCACCGGAAGATGGTCAAAAGTGTATCTGTTACTTATCATGGGTCTTCGGGTCAGTGGAGCAGAAGGGCTGTTGTTGGTTCTTTATGCCCTTTTATTTGCCCTGTCATGTAGTTTTTCAATGCATTGCAGTAGAATAGACTCAATGGACATCTTCATCCCATTGACTTAGGTGTGTCCAGGTGACCTTTTTTGAACAGTGACATTTGCACTGCTTTCCCAGGTTGTAATACCAGTTAGGTGCCTTAAAACAATGGAAGTTTATTCTCACTGAGTTCTGGAGGCCGCAGGTACCAAATCTGGGCAGGTCACACATCTGCCCAGGGCTCCAGGGAGGATCTGTTCCTTGTGTTGCTCCAACCTCTGCCTCTGTCTTCATCTCTCCTTCTCTTCTAAGCATCTTCCCCACTTTGAAACTCTCTCCCATAAGGACACTTGTCATTGGATTTAAGGTTCTCTCTGATGATACAAGATGATCTCATCTCAAGATCCTCAACTTTATTACATTTGCAAAAACTCATTTTCCAAATAAAGTCTCCTACATAGGTTTCAGGGGTTAGGATGTGGACATATCTTTTGGGGAGGCCACCATTCAGCCCACTAAAGTGTGCTAGTGGATGTGACATGGGCACTTAGGCTTTTTGCTCTGCTGCAGTTAGTCATGAGCAGAGCTTGGCCCACGTGACCACTGCCCCTTCAACTTGGTTCACAAGCGAGGGATGAATACACCAGACCTGAACCCAAGTCAACCCAGCCCTCCAACAGATCCTTTGAATGAGAAAGGAATGGTTTTTGTTGGAAGCCAGTGAGATATCAAGGTGGTTTTCTATGCATCATTATTTTTTTTGTCTTTATTTATTTTTTTAATGTTACATTCAACAAATATGAGGACCCCATAATCCCCCAGCCCCTCACCCCATTCCTCCCCCCCATAACCACAACCTCCTCCATCATCATGAGACATGCATTGTACTTGGTGAATACATCTCTGAGCCCCGCTGCACCTCATGATCAATAGTCCACACCATAGCCCACACTCTCCCACAGTCCACCCAGTGGGCCATGGGAGGGCATACAATGTCCAGTAACTGTCCCTGCAGCACCACCCAGGAGAACTCCAAGTCCCGAAAATGCCCCCACATCATATCTCTTCCTCCCAATCCCTATCCCCAGCAGCCACCATGGCCACTTTCTCCACACCAATGCCACATTTTCTTCGATTACTAATCACAATAGTTCATGAATAGAATATTAGTAAGTCCACTCTAATCCATACTCTATTCCTCCATCCTGTGGACCTTGGAATGGTTGTGTCCACTCCACATCTATATCAAGAGGGGGCTTAGATTCCACATGGATGATGGATGCAATTCTCTTGCTCTCAGTTGCAGGCACTCTTGGCTCCCTGGTGTGGTGGTTGACCTTCTTCACCTCCATATTAGATGAGTGGGGTAAGTCCAATAAACCTAAGTGTAGGAGTTGCAAGTAGGTTGAGGCCCAGAGTCTGGCTATCACATGGTAAGTCCAGAGATTCAGGTCCCCTGGGTATACATTAAACCCCGGCACCAACTACAGTTCCAGTAAAAGTAACAGGAGAGACTTGTGGACAAAGATCACATCTAAGTCCAGTTCCATCACACAGAAACACAAACTTCAAAGTAGGGACAACTGAGATGGCACTGAACTCCATCTGCCATGATCATAGAACCTGTGGGTCTCTGTAGCCCTCAGAAGAACCAATACCTGGGGTTGTAGCTACTTTATCTGTCTCTGGGACTCTGCTGAGGTGTGCTTAAGGGCAACCCCTCTTATAACCTCCTGGCTTTTTTTGGAGACTCATAGCCATATAAACTCATTTGTCCTTTCCATTTCCCCCTTTTCTTCAGGTCAAAAAGCATTTTTAACTCCTGGTATTATATGTAGACTGAGATATTCTTTTATGCAACATTATTGCAATAATAGCAGACAACACAGGAAGTCTCTTAGCTTCAATTAGCTTCAGTTTTGTCCTTTGTAAAATGAAAATAATGCTCACCTCTTAGGACAGTTGCCAAGAATAAATGGAGGGAGGAGATGTGGCTTAAACTACTGGGCTTCTGCCTACCACAGGGAAAGTCCAGGGTTCAGTTCCCAGTGCCTCCTGGAGAAGGACAGCTGGCACAACAAGATGATGCAGCAAAAGAGACACAAAGAGGGAAAACAATGAGAGAGACAACAAACCAGGGAGCTGAGGTGGCTCAGGTGATTGAGCGCCTTTCTTCCATACGGGAAGTGGGGGGGTTCAGTTCCTGGTACCTCCTAAAGAAAAGATGAGCAGACGCAAAGTGCACGCAGCAAATGGACAGGGAGAGCAGACAGTGACCACGAACAGTGAGGGGAGGATAAATAAATAAAATAAATCTTTAAAAAAATGTAAGAAAAGTAATAAATGGGGATAAGGTACCTAACATGGTGCTAAGTAAGAACTCAAATAATGAAAGCCACTGCTGTTATAGTAGAGGTTGGGCTAGGAAGATCGTCTAAAAAGTATTTACCTTCTAAGTCCATTTCTGAGAAATGCATATAAAAATACTTTCCCCACCCGTTGCTAATGGATGCTGTTAAGATCACATGTAGTGATGAATAAGAAAGTGGTTTGTCAAGCCAGGCATTGAAGGACAAATACTACATGATCTCTCTGATACAAAACAAGCAAACCAAGCTGTTTCAGATAGCTGAAGACTGGAAGATAGGCTTAAAGGAATTTGGTGGGGAGAGGAAGGTTGCGAGCTGACACCTACATGGGTGGTGATGTCTGTGATAAGCTGGAGGTAAGTATTTGTACAGGGAAGGGATAAGATGGGGGCATAGGGATACCTTTGGGTGGGGCTTTGTGGGCTTGAGGGGACTTGGGTTGGGAGGATGGGTGAGATGACCCAAGGAATTGGGGGGAGGGCTGGGGGAAACGTTGAATATAGGAGAATGTCAGGTATATGGTTGCAACTATACTTTTGAGAAAACCTTTTGAAAATATAATAAGGGAGGATCACATGTTTAAGGTGCTTAAGGGGGGGGGGGCATCTGATACAGAGGCAAGCTTCTAGGGAGTGTGTGAGTGCTCATTTTGTTATAGTGTGTTATATCATTGGGTGGAGACCCATACAATGAGTGTGAAGGTATACCCACTTCCTGGGTGCGCCACAAGATCATGCAGTGATGGACATGTCAACTTACAGCTAAAGGGTATAAAAGTCTATAAAATAAATGTAAGCTATAATGTAAAACATAATGAAACTAAAACTTTAGAAATTTGTACAGTCTAAAATATAAACAATAATGTAAACCAAAATAGAACTATGTTTGATAGCTATGTTTCAAAATTTGTACAGCTGCAGCAAATATAACATGAACATGTAAAGACATCATTGCTGGAGAAAAGGGAAAAGGGTTTGATGTTGGATATCTGGGAGTCCCCTATATTGTGTATGTGAATTACTGTGATCTAAAACTTTTTTGAAGACAAAATTAAAAATTAGAAAAAAAAAAGGATGTGGACACTGAGGAAGAAATGAAAGTCCCTTGCCACTGTACATACAGGGCAACACCTATTACAGTAATGAAAGGTAAAATGTTAGAAACAAAGCTTTATAATATTTTTCATTTTATTAATACACCAATTTATTTTGACTTATTTTAGTATTTCTAAATTACTATGTATTCTATTTCTAAACTTTAAACCCATCAGCGTATTTCAATTTCCTATTAATTGAACTTAGCGATGTATTTGGATTCATTGTTGAAGAAGTTTTGGACCACAGAGAGGTTAAACTATGGCAGGGAGTAACTCTGGTGTGGGGTGTTATTGATGGGGGGCACAAGAGTGAAGGGGGGTTTCTCCAGGGCATGTATACAGAGGACATAAATATGTTATCATATATGTCAGATATTTTTGTAGTAGTTACAGTTAAAAATGGCAACTGAGGGAATGCTGAGTTCCCACCCAGGGGAGCTCTGTCACATTCCCCAACGGAACAACAATAATCCCCCAAGTGCAACAGCAAAGATCAACAAGGAAGGATGGTCCAATAATGAGCCTTTG
Organism: Dasypus novemcinctus; assembly: GCF_030445035.2. Lineage (NCBI taxonomy): Eukaryota > Metazoa > Chordata > Mammalia > Cingulata > Dasypodidae > Dasypus > Dasypus novemcinctus. Next base: position 46,200,960 of record NC_080698.1, on the reverse strand, counting down.
ATACTGATGACTATGCTTAGGAGCCTGTGTGCCTGAAATATACACTAGGTCTAGAGCTGTAGGGTGCCTAAGAGTTACCTCCTGAGAGCCTCCATGTTGCTCAAATGTGCCCTCTCTCTAAGCCAAAATCAGTATGTAAATGCATTACCTTCACCCCAACGTGGGACATGACCCCTGGGGATGAGCCTCCCTGGCACCAAGGGATTACTACCAATCACTGACTGAAGAAGCAACTAGAAAGAGACCTTGAATAAAAGGGTCAACTCAGACCAGCAGAATATCGCAGCCTACATGTTCGATCAAGTGTTAAAAACTGCTCTTTGATCTTGAATAAAAGGGGGAAATGGCAAAGTCAAATGAGCTGATATGGCTAGGAGTCTTCCAGAAAGAGTCAAGAGGTCATCAAAGAGCTCCTGCTTATGCACACCTCAGCAGGACCCCAGAAAAAGCCAAAGTAGATACAACCTTAGGTACTGGTTCTTCTGAATGCTACAGAGATCCATAGGGTATACAGTCATGGTAGATGGATTTGGAGCTCTGTGCCATGTCAGAGGGCCCTACTTTGGAATTTGTGCTCCTGAGTGTGACAGAGCTGGACTCAGATGTGACTTTTCTACACATGCCTCTTCTGTCACTTTTACTGAACATGTGTTTGGTGCTAGGGATGGTCCATACTCAGAAGACTTGAATCTCTGGACTGCCCCTGTGCCAGTTGGCTCCTGAGCCTCAGCAGAGTGGCAACTCCTACTCTCTCGTTTGTTGGTCTTACCCAGGCCAGCTAATAGGGAGGTGAGGATGGCCAACCACCACAAAAGGGAATCAAGAGTACCTACAACTGTAAGTAGAGGAATTGCATTCATCATCCATGTGGAATCTAAGCCCCTCTTGATCTAGAGGTGGAGAGGATATCACCATCCCAGGGTCCACAGAATGGAGGAATAAAATATGGACTAGAGTGGACTTACTGATATTCTACTATAAAACTATTGTGACAAGCAATAGAAGAAATTTTAGCATAGTGATGGAGAAAGTGGCCACAGTAGTTGCTGAGGGCAGGGAGTGGGTAGAAGAGATGAGATGTGGGGGCATTTTTTGGGATTTTGAGTTGTCCTTAATCATATTGCAGGGTCAGATGCTAGACTTTATATATCCTGCCATAACCCACTGAGTGTACTGGGGCAGAGTGTGAACTACAGGATAAACTATTATCTGTGTAGTGCAGCAGTGCCCCAAAATGTGGTCACTGAGTGCGACGAGTGTGCTGCAAGGATGAGGGAGGTTGTTGGTGTAGGAGGAGTGGGGTGGGAGATGGGGGTTATACAGGAACCTCTTATTTTTTTTAGTGTAAAATTTTTTTGTGATGTATATATCTTTAAAAAATACAATTTACAAAAATGATGTGGTGGGAGGTAGGGAGTGGGTTATATGGAACCGCTTATGTTTTTTTTTTTAATGTTTTTTAGTGTAACATTCCTTGTAATCTATTAACTTCAATTTAAAAAAAGAAAAAAAAAAAGAAATTGGTCATCTGTGAAGAGGTAGGAGGTTATTCCTTTTGCTAAAGAGAATTTTCTTTATCCCAGAATTATTTATCATTGTCCCCAAAGTTGCAGAGTTGCATAGGGGAGTAGGACAAAAAAAACATCATTGCCTAGCAGTATTCACTGTTGATGATTTGAATAACAAAGGATATAGGGAGTTCTTGGAAAAACTGATGAAACTCCAGCTTTTAAAAAACATTTTACAAAAATGATCCTCTTTATATCTGTGCTTTAAAGCTTGGCTTATTACTATTATGTAATTTCTATGGAAAATGTTGTCAAAAACTATAAATTCTTTGTTAATTTTAATAATAGCACTTAATTGCAATATACCATGTTTTAAAAAAATAACAGATAAACTTATTTTCCTAAGTTCTAGGTTCATTTTTTTTAAGAGTAAGTCCCAAACTCCCCACTCCCCATTTTCTGTAACATTTTGGTTCCCATTTTTGTGACTTTTTCTGCCATCATTATTTCCATGTGCATTGAGTATCTTCTCTATTTATTTTTTTCTCCCTCTTAGGCCCAGAGGGCTTTTGGAACTACTCATTTTCCAGAGATTCCAGCAACAGAATGGAGCTCCTTGTGGATCAGTTAAGGCAGGTAAACAACAACCCAAGGTCCCGAAGGCTGTCTTGGCCACTTTGGGGTGAGCTACTTTATGCAACAAGTAAATGAACTTTTAAAAACATGACAGCATGGGAGTTTAAGACATGGCTGCAAATGTGAAAGTCTGCCACAAACATCACCTTTCCACACTTATTATACTGTCTTCACTCAAGAAGCAGAAACGTGGGCCTTTTCTTCCACTATAAAATGGGAATGAAAATATTCACCCTGCAGGAACTTTTCTTGAAGATTGAATGAGATTACATACAGTAAGATAGGTTGAACATGGCTTTTGCATAATGGATCCTCAAAAATCATAGCTGGGATTGTTTCTAGTTTAACCACGGGGCCAAGAAAATATTCTGCCAGGATACTCACCTTGCTCCTTCCTCATCTTAATTTTCTTCCTCTTGAGCATATTTGTACACACTGTGGAATTTTTCCTCCAAATTTCTTGGTGTCCTCTGCTACTCTCTTGGTCCTAAATAATGCACATTCTGGAAGAAAGAGTCTTGTATCTCAGTTTCTACTGGGCAGTGTAGAGGAGGAGCTGTTTTGTAATCCCACAAAAGCTTGAGTTTACTGAAGTGATGGAGGGAAGAAGGGACAAAGGTTGGACGGTGAATGTGGGAAAGAGGCATAGGAAGGAACTTAACCTCACTATGATTTGTCAAGCATTAACATTCTTTGAGTTGGCTTCTTTTCATTCTTTTAAACACCGTGGCAAAGGTCAGAGCTGGAATTGAATCTTCACATGATCTGGGAGTAGAATCAACCCTTTGTCATCTGAGGGAGTAATCTGACACTTACCCAAAGAGTTTATTATTCTATAGATAATGGAAAGAGGTTAAGAGAGTGTACTTGGCCCAAGGTCACATACGTGCCAGGAGGTCTCACTGGTCCCTTCTGACATTCTAACTGGTAAACAAAACACTCTATCGCTATGGGCCAAATAGGCATCCCAGAAAGTGCCTTGAGCTTTTATCCTTGATGGACTGAATATGAAAATATTTACCAAAACCACTTCGTATTCCTAATATCACTATTTCTTTTTAATAAGTCTCTTAAATACGTGAAGCAGAAAGAATCCTCATTTACCAGTGAGTCTATGTGATTTATCTACGGTCATAGATTTAGCTAGGGGCAGAGCTAGGCCTGTGATGGAATCCTCTGACCCCTCCCAGTGCCCTTAGTTTCCCAGTTCTCTTTCTCAGAGCAGTTTGTTGCATCCCAGCATCTTTGGGTTGTGTGTCTGCGGCTGCCGAACTGTGAGATGTTACACCTTCAGCAGAGATAGATGGAGAGGAGAGGCTCTAACCTCTGGTGATACATCTCTTCTTTGTGCTTGAGAGTCCCATCCATCACTTTGTCATTGCAGAGACCCGGCTGAGGCATGTTCAGCAGGGGTGGAGATGGCTAAATATAATGGAAATCAGTCAGGGGCCAATTTCCCTTACCAAAAAGGGAATAGCATTTTTCAGGCATTGTGGGCAGAGAGGTTGATTAAACATAAAACTTCTACAAAGGGGGTAGTATAAGGGAGGACTCAACCCGTGTGTGTTTGGAGAGGGGATTCTGCAGTGAATACAACTGAGTGCCATCTGTGCTTCTGATCATTGTATCTGACTGCCTAGCTTGCTGTGGGATTGCTGATTTGAGCAACTTGGAGACACTTGACCCCTGTTCCATTATCTAAAATGTCACAAGATGTCAGAACTTCCAGAAAGGATGTAAAATGTGACATCATGCAAGAGGTAATGGGATGGTTCACCTCACATTTGTTCATTTTACTAGTTGTTGGCCAAAATCAGTAGTGTTTTTTAAGATACCACCATTGGGTATTAAACAATGCCATGTCTAGATGGTTAACTACATGGTCTGGGTGATAGTGAGTAGGAGGAAAATCCATAAATTAGTGCCTGCTGTTAGTATGATGACTAAGCATCATAGGGGACAGTCCTAGCTTGGCCTGCTGTCTTTCTGTGGGTCACACAGGTACATCCTGTGCTCAGGACCAGATGTGTCAACCTGGCAAGATTAAACACAACCCCTTAGGAAGTGAGGGGACTGCTGGGGCATTCCTTCCCCTATTGTCCTAAGCATATGCAACTATTCACTGGAGATGGTCTGATTAAGGTGGGTATAATTTATGGCTTCCACATCACACTCTGGTGATATATCTATCTCTTGGTAGGGAAGGAGGAGGGTCCTCCACTACAGCATACACAAGAGAGGGTGCTACACATAGAGCATCCCCCTGCTTTGGCCACAGATTGAGATCCACTGGCCATGGGAACTGATGCCCCCTAGTGACACTGACAGTGTCTCTTCTCTATGTCAGTAAAATGTTCCTTCTAGTCTTGTGTGAGTTCTGAGGGGACCCCAACAGCTGTACTGGTGCTCGACATCTCTTTAGGTGTCTCTCTTTCTGACCAACATTGAGCTACTCACCAGACTGTAGATGGGCAATCTAGAAGGGTGAGCACAATGAAATATATAATCCAAAGCCATTCTGCAGACAAGGAGCCAAGGGTAGAAAGTTAATTGCCTGGCCCCAGTGGGAGAAGAAAGGCCAACACTATGATTTAAATCCAGAACTTCAGTTCCCAAATCCAGTGTTATTATTCTAGCATGCTACCTATCACTGTTCTCTTACTTACACTCTCATCGTAATTTACTTTTTATCATTACTTTCTACTGACTTCTTTTTATATTTTCTTTCATCATTTACTCTGTCCCAGCAATTTTGATTACTTTTATTTTTTTTATCTTTAATTTCATCATTGCAATTCTTTTTCTAAGTCTCTTGGAATTCCTCCATTACCCAACAGTGCCTGGCACTGTGCTAAATGTTTGGCCATGCCCAAAATCTATTCGTAGATTTGTTTAGTCGATTCCTTTCTTTCTGTAATTCTCATGTTTGATTTTTAAATTATGACCCATTTATGCATCTACCCATTTAATAATTTGATAAACATTATGTGAGGGCCTACTGGGAGTACATAGGTAAATCTCATGTCCTCCAGTCAACATGAACAGTTGTAGAGAATAGTAGAGAATAAAGGCATAGCTCTGGGTAGAAAGTATAGATTTTCATGAATTAGAAGCTAATTCACTAAGCAAAATATTCCCATTAATTATGCTCCATGCCTAATTGAAATGCTTGCATTTTCTACTAAGATTTTTTTTTTAATTTTATTTTTTATTTATTTCTCTCCCCTTCCTTTCCTCCCCCCCAGTTGTCTGCTCTCTGTGTCCATTCACTGTGTATTCTTCTGTGTCCACTTGTGTCAGCAGCACCCGGAATCTGTTTCTCTTTTTGTTGTGTCATCTTGCTGTGACAGCTCTCCGTGTGTGCAGCGCCATTCCTGGGCAGGCTGCACTTTTTTTTGTGCTGGGCGGCTTTCCTTACAGGGCGCATTCCTTGCGCGTGGGGCTCCCCTATGCAGGGAACACCCCTGCGTGGCACGGCACTCCTTGCATGCATCAGCACTGCACATGGGCCAGCTCATCACGTGGGTCAGGAGGCCCTGGGTTTGAACCTTGGACCTCCCATGTAGTAGGCAGACGCCCTTTCTGTTGGGCCAAATCCATTTCCCTCCACTAAGATTCTTTGTTTCTGAAGACCATGGGGCCACAGATGAAAATAAATACAAGTTGTATTTCTACATCTTTTACTCATGCTGGTTCTCCTGCAAGATAGAGATATGAGTCACCAGGGAGGAAAAATAACTCTTTATTCCCCACCCCTCAACCCCCACCAAGGAAAAGGAGACAACATAAAGACCCAGCACTCTGAGAATGAATAAATAAATTACGGGTTACATAAATGCTATAAAGCAATGCAGTAGTTAAAAATGAATTCAATGAAACGTTGTTTATCCATGTGAAAACACCGATACATCTCAGAATTAGAATAGTGAGACAAAGAAGGGGATATGTGAACAACTTGCAGAAAGAGATGCAGGGTATAACATTTATACAAAGTTTTAAATAATGCTCTAATTAAAGTTTGTGGATAACAAGAATGAAGCCACATATATCCATTTAAACCCCACACTCAGGAGAGTCAATACTTCGGGAAGAAGGTGGGTGAGTGGATGATATAGGAGGGGTCCACAGGGAGCTTTAGCCACATCTCTAATGTTTCCTGACCCAATTAGCGTAAAACTTTAAAAATTGGTAAAGTTTGGCAGTGGTGCTTGAAATATTTGGTAATGAAATTATTAAAGTGCTTCCTTTTTATCTCAGGAGTCCCTCGCAAAAACAGCGTGTCCAGCTCTCCCTCTCTGCTGCTGAGCCCTGAGACATATACAGGAGTTAGAGTGTCTGTTCAGAAGTGGAATGGGAAGGAAAATTCCACCAGGACTTCTGTGTACTTGTCTATTCCTGTAGCTGGGCCCAGTCTATTTAGTGCTCAACATGCCCACAGGGACATGCTATGTAAATGTTCCGAGAAAAGAGCCAGGAATACATAAATAGTTAACCCAGGTCTCCTTATTCTGAATCCTTCTGTAGGCCCCAACAAAAGTATCTCTATGTTTCAAGAAGGGACTCCCACTGAAATTTAGTAATTTTCCATTTTAAAATATTGACCCAACCAATGACACCAGGGCATATGGTATTAGCCCTAATTCTGTTGCTCACAATTCCATGTATGTGAAATTGTGGGAGTTACATAATCATTGGAAGATCTGGAATGTACCAACAGCTTTGTAATAGACTATTATGTTAATCTTTTCAACAACTCTGAAAGGAATCTTGAAACAATTTGTAATAAAGTAGATTTGGAAGAAAACACTCTAAATTGGCATGGTTAAAAACCAGATTCTTTTTTTTTTTCTTTTTGGTCTACATTATCTGCAAATTTCAATCTGTCACTCAGATAAAACAAAAATGTTTGCATGCCTCCAAGGTGGAAATGGAAATGGAAATGACCTACTTTAGATAAAAAAAATAATATTAAGGTAAAATTCTGATAAAAGACAGGTACTTAGTACACTCTGTTAACCATATACACTGGAAACCAGGTATATACAAGAGCCCAGCAGATAGGCCCAGGTACCTTTGTGCGGCAAGTAGAAGTTTAATCAAATAGTAATAAAGACAGTTGATTTCAATCTTGTTCCTTGTATAATTGCTTGGGTGCCACTGATGAGCGAAAAATTAATAATTGCTTACAGTAACATGAATAACCATCTAATATTCATTTATACAAAAAATATTTATTGAACAACTATTGTGTCCCAGATACTCTTAGCTCTGGCACCTACTATTTGCCAGATACTTTTAGCTCATGTCTCTACCCTGATGGAGCTTGTGTGGTCACAAAACCAATGTCAAGCTGAAACTCTCAAAAGTGCTCCACAGGAGAGAGACACTTGGTACCTGAAGGGGGAGGTTAGGGAAGGCTTCCCTGAGGAATTGACATATGAGCTACAACCTCAGATTATGAGGTGATGGAAGAGGGCTAGCATGCAAGAGCATGTAGCTAGTCAACAGCTTTTTATTGAGCATCCTGTTATATGCCAGGCAATTTTCTGGTGGATTGGGATTCATGAACAAGACTGACAATGGTGCCTTTCCTTGTAGAGCTTATATTTGGGATGAAAGTCAATAAAAAAATAAACATAATTAAGTTGTATTGTACAATAGATGGTGATACGTGATGTGAAAAAGGGGTGGAGGAAGGCAAGGAGACTCTTCAGTATCTCTGGTTTGGGAGCAAGTCACAATTTAAAATAGAATCATCCAGACAGTTCTCCTTAAGAAGGTGATGATTGAACAAATGTTTGGAAGGTGAGGGAGTTGGCTCTGCAGATACCTGGGGGAAGAGTGTTTCAGGCAGAGGAGCAGCCAGTTCCGAAAGTGCCTGGTACATTCAGGAAAGGAAGATGGCCATTGTGGCTGGAGCACTGGGCAAGGGGAGAGTATCAGAGATACAGTTGGAGGGTTAGCAGGGAGATTAGATCACAGGGCCCCTTATAAGGCTATGTTCTGCTTTTGGCTTCTGCCCTGACCAAGAAGGTCAGCCATTGGATGGCTATGCCCAGTGACAGGAAAAGATTTCTCTTCTGCTGTGAGAAGATTTCTGTGACCACTGTCCTGAAAATAGAGAGGAATGGGACAAGGAAAGTAGCAAGATATCCAGCCTAAGCAATTTAATGTTTGGATTTCCCACCAGCTGATGTGGTAAACAGTCCAGGGACAGGTGACATTATCAATGTGGCGACGTAAGACAACTCATGGGTAAACCTCCCCAGAGATTCCGTGAATAAAATGGCAAATCCCACTTGCTTAGAACTCTGGAGAATGGTAGAGAGACTGGAGAAGGGCTCCACAAATCTGAATCAGAGAAAGAGAAAAATATCAGGTAGAGAACTTTTGTCCCAGACCACTGGTCTACTTCCTTCTCCCTCACTGTATCCTGCACAGCTTGGGAGTTGCTCAGAAGCAGTGCCTGGATCCTTCCCACCTTCCTTTGGGGACAGAGACCATAGAGCTACCCACAGCAGTGAGTTGGAGCTCCACACATATCCATGCACTGAGACCCAAGTCCGGAGACCCAGAGCAGAGCACACTCTGCTGAGGAGTCTTGCATACAAAAGGACTATCAGGGTTTAAAACAAAAATGAGAGAGAAAGAAGAGAAAGAGAGACGTTGGTGGAACTGCAACTGACAGGTACTGTGCTTACTCAATCCATTTTCTATTGGCTGGACCATCTAAGTGCAGGATGGACTTTTCTGGAGTGACCCACCTCTCTGAACTAACTCCATCTGTCACCCTGTGGTGGGATGCCCTAGTGGGGAATGAACTGGAGGCAAAAAGAAAAAAATGGGGGTGGGAAAGTGTTTTAAATTGAGCTGCTATAATATAGTATGGTTCCAGAACTGAAAAGAATAAGGAAAATGGGATACTGAGGAGCTGGGGATAAAATTCTGAAAAAAAAACAAAACATAACAAATAGAACTGATCAAGATTCTGGAGAAGGAACAGAGGAAAGGAAGTTTTCTCTTGGAGGTGAAACAACTACACAAAATTTACAATCTTAAAAATTGTATCACATCTGGCGCAGAATCAAATGAAGAAGAGCTGAGAAAATCTTATCTGATAAACACTGGTTATTCTAAAGGACTAAAATAATTTGGTTCTAGTGTCAAAGAGCCTTAATACAAAGCCAATCGACAATAAAACCTTAGACTAGAGGGAGAAATTGCCCTTCAGAGTTAACTCATCAAGATAATCAAATGTCTAGACATCAGCAAAAAATTGACAGGCCATACTAGGACAGTGGTAAATATGGCTCAGTCTAGGGAACAAATCAAAACTTCAGAGGAGACACAGAATTTGGAACAAGTAACCAAAGAAGTTCAAACAGTCAATTCAAGGAGATGAAGGAAAATATGCATCAAGAGATAAAGATACTAAGAAGACAATGTGTGAGCCTAAGAATAGTTTGAAAGTATAAAAAGAAACATAACAGAAATTATGGGGAAGAAAGCTGCAATAGTAGAGATTAAAATACACTAGAGGCATACAATAGCAGATTTGAAAAGGCATTAAAAAGAAACAGCAAATTAGAAGACAAGACAATTGAAAGCATTTAATTGTAAGTAGAATTAGAGAAAAGAATTGAAAAAAATTGAGCAGTGTCTCAGGGATTTGAGTGACAGCACAAACATGTGTGTCATGAGTGTTCCCTAAGGAGAAGAGAAGAGTAAGGGACAGAAAGAATATTTAAAGAAATAATGGCTGAAAATTTCCAACTCTTTTTTTATTTTTTTTTATTTTTTATTTTTCCAACTCTTTTGATAAACATAATTATACATGTTCAAGAAGTACCACATACTCTAAACAGAATAAATCCTAATAGACCTACTCTGAGACAAATTCCAATCAGAATGCCAAATGCCAAAGATAAAGAGAGAATTCTCAAAGCATCAAGAAAAAAGCAATATATCACATACCAGGGATCCTCAATTAGACTAAGTGTCAGGTTCTCACCAGGACTTTGGAGGTTAGAAGGCAGTGGTATGCTATATTTAAGGTACTGGAAGAGAAAAACTTCCAGTCAGAAATTCTTTATCTGGCAAAACTTCAAAAATGAGAGAGAGTTTAAAATATTCACAGATAAGCAGAAACTGAGAGAGTTTGTCAAGAAAAGACCTGGCCTACAAAATTACAAAAGGGAGTTCAGGTTGAAAGGAAAAGAGGACAGAGTGGCTTGGAGTACTGTGAAGAAATGAAGGCAATATGGCTAAGGGTGACTGTAGGAGTGTTTTAGTTTGCTAAATGCTGCTAAGGTAATATACCAGAAATGGTCAGCTTTTAGAGTGGGGATTTATTAACTTACAAGCTTATAGTTATGAGCCTGAGAAAAATGTCCAAATCAAGGCATTATCAGGAGATGCTTTCTCTCTGAGCTGCAGCTGTGGGCGATCAGGTACATGGTGGCATCTGCTGGTCTCTGCCTTCATCTCTAGGCCTCTTTGCTTTCAGCTTCTGGCTTTAGGGCTTCCTCTCAGCTTCTGTGTTTCACTGATTTCAGCTTCTGGCTCCCGGGCCTTCTCTCTCAGTTTCTGGGGCTTTTTCTCTGTGTCTGCAGCCTTTGTCTCTGTGTATTCATTCTGTTTGTGAAGGACTCCATTAAGAGGATTAAAATTGACTTTGAGCTATTCCTTACTGGAGTACTCTAATTACATGACCCTTAACTGGATCTAATTTAACCAAAGGTTCAGGACAGGTTCAGGCCCACAGGAATGGATTAACTTAAAGGATAGGATTTTTCTGGGGTCCACAAAAGCCTCAACCTACCACAAGGGGTAAATACAAAACCCAATGGTACTCTATCCTCAACATACAACTCTACTCTTTAATTACTTTAACAGAATACAATTGAATAACAACAACTTAAAAGAGGGGAAACAGAGGAATATGGGAGCAGAGACTGTATAAGCTACTGAAGCTAAGTTGTTACCTTTTCAAATTAGAAATTACAGGTTATAAATGTAAGTTGTTGTGGTAGTTTAATATTATTTATGAATTCCAAAGAAAGATATTGATTATGTTTGTAAACTGGTATGTTTCTATGGGTGTGATACCCTTTGATTGTGTTAAATTCAAAGACTTTATGTTTACTTGATTAAATCAAGATTTGGGCTCTGATTCTACCACGTCATTAGGGCATGCAGAGTTGAGTCCCCACCCCTTTGGCGGGCTGTATAAATAGACGCTCAATCAAGACAACAGAAACAGATACACAAGAAAAGAGAGACAGCTCCATAGACACAGCAGAGACCCCGGGAAGACAGATGAGCCGTTTGCCTGACAGTTTACAGATGACCTTGTGAAAAGAACAGAGCAACTGAGACCAGGAAGAGAGATGAGCCCTATGCCAGCCTACAAATGATATCTGAAGAAGCTGGATCCTTAGAGCCTTAAGAGGGAAGGGGAAGGCTGAATCCTCATGGACGTCACCTGCCATCTTGATTCAACACGTGGCAGCAGACTTTGGGTGAGGAAGTACCTCTTATGGTAACTTGGGTTGGACTCTTTAGGGCTTTGTGACTGTAAGCTTTTACCCCAAATTATTACCCTTTATAAACTCCAACAGACTTCTGGTACCTTGCATTAGAACCTGTTTGGCTGACTAATACAGTTGTGTAATATAAACTCCAGGGTAACCACAGAGAAAGTACTTTAAAAATATACAGAAATGGAAATGAGAAAGAGATCAGTCAGATACAACACAAAGATCAATTTTACAGAGAAAAAGTTTGCAATTAAGGAAAAGAGAGACAAAGATATGACATAAAAACCAAAGGACAAAATGGCTGAAGTAAGTACTGCCTATACCGTAATAGCACTGTGTGTTAATTAATTAAACTCACGAATTGCAAGACAAAGCATGGCAGAATGAATAAAAAAGTATGATCTAACTATATGTTATTTGCACTAGACTCACTTTAGACCCAAGGATATAAAGAGGTTGAAAGTGAAAGAATGGAAAAAAATATTCCTTGTAAATTTTAACCAAAATAGATCTGGGGTAGCTATAATAATATAGGACAAAATGGACTTTAGTCAAAAGCTGTTAGAAGAGACAAAGAAGGGCACTATGTATAAATAAAAGGGTAAACCCACGAAGAAGAAGTAACAATCATAAATATTTATGCACATACCCATGGTGTCCCCAAATATAATGTAAACACTGGCAAATGGAAGGGAGAAATAGTCATCTCTACAATAATAGTTGGAGACTTCAATATACCACTTATCTATAGATAGAACTTCTAGGCAGAAGATCAATAAGGAAACAGAGAACTTGAATAATCTGGTAAATGAACCAGACCTAACTGAAATTTATAGAATATTGTATGTGAAAATAGCAGGTATACATACTTCTCAAGTACACATGGATCATTCTCCAGGATAAACTGCATGTTGGGTTACAAAATAAGTCCTAATAAATTTTAAAAGATTGAAATTATACAAAGCATTTTCTCTGACCATAATGGAATGAAGCTGAAAATCATTCACAGGCAGAGAACTAGAAAATCTACAAATATATGGAAGTTATATAACACGCTCTTAAATGATCAGTAGGTCAAGGAAGAAATTGAAAGGTAAATTAGTAAATATCTTAAGATGAATGAAAGTAATAAAGGTGAATATCTTAAGATGAATGAAAATGAGAAACAACATATCAAAACTTATGGGCTCTAGGGCTGAAGAGAAAATCTATTGCCCTAAATGCTTTATTTATTTTTTAAAAGATTTATTTGTATTTATTTTTCCCCTCCCCCCATTGTTTTGCCCTCACTGTTTGCTCTCTGTGTCTGCTTGTCTTCTTTTTAGGAGGCACTGACAGCCAAACCCAGGACCTCCCATGTGGGAGGGAGGTAACCAATTGCTTGAGCTGCATCTATTCACACTTTTTGTGTCTTTCATTGTGTTTCCCTCTTATGTCTCTTCGTGTCAGCTCGCTGCACCAGGCCATCATGTCAGCTTGCTGTCTTTCTTGTCTTCTTTAGGAAGCATCAGGAACTGAACCCGGGACCTCCCCATGTGCTTGAGTCACATTTGTTTCCCTAAACACTTATATTTAAAAAGAAGAAAGAGCTAAAATCAGTGACCTAACTGCATACCCAGAGGAACTAGAAAAAGAACAGCAAATTAATCCCAAAGCAAGTAGAAGTAAAGAAATAACCATGATTGGAGCAGAAATAAGTGAAATTGAGAATAAGAAAATGGTAGAGAGAATTAAGAAAACCAAAAATTGGTTCTTTGAAAAGATCAATAAAATTGACAAATCCTTAGCTAGAATGACAAAGAAAAAAAGAGTAGATGCAAATATATAAAATCAGAAATGAAAATGGGGACATTACTACTGACCCCACAGAAATATAAATGATCATGAGGCTATTATGAGCAACTATTTGCCAACAAATTAGACAGCCTTGATGAAATGAGCAAATTCTTAGAAATCACACAAACTATACTGACTCTAGATGAAATAGAAGAGCTCAAAAGACTAATTACAGATAAAGAGATTAAATCAGTCATCGAAATCTCTCAATAAAGAAAAGCTCAGGACCATGTGGCTTCACAGGTGAATTCTAATTATTTCAAGAAGAATTAATATCAATCCTGCTCAAACTCTTCCAAAAAATGGAAGAGGAGAGAAAACTACCTAACTCATTGTGTGAGACAAGTATCACTCTAACACCAAAGCCAGATAAAGAGCACGAGAAAATTAGAGACCAATTTCTCTTATGAATATAGATGCAAAAATCCTCAACAAAATACTAACAAATCGAATCTAACAGCACATTTTAAGAATTATACACCATAATCAAGTGGAATTTAACTCAGGTATGCAAGAGTTCAACATAAGAAAATATTTAACTCAGATATGCAAGAGAGTTTTAACGTAAGAAAATAATGCAATACACCACATTAACAAAACAAAGGGAAAAATTCACATGATCATCACCATTAATGCAGAAAAGGCATTTGATAAAATCAAGCATCATTTCTTGAAAAAACACTTTGTAAGATTGGAATGGAAGGAAACTTCCTCACCATGATAAAGGACATAAATAAAAAACCCACAATTAACATCATGCATATTGGTGAAACACTGAAAGTTTTCTCACTAAGACTGAGAACAAGACAAGAATATCCACTGACACCACTGCTATTCAACCTTGTATTGGGAGTTCTAGCCAGAGCAGTTAGGCAAGAAAAAGAAATAAAATGCATCCAGATTAGAAAGGAAGTAGTAAAATGTTCACTATTTGCAGATGACATGATCCTATACATAGCCCTGGATTGGGGGGGGAGGGGGAGGGGGGAGGGTGGACCACTACAAAGCTGCTAGATCTAATAAACAAATTCAGCAAAGTGGCAGGATATAAGATCAACATGCAAAAATCAGTAGTGTTTCTATATGCTAGTAATGAGCAATCTGAAGAGGAAACCAAGAAGAATATGCCTTTTACAATAACAATTAAAAGAATTAATTATCTCGGAATAAAATTTAGAATGTAAAGTCTTGTACACAGAAAAGTACAAAACATTGTTAAAAGAAATAAAAGAAGACCTAAATAAATGGAAGGACATTCCATCTTCATGGATAGGAAGACTAAATATTATTACAGTGCCAATTCTACCCAAAATGATTCACAAATTCAGTGCAATCCCAATAAAAATTCTAACAGCAGAAATGGGAAAGCCAATTATCAAATTTATTTGGAAGGGTAAAGGGCCCTGAATAGCCAAAAACATCTTGAAAAAGAAAAACAAAGTTGGAAGACTTACACTTCCTAATTTTTAAAACTTAATACAAAGCTACATTGGTCAAAACAGCATGGTATTGATACAAGGATAGATGTATTTACCAATGGAGTTGAATTAAGAGTTCAGAAATAGACCCTCACATCTATGGCCAATTGATTGTTGACAAGACCGCCAAGTCTACCCAATTGAGAAAGAGTAGTTTCTTCAACAGACAGTTCTGGGAAAATTGGATATCCACATGCAAAAGAATGAAAGAGATACCCTGTCTCATACCACATAATAATTAACTCAAAATGAATAAAAAAATCAAAAGCCTAAATATAATAACCAGGAGTATAAAAATCCTACAAGAAAATGTAGGGAATCATTTTTAGGATCTTGTGTTTGGCAGTGGTCTTTTAGAGTTTACACTCATATCACAAGCAAAGAAATAAAGTAGATAAATGGGAACTTCTCAAAATTAAAAACTTGTGTATCAGAAGCCTTTGTCCTGAAAATGAAAAGCAATCTACTCAGTGGTAGACAATATTTGAAAACCACATATCTGATAAGGGTTTAATTTCCAGAATATATAAAAAACTCTTGCAACAATAAAAAGACAACCCAACTAAAAAATAGAAGACTTGCATAGACATTTCCTCAAAGTTGATATACAAATGTCTAGAAAGCACATGAAAAAATTCTTAACATCACTAGCTATATTACTAAATTGCATTTAGAAACCACAATGAGGCAGGACAGAATAGGGACCTAAGGAGGAAGGGACAGAAAACCTAATAAGCCACACAAACACCACTTGGTAAGAGAAACTAAGTTAATGGCCTGCTGCCTAGAATTAGCCTGCTGAGTCACACAGGCAAGTTAGGAAGAGGCAACTTACAGCACGTGTAGCTTACCAAAAAGCTGGGTAATCAGAAAGCAGGTATACTTTTGTTTTCTTGCTTTACCCCCTAATAACTTCTCTGCATGTTTGATTAATTTGTGACTTGTCCTTGAATACTTTCTCATGGTGAAACCAAGAACCTAGACACCAACTCTGATAAAACAAAGATGGCTGTTAGATGTCGGAGTGAGACAATTGGGATGAGGAGACCAGTGATTGCAGGCAAGGAATTATTGAGAAAATCCAACAGGAAGAGGTCTGAAGATAGAAACTTCAGCCTGCTCCTGGCAGAGGTGGTCATGAATTTATACAGTACTTCTATAGGCGGGAACATGCTGAGTCAGCGGGAGGGGGTTGGGGCTTGGGTGAGACCTGAGGGCCTATAGGGATGGCTGGGGGTAGTGGGCTAGGGGCAGTGAATTCTAGGGGTGCGGGAGGGGCTGGTGGGGTCATGTGGCTTCTTAGTCTATTCTCGTGTGGAAATGAACTGTATCTGGACACATAGGCTCAGGATGGGGGGCTGTTCTATACCATGGCACGTGGCTTCTTCTGAGTATATGGCGGATCGCACTTCAATGATGGGGCAGGTTAATAATAAACTTGCAACTTCTTCAAGTCATGGCTGTTACTCAGGTTGAGGGCTAGGGATGGGGCCTAGTCCTCTCAATGGCAAGTTGGGGAAGAATTTCATTTCTGGTCATGCCAAGATGAGGTTTCTATTAAACATCCGAGTGGGGATGCCAAGTCAGAAGTCAGGAGGAGAAGAAGACAGGGAACGTGGACAAATTTGTAAGACATTTCATCACAAAAGGGAACAGGGAAATGAGGCTGAGGCTAAAAGGGGAAATGAAGTAGGGAGAAGGGTATCTGTTTTTGGAAAAAATAACAGCAGGTTTATAGATGGGAATGAACAAGGTGAGCACTGATACTGGTGAACTAGGGGGAGGCCAGGCATGGAACCTCTTGTAGAACAATCTAAGGAACTGAGTTTTATGAAACCAGTGGGAAATCAAAACAGAGTTTTGACAAGATCCAATTTCCATTTCGAATGGCTCCCTCTGGCTGCAGAGGACCAAATAGATTGGAATCCAGCCAGAACAGTTGCAGGCAGAGTACTTAATATGTGCCTAGCAATTTCCTAAGCATTTTGATACCAAACAGAAACAGGTTCCTTCCTCCCCATGCTTTGTTAAAGCCAATTCCTGAGACACTGGAGTTTTAAAGAGAGAAAGAGTTTTATTAGTTGCATGAGCACTGGAGCACAGTGGCCTTCTGGCCCAAACTGCCTCCCTGATCTGCAGAAATTCTAATACTTTTTATCACTGGGGTGCTAGTGAGTAATTGGGGTGGACCTGAACACAACTTCCTTCACTAATAAACATTAAGGGGCTCATTAGGACAGACAGGTGAGGTAGCAAACCAGGGTCAGTCACAAGGATTTGGGATGGGGTATACGGGACAAAGGTCAGTTACAAGGTTTTGTTTTTGTTTTTTTTTCATATGGATATTAAACATAGGTGGGTGGGGTTGTTTCCATCCCAATAGTAAGTCTACACAAGGCGAGTTCTATCTAGAATTACCATCACAAAAGTAAGCATACACAAGGGTAGGTTAAGTCTAGAACAACCATAAACAGGTGTGGGACCTCTCTAGACAGCTTCAAAATTTCTGGTATTAACCTTTAGCTATTTTATAATATAAAGGCATCATATAGTGATATAGTAGTCATAATTATTTATTTATTCTTAACCCTCAGTTACAGCTCTATGTGTGCTAACTCATTTGACAAACCTTTGAAGTAAGGGACATTCTTATACACATTTAACAGGTGAGGGCACTGAGCTCAGAGCCGTCAAGTGACTTGCCCAATGTTATCGCACCCCCATTAAATCAGTGACAAAGCCAGGATCATCCCCAGGCCCTTTATTTATAAAATCCTTGCCTCTTTGCTGCTATGTGCTAATGGCTACAAACTCATGTAATTTTAATGCTGGCAGGACTTTTAGAAATTGCCTAGCCTAGCCCCTCAGGTAAACTGAATTGGAGTTCAGCTGCAATCACTGGCAAATGAAATCATAGTTTAAATGTACCAGGGGGAGGTTGCTATTTAAAGTCCTATTCTGGAAAATCCTTTGTAAAGTCAAGAATCCTTTTGTAAAGCAAATAATCCACTCTGCAATTTAGCTTTGGAGAATATGCTGTTCTTCCAACATCTGGTAAATCTATAAAACTAAAACGTGTGAAGAATGTTCTTATTGTTCAAGGGAGAGGAGCTAGGTGAGGAGGTGTTGGAGAGGCATGGGAAAAGAGAAGGTTGCCTGCAGATCTGAGGAGGGGTTCTTGGTTTTATGTGCCAGAGTGGCGGCCAGTTTCTAGACTAGTAGGATATTATAGTTCAGAGCTTTCCAATTCATTCATCTCTAAGGAGCCTCTTCAGTGATTAGAATCCACTTTGTGAATCTGTGAACTACTGCGGAGGACATTATATTACCGTCTGCCCAATTCTCCTCCTTCCAACAGAGAGCTGCTCCTCAGTACTCATGTTCCCACCAAGTGATGCTGGTGGGGCTATCAGTCAGGTTTCCTCCACCCCCTGGTCCCTGGGTCAGGCACATGACTAGGTCTAGCCAATCAAAGTTTTCTCAGGCTTTCATCTGGACTATCTTTCTCTGGATTATGAGCCATAAAGACAAAGTAAACTTGAGGCTATACACAGGCAACATGCATCCACATGGAAAGAGTTGTCTGAGAACAAATCCAGGCAGAAGCAAAAAAAACACAAACGAAAAGGGGTGGGTGGGGTGGGGGAGAATAATTAAAATACGTCTCTGGTGACATTGCCTAAAATTCTAGAGCAGCCATACCTGAAGTCAGCAAAATCTCCCCACATCTGTTTCCCAGGTACACATCCCATTAAATCAACAAAATTCCCTGTGTTACTCTATACCTCAGGTTCTCATCTCTAAAATATTATGGGGACCATAATATTACCTCCCTCATAGTATGTAGGTAAGTATTTCTTTAAATAATGTATGTAAATCACTTAAAGGAGTGCCTGACATATATCAGTTAGCTATTGATACATAACAAATTACCCCAATATTTAGTGACTTTAAATAATGATCATTTATTAGATCATGATTCTTTGGGTTGACAATTTGGGCTAGGTTCACCTTGGCTCACTCGTGCATCTGTGGTCAATTTCTGAGATGGTTCAGCTCAGTTCCAAGTGGTCTCATCCTCCAGTAGGCTAGCCCAGGCTTTTTTCCCATAGTGCAGAGCAGAGTTCCAAGAGAAAGAGTGTAAGCATGTAGAAACCTTACAAGAAGTATAGGATTGGAAACGGCACTCCATCACTCCTACTGTGTTCCATTGAGCAAAGCTGGTTGTGAGGCCAGGCCAAACTCAAGTGGTAGAGAAGTAGGCTCTTCTGCATAGGGAAACTTTAGAGTCACTTTGCAAAGGGTACAGATAGACCACTGTGAGTGTTTATGGCGATTTTGTTTAGTCCACTACAATAAATGTTCAATAAATCCCATGATAAGTTCCTGCTATTATTAGTATATAAATTATTTTTATTGCTTGCTGTAGGCATTATCACCATTGCTATTAGATGTTTTAAGAGATTATTACTAATAGCTTAGAAACCCAGGTATAGTTTATTTCTAGAAATATAGATAGATAGATAGATAGATAGATAGATAGATAGATAGATAAACATGCCTTCTAGAAATATCCCAAATGATACTCCATATGTCATTAGTAGAGTACTGCAAAAGTGAACAACTGTAATGCCTCATGTTATTAGTAATATTTTATCTGCTCTACTCAGCAAGACCTTGGAAATTACCAGCTTTAATGATCTAGTTGCATCATCCATTATTTGTAAGTTTTTCCTCACTGGCTCTATTTTGTAATTATTTGTATTTCTTCTTGGTTGGTTTGTCTTTAATTGCTTTAGATTTGAGGGGGGAAATACTGAGATCATTCATTTGTTCTTATGAGGCTGTAGTATTTAGTCTTTTTGGGGATAAATAACATTGTACACTTTCATGCTCATTAATTTTTGATTCTAGGGAATATCAAATTATGTAAAGTCTGTAGTGAATATATTTAAATTCATTACTTATACAAATTCCATCAGGAGTATTAATGGCGATTTGATTATTTTCATTATTATGTCACTAAAGATATTACCAAATTTCAGTTTCTTCTCTTTCTAACTCCAACTGAGGACTACCACAAATCTTTCCCTTTATTATTGTAAAGGCAAGCAATGTAAGAAGGATGTGGATTTTTACTTTTGGTTAAGAGATGGCCGTTTCACTTCAGAGTACAAGGGATCTTTAGTATACTTGTGATATTGACATATCAAGAGTAAATATAAATTTTGTAATTTCCCACAGTAACCAAAAGGGAACAAGTGCTCTCATTATCAGTCATCAATTATGGGCTGCCTACTGTTTGCCACAGAATAAGCATAATCATTATCAGCCAACAATAAAAGTGTACCTATTGTGTATTTATAAGTAAGACCACTATTATCAGCCAACATTGTAGAACCCCTTGCATGTTGCCTGGACTGTATTCTACCTTTGTTTATACTGGATTGAATATCAGTGTTAGCAATTGATAATTGAGCACCACCATCTCTGTACATTGACCTATGTTTGCTAATGTTGCCTAACAAACTATCCCCAAATTTAGTAACTTAAAAGAATAATTTATTATCTCTTGCAGTCTGTGTTGGTCAGGTATTCAGAAGCAGCATGGCTGCACAGTTATGGCTCAGGGACGCTAATGAGATTGCAGTAAGATGTCAACCAGAGTTGCAGTTATCTGAAGGCTTGATGGAGGCTGGAGGACCATTTCCAAATTGGCTTCCTCGCCTGACCGACAAGTTGGCTCTGCTTTTTGGTGGGAGGCTTCAGTTCCCCTCCACATGTGTCTTTCTACTGGACTTTTGAGTGTTCTCTCAACATGGTGACTAACTTTCCCAGAGTGAACAATTCATGAGACCATGGAAGAAGCCACAATAATGTTTATGACAGCCACACATCAGTTCCTTCTGCCTCATTCTATTTGTCACATAGGTCAGCTCTGATTCAGTTTGTGTTGGTTGCTGTCTTGGAGGCTAGCTACCATATCCTGTTATCAAGTGACAACAGAATACCTACTAAGGCCAGCTTATCAATCATCAGAGACCAGGTGCATTTTTATATTGGGAACTTCAAAATATGTCCTGTCCCACACATAGCTATGAAGCCATTAACTTACATATTCAGTAATCCTTTATGCCTGTGATTGTCTGACTCTTTTACTATAATAATAAACCTCCAGCTGTCTACCCCTGAGGATTTCAGACCTTTTCTGGTACTTTCCCCATAGTCATGATATCTTTACCAGAGTACAAGGAGTCAAAGACCCTTTATAGAATAATACAAAATCTATGGGTTTAACTTCAAGAAAAATATGTT
This sequence comes from Dasypus novemcinctus, assembly GCF_030445035.2. NCBI lineage: Eukaryota > Metazoa > Chordata > Mammalia > Cingulata > Dasypodidae > Dasypus > Dasypus novemcinctus. The sequence goes on along the minus strand of NC_080698.1, from coordinate 46,179,648 downwards.
CATACACAATTTAACATATAGTTTTAGGAGATTCATGAATGCCCCACTTCACATGCTAATTAATCCTTATTTAAAGGGAATTAAGATTTCTTCCAAAGGAGGTTGAAAGGTAGTCATAAATTAAAGTAGGAGGAAATTCATGCAGGACATGGAAAGTGTCCATGTGGCCTGATATTCCAAGTAGCTAAAGCTAATTATTTCTTTTAAAAAGTCTAATCTTTAATTTTCATCTCTCAAAATATAGTGTTAGTCCAATTGGCATTTTCAAAGAAAACTTTTTATACCTTTCATTGCCTTCTTCTTAGTTCCTCATATCCCATATTCTCTGGAATTTCTCATTTTCAAAATACCCCTACTTTTTATTGTCAGCCTGCACTTATTTTTCTCTCTCATCTCCCCTTTCTCTTCCAGCTTTTTAAAATTAGACTGACTTAGCCTTTTTTATAAAGGCCTTTGCTGCCTCTGCTTCCCACTTGCTCTTGTCTTTCTGCCCCTTCTCTAAGTATGCATTGACAAGTACAAGTAACCATCTCCTCGTGAGTTGGGGGTACTCCCAGGTATAGGGTGAGGGGGGGAGAGGCGGGCAGCGAATACAGCTTATTTTTTATCCACTCAGGTGGAGGCAGAGGCCTCCGGACCTTGACGCTGTAATATTTTTACCTCTTCCCACTTTAATTTAGCAGTCATTTATGTGACAGAGAAATCCTCAGAGTACTTTCCGTTTAGAGTCCTGCCAATTTGAAAATGTGCTGAAGAATAGCCAAATCAGGTGGCCAACTGTGGTCTCTGGGTTATTTTGGTAAATTATCCTTGTGTGCTTCTTGATATATTCTGTTTTATACTGTATGGCTTTCTGCCACAGTCAGTACGCCGCAGGAAAAAAAATAAATCAACCGAAATCATCACCCTTTGACTCTCAGTACACATTACAATCTCCATTTATTGGGCAGCTTTGGGAATGGACATTGTACAACACTTTGCTCAATGATGGAATACACATTGGGGGACTGCATGCATCAGTTAATTGAGCTTTGAGACTAACCTGAGATAGTCTTTGATCTTTTTCATACTTTCATCTTTAAAGGTTAAGGGAGAAGGTTGACAACCTTGGAAATGTAGAGAAGGTCCTGGGATAGGCAGAATTCCACGGTGGCACCTGTGACAGTTTGATTATTTATGAATCTCAAAAAGGGAAAGATTATGTTTGTAACCTATTCTTTTGGGGGTGACACCCTTTGATTGTATTGGATTCAGTTGAGGGGCCCTTGATCAAATGACCTGTTAGGATTAGGGCTTTGATTCAACCACATCAGTAAGGTGTGACTCAGGTCGAGACCCACCCCCTTGATGGGCTGCTATAAACAGACACTCACTGAAGAAGACACAGGAAGAGAGAGCCCTCTGCTATTTTTGATCCTGGAGCCCTGAGGGAGAGATGAGCCATCGCCTGATAGTTTGCAGCTGACCCCAGGAAGATATAGAAGACCAGAAAAGAAATGAGCCCAATGCCAGCAGAGAGAGGAAGCCCTGAAAGACAAGCCCTGCGCCAGCCTACTGCTGAGACAGGAAGCCCAGAGGGGGAGGCTGAGCTCCCGCAGAGATCAGCCAACATCTTGCTTCAACCTGTGGCAATGGACTTTGGTGAGAAAACAACCTTGAGCTGGATTCTTTAGGGCCTTATAACTGTGAACTTTTACCCCAAATAAATGCCCTTATTTAAGTCAACAGATATCTGGTACTTCCCATCAGCACCCCTTTGGCTGACTGATATAGCACCTGAGGGTCCCGGTCCTGTATGCTAGTCCCCAAGACTGTGACTACGATGGATTTCACTCCATCATTCGATTATTTTAAGTGGACTTTAAGAAAGGGAGATGATCCTGGTGGACCTGACCCACAGGTGAGCCTTTAAAAGCGAGTCAGCTCTTCCTGGAGGTGGAGATTTGCAGTGTGAGGGGAATCCCATATAAGGGAGATTCTCCGTTGCTGGCTCGGAAGACGGAGAGCACCCCATGGCAAGGACTTAGTCTTAGCCTCTAGCTGCTGCGCGTGGCCGCCCACCAGCAGCCAGCAAGGGAAGCGGAGACCTCAGTCTTACAATTGCAAGGAGCTGAATTCTGCCACACCCATGTGAACTTGGAAGAGGACCCTCAGCCCCCGAGGAGAAGGCCGTGGCCCAACACCTTGACTTAAGCCTCGTGGGAGCCTGACCTGAGAATCCAGCTACTGTGCCTAAACTCATGACCTATGGAAATGTGAGATAACAGATGAGTGTTTTAAGCCAATAAGTTTGTAGTATGTTTTTATGCTGCAGTAGAACTTGAATACAGACCCTAACTCGTTTACCTTTGGCACCTGCGGGAGGTGAGACTGCAGGAGGAGAGACTGAGGGAGGAGAGGCGATATCCATTGCGGTTAGGAGCCCAGCTCGGGGGTGCTGGGCCTAGGGTGTGACCCCTTGTACCCAGTTAAAGCTGTGTGGCTTGTTTCAAGTGTCCCTTCCCTCCAAGCTTCAGTTTCCTCATCTGTGAATTATTAGCTTCTCAGAGTCATTGAGAAGCTTTTATGAAATCATAAACATCAAGTATTAAAAGTGGTGGCTGGCACATAAAAGAGCAAAATATATTTAAGCTAGTATTACCCTGGGAAAAGTTACTAGAACATTGATTTTTGAAAACTGGAGAGAAGAGGAGTGATTATTAAATAACCAATAATTGTACACTTTTGGCAACTTAACAATGTATTTTCCTATGCTACACCATGTAATAATGACTACCACATGAGGAAAATATTAACAATTTCGCTTCTTTTTAACTTTTTATTTTGAAATAGTTATAGACATGTAAGAATTTGCAAAAAAATAGTACAAAGAGGTGCCAGTACCCTTTCCTCAGCTTCCCCCAGTGATGACATCTTAACTATAGTCCATTATCAAACCAGGAAATTGACATTTGTATAATACTCTTAACTATATACTGCAGACTTCATTGAAATGTTACCATTAATAAATTCTTTTTGCAGGTGAGAAAACTGAGGGTTATTTCAATGGCTGATTTCAAGTTCCCTTTGAAAATTATGGTCAGATTATCTGAATTTATATGTCGTTTTTCTCTGTCAACTCTTTGCACTCAGTGGCAGGTTAGAAAAAAAAAAGCGTAGTATTTCTTTGACCATTCTGTTAAAGATTCAACTGTCCTTCTAATTACAAAGGGTTTTGGTTTATTTTTACAAGAAACTTTTTCTGTAGAGAAAGATGACATTATAGATTTTGACTGTGTGAAGGCCAGTGGACACAGATTGGATCAAAATATCCCAGCCACGGGTATCACAATCTGGGACCCTGGGACCAAATCCCATTGGTCATAAATATCTGAGAAACACTCTCATGTTCCTTTGTTTACCACTGGAGGCAAAGATTCTCACTCAAAATAAAGTCTGAAGTAACCCAGAAGGCAGGCTCTCTAGATCTAGGCAGAATTGCCTTGGATCTCTCCCAGTTAGAGTCTCCGAGTTTTCAAGATTTCAGTGAATTCTTTCAGGAATGATGTTCTCTTGCTCTCTATTTACTCCAGGGATTCTGTCCCCTTTCATACTTCTTTTCCTGTGCTGCTCTCCGTAATTGGATGTAAAACTCCTTGAGTACCGCAAGATGCTTACCAGCGTACTCTCTTTTGAGTATTATTGTTTTTATAGAAGGTTTTTAGAGGAATAGCAGAGAGCTTTACATCCCACAGCTGGCATACAAAGCAATACTTAATCTTGGAGATTAGAATTTCTCTTTTCTAAAATTCTTTTGAGTCAGCCCTGCCAGATGGCTCTCTCTGCTCACTGCTCATGGCCAATCTCACCTAACATTTCTCATTTTCTATTCTCCTTGTTTGCCTCCCTGCCTTATCAGGAGAAAAAAAATAAAATCCTTCCCCATTTTTGTGCCCTCCCCAGACATCTTGATCCCAAATCCTTAGGCTTGCAACACCTACTCAAGTCCATATAAATAATTTCTATAACAATTTTAATTCTCTAAGATGCCTGGTGCCAGGTGTTAAGATAAAAATGTTGCTTTGTTATTAATTAATTTTAATTTTATTACACACTAATTATTAACTTAACTATTTAACTTTTTGCCACCTTTATTGTGGATCCTCCAGATTTCTTGAAGGTCATTCATTTACCTCTTCATTTCTCCTACTTTTCTTACCAGAATATTCTAAGACCAGTATTGCGGCAGATGCTGCCTCCTTCATTAATGAATGGATCAATCCTTGATATATCTTGGGTAAAGGTCTCTGCTTGTATCCAAGAGCTAGTATGTTGTGCCTACTTCTGCTTCACCTCTCAAAAAAGGCAGAACATAAACTTGACACATGCCTTCACAAATGTTGCAATTAGCCACTGAAAAATTGTCAAGTGCCTTGTCTTATTTATCTTAGAATCCCATCAACTCTAACTTTAGATGCCAGTTCACCTTACCAGTCCTGTCTTCCTCTCCACCTATCATCTGTCATATACTTTGTCCCCAATGCCGTAAAATGGGCAATCTTTGTTAATTGTATTAATGCAAGAAAGTATGCATCGTGGCTAATAGGCTGAATTGATACACTATTGAAGACCAATGAAATAGGTATTCTTCTATCCCCTAATAGCTGTTATATAAACACCTATGTGTTGTAAGTAGCTGGTCATTTGGTCCCTTGGGAGGTAAGTTTGTATTGTGAACTGGAAATTTGTAACATATTTTGTTTTACCAGTGGAAAAGAGGAATGGATTCAGTGGCTCAAGAAAAATACAGCATCACTTAATGCTGTTCAGATGGTGATGCTCTTTGGAGTTTGCACCCTCTGCATTTCAACCACTAATTCTGTGAAACAACCTTCCCTTCCTAAACCCTGCTCCTAACACACTTTTCAGCTAAATCTCACGCAGCACCGCAGAGTGGGTGGCGTGAGTATGTTAGCAGGGCCGCATGTCAATTCTTATCAGCTCATCATTGTGATGTTTTTGGGAAGCTATGGCTATGGTGGGCATAGCTTCACTGCTTGTGTTGATGGAAGTGACAAACAGTTTAATGTGATCAGTGTTTGAGCACTGGGGATTTCTCTACATCGTAAGAGGTTTAAAAAAGTAATGTAGCTTTAAGGAGTCTTCTAGGGAAAGAAACAGGATCATACTCTGGCTTCGATGTGCTTGTGAGTAGGGTGGGAGGGCTGGTGTGTTAGCCCTAGAAACCCAGCCTTAAAGGTTGACAACGTAACATCACCTAGGTACTTCCATACCTGTGGCTGGAGCTGGTCAGGCCCAGGACTTCAGAACGAATATTAAGTAGACTGTGAATGACAGATTCCCTTCTCTTCCACTTCCCATGTCTGAGGCAGATGCATAGTTTTCATTCATTCGTTCATTCATTCTCTAATTCAATCATTCATTTATTTGTTCATCCAATACCTGCTTCTTTACCTCCTCTGTGCCAAGCCCTGTTCTAGGCACTGGGGGTACAATACTGAAAAGCACAGCCTTGTCCCTGTCCTCTTGTGTCTCCTGGTCTAGAATGGAAGACAGATCTGGAGATGGTTGGTTATAAAACAGGATGTAAGTGCCATGGAAGAGCTAATGCTCAGCATATTAGGGGGCAAAAGGGAAGGGCACATTACATGCTTGTGGGAGTCTTCCTGGGGTTACTGAGTTTTAAAAGATGATGGAGAGTCAAGCAGGGAAATTGGAGGCAGTTGGTAGAAGAGAGGGAAAGAAGGAAGTGGTTCCAGATGAAGGACACAGAGTGACAGAGCCGAGGGGAAAGGTGCAGCAGAGAATGCAAGGTCTGAGGAGGAGCTGGGAGCTGCTCTGTGTGAGGCAGAAGGCGGTAAGAGGGGGGACCAGAGAAAATGGAGGAGTCAGGGCTCAGAGGGTCTTGTAGGTCATGCTCAGAAGCAGTGACTTCATCCTAAAGGCTGGGGGAAGCCATCAAAGTGGCCCATAGAGCTGTTTCCCTAGCATGCCCTTTGATGGCAACAGGTACTCTCACACATTAACCCATCTGGCTCATGCCAGCCTCCACAGCATTGTGCCCTTAGGTCTCCTCTACATCATCTGCTGCTCAAGGGTCTCAATTCTACCATGCTACAGGTCTTGGAGAGGCAGGCCTGTGGTCGCTACTTCTCTTCCCACTATGAAGCTGGACTTTGATACCCTACTTTACTGACAGTGCTCCAGCAGAGTCCCATAGGCTCTAAGTTCTCATTATTGTTCTTCTGGGAAAGCAGAAGACTCGTCTTCTTCATCTTGCAGTTTCCCACCCACCCAAAGAAGAGCTTAAGGTATGCCAGAGAATCCAGCCTGTCTTCTAGTCTCTCAACTTTTATATTAAAAATGCAGGGACTTTTAACATCTTTTAGCAACATAAGAAACTGTACAGCTTTTACTAACTTTCTCTGCCAAGGTTGTTGGGAGCAAAATTCAATATTTTGAAAAACCATTTTGCATGGTGCTTTCCTATTTTCACCATCAATGTTAATGATATTTCTAAGTACAAAATATGTCACAAGATCTAGGTTTGTTACCTAATAGGGTAACATGATGAGGGAATAAAAGAAAAAGAAAGAGAACATGTTCTCATTGACCCTGGGTGGCCTCTGAATGCTTTTCATGTAGGAGAATGAATTGAACCCATGTTTGTCAAGCACCTACTAGGTGCCAGTATTGTGCTAGGTATTTCCATACATGATATCTTACTTAAATCTCCCAATCACACCATGAGGAAACTGCTATTATTTCCTATTTTTTGTACATAATAAGCCAGAGAGTCAGAAAGGCCAGGTGAGTTCTTTAAGGACTCATAGCTAGCGAGTAATAAAGGCAGATTGAGCCCAGAGCAGCCTGGGGTGGGGTAGGCAGGTGGAGAGCCTCTGGGGGCAAGGAGGGAGGTTGAAGCTAGCTTTAGGGAGTTGCTAACAGAAAAATAAGTGCAGCATCTAGCACCTGGGTGAACCATTGGTTTCATATCTTTTACTAACTTTGGTCAATTAGTAGTGGTTACCTGAAGAACTTGGTTGAGAAGGTGTACTGAGATTGATTAGCTGGATATGACATGGAGGTTGTCTGTTCAAGTGCCATATATTCGATATCCTTAGTTTACTGATCGGAAGAGTGTGACTGCAGGAATATTGGGCTGAGGCACAGAGGAAAGCTAAGGGGCTGTTGTCAGAAGACCAGATAGGCTATAACTCCAGGGTAAAGGGGCTAGCAGAGAATTTCTCCTTTGCCTTTTCAGAGTTGCACCTGCCAGTTCTTTAGCCCCTGTTGATGCACTCGCTAAAGGACAAAACCCTCGTACATTAGCCCAGCAAGCAGCTTCATAGGAACATTTCTCAAAGGGAATACATTTTCTGAGAACATACACCTGTTGGTGCATTGGTGCTTTGTGCCTGATATAATTAGGTAATAAGCGTTCAGTCCAGCCAGGCTCCATGTAGGAGGCATAATAATAGGGTCTGCCTGTGTAATACACCCCCAGTCCTGTAGGCCCCTGAGCCCTGTTCCTATTACCTACCGGGATTCTTTTTCTCTTCTTAACCATGTGTTTGGGGGACAGAGTTCTGTAAACATTACAGGCTTGGAAGGCACAGTCAAAATGCTAATAGAGCTATCAGCCCTCACATGCCACCTTCCTGAAGTCTGAGCAAGGTGAGCTGTGCGGCTCATACCTTCTGCCTCCTCCTACATCATTGCAATTAACATTTTATCAGCACTGTGTCTCAGGTCCAAGCTCTGGCACCATTCCCTGGAGGGTGAGAAAGGACCTTAATTATGGAACAGATGCACTTTCCTGCTGCCTACTGTATCCTGATGTCACCACCCTGAGCTCCAGAGAGAGGTCCTGCTGATCCTAGGATGTCAGGTGGCTCAAATCGAATATTTTAATTTAGAGACTCAGGCAGTTGTTCTCTTAACTAAGTCTGGCGTACTTACAGTGACTTGCTGGGGCACAGCCGGGAGCTTTGATTCATTACGTTTCTTACTGACCCCTTCACACAGTAGAGGGACAGCCAACATTTCAATGGGCAGTGGAGAGGTGCCAGAAGTAAAAGGAAGATGGATGGAGACAATTTTAAAGGGTAGGCTTGACATTTGCAATGACAGTGCATCGGTCCTGCTGACTAAATGATGGTGCTTGATGGGGGTCCAGGGAAGAAAAGGTAGGTTATTTTATAGTTTGTTAGTAACTAATAAATTCACAGGCTTGGTGGAGCCCTACAAGAGGGATGTGGTTTTCACTCAGGCAGAATTTAGGGTAAGTAAGTAGAGGCTCTTCTCCATTTATATTTTCAGGGCTTGAGGCTCTTTGCATCCTGTGTTGGTGTCAGTTCTGCACCACTGGCTCCAGCAGGGAAGAAGGTGATGCAGAAGGCCTTTCCTCCTTTCTTCCCAGCCTCCCCCAGGATGGTGTTGGACCTGCAGAAACGTACCTGAGGGGAAGGACGGATGAAGTGAGAGGGAGCTGGACAGGGTAAAGTTGGTCCAAGCATGGGCACAGAGTGGAGGGTGAGCTAGGCAGGACCAAAACCTATCTACCTTCTTTTCCCACCCTCAAGACCCTGTCCTCTGCCAACACAGGAATGAGGTTATAATTGGCTCATTCCCAGAGCTCCAATTAAAGCTTTGTTTTTCAACTGGTCATCCACTGCAGGTCCACCTCCACAGAGGGAGCTAACACAAGGCTGGAGGGGGGACGTTCATTTTGGCAAAGCAAATATCCTGATGGCTCCAGAGAGTAGCTTGTGATTTTAACTACACATGAGTCTTTGGAGTTGATATCACACAATCTGCTCTTTTCAAAGGGAAACAGAGGCTAATGGCTTATACCCAATATTGCTAGTGTCAGATTGAATAAAGTATTGTCTTAGCAGTGACATCAAGCTGCTTTAGGCAGCACCTATCATTTATGTTTGTTGTCCAGTTATTATCTTGCTTAATTACAAAGAAAGTGCCTAGCTGTCACCCCAGCAATTTTCCATAGTAAATCATGAATAATTTTTGTTAAAGTCTGTACTTTGACTTTAAACATAACTGGGTCATTATGGCTGGCTGCCACCATAAGCAGGCATATGATTTGCATGTCTTGATAAGCAAATAGGAGCTGCAAACAGTGGCTGCACAGCAATACATTACTCTGTCTCCCCTCCGCCTTGTACAATTAACAACTGCCAGGGAAATTGTTTAATAACTAAATGTCTAATCGAAGAGTTAGGTTGGGATAATATACAGTTGCCAAAGTGAAGTTTGATGTGGAATTTAAATTTTGTCTCCAGCTTGAGACACCTTAGTTGGGAATGCAAATTGTTCTTTTAACACTAACTTGCAAATAGAAGAAAAAATTCCTGAATTAATGGCACGATGGGAATTTTACCCTCCCACTGGCAGTTTGAGGGGCATATTTCTTATCACGTTATTGACTGGGCTCCATGACTTCTCTCTTTTTTTTTTTTTTTTTTTTTTACTATCTCATACCTTTTTTTTAAATTATTTATTTATTTTTAAAAATTACATTAAAAAAATATGAGGTCCCATTTAACCCCACCGCCCCCACCCCCCACTCTCCCCCACCCCCCACTCTCCCCACAGCAACACTCGCTCCCATCATCATGACACATCCATTGCACCTGGTAAGTACATCTCTGAGCATCACTGGACCCCATAGTCAATGGTCCACATCATAGCCCACACTCTCCCACGTTCCATCCAGTGGACCCTGGGGGGATCTACAATGTTCCGTAATTGTCCGTGAAACACCACCCATGACTTCTCTCTTTATCATCGCTGCCATCCCCAGTAAAGAAGGTACATTTGGTTTCCAATCAAGGTATTAAACTTTCACTTGCATTAACTTTGAGTGATTTTAGTGGAGTGTGTCACTAGCTATGGCAGAGCTATCCACGAGCTAAATGATTCTGACACAGTCAGAAGAACACCCGGGCTTCTAGCCCTGGTGGAAGGAAGCAGAAATGACAGCACAGCTCCTTGGGGAAGCATATGTTTGTTGTGGCTTTCTTCTGACAGCAGACCCCTGTCGGGAACAGGGCCTTAGGGGGCACTGGTTCGGCAGCGGCACCTTGCTATGGGCATAGGCTGTGGGCAGGATAAGTGTGTTGTGTGTTTGTGCACCTGTCCTTCACTGCTAATCAATAAGTGGCTGATCTTGATACCCAATGAGCACATGCCTGGGGTACCACAAAACATACGGAAAAATACTGATATGTGAAAGAAAACATCCAGAGGGCCATCTTAGGGAAAACAAAAATAGCACTGGGTGTTCTTGTCCATTTCTGGTTTAGGATTTGGATTGCCATTTAGTTGGGTTGAAGTGTGCACTATAACCGGTGTTGCTCAAGACTCTAAACGTTGAACTTGGATTTGCCAGTGGCCTTAGCCCTGTAGCATGAACCAGTTGGATGATGCAATGAGACCAGGCAGAGGAAAGGCAGGAGGTATTTATTAATGGAGAGGACTGAGAGCCTAGAGGCTAACTCACCTTACTATGGTTCCCTGCATAATGTCCACCCTACCTGAGGTGAAAGCAATGCACTGTGAATGTCAGAGGACCAGGAGTCAGGAATGCTTTTTTTTTTTTTTTAAGATTTATTTATTTCTCCGCCCTTGTTGTTTGTACTCACTGTCTGCTCTCTGTGTCTGTTCATTGTGTGCTCCTTGTTTCTGCTTGTCTTCTTTATAGGAGGCACTGGGAACCGAACCTGGGACCTCACATGTGGGAGGGAGGTATCCAATCACTTGAGCCATATCTGTTCCCTGCTTGTTGTGTCTCTTTGTTTTGTCTCCTTGTTGTGTCATCTCATTGCATCATCATGCTGTGCCATCCTGACGTGGCAGTTCACTGTCTTACTGTCTTGCTGTCCTGTTTGTCTTCTCTAGGAGGCACCAGGAACTGAATCTAGGACCTCCCATGTTGTAGGTGGGCATCCAACTGCTTGAACCACATCCACTCCCTGCTTCTGTGTCTTTTGACTTAAGATTTCAGACTGTTTACCACATTCCTAAGTAAATACTGCATCTACCTCATCTGCCACCTGCCCTATTTTCCTCCCAGGATTGTGGTGAGGATCCATCAAGGGACCAACCATGAAAACACTTTAAAAGTAAAGAATGTATACAGAGCAGGTGATAAATCTTCTTGGAAGTACAAGTTGGGCCATCTGGAATCAGATACTACACTATAGCAAATAGAATTGAGGAAAACTTCCATTCCTAAGCACTTAATTGGTAAAAAGTATGTATATTTAAACGTTTGAAATTATATACAAAAGGATGTGATCGTCAGAATAGTATGTTACAGCATTTCTTTCCAACATGATTTAGAAGGTGAGGACCAGATAGAGAGTAGATTACATCTATTTTGGTTGAGTTATTTATTTGGTGGGAGGTTGTCTTGAAGGATAATTGCAATTAATAGGGATCTTATCCCTTTCCCATTAAACTACTGGTCTGGGTAACACAAATACAAATGTGGGCATTAACGTAGTGACCAGGAGAAATATGTAGTTTCAAGTCAGCAGCATGACAAATGGCCAGAACGAGCATACCCCCCCTCTGATTATTATAACTTTTTATTATGATATATCATTAAATATGACATACCATGTTTCATGCAACATACAAGGTATTAACCCACTAGAAACAGGTGCAGGTACCTAATTCTTCCAAATTATCTGAAAGTAAAAATAAGAATCAATTAGGCAAACTTTCTGTTATGACCTGGGGGCTTGTTTCATCATCACTCTTTTGTTGTACATTAAAACCCATCCACAGGGTTGGACCTAGCTGGAAAGAACCTTAGAGAAAGCTTAGTCCAGACTTTTCTCTGCATGGATGAGGATACTGTGGTCCTCTTAGGGGAAATTGAAAACATGAATAGGTCATATTCACTTATTCCACTTATACAGTGGAACTAAGTATCTGGCTTGCAGTAGATGCTCAATAAATGCTTGTTTAATGAAAAACCTTATGGACGAGGTCCTTTCATGGCTGGAATGCAATTAAGTAGGCATATAATGGACTTGGTGAGAACTGGAAGGACTGCAATTGGTGGCCAAGAGATCTGGATTCTAGAACTGGAGCTACCATTCATAGCTTCTCTAAATCATGTGCTTTACTTGAGCTTACATTTCTCTGTTCCCTTGCTGAGTTTTACTTTCAGCTCCAGCTGCCTTGGAGTAGTGCTTTAGAGTGAATAGGTAAATAGACACAAAAGTTCTGTGAAAAATGTCACCTAGGCTTTTTCTCTATATGTAGTGAACTTTCTTTGTAGGTGAAATAGTAGTATCAGACTACTTTAAGGTGAGAACTGAAAAATACAAAACAGCTAAGTGAAATAGATAATTCCACTGAAGATTGAAATTGATATTTATTTATTTCTCTTCAAATCCTTGCTTTAGGGATGAACTTGCTTTTCTAGATCAAAAATGTGGAAAGGAAAACAGCCTGTCATATATGCATTAGAGCATATTTCTTCTGAGTCTTTTTAAATAAAATGCTAGGCCAAAGAAGAATTTCAGTTTTCTAGGCGTTCAGAATCTACACTTCTCAGAATAACACTGCCTAGAGAATAGGGCAACAATAATGAAGACTATCTTACAGAGAAAGATATAATACTTTGTGTTTATAAAGCTCTGCATTTTAAAGTGTCCTTACCAATTTCTGTGCTTCCTGTCAGTGGTGCAGAGGTAGAGAGAGACAAATTCTTTTAAACAGAAACCCAGATTTAACAAAACAATTAAGTTAATGGATGTATATTCATGTTTTACCACAAGACTCAGCCATATAGCTATCTATCCATCCTAGAGTATTTAGAAATATAAACATGTGAATTAAAATTTTATTGATGAACAATACTTCTCTGCCACTGTTTTCATGCTATAAAAATCCCATGGACAAATCCATTTAATTTTTTTTCCACTTGAAACATGTTACCTAGCTATGGGTTTCCTTAAAGCAATTAAAATATACCACAAATAATTGCAGTGTGAAATTTAAACCAGAACAATTCCTTGTGATTGATAATCGAGTAAAAACACTTATTGTTGTCGTTCCCTTTTTTCCCACATTGAAATATTCTTGTTCACTTGGTCATGCTGTGGTCATAATGGAATGAGCTAGTTTAGAAATCAGTCTTATCTCCAAAGATCATTTCTCATATAGGAGGGTAAACAGCCCATTTGGCCTCCATGCATGTGAACATTTTACAATAGGAATGATTTTGCTACCAACAAGGCTTTCTTAAAACTAGGTATAGCTCAGTGGTTGAGCACCAGCTTCCCATGTACAAGTCTGTGGGTTCAATCCCTAGTACCTCCTAAAACAAACAAACAAACAAACAAACAAAAACTAGGTGTAAACCCAAAAATTCCATTCATTTCCACAATCATTTTATCACATTGGGACCTCCGTCATTCACCATAACTAATTACATGAAATATACAGTTTTTCCAATGTTAGCCTGAGGTAGTACCTCTATCAGGACTTAACAAATTTAGCCCTAATTCCATACATTAATTGTCTTTATTAGTGAAAGCAAACATTTGTCTTCTTTTGTCCTTTCTATTCCAGGTCGGAAAGTAGACTCTGCCTGATATTAGCTATACTTTCCAAGGGTGCATCTGTCTAAGAAGGGAGAATGGTTTCCTTAAGCCAGTGTTTCTCAAATTGACATCCAAATGCTACCTGTCTAGAATCATTCACAATCCCAAACAAAAATGAAGATTCTTGGATTGTACCCAGACAGTCTACTGAATAAGAACTAATGGGGTTGAGACTGAGGAGTCTAAATAGGTAATAGAATCCCCAGATAATTCTTATGTATACTACTGCTTGAAAACCACTACCATAGACTTTGAAAGAGAACCATGAATATAGGGCCCCATGTTACAGAAGAAATTGGTGATGGGGACAGGGAAAGCATGCTCCTACGGACCAGAAGAGGATGACAGGAGAGGGCCTTGTGCTTCTGTGTAAGTAGAGAATTTTGTTCTCTGTAGAATGCACTTTTCGGTCTGCTATATCACCTTGTGGTCGTTCTCCCATTTAGGCAATCATCATCCTGATTGGAGGCATTTGCCCAATGCTGTATGTGCCTGGGCTCTGTATGTGGAATGAAGGACTAGATTCAGAAATACCAGCACTCACCTTCCCTCTGGTTTTAGTAGGACATCTTCTTTGCCAAAATTTACCTTTTGTCCAGTCTCATTAAGACTTTACAATTTGAACACTCTCTTGTTTGAAGAAACATGTCAAGTATAACTCTTTGCCTTACACTGGTGGGTGAGTGTGGGTGGCACAATATGCTAAAATTCCTCGTTACACTGCTCTTGACTCTTTCACCCAACACAAATCCTTCAAAGCTTACTCTTTTCCATCACCACTCACCCCATGTTGAGCTAGGAAATAATATTCCCCCTTAGTAATGTTTTGAATCTTTCTTATTCCCACCTCAGAAAATGGACTGCTTGATTACTCTGGTTGCCATAGCTACACGCCTAATTTCCCTCCAGAGCTGTCTTTTTGTATCACACGTTCCTCATACGTTTGCTCTGTTAGGGGTTTTTCAGAAATTAACTTACTTTGTGTCATGGGGAAATAAGACATTAGGGCATTAAAGTGGGCCATTCGTAAACTTAGTTTCAGAGAATAATCACTAAGATTCCCAATTGTGTATTTAGAAAAAAATACTGAAAACTTCATTTTCTTGAGTGCTTCCATTGGTTCTCTGTACTCTCCTTTTCATGAATATTTTCTCGTTTTATAGCTAATAAATCTTAGCAAACTTCTCAAAAATTCCCCAAAAATCATCTTCATTGATAATGAGAACTGTCTTCTTTTCAACTTTCCTCTTCAATGAGTTTTTTTTTTTTTTAATGTGAGAATGCCAGTTGTCCCAACCATACTCAACAAGGTCCACCCTTAACAAAATATTGGCTGTTTTAAATCATCATCTTTAGTCTATTCTCTCTTTTTTTTTTAAGGACAAATTCTGTAGTTTATTTAAGATTTTGAAATGCAACAAAAAGTTTACAATCCCTTATCTAGCTGAAAAAGAAATTGTAGTTACTAGGATCAGTAACACTTTCGGTTAGTAAATTGTAATAAGCAATGTCGTTTAAAAGTAACTCAAGATAAAATAAGCAATTAAAGGCCCATTCTTTAGTTTCTCTGGATACTGTTTAATTATCCAATCTATCAAGATTCTAGAATGAGAGAGATTAAACCATGTTTTATAGCTCCAAAGTTACCCCAATTTCCTTTTATTGCCCCAAATTAAAATTGTCAATTATGAGATGATTATGACACAACCATATCAAACCTAAAAACTTATTTTTTTTACATTGAGAACTCAAAAATACCAAATAGATTCTAAGATTCTAAGTGCTCTATGCTAAATGAAGTACATATGTTAAGTAATATACAATTAAGTTTTAAACTTGGAATATACATTTTGTGTAAGCATTATGTTCATGGGAATGTAATCTATAGATTTATTTTTTTTACTTAAACTTCAAAACCTTGACACCTGCACATGAAAAATAATTTTAAAAATCTAGACAAAACTGTACAAAGAAACGGACATTGATATGTATACTTCCAGAGAGAAGTGAATGCTTCAACAGGTGTGAATTTGGTAAAAGTTTTGGCAGTATGCATATTTTAAAAGTAATTAGGCTTTTTAAATAGTGGGGTGACAGACTATCAGATTTTTATTACTTTTTTTCCTTCAAAAAAACCATCAATTAAATGCAAAATGAAAATCAAGATTATATGGCATATCATTCTTTTTAAAAAGTTGGTTTCTTGGGAAGCGGAATTGGCCCAATGGATAGGGCATCCGTCTACCACATGGGAGGTCTGCAGTTCAAACCCTGGGCCTCCTTGACCCATGTGGAGCTGGCCCATGCGCAGTGCTGATGCGTGCAAGGAGTGCTGTGCCACGCAGGGGTATTCTCAATGTAAGGGAGCCCCACGCGCAAGGAGTGTGCCTCATAAGGAGAGCCGCCCAGTGCGAAAGAAAGTGCAGTTTCCCCAAGAATGGTGCCGAACACACGGAGAGCTGATGCAACAAGATGATGCAACAAAAAGAAACACAGATTCCTGGTGACCTTGATAAGGATAGAAGTGATCACAGAAGAACACACAGCAAATGGACACAGAGAGCAGACAACTGGGGTTGGGGGGAAGGGGAGAGAAATAAATGAAAAATAAATCTTTAAAATAAAAGTTGGTTTCTTGATTTATTTTTTTCCATATAGGACACACTAATTTATTTAAGCTATAATCTCTTCACAATTAAAGTTTTAAGTTTACTCTGTAAAATATACTCAGATTCCCTACTGAAGTGCAATGTCTATGCTGAGAAACTTAGAAACAGTATGAATAAGTTTCACACCATTACTAATCTAAGAATGTACAATGGTATCAGGAAACAATTGTGTGAAAGTCTTTTTTTTTTTCTTTTTAATTTGGTGTAGGTAGAAGAGCAAGTTTCTGATCTAAAACAATTAATACATAGCTTCCATAAAAGTGACAACATGTAAGACAGTTTAAAGAAAGCTGACTAACCAAACAAAATGCACTTATAGAATTATCTTGCTGTTCATATCAGCTTGACTTGTTACAATGCATTGCTCTTAAATTTGTACATCACTCCATCTTACACAGAGTAACTACACTCTTGATTAATCTGTTCTAAAGTGCCACTATTATTTACAAAAAAAAATTTTTTTTAGCCAGAAGTCTGGCCAGTTGTGGTATCAGGTGAAGATGTCATCCTAGCTCTATTATCATTTACATTCACCAGGGAAAGTTCTGGAAATTCAGCACTTGTCCTTGGTTGCCAGAGGTGCACCTGTCCATTGCCAGTGCAAAACTGAGTAGCTATTTCAGCTCTTGATCCATGATATGGATCACAGAAAGGCTGTCCAAAGGAGCTCATTTGGTAGGCTTGGTGGACAGGTTGAGCTTCAGCTTTCTTTTGAAAAGTCGCATGATTAAAAAAAGTCCTGTGTTGACATGGCAGAAACATGGTTTGTCTCATCATCTGTAAACAGTATTCACACTGGTAGGTTTTTCTCCACTACCAGTTCTCTTATGTCTTTCCACATGATATTTTTTAATGAATTGCACACCACATTCATCACATTGAAATGGCTCTTTACCAGTCTGAATCTTCTCATGTCTCTGTAGCAGGGACTTCTGTATGAAATGCATGTCACCTTGGCTGCATTGAAATGGTTTTTCACCTGTATGAATGAAGACATGTCCCTGTAAGTTGTAATTCATTCTAAAGGTAGGATTGCAGTGCTCACAAACAAGAGATATAGGGGTTTTCAAACCAAGTGATCCATCCTCATTTATTGTAAGGATTTTTGCAGGAGAATATTGTTTCCACTGCTGCTTTTTCTGTAAGTCTGCTGGCTCTCTGATTTGTTTTTTTGTCTCTCATCAGTTGCTCAGATTCAGCACTTTCCACTTAAAGGAACATTGAGTGCATACTGAAGTCCTTGAAGAAGTTTTTCATGTCTTTCCATCTTCTCTCCATCATTTTCACTGTCTCCTCGTGAACCATGAGTTCATCATGTGATAACGTGTCTTGCTATCTCATGTCACTGCAGCAAGGATCTCCAGGTGAAGCGTAGGTCAATCTTGAAACACTGATTCCTGTAGTCCCCAGACACAACCGACTGGCCAGACCCTCCAGCGATGACAGCCACTGCCCTGGAAGACTGCAGTTCATCTCTACCACATTTAAGAAGCAGTTCCTCCCAGTTTGTAGTCAATACTCATGATTAAGTATAACTGCCTGAGACTAGGGTAAAAATGAAGATTTTGAGGAAGGAAATGCTGTGGAGTTGAAAAAGAAATCTTGATTGAGTTGCCACCTTTCAAAGACATCAAAACCCCACAGTATCACCTTCATCACTTGTGCCATCCAGTTCCTGTCAAGCAAATACCCATTCTGCCAGATCACTTAGTTGAATTTCCAAGCTGATTCCTTCCTCAGTCTGTGGATGGGCATCAAGTTGTGGGGTAACTGCAGCAGGCAGCAATCACTCCAACCTTCCTAGGGCCCTTGAGAGGAGAGGAAGGGGATAGTAGGGGAGCTTTTTTGGTGGCAGCTTTGGCAACAACTCCACCCCAGCACCTTTCTCCTCTCCTCTTCCTCCTCCTCCTCTTCTTCCTCCTCTTCATCTTTATTCTATTCTTACCATGGCACTCATGAGCTCTAAATTATTGAGAAGGTTCCCCAGGAGTTCAGTTAGAGACAGTGATTATTTACTGTTCTTTTTATTTTATTTGTTGTAATTTGGCCTTGGTAAGTTGCTTCAAAAACATCTCAGGTGCCAAAGAGAAATTTTGCCTTGCAGGGTTCCAACCCACTCAGCAAGATCAAAATTTAGAAATACAAAATGATTTGATACTACCCCCATCAAACTTTCCACAAGGCAGAGGTTATTCAGTGATTTAGATATTCACCTGATTTTGAAAATTACCACCCTTGCTTTTTGTCCCTCTTTTGAGTGTCTTATTTCAGAGAAATCACCCATAGATTTGAAAATAAAGGACAAGTTGAGTGGCAAATGTGTGGATAATTTGGGCTTTACAGAATATGGAAGGAGAGTTTGTTGCTGTACCTGCCAGAGTGGACATGAGATTCTGGAATTCTTTCAGAAGATGTTTCAGCAGAAGCACAATTGGAACGATTAGTGCAGTCATTTGAAAATAACTGAGACTTCTTTTTAGCTCACAAACAGATTTACCTATTCATACACATGGGTAAAACCAGGCTGACAGAATTGTCAAACTGTGAAAGGTGTGTGCTGTAAGGCTTTTTAATGCTTGATGAAGCATGAACCCAAATGGAACAACAGGAATAAATTCCTTCTTGGGATTTGTAAATAAGTGCATTAAATACTTTGAATATTTCATTCCCTTATTCCTAACAATATCTGCTTACATGCAAGATAATAAAGCGTAATGACTCCTCACCTCTTAAATGGAAATAATCCATAGGAACTGTCATTAACATGGAAAACTTTAGATAAAAGTTGGGTTTTAGTGGATAATAAATGTACTGGCATGCTTGAAAGTGTTTGATGGTTATTACAAGCTTCTATTGGGGAGAAATATAAAAACAACTTAGTATTTGCATACTTTTTAGAGCCTCTGCTTTTGAACTTTGTAAAGTATTTTTGCCCATTGGGTCCACTCCGGATTTTTCAGTACTAGAATATTAATTTTAAAGAGAACCACATAGATGAGATAAAGGAACTATATTCAAGAAAGTACCTGAAAAATTCAACACACTTAGAAGAATCGAAATGACTTTTTTTGAATTAAGTAATTCAACAAAATAATAAGATGTCTTTATCCAAATCTGATTATCTAACAGCTTCATTTAAAAAAAAAAAACTTCAATAATGGTAAATGACTTAGCACTGTCTACATAGAGAAAAAAATTGTGGAAAATAATATCTGGGTTTTTGCAATGTCGTCATAACTTTCCAGTCAAGAGAATATATTATTATTGTGTTAAAACTAGGAGGAATCCAGACCCTTCATCATCCTTGTTTTTTAAATGACAACTTGGGGAACCAAGGTGGCTGGCTTCCCAAGGCTTCAAATTCCTGGGGGTAGAACCTTTACAGAAACAATATCAGTGGCGAGAAGATAAGGGTGGAGGGATAATTTGGTTTGTAGAATTTTCCTGAATTCCTGCCATGTCCTGAAGCATTTTTTGAGTCACCAGAGAAAGTGTAGATTACTTTGTGTTTAATTTCATCACAATTGGAAATCTGAATAGGTGATAAATCCTTAATTAATCAAAACATGTGGCTAACCAGAAGACCTACTTTTGAACCACGATGGATGATAGAGAATCTTCCTTTGTACTTTTGTTGCTTTGTCATGTGAATACTTCCAGCAGAACGTCTCTATAGTTTCTCACTTACTTTTGTTTACAGTGTCATTCAATTATTTTGTTGGAGTGATTTTTCATTTTTCATTGTGAGGGATTCTTGACCTTTTGACTACACAACATTTAATGAGGTCCCCCTGCTCTTAAATGCACCAAGATTGAAACCCTTATCATTCAGGTGATTGGAATGAGCACTATGTAGCCTGGCTATATGACTCAGACCCCAAAGAAATTTGTCTTCTGAAGCAATTGTAATTAGCCCATGTAACATGTAACTAGCCTATGTCCTTAAATCTGGAACTTCCATTCTGCATATGTGAAGATATACGGCCTCTTTAAAGCCCCTGAGATGGTAGAGATGATTGTATCTTAGAGCAGATCTTCACAAGTTATTTGAGAAGGTAAATGGAAATAGAGAGAAAGCAACATATTTTGTTTTTGTGGCCTTTGAAATTCATAACCAGGAAATAGTCTTTGAAATCTGTATCACTTCATTATAGTTTCATGAATATAGGTGAGTCCTATATTACTCTGAAAGCACAAAACTTTTATAATATTATTTATTATCACAAGGGTTCAGATATATTCTGGGTCAAATTCGAGCTTTCAAAACTACCTCCCCAGAAAGTTCTTGATATTATTTTGGAAAGAAATCTGTTCTTTTTCTTATTTTCAGAAAAAGAAATGGATTCCATAGTGCCTTAGCCAAGGGAAAATAAAAAGGTCACTCTTTTTTTTTTTTTTAAATAGAACATTACTTACATCTTAAAATACTTTCTAAATAGATGAGTCTAGCAGTTGCAGAGCTCCACACCTTTTCTGGAAGCATGAGACTAAATTGTATCTCTTCTTGCTAGCTCATTTATTTTTTATATAATGTTCTAACCAAGATGCCATTTTGGATATTAATTATACAAAAGGCTTATCAAAGGCAAGCAAATCTTAATGTATTCAATAAAGATTTATTGAGTGCCAACCATCTGCCATTTCCTGAACCTTCAGAGCAGAATCAAGAAGGGATAGTTTCTTTCCACTCTCAGTGGAGAGTAAATTCACCAATAGTGACAACAAAGTGTAATAAATGATGGTGGGAAGCACAGCAGCATGGAGAAGGGTTATTACACTCTCTTGGTGAGGGTTGAGAAAAGAGGCTCAGCACAGGCTCCTGGGATGAAATGGCACCTAAATTTGGGTAGTGTAGGGCAAAAGGGAAGTGGTTAGCAAAAGAGTATATAGGATGGAAGAAGTTTGCCAGGTAGAAGGAACACCATATATGAAAAACTCCATGCTAGGATATATATATAGAAAACTGCAGCTTTTTTGGTGAGATTGGAGGGCAAGTTGATTTGAGAGAAAGAAGAGAGATTGGTATGGTCCACATCTTATGTTTTTGTTTCTCTTACTAAAGAATTTAGACTTTCTTCTCAGGACAATGGGGAGCTTACTGTTGGGTTTAGGGTGGCATGATCACATTTGTGTTTTAGAAAGATCACAATATGGACTGCATCAGAAGAAAGCAGGATTTGAAGCAGGGATACAGTTAGGAGGCGAGAGTGGATGGTGACCTAGATTGGGATAGTATTCGATTGGATTTTTGTAGAACAAGGAGAAGGAGGGAGTTAAAGAGGATGCCCAGGTGTGCTAGGGCTTCTGGGTATTTAGTAGTGCCAGAATCAGTGTGGGAAAATGGTAGTGGTAAATTTTGAGTTTGAGTTGTAATTTTGATTTCAAAGGTAATGTATGCTCTTCCTTGAGGAAAGGGAGCCAATAGATAGAATGTCACCTGATTAGATGATACTTGCCTGGGTGTGTGTGTATGTGTGTATATTTTATTTCAGATGATAATCCCTGAATACACATTTTGTGGGCAAAGACTGAGAAGCACAGGCACCAAATCCAGATGGTGAGGAAGCATAGGAAGCTGAGGACTAGACCCTGAGGTTGAAGTGCAAAGCACAAAGCTGTGAGGACTGGACTGAGCCCCTGGGTAGTCTCATCTACCAGTCATTTCCTCTGACAGCAGTTCCTAGAGAAAAAACTGATCAGGAGCCATGGTTTTAGTCCATGGATGGACAGACCAGGGGCATGTCATGTAATATACCCCATATTAGTCCTTGCTTCATGCATACTTATTTATAGTGATAGCGTGTCGTGAAGAATTCCTGGATGACGTGACATCTACGTGGGGTCTTTGGAGGTCAAATGGGAAGGATGGGGGAAGAGGTATTCCTGGCAGAATAACGTTTGCAAAGAGCCATATCCTTAATGGTAAAAAAATTCTCTCTATGTATGTAAAAGTTGTTTTTAAAATGTTTGTGGCATCCAAACAAATTACAACCTTCAGAAATCAGTTCAAGCTATGGAAAGCTACTGAGCAAAATCAAAGTTGGATTGATTGGACCAGAATCACTGGGAGAGGTTATGGAAAATATAGTTTCCTGAATCTCCCCACCACAGAATTTTGTTTGGGTAGCTCAGAGGTAAGGCAAAGAAATATGCACTTTTAGAAAAACCATGGACTAGTTTGGGATTTAGTCCCTGTTACGAATGAACAACCTGGACACAGAGAGGTTACAGTAGTTACTCAAGGTGATGTAGAAAACCAAGAAAGAGGCAAGTCCAGGAACCAAGTGTATTCACTGTTAGGCTGGAGCTTCCTACCCCCTTGCCCACCCCAATCTGTCTAGTTTTAGGGAGTCATTTTCAGTTAACAAAGTTATTATTTAGGGAACATAAGGACTGTGGTAACAGAGCCATAGTAAAAAGAAGTTGATTTATACCTATCAGAAAAAAAATATGAAGCTGGAAGGAATTCGACCCTAGTGGGTAGAAATGCAAGTGTGTAAAATGTGGTATAGTGCTGTCAGAATCAAGCTTCCAAAATGCATAAGCAGCCTAGGCTGACTGGATAAATATTAGTCATAATGCTAAGTGAGGTAAAGTGAAGAACCTCTCACTCCCTAAGTACCCAAGATGAACTTGCTTTTCAATTAGAAATACCTACCTAGAAAGCAACAGATGAATCATTCTTGTTATAGATTTGTTTCAAATACCATTTTAAAAAATGAATATGCATCTGGTTTAAATTTGTATATATAAATGAATATAAATAAATAAAGGTACAGTATATAGATTTGGCTATGATAGGAAAAAAAGTTCAAACAGAATATTGAGGGCTTTCTTTCTTTCTTTCTTTCTTTCTTTCTTTCTTTCTTTCTTTCTTTCTTTCTTTCTTTCTTTCTTTCTTTCTTTCTTTCTTTCTTGTTGGGGGGTATATAAGTCAGCTAAAGTGGTGCTGATGCAAAATACCAGAAATTGGTTGGTTTTTCAAAAGGGTATTTATTTGGGGTAGGAGTTTACAGATACCAGGCCATAAAGCATAAGTTAGTTCCCTCACCAAAGTCTATTTCCACGTGTTGGAGCAAGATGGTTGCCGAAGTCTGCCAGTGTTCAGGCTTCCTGGGGCTTGCTTCTCTTTCTTCTGTGAGTTTACTTTCTGGAGCTCTAGCTTAAGGCTTCAGCATCAAACTCCAATATCAAAACTCCAACATCAAAATCCCTAACTCTATCCTTTGCCATGCCCTTTATCTGTGAGTTTCCACCCACCAAAGGGTGGGGATTCAATGTCCTACTGGCACAAGAAGTTTACATAATTACTTAATCAAGTAAACCTCTGAATAAGATATAATGCACTACACCCAGAGGAAAAGATCAGTTTACAAAAACATAATCCAGTATTTCTTTTTGGAATTCATCAATAATATCAAACTGCTACAGGTGATGAGTGGTTCTTTGCTTTCAAAGAAGACCTGACTACAAGCAACACTTTTTTTTTTTTTTTTGGCACAGTTTCTGTTGATATCCCTTTATTTATCCCTATAAATACACATTAGATGCTGCTATTATTCAGTGCATATGAAACTATTTGAACAGGCTTTCCCAGAAATGTTTCTGACTTAGAAGAGATCTCTAATTTCTGACACGCAGTCAGAACTTACTGAATGGTGTTTATACGAGTGGGTAAATGAATGAATAATTCACCGGGTAAACACAAGAACGGTGCCCCGGCTCTCTGCCATTGTCTGTCTCCTGTTAACAGAGTAATTGGTGGCTGGCTTGACAGTTGTATTATCTTGGGTTCTTTGTTTTAAGAAACAGAAAATGGCACTGACTAAAGAGATTCATTGGAAGGATATGAGGACTAAGGACCTGGGATTCAAGAAGGTAACTCTGTGGACTGAGGCAAAGTTCAGATGGAACGTTCTCCAGGCTCCTCCATTGAATGTGTCAGCTCCTACCAACCTGAGTCTTTGTATTCAAGGCTCACACCCAGGGAAATAGCCTTGAATGCCGACACACAAGGTGACAGCCTTGAATAACAGGCCCACTGAGACTGTATCCATATGAAGAGGGGCAGTTCTGCAAAGCAAAATTGGAGTGGTTTATCAGAAGAAGGGGGAATGGATGCTGTGTAAGCAAAACCCAGAGATGTCCAGTACAGCAGTGAGGATAGAACTTTGCCTTTAGACTAGAAATAAAAATAAAAATAAAAATATTATAAAGAAAGGTAGAGATATTGCTTTTGCTACAATTGAAAAAAAAATTGGACACTTAAATTGTCTGCCCAGATTAATAAAGATTAATAAATGAAAGGCAGCATGAAAGTAGAAGAAAGATTCCTAGTGAATCCTGTGTGGTCACATTGTATCTTTCCCTGCAGAATAGAGGCTGGATTCTAAAAAAGGCATAGTGACTTGGAGAGAATCTAGGGTAGAGAGTCCCCAAGAATGAAGTGCCAAGAAAATGTCTCACTTGAGAAATTTCCAAAGAGGCCAGACTAAGTGAATGCATTAAGCTTTGAGTAGAAGAAGTCAGCCTGTTCTGTGTGGCTCCAGGGAGCTGCTCAAAGATCAGTATATTGAAGTTAAAAGGATGCCATTTTACCACCATACCAGGGACCTGAGAGTACCTACAACTCCAAGTAGGAGAATCACATCCATCAATCATGTGTGATCTAAGCCCCCTCTCCATATAGAGGTGGAGTGGACATCATCATCCCAGGGACCACAGGATGGAGGAATAAAATATGGATTAGAGTGGACTTACTGATATTCTACTATCAAATTATTGTGACTAGTAATAGGAGAAATTGTAGCATTGATGTGGAGAAAGTGGCCGTGGTAGTTGCTGAAGGCAGGGAGAGGGAAGAAGAGATGTGATGTGGGGGCATTTTTGGGACTTGGAGTTGTCCTAAATGATACTGCAGGGACAGATGCTGGACTTTATATATCCTGCCATAACCCACTGAATGGACTGGGGGAGAGTGTAAACTACAATGTAAACTATAATCCATGTGGTGCAGCAGTGCTCCAAAATGTATTCACCAAATGCAATGGATGTGCCACACTGATGAAAGAGGTTGTTGATGTGGGAGGAGTAGGGTGGAGGTCTGTGTGGGATATATGGGAACCTCTTAGATTTTTTGATGTAACAATTTTGTGACCTATGTATCTTCAAAAAATACAATTTAAAAAATGATGGGTATGTGGGGGGTGGGGAGTGGGCTTTATGGGAATCTCTTCTGTTTTTTAATATAAACTTATGTGTGATCTATTAACTTAAAAAAGATAATAAAAAATAAAATTTAAGAAATAGATTTTTAAAAAGATTACAAAAAAAAAGAATGCCATTTTAACACAGCTTTTAGGAACATGAACTTTGTAATGAGATCATCCTATGATGGAATCCCAGTTTTCATTGGCTGGATGGACAACTTGTCATCTTTCTAAGTCCCCCGATTTGATCTCTAAAGTTAAGATAATTATTTCACCTCACTGTGAACATCTCCATGAAGATTCCATGAAGCTGCTATTTAGAAAGCCCTAAACTTTGTGCCTGGCATACTGTTAGTGTTCAATAAACATTAGCTACTTTTATTAGTTACTCTGTGAGGTAGTGCATTTCCCATCATGGGAAGTTTCAAGTAGAGCTCAGATGTGATTTCTGTCAGAGATTGAAATCACGTTTGAATCCTCTCAGATTGAATTCAGAGAGGGTTGAATTTGACAACAACTAAGGTCTTCTTCATGACTCTTTGGTGAAGAAATAGGAAAAATGATTAATGTCAAACTTCTTGTAATTAAGAATTTATTGGGAAGCAGATGTGACTCAAACAATTGGGCTCCCACCTACCACATCGGAGGTTCTGGGTTTAGTTCCCGGTGTCTCCTGAAGAAGATGAGCAAGACGGCAAGCTGACACGAGAGAAACAAGTAGGAAAGCATGAGAAACACCACAAAGCAGGGAGTGGAGGTGGTTCAAGAATTAGGTGCCTCCCTCCCACATGGGAGGTCCCGGGTTTGGTTCCTGGTTTCTCCTAAACAAGAAAGATGAGCACATAATGAACAGACACAGCAAGCTCAAACAGCAAGGGAGTGGGGAGAAATAAATAAATAAAATAAATCTTTAAAAAATAAATAAATAAAAAGAATTTATCATTTTGGAATGTTCTTTGGGACATGGCCCATGAGAGAAAAATGCTTTCTGCAGTTTCCTGTGTGTATCATAGTTACTGCTAACTCAGGAAACAAAAAGATCTAAGCAAGTGAAGGCAAGATTTCATCAGTTTAACTAATTCCTGACCATTAATTACCATTAAACAAGAATAGTAATCTATGATGGATGCAACTAATAATTTTGAAATTTTCAGATGTGTTTTTTTAGTGACATTTATAAGGTGTATATGATAAGTGTTAATTATCATTTTTTACCTTTTGCCTCTAATTATAGATTAGGAAGGTCATGTCTGAATGTAAGGTGCTGTTGTAATTCTCTTTGCTCAACTTTGTAGGCAGATGAAGGCCTAATTGCAGCCCTGCTTTGATCCCACACTAGATGGACAGCGCTTGTGCTAGTTTGGGTGGCTTGTTGTCTGCTCATCTTGAAACCCTCATTCTGTCCATTCCCAGGGGGCCTTTATATCGGGACTGAAGCCAAGGAACATCCCTAATTTTTCTTCTTCCTTTCATTCCATTAAGAACCATTTTATTTTATTTTATTTTATCTTATTCTCTTTTTTCAACTTTATTTTTAAAGAAGTTTCCGGTTACAGAAAAGTTACATTGAAAGTTTAGGAGATTCCCATATACCCCAACCCCTTCCCCTCTCACATTTCCCCCTATTAATAACATTTTACATGAGTATG
Organism: Dasypus novemcinctus; assembly: GCF_030445035.2. Lineage (NCBI taxonomy): Eukaryota > Metazoa > Chordata > Mammalia > Cingulata > Dasypodidae > Dasypus > Dasypus novemcinctus. The sequence continues at coordinate 46,152,478 of NC_080698.1, read as the reverse complement.
GTACATTTGTTACAATTGATGAACAGATACTGAAGCATTGCTACTAACCACGGTCAGTAGTTTACATTATGGTTTATACCTTGCACCGCACAATTTTAAAGATTTTGACAAAATATATAATGGCCTGTAACCATCACTGCAAAATCATGCAGAACAAATCCAATGCCCATGTTCCACCTCTTCTTCCCTCCTCCTCCCCTCAGAAACTCTTGCAAATACCATCTTTATATCAATGTTACAAGTTCTTCGTTATTACAATAATAATAAGTCTACTTGGTCCATGGTTGCATTCCTCCTTTATGTTTATTCATTTCTCAATCTTGAGGATTTGGGGATGGCGATACCCAGCCTGCTTCAGATGAGAGGGGGCTTAGATCTTATGGGTCAGATGGAAGATCTGCTTGCAGTTGTAGATACTCTTTGTTTTTTGGAATGGGCGTTGCCCATCATCATCTTTCTGTTGGTTGTCCTGGGTGAGTCCGATGAACTGGAGAGTAGGTGTTGGCTGCAAGTCTGCTGAGATTCAGGGCTCAACTGGCATATGAACAAATTAATGTCTCTGGGACATATATTAAGGGATATAGTGCTAATTATAGAAAATCCATTTTAAACCTTTAAAAAATTGCAAGGAATAATAAAGTTCCCTATATTCATCAACCAGAGATAACATTTCATCTTATTTGCTTATCTCTAATCCTTTTTTCTTTAAATAAATAAAATGTTGAAGATGGAGAAAAGGCCCCCTTAGAAGGGTACTTTATGATAACCAGAAAGGAGAAGCAAAACAGAGTAAAATGCATGGCTTTTTAAATGCAAAACTGCATGCAGGCATAGAAAGTGGTTGTCTGGTTGCGGGGAGGGGGGATTGGGCTGGTGACAGGGTCCTGAGGCCATCTCCTAGCCTAAAATCTTTTCCTTCATTACAATTTCAATGGAAAGAAATACACATTTAAAACACCTCCACCTCTTTAGGTTAGATACTGCTCCAAATATTTTCCCTCCTCTCAGTAGCCCTCTGGTAAACTGGCTCTCAGAGGGGGAAAAAACCTGACTTGTGGTGTTTCCTGATTTCAGTGATGTATACCTACCAATGTCTGATTTCAAGATACCAACAGTTTAACAACTGGCTCGTGAAATTTCTGAATATTTAATAATCTGTACTTGTGAGCTAGTTCAAGCAAGCTCAAGCATACCACTGCATGCATTTATTCATTCAACAGATATTTATGGGAACCATTTCTGTGCTGCAAATACTGGAGAAATAACAGCCTTTCTTATGGAACAGCCTTTCTTAGTGAATTCTTCAGTCTTATAAAGTTTAGGTATTGCTAATCTTCCAGAAGTTAGGTGTATAGAAAATGCTCTTGGCTACTTACCCATAGCCCCTTGCATTTACCATATCCATGCATGCCTTCCTAACTTTCATCTGCCACTACCTGTGCTTTCCCTGTGACTAGCTCTCTCTGACCCCTGGAGTTTGCTTTGCCTGGAATCAGAGTAGGCTGGAGAGTCTGAGATTAGCATCCACTAGGAGAAGACTTAAACCAAGGACTGATGGGAGTTACTGGATAGATCCCCCATCTCCTTTATCCTTGAATGGATAATACAAAGGTGCATGTTCCATTTTGTCTACTGGAATTCCTCAGCAGGATTAAGCCCACTTTGGTAACTCTCATTCCCACTTCCCTACCCTCCTACTTCTATTTCTTGCAATCACCTTCCAGGTACACCCCTTGCGCTGGAATCCTTGCCTCAGTGTCTGCCTCTTGGAAACTTAAATGAAGACATTTGACACTTAGCTAGTAAGTGACAGGCTCCAGGCTGGTCAGAATCTGGAACTCAGCATGTTTTTACGACCACTCTGCTTCCTAGAGCTCATTCTTTGCCTTAATGTTTCTGGTTCCTCTAGTAAAATGCTGTTATGTTTTGGGGTTGTGACAGCCTTGAGAGAGCTGTCCTTTTTTACTCACTGGGGCTCTTATTCCATGTCTCTGGGGAAGAACCAGGTTCATTAGAGTTAGGGTCTAGAGGACACACCAGCCAAATGCAAAATTTATTTATGAATAAATTTGTCCTGAACATGGCCTTCCTATCCACTGGACTGAGCTGCCCTAGGAAACCAAAAAGGTTGATAAAAGACATTATTTTCCCCTCATAAATCTAAGAGCCTGGAGTCACTTTGAGGAGCCTGACTTTTTCCTGCCTACCAACTTATTCCCTCAACCCTGTTTGCTTTTGTCCAAGCACATCAGCAATCCGGAGCCAATAGTACCTCCTGAACACCAAAGCTGGCAAATCCCTCCATGAGTCTCGCTATTCCAAGGCTGCTTTGTCTGCCATACACTCTTTAAGTAGCCCCTATCTCTCTCCTATGGCACTTACTACTGTTTTAGTTTTATATATTTTTGTGCTTATTTAACATCTATACCCCCAATAGATGAAAGCGCACAACAGAGGGTCTCTGTTTTTGCTCACCGGGTATTCTCAACATCTGGTACATGATAGATGTTCAATAAGCCCTTCCCCTTCCCCCTTCCCCCTTCTTCTTTCCCCCTTCCCCCTTCCCCCTTCCTCTTCCCTTCCCTTTCCTTCCCTTCCCTTCCCTGGGTTTGAACCCTGGACCTCCCATGTGGTAGGTGGACGCTCTATCCCTTGAGCCAAATCTACTTCCCTATAAATACTTTTTGAATGACTATGTCCAAAAGAAAGGAAGTGAAGAGTATCTCTGCTGATTCTTGTGTTCCATATGAATCCCACTCACTGCTGACTCCACCCATGTTCTTTGTCTCCATGGCTACCCATGACCCTTGGTTGCTCTTTGAATATCAAAGAGCCTCAGCTTTGCATGCTGTGTAAGAACATCCACTCAGGAGTAAAATTGCCTGAGCACAAATCCACAAATATTTATGAGTTGTGTGACCTGGGGGAACTTACTGTACCTCTCAGTTCCTCAGTCTTCTCATTGGCAAAATGAGGAAAATAATACCTAGCTTCCAGAATTGTTTTGTGAATTAAAAGCTTTATTGTAACTAAAGTACTTACAATTGTTACTGATAAATTGTAATAAGAACAAAGGCATAGTGTTTACACAAAATAAGTACTTATTCATGTTAATTATTACTACCTTTTAAAAATATGCATTTACTTCCAGTGGACAAAGATGGTAGCATAACAGGCTTCCTATTTCTTTTCCCTCATGGAATCTTTGAACAATTAGCAAACACTGGCAGAGCCATCTTCCTCAAAACTGTAGAATAAAGTTAAAGGGTTATAGCAACTGGGTAAGTGCTGTATTAAGGAAACACATCTTAAAACCTGTAGAAAAAGCTTGAGGAGCCCTTGATGGCCCCTCTCCAATCCTCACCCTGGCATGGTGTGTAGCTGGCTTGTGATCCCATGTGGGTCCCTGGCCCATTTCCAAAGGGAACATAGTAACCTTATGTGCACACGGGGGTGCCTGTACTAGGACACTCATCCCTGTTGGTCCTCCCAGAGCTTGTCCTACAGGCAAATTGCAGAGAGCTAAAGCAGTGTAAGGAACAAGTAAATCAAGGTGGCCCAGGCCAAAGTTTATGAGCTTTAAGACAATACAGAACATGGGAAGGAGAAAAGTCTATTTCAGTGAGCATTTCAGTGAGCATAAGCTCAGATACCTGTAAATGGGGGAGTTCTTAAGGCTATTATCCCAAACCCAGAATGAGACACTGGCTCAGAAAGACAGAGAGGACCCCACACTTTACCTCAGACTTATCTTCTTGATAGGAGGGCTAAATTCAGAAGAACACCAGTCAAAGATAACCAGTTGCTGAGTCTGTGAGAGGTGTTTTTGTACTGATTTGTTTGCTTTTGTTAGCTCTTGGCACTCAAGGAAATCTATGTCATATCACTTGTTGGAGACAAACTTAAGGAACAGACAGCTCAGGTACTAAATCCCAGAGCTAACACATTAAAAAAAAATTAAATGTACAGTGTGTAACAAAAGATTGCAAGACAAACAAAGAAACTGGATATGATGGCCCATCCAAAGGAGCAAGATAAAACTTCAGAAGCCATTAATGAAGAATATCAAACTTTGGACAAATCCGACAAAGACTTCTTTAAAAATGATCTTCAAAATGCTCAAGCTGATAAAGGGAAACACAGACAAAGAAGTAAAGGATATAAGGAAAATGATAAGTGAATATTATGAGAATCTTAATAAAGAGATAGAAATATGAAAAAGGAATCAAGGGGAGTAGATGTGGCTCAAGTGGTTGAGTAACTGCTTTCCACATGAGAGGTCCAGGTTTCATTCCCAGTGCTGCCTGAAAACAAAAACAAGCAAGCAAACAAATGAAAACAACAACAACTCAGGGGAGTTGATTTGCCTCTGTGGTTGAACGCCAGCTTCCCACATATGAGGTCCTGTGTTCAATCCCCAGCCTCTGTACCTAAAAAAAAAAAAAAAAAAAGAACCAAATAGATTGGAGTTCAAGACCACTTAAAGGAAACAAAGCCCACAGCATGTAGCTGCCTGCATGACCCAGACAGAATTTAAAGATTAATGACCCTCCACAGAGGGAAAAGAACATGCAGATGGTATTGTAGACTGTAATTTTCTCTAGGCTATACACTTCCTTTCTACAATGGCATCACCAGACCCCATTTGTGTTCTTCATGAAACCGTATCACAAATTCTGTTATGAAATGTCTATTCTGAGACCCTTTATTGATCCTCATTTTTCAGCCTCTTTGTGGAGCATTATCTTCATTCTCTGGCTTGTCACCTTTGGAGACTCTCTTTTTTGTAAGTCTCAATAAAGCTTATGTCTGACTCAGTGCCAAGTACATTCTTTGATCTCATGGCTGCACCAATCCATGCCTTTAAGGAGTTGAGTTGGAAAAACTGTAATTACTGAAATAAAATTTCACTATAGGGCTTCAACAGTAGATTACAGTTGTCAGAAGAAAGAATCAGAGAATTTGAAAATAAGACAGTTGAAATGATTCAGGCTGAGGACCAGAAAGAAAACCATAAGAAAAAAAGTGAGTAAAACTGAAGGTAACTTGGGGACATCATCAAACTTATAAATATACACATTAGGGGAATCCCAGAAAAAGAAAGAAAGAGTCAGAAGGTATATTCAAAGAAATAATGGCAGAAAACTCCCCAAATTTAATGAAAGACATGAGTATATACATTCAAGAATTCCAAGAGACCCAAAACAGGATAAACTTAGAAAATTATACCAAGGCACATTGTAGTCAGACCACTGAATACAAAGGAAAAGGAGAGAGCTCTGAAAGTTGCAAGAGAAAAGCAACTTGTTATATTCAAGGGCACTCCAATAAGATTAAGTACTAACTTCACATGAAAAATCATGGAAATAAGAAAGTAGTAGGATGAAATCTTTAAAGTGCTGAAAGAAAGTAATTGGTAATTTTATACCTGGCAAACCTTTCCTTAAAAAATGAGAGAGGGAAGTGGACATGGCTCAACTGATAGAACATCTGCCTACCATATAGGAGGGTCCAGGGTTCGATACCCAGGGCCTCCTGACCTGTGTGGAGAGCTGGCCCACATGCAGAGCTGCCACATGCAAGGAATACCATGCCATGCAGGGGTGCCCTGGTGTAGGAGAGCCCCACGTGCAAGGAGTGCACCCTGCAAGAATAGTCGCCCTTCTTGAAAAAAGCACATCCCACCCAGGAGTGGAGCCGAACACAAGGAGAGCTGACAGCAATATGACTCAACAACAACAAAAAAAGATGCAGTTTCCCAGTGTCACTGAGGGTACAGGGACACAGAAGAATACACAGTGAGTGAACGCAGAGAGAAGACACTGATATGGGGAGGGGGGAGAAGTGGAGAGTCATAAATAAAATAAATTTTTAAAAAAATGAGGGAGAGGTTAAGGCATTCCCAGTTGAACAAAAGCTGGGGGAGTTCATCACCACTAGACTTGCCCTGCAAGTAATGCTAAAGGGAGTTCTCCAAGCTTAAAGGCAAGAACACTAGACAGTAGATCAAAGTGGCATAAAGAAATAGAGATCTCTAGAAAAAGTAAACATATTGGTAATTATAAACACCAGTACTATCATAGTATATTTGTATGTTCCTCCACTTTTTACTTGTTCCAGGTTCTAAAAAGCAAATTCATAAAGATAAATCTGTAGTCTTGGACATAATGTATGAGAATATAATTTGTAACAAATACAAGAAAAAGATGGGAGGGGATGAGGGATAAAAGAATAACATTTGTGTATACTACTGAAGTTAAAGTGGTATCAATTCAAACACACTTGTTATAGGTTTAGGATGTTAAATTTAAATCCCATGTAACCACAAAGAATATATCTGAAAAACATATACAGTAGGAAATGAGAAGGGACTCAAATGTATGCTTCAAAAGATCAAATAATATGAAAGTTGGCATTAATGAAAGAATTGAGGGACAAAAAAGGTATAAGATTAAAAACAAAAACAAAATAGCAAAATGGCAGAAGAAAATCCTGGATTATCACTAGTTAATTTAAATGTAAATGACTTAAAATCATCAGTCAAAAGGCAGAGATTGGCAGAATGGATAAAAAAGCATGACCCATCTGTATGCTGTTTGAATGAGAGTCACCTTAAATTCAAAACCACAAAGAGGTTAAAAGTGAAAAGATGGAAAAAATAAATAGTAATGAAAACAGACCTGGGGTACCTCTACTAATAGCAGATAAAATAGGTTTTAAGTAAAAAGCTGTTACAAGGGACAAAGAATGACACTATATACTGATTAAGGGGTCAGATCAATAATAAAACAATTTTAAATGTGTATGCACCTAAAGCAGAGCCCCAAAATATATGAAGCAAATACTCATAAAAATTCAAAGGATGAAATAGATGGTTATACATTAATAAATAGCACTAGAATTCAGTAGTAGAATTAAATAACCACTTTCAGTTATGGATAGAACACCTTAGTGGAAGATCAATAAGGAAATAGAAGACTTGAATGATACTATAAACCAACTAGACCTAAGAGACTTAGAACATTTACACAACAGCAGCAGAAAACATAAACTTCTCTAGTGCTCAGGATAGATCATATGGTAGGTCACAAAACAAGACTCAATAAATTAAAAAATATTGAAATCATTAAATGTATCTTCTCCAAACATAATGAAATGAAGCTAGAAAGCAGTAACAGAGAAGAACTGGAAAATACACAAAAGTCTGGAAATTAAACAACACACTCTTAACCAATGAATGAGTCAAAGAAGAAATCACAAGGGAAATTAAGAGATATCTTGAGGCTAATGAAAATGAAAACAAAACACAACAAATTTATGGAACAGAGCAAAGGCAATGTGAGAGGAAAAGTTATAGCTTGAATTGCTTATATTAAAAAAGAAGAAAGATCTCAAATGAGAGAACAACCTCACACTGAAAAGAACTAGAAAAGGAAGATCAAACTATACCCAAAGTGAATGGAAGTAAGGAAATAACAAAGTTTAGAGAAGTGATAAATGAAACAGAATTAAAAGAAAAAACAGAGATGCAACAAAATCAATCTTTTTTTTTTTAAAGAACAATAGCCTTTAGCTATCCTGTCAAGAAAGGAGAGAAGGTGCAAACAACTAAAGTCAGAAATGGAGGGGAAGACACTACTACTGACATCACAGATATAAAAAGGATTATAAGAAGATACTACGAACAACTGTCTGATGACAAATTAGAAAACCTAGATGAAATGGACAAATTCCTAGAAGGTATATACTATCTATGAGGTGAGGCAGGCTGAAGTCTGGCTGGCAAGCATAGCCGCGCCCAGTGGGGGATATGCGCAGCCCACCACTCGGGGGTAGGGCGGCTGGAACGGGTGAACTGCCCTCAGCCATGGAACGGGCGCACTGCCCTCGGCCCCGCCCAGGCAACCGACACCGGCTTGCTGATAGCCAGCAGAAGCTGCCTACACTCACATCCCCCCTCCCGCACTGTCAAGCCGCAGCACAAGCCGCACCATAAGCCGCACCATAAAAGGCAAGGAACTAGTCCCTACCAATCACTCCCAGCCCCGTTCCCCTTTCCCGCCGGTGCTGCCCCTTCACCAACCTAGAATCTGCCTCTTTCCCCCACCAACTGCTCGCCACCGCCAATCCAATCCCCCTTTGGCCACAGCCAATCAGTCCCCTGCTCACTCCCCCATAACCCTATATAAACCCATGTACTTCCCTTAATAAATTAGACCTGCGAGCTCACCTCGTCTCCGTGGTGGTTTCTCCGCCCCGCGCCCTCCACGCCTGCGAGCCCCCGCAGGAGCCTAGGCCTCTCCTGCCCCGTCGTCCACCGGACAGGACGTACCGACCGCAACAGGACGTACCGACCGCATATCTATACTAATTTAAGAAGAAATAGAAGATCTCAAAAGACCAATAACAAGTAAAGAGATCAAATCAGTAATCAAAAACCACTCAAAAAATAGGTCTTCCCTGGTGAATTTCCCCAAACATTATAGGAAGAATGAACACCAATCCTGCTGAAACACTACCTTAAAAAAAAAGGAAGTGGAAGAAACACTTGCTAGCTAATTCTATGACGCCAGTCTTATCATATTACCAAAGATACTGCAAGAAAAGAAAACTAGAGGGCAATGTGATTATGAGTACAGATGCAAAACTCCTGAACAAACTACTAGCAAAATGAATCGAACAGCATATTAAAAGAAATGTACAAGTGATCAAGTGGGATTCACTCCAGATATGCAAGGGTGGTACGGCTTAAAAAATTCAATTAATGTATAAACAACATTAACAGAATGAAGGAAACACCACATGATCATCTCACTGATCCAAAAAGGGCATTTGACAAAATGCAGCATCCCTTCTTGATAAAACACTTAGAAATTTAGAAATAAGAAGAAACTTCCTCAAAGTGATAAAGGGCATATATGAAAAACCCACAAGTGAAAGACTGAAAACTTCCCCTCTAAGAGCTGGAACAAGGCAAGGATGCCCACGGTTATCAGTGTTATCCAACATTGTACTGGAAGTGATAGCCAAAGCAATTAGGCAAAAAAAGAATAAAAGTTTCCAAATTGGAAAGGAAGAAGTAGAACTATGCTTATTTATAGATGACATGATTCTGTATATAAAAAATCCTGAGAAATCTACAACAAATTTGTGATAGCTAATAAATAAGTTCAGCAAAGTGGTGGGGAACAGGATCTACCCTCAAAATTCAGTAATGTTTCTTTACACTAGAAATGAATAATTTGAAGAAGAAATCAAGAAAAAATCTATTTACAATAGCAACTAAAAGAATCAAATATCTAGGAAAAAAAATCAACCAAGGATGTGAAAGACTTACATATGGAAAACTACAAAGCATTGTTGAAAGAAATCAAAGAAAATGTAAATAAATGATAAGACAGTCTGTGTTCGTGTATTAGATTAAATATTGTTTTGGTGTAAATTCTACCCATAGTGATTCACAGATTTAATACAATCCCAATCAAAATTCCAACAGCAGAAAGCAAAAAAGCCAATCATCAAATTTATTTATTTATTTATTTATTTATTTATTTATTTATTTATTTATTTATTAATAAAGAGTTACTGAACCTGGGACTCCCATGTGGAAGAGAGGAACTCAATCACCTGAGCCACTTCAACTCCCTGGTTTGTTGTGTCTCTCATTGTCTTTCCTCCTTGTGTCTCTTTTGTTGCATCATCTTGTTGCATCAGCTCACCATGCCTGCCTGCCATGCCAGTTCACTGTCTCCAGGAGGCACCACGAACTGACCCTGGGACCTCCCATGTGGTAGGCGGAAGCCCAGTTGCTTGCACCACATCTTCTTCTAATCATCAAATTTATGTGGAAGGGTAAGGGACCCTGAATAGTCAAAAACCATTTGAAAAGAAGAACTAAATAGGTGAACTCACACTTCCTGATTTTAAAACTTAATACTAACCTACAGTAATCAAAACAACTGGGCACTGGAGTACTGGTTCAAGGACAGACATATAGACCAATGGAATAAAATTACATCTATGGCCAAATGATTTTTTACAAGGGCCAAGTCCATTCAATGGAAGAGATTTGTCTCTTCAACAAATAGTGGTGGAAAAAGTGGATATTCATATGCAAAAAAAAAATGTAGACCTCTATGTCACACTATATGCAAAATGCAACTGAAAATGGATCAAAATCTTAAATAAATAAAAGAAGCAAAACTATCTATTGTACTATCAGCCATGAAATGGAATAAAGTTCTAATACATGCTACAACATGGATAAACTTTGGAGATAGCCATGTGAGTGAAAATAGCTACAAACAAAAGGACATAATTAGAATACATGATCTCACTAGTATGAAATAGCTAGAATATACAAATCCATAAATTCAGAAACTAGAATATAGTTTCTCAGGGATAGGGAATGGAAAGCTAATGCTTAATTGGTATACACAGTTTCTGTTTGGGGTGATAGAAAAGTTTTTGTAATGGATGCTGGTGATGGTAGAAAAACATTATGAATGTTGTTAAACTACTGAATTGTTTATTTGAAAGTGGTTAAAGTGGGAAATTTTAGATTGTATATATGTTACCAGAATAAAATTTTAAAAATACTTAGGACTGTTCAACACAAACCCTAATGGAAACTATGGACTATAATTAATCATATAATTATAATAATATTGTTTCATTAGCTGTAACAAAAGTACCACACAAATGCAAATTGTTAATAATAGGGAAAAGTATGTGTTGGTGAAGGTGGGTATTTAGGAACTCTAAATTTGTCCATGATTTTTCTGGGAATCTACAGCAGCGCTAATTTTAAAAATGCACTGAAAAATTTTTTTCCTCTCACAAAAATCCTTATATGCTTTAGAATAAATTCCCAGTTCTGAGCCCTGGAGACTTGAGCTGCCTCTATGAGCCCCTTGACTTCATGTGCTACCTGTCTCCCCTCTTGCTATCTTAGAGCCACCCACAGGGCTGCCTTCCTCTTCTTCAAATATGGCTGTTTTTCCTGCTGCTGGATCTTTGACCATACTTGTCCTTCTGCCTGCTTTGGGTGCTCTCACCCTTACATGCCTTGAGAGTCTCTTCTTTCTTGGGGTCCTTCCCCAACTCTATTATTAGCACTTACTATAAAGAGTAATTATTCCATTTAGTTGTTTAATTTTTCTCTCTACTTCCAAAAAAGCAGCTCTAGGAGTGCAGTTGTCCCTGTACCCCAAAGCTGAATAGGTGTTAACATACATGCTGAATCCAAGTGCAATAAGGCCTGGCCCTGGGTCACAGGTTCCCTCTTCTCCTGTGTTGCCCCCACATGGTTACGCACGTCTTTCTCATACCTGTGTTGTACCTAGATGGCCCTGACATTTACTTCCACAGACTACCCCTTTCAGCCTAAGTCACATTTATAAATCAGCAATGTTAGTTATACTTATAATGTGTTGCTCTCAACTCTATTCATTTCCACACTTTTACAATTAACCTTGTTAATAATGCTAAATAAATTAAGCATCAGCTCCCATTCTCAACCCATATCTATTTCCTAGTAATCTATACTCTAGAGTTTACCTCCATGAGTTTACTCATCAAGTTTTGTTCATGTAAATGAGACCATACAATATTTGTCCTTTTCTGTCTGGTTTATTTCACTCAACATAATGTCCTCAAGGTTCATCTATGTTGTTATGTGCATCCCAATTTCTGAATAGTATTCCATTGTATGTTTATACCACTTTATTTTTTTAGAACGTTGTTGACTTTCTCTGTCCATTTGCTGTTTGTGCGTCTGTGTCTGCTTATATTCTTGTCAGCAGTACCAGGACTCTGTGTCTCTTTTTGTTGCATCATCTTGTGTCAGCTCTGTGTATACAGCACCACTCCTGGGCAGGCTGCACTTTTTTCATGCTGGGCGGCTCTCCTTACAGGGCACATTCCTTGCATGTAGATCTCCCCTACGTGGGGGACACCCCTGCCTGGCAGGGCACTCCTTGTGTGTACCAGCACTGCACATGGGCCAGCTCATCGCATGGGTCAGGAGACCCCGGGTTTGAACCCTGGACCTCCCATGTGGTAGGGGGATGCTCTATCCATTGAGCCAAATCCACTTCCCTATACCACATTTTGTTTAACCATTCAACAGTTGATGGACACTTGAGCTGGTCCCATATTTTAGCAATTGTGAATAATGCTGCTCTGAACATCCGTGTGCAAATGTCAGTTTGCATCCTTGCTTTCAGTTCTTCTGAATACGTTACTAATAATGGGGTTGCTGTGTCAAACAGCAGTTCTCTATTTAACTTCTTGAGGTACTGCAAACTGTCTTCCACAGATGCTACAGCAGTCTACATTCCCACCAACAGTGAACGAGTGTTCCTATTTCTCTATATCCTTTCCAGCACTTGTAGTTTTCTGTTTTTTTTAAAATAATGATCATTCTGTGTGGTACGAAATGGTATCTCATTGTAGTTTGATCTGCATTTCCCTAATAGCTAGTGATGTTGAACATTTTTTCATGTGATTTTTGACCATTTGTATTTCCTTTTTGGAGAAATGTTCTTTTTCCCCATTTTTTAATTGGGCTGCTTGTCTTTTATCATTGAGTTGTATGATCTTTTTATATGACATGGATATCAAACCCTCATCAGATATGTAGTTCCCAAATACTTTCTCCCATTGAGGATGCTGCCTTTTTACTTTCTTGACAAATACTGATCTCATTCTGCTCCTTAAGCACTCCAAGCCACAGGGGCTTTGCATGTTCTGCTCCTTCTTCCTGGAATGTGCTTTCCTTGCCTCCTTCCTTTCAGGCTCTTTCTCTTAATTTATCCTCCAGCTCAATGTTACCTTCCCTGATGTACCATGTAATAAGATACCCCATGATATCTATATTAATCAGTGTAAGCGCCTGTCTTATTTTCCTCATACTCTCTTCAGGATTTGAAATGATCCATTTTAAACATCTATCTACCTCCCTACCTATCTTTTGCACAAAATGCAACCTTATTAGAGCAGGGAATGTTACTTCTTATTCATTGCTATAGAGCTAGTAGTTGGCACAGTGCCTGATACTCAGTAGGTGCCTAATAAATATTGGCTAAATGACGGGAAAGAATGAATAAATGAATGCCCTCATCTGCCCCTTACTAGGACCAGAATGGCTTCCCCCCTGAATTGCTGTCTGCTGAGTGGAGTTTCAGGCTCCTCTTGGTGCCCAAGGACCTTGGTGGCTCCTGATAAAGCTGCTGCCACCACCTCCTCAGCTCAGGGATCCTCCTGGACTTTGGGTCCTTCCCGATTCTTCCAACCCGGGTGGTGTCCTCCTGTCTCAGAGTCTTACCCCAGCCTCTCTGAACCAGCAATTTTAGGAAGCTGCCCTGTGTGGTTTTAGACTGGCAGACCCAGGTTCATATAAAGGCTCTTCCACTTTAACTCTGGTCTTTGACTGAGTCACTTTACCTTTCTGAGTCTTAGCCTCCTCCACAGAGAAACTGCACATAGCAGTTGCCTCACAGGGTCACCATGAGGATTAAATGAGATGATACAGCCAAAGGATTTGGCGGGGAGCAGTTGTAGCTCAGTGGTTGAGCACCTGCTTCCCATGTACAAGGTCCTGGGTTCAATCCCTGGTACTTCCTTAAAAAAAAATGACACCACACGTAAATGCACAAGAACAGCTTTGACACTTTGACAGTCTGTTATACTTTCAATTTCATTTGTGCTACAACCCTGCATCTCTCCTGTTCCATGCATTTTCACCCTCCCTGACACTATAGCCTTGACCTAACCAACCCCCCATGCTTGGACTGACCCATAAATAAATGGCCATGAATCATTCTAAGTGCTAGCTTGGCATTCTGTAGAAGCTCTAAATGTGACCCAAAGAAGCAGCAGGATCACAGGGCTTGGAGCTGCAGCTCTGGGTGCCACCTCCTCAGAGCACTGACCTCAGAATTCCCATCCCTTGCCTCCCTGTTGGTTCATGATGCATCAGCAACACCGACAGCTGAACTCTCACGGCACAAGCCCATTTCTGATAGACTTCTGCAGAAATGTTTTGATTAGATTACAATATTTTTCTGTAAATCTGTAGAAGGTGAAAATGAAACTTCCAAACCTAATGACAAAGTCACAGGTCAAATACTAACATGAATCTACTTACTTAACAGTTGGGCCACAAAGAAGCTGAGACATCTCAACATAGAGTTCTGATCTTTTTCTTGAACTGGGAGTGGAGGTGCACTACAGTACTAAGTTGCAGCCCCCTCACTGCCTCTATTTTTTTTTAGTTTATTTTTATTTTTTATTTAAGTTAATAGATCACAATAGAATGTTACATTTAAAAAAACATGAGGTTCCCATATAAAGCACACCCCACCACCCCATCCCCATCATTTTTGTAAATTGTATTTCTTTGAAGATACATACATCACAAAAAAGGTTACATTATAAAAAAACATAAGAGTTTCTCTTATACCTCCCATCCCCCACCCCACTCCTCCCACATCAACAACCTTTTTCATCATTGTGGCACACTCATTGCACTCGGCGAGCACATTTTGGAGCACTGCTGACCACGTGGATAATAGTTTACTCTGTAGTTCATACTCTCCCCTGGTACATTTAGTGGGTTATGGCAGGATATATACTGTCCAGCATCTGACCCTGCAATATCATTTAGGACAACTCCAAAGTCCCCAAAATGCCCCCTCATCACATCTCTTATTTCCTCTCCCTGCCCTCAGCAACTACTGTGGTCACTTTGTCCCTATCAATGATACAATTTCTTCTATTAGTAGTCACAAAACGTTTATAGTAGAATATCAGTAAGTCCACTCTAATCCATATTTTATCTCTCCATTCTGTGGGGCCCTGGGATGGTGATGCCCCCTCCACCTCTATATCGAGAGGCGGCTTAGATTCCACATGGATGCTGGATGCAATTCTCCTGCTTGCAGTTGTAGGCACTATTAGTTTCCTGGTTTAGTGATTGACCATCTTCACCTCCCTGTTAGCTGACCTGCATAAGTCCAACAAATCGGAGAGGAGGAGTTGCAACTCTGCTGAGGCTCAGAGCCCAGCTGACACATGGACAGTCCAGAGATTTAAGTCTCCTGAATATACACCAATGTTAGCACCAACCGAAGTTTCAGTAAAAGTGACAGAAGAGGCATGTGTAGAAAGGTCACATCTAAATCCAACTTCATCACTCTCAGGGACACAAATTCCAAAGTAGGGCCCCCTGACATGGTACTGAGCTCTGCCTCTGTTTTGATGCAAGTAAAGCAACATACTTAACCAATAATGCCATGCCCCTGCCTCTGTTTTGATGCAAGTAAAGCAACATACTTAACCAATAATGCCATGCCCCTGCCTTTCTGCTATAAACTACTATCACCACAGTTTAGTCCTCACACTGTTTAAAATGAGTTCCTCACCACTAACTTTTCTAGTAAGACTTTGAATATAAGTTAGAGAGCGCTCTGAGAAGACAGAAGCAAGGATAGGAAAACAAAGTAATAAAATGCCCGGGTTTAATCATTAGGATCTGTGGAAGATAGTAAGTGGCTATTACTTACGGCACACCTCTCTATTCATTAAGCTGGAATAAAAACCAGCAGTATTAAGTAAGCTGTTTTTTAGGAGCTGATGGTGACTCATCTTCCACACAGGCTAAAACTTTTGGAGGAGCTTTAGAGCGTTTAGTAAAGCTATTTACCTGTCACTGGCCTCTCTTCAATTCCTTAGTTATGAAGTGATGTGTTTTCAAGCACCCCACGAAAAGAAATTAGAAAGAGACAAAGATGCATTGTATAAACAGGAAACAAATCACCCACATTCTGGAAACAACTTCATGGAGAATATCACTGCTCCATGCTAATTACTTTATTATGGATAAAAAGCTATATGATTGAATACATAGTCCTAAGTCATCATTGAATGTGAAAATCTACTTCTTCTGCCTCTAATGACTAAACAAAATTGTCCTGCAGAGTGATGGATAACTTTGTTTGTGGCAAGAGCATCAGCCAAATGCCTCATCTAACCAGAAAGAACGTAAATTTCATTTTTCACAAATGAATTATTGCAACAATTTTATTCTGGCTGTGTACTCCAATTTTAATGGAAAGCCCTTCTTCAAAATCAATCTCCACAATTTTGTTAGCCTGTCTTCATGTGAATTGCCAAAGCCCTACAGATGTGTACATGTGGGAACATTGTTGTATCAGTTATCTATTGCTGTGTAACAAATTACAACAAAATTAGTGACTTCAAGCAACCTACATTTAGTATCTCACAGCCTCTGTGGGTCAGGGGTCTGGGCTTGGCTTAGTTGAGTTCTTTGCCTCTAGGTCTCTCCCAAGACTTTAATCAAGGTTTCGACTGAGGATGTAGTCTCCTCGGAAGGTGTAACTAGGGTTGGCTCCATTTCCAGGCTCACTCAAATGATTGTCAGGGTTCAGTTCCTCGTGGGCTGTTGGACTGAGGGCCTTGTTTCCTCACTGGCTATTGGCCAGAGGCTTCCCTTGACTCTTTGCCACATGGGCTTCTATTTAGGACAGTTCTCAACACTGAAGCTTGCATCATAACAGAGAGCAAGTATGAGAGCAAGAGGGAGCATAAGCAAGACAGAAGACATAGTACTTTGTAACCTAATCACTTTTGTCATGTTTTCCTTGGTTAGAAGCAAGTCACTAGGTCTGGCCCATGCTCAAGAGGAAGAGATTACCCAAAGGAATGAATACCAGGTTATAGGGCTCATTGTGGGCCGTCTTAGAGGGTGCCTGCCCAAATGCCAAGGACAAAAACCTAAAATTATGAATCTACATGCTTCTATAGGTGCAAAGCAACAACATCATACCATACACTGGAGTTAATCTATATAGGTGGTTTTTATTCAAATAGACTTAGATGACAGACTGAGGGTCAAATTCTAATGCTGCAGTGCCTTAATTGTGAGAACTTTGGCAAGATATTTAACCTCCATATGTAAAATGGAGATAATTCCTACCTCACAGGGTAGGACAAAATAAAGTTTTTAACATGGTTCTTACTATATAGTAAATGGTAGTAGTAATAGTTGTAGTATTTTGTGTGACATAGGAGAACTTAGTGCTAGAGTCAGAGAGAAATAGGTCAAGTTCTGTTTCTGGCATTGACTTACTAACTGTGCGAACGAGGCAAGTCACTTAGTCTCACTGTGTCTGTTCAAAATGTGTTTTACTTCAGATAACAGAAAGCTACAATGGCTCAAACAAAGAAGGTTATTTCTCTCGAACAACCAGACATCTAGGGAAGACAGACTAGAGTTGATAGGGCTATTGTTACCAGAGACAGTTTCTTTGTTCTTGGCTATGTCACAAAAAAGGAATTGAAGGACACACCATAGGTAGGCAAGGGAGTAAAGAGTTTATTAAGAATTAAAAAAGAGAGTTACACACCCAACACATGGTTGTGGGCCATGATTCAGGGTCAGACATGAGCCGCCTGTCTAGGGGCTTCTGGTTTTATAGGCTATCATCAAGGGTTAGGATTTAAGCTGAAAATTTAGGACAAAGAAGAGGAAAATTCATTGGGTGGTTTGGTGTCTAGCAGTTTCTGTCCAGTGGTAATTGGCTGCTGGCTACTGTCCTTGAGCCCTGAGCTGGTGTGAGGAGTTTGCAAAGTACGTGCGTGGTGATGGTGGGGCCTTTCTATTTTTCTTTCTGCTGGGTGATAATGTTGCAAGTTACATTCCGATAATGCAGGGGCTGGGTGGGAGCTGCTAGCTCTCTTCTTTTTTTAGGAGGTACTAGGGATGAATCCAGGACCTCATTGATGGGAAGCAGGCATTCAACCACTGAACTACATCTCCCCAGTGAGAGTTGTTTTTTGTGTTGGTTTTTTTTTTTTTTTCTGTCCTGGGCCCAGGGATTGAACCCTGGACCTTGTATGTGCGGAGCTGATGCTAACCACTGAGCCACATCAGCTCCCTTGAGTTGGCCTTTGTTTGTCTGCTTCTTGTTTGTTTTTTTTTGCTCCTAGGAGGCAATGGGAACTGAACTTGGGACCTCCCATGCGGGAAGCAAATGCTCAATTGCTTGAGCCACATCTGCTTCCCTGTATGTTTTGTTTTTAGGAGGTACCAGGGATTGAACCCAGCTTTCACTTGTTTGTCTGTTTTGTTTTGAGGAGGTACTGGAGATTGATCCCAGGACCTTGTATGTGGGAAGCAGGTGCTCAACCACTTGTCTACATCTGCTCCCTGCTGGCTGTCTTCTGATAACTCATTTGGGTTAACTTGTCTGTGTGAGGTAGCAGGCTGAAGGCTGTGCCTCAGGATTTTCTTCCAGGTGGTGTCTGTGTAACTCATTGGGTTTTCTGCGCCTCCTCCATAGGTCCCTATTCTTTATCCTGCCTCATTACTGGGAACCCTGGCTTGCTCTTTCTTTTCATTCATCCTTGGTGTATTGACCTTTGTTCTCCAGCTGGGTCCCTTACAGTTGCAGGACAGGCTGCTCCATCTCCAGCCTCATCTCCTGTTCCAGCAGGTAAAAGGAAGCAGAGAATCCTAAAGATAATGGTAATGAAAAATGTTGGGATAACAGGTATGCAGGAGCCCTGGAGAGCAGACAGTCCAATTTAGAGGATGACAAAAGTATCTAGAATAACTCCAAGAAAAAAAAAAGATTTAAACTGACAGGCTACATGAAATGATTAAAGTATATGGAGAGAAGATTTATGGTTATGTCAGATGGTCAAGGAATGACTTCTTATTGGGAAGATCAAAAGCTAGATGAACAACAACAAAAAAGCAAGGCAATGATTAATTCCAGGGAAAACAAAAAGTTGTACATGAAAGGCAATGGAATCACAGGATACTACAGGGATTAACTGTACATCATACTGTGATTATGTATGAAGAGTATTTATATATCCACACCACTGAATATTGACTTAGCCAAGAAGTAACTATTCCAGAATGATGGGAGAGAGAAAATATGTGTGTGTTTCTGTGCATGCATGTGTTGTGTGGTCATATGAAAGAGTCAAATGTTAATTTTTCATAATACTAAGTCAACAACTACCAGAAAAATTATGAGGATAGGCATGTTTTGCAGAAATGCAGAGGTAAAATCTTAGAGGAAGCTGCAATTGGTTTTCTCTGGGGAATGGGCATTCGGTAGGATTGGTTGAGTAGGGAATATTTTCTCTTTAAATTTTGTGCTACTTGAACTTGTAAATTCTTTTCAAATATCACTTTTGTAAAAATAAATTTTAATTAAAAGAATAACATAAAAATATTAAAAACATTTTCAAAAGAAGGTTCAACTGTAGTCCCACCCTCCTAATACACCTACTATTTCATTTTGCAAATTAATTTCCAAACTTTGTCCACATACCTTTTGTATTTTTATATTTTTGCAGTTCTGTAATTTGTTGTTCCAATTTTCCATTTTCCCATTTGTCAATTTAGTATTTTTTTAAAGATTTATTTAGTTATTTATTTTTGCTACTTCCCATCCTACTGCCTTGATGTTTTTGCTGTCTGTGTTGTCTTCTCATTTTCTCTCCTCTAAGATTCACTGGGATTCAATCCTGGGAACCTCTGATGTGGAGAGAGGTTCCCTGTCAGTTGTACCACCTCAGTTCCTGGTTTCTGCTGTGCTTCACCTTGACTCTCCCCTTGTCTCTCTTTTGATACATCATCATCTTGCTGCATTACTCATTTGTACGGGCACTGGCTCATGACGTGGGCACTCACACTCACCATGTGGGCACTTGCGCTTGCCACACGGGCACTTTTGTGGGCATTGGCTCACCATGTGGGCATGCTTTCTCTTCTTCTTTTTCACCAGGAGGCCTGAGGGATCAAACCTAGGTCCTCCCATATGGTAGGCAGAAGCTCAATTACCTGAGCCACATGTATTTCCCTAGTATTGTTTTTTTATGTTTAGTGCTAAAAATTGTCTGGTGATATCACAATTAACCAGTCCTCCATTATTAAACATTTATATGGTTCTCTTGTTTTGGATGATTGTAAACAATATACTCTTTGTTCACATAGTTGAATTTTGGTTTTGCTTTGCTTTGTTTTGCTTTATTTGTAGTATTTATTTTAGCAGTAAAATTATTACATTGAAAGGAGGAGACATTATATTTCATGGTATGTGTTATATTCCAAAAATATTATATAAAAAAATACTATCACTAATTTAATAGTTTACCCTATCTTAAGCAATCTGAAGCAATCTCAGCTTAGGAACCTGGTAGAGCAAAAGCAAAGTGAATAAGAATTAGATTGTCAGCCCAGCTGATAATTAATAATTGAATTAAAATTAATTTATAATTTAGTAGTAGTCTATTTGCTAATTAGATAGGTATAAAATGCTTCTTCAAAATTAAGTTTGCATTTTTTGTTTGGTCAGACGGGCAGCATATATTATTTACTCTACGTATTCTCTCTAATCAGTTTCTTATATTCATTGATATTTCATTTTAAAAGATTTTATTAACCTACATGAATATCTAGTTGGTAAAAATAATATAAAAGACTTTTCTAGAAGCCCTGTGTTCCATAGTTATATTCAGAAGTCGTGAATAAGTGTGCCTTTACATGCTCACAGTGCTAGGGGCATTGTTGCCATCATAAGTTTAAGTAAACGCTACCTTGGAGTTGAAAGTTTATAAGCTCTGCTATTGCATGTGACAGACCTGTTCACTCCCTGTTCCCTGACAAGAACTCAGAGAGTAAAATTATGGAGTCAGCACTGTGGTTGAATCCCCACCTCAACTCTATGAAGCTTGGTACAAATAGATGTGGCAGGGGAATGGGATTGAAAAATTAACGATTAATTTAACTTTTTCCTGGGAAACCCTTAGGATGAGTCATGTTTCCTTCTTCCTAAGGGTTTCCCAGGAAAAAGTTAAATTAAGTATTCTTTTGTCTGAATAAGGGAGGCCTAAAAGAAATTCACCTTTATTTTAGGAGAATCTAGAGTTTCTAAGACTAGGGCAAGAGAGTGAATGTGGCCAGTCTTGAGATGGATGTAACCTGGTGCTCCACTTCCATGCAGGGTCCCCAAGGAGAGGGCAGGTCCTCTCGAAGTTCAGTAACTGATCTGAACACAAAAGGTGCAATGATATAACAACTAAATATAGTTCTGATTCTTCACCTACCTGGAGTTATGGCAGACTCCACAAAACTAAGGTCATAGTCCCCACAAAACCAACTTCACTTCAGACACAAGTATAGTGGTTCCCAGGCCACTTTGGACCAACTGACTACAAACTCGAGGATTCCCACCACACTCTCAAGTTCAAATAACTCACTAGAATGATTCACAGAACTCACCAAAAATGCTTTATAAGTATAGATTTATTATGGAAAAAAAAGTTACAAATCTTAAGAAGCCAAAGAAGAGACCCATAGGGCACCATCTGGGAGGGTTTCAAATGCTAGGCTTACTTGACCTCTCCTGGTGGAATCAGGACATGTCATCCTCCCTCCCAGCCCCAGTGATATGTATTACTAAGCATGGAAGCTCACTCAAGCTTCAGTGTCTAGATTTTTTATTTGGGTTCCATTATACAGGCATGATTGATTAAATCAATGTCTGTATGGTTGAACTCAATATCCAGCCCTTCTCCCTTCCCTGGAGGTGGGTTAATATGACAGGCTAAGAGTCCCAATGCCCTATTCATATCTTTGGTCTTTCTAGCTTGGCCAGCCCACACCCTGGACTACCAGTGTGGCTAGCCCCACCCTGTCACCTCCTTGGCATAAACTATAAGGTGTGGTCTGGGACCCACCACAAATAACAAAAGACAGTTCTTTCATGGGAAATTTCCAACATTTAGAAGGTATTTCCCAGGTACGAGGGACAAAGTCCACCCAACTTCTTTATTACACACAAAAGGTCTGGATGGATACCAGGGGCATTTGAGTCATACAACACTGAATGGACAAAATACAGTGGATGCTAAAATGGGAATATGAAGCAGTGAAGACCAAGAGCCTTTCCTCAAATTTCTTGTATTGAGTTTGTCTTCTTGGAAGTCCTGTATAATTTAGAAGAGAAAGGGAATCATACTGATGGCCAGTATTGGATCATTTGTCAACCCTAATAAGTGGAATTCAAGCTTGTTTAAATTTTATTTTGGAAATATCTTTAATTTGATGTTTGTTTTTGTGGAGAAAATTCCATTTCCCTGAGCAGTGTTAGAGAGATACATATCAATCCAGCAATGAATATGTAAGAGGAGTGAGGAACCACAGCTAGAAGGTTAGCTAGAGAAGGGCAGGGACCATGTCCCTCTTGTTTCCTGACCTGATTTCTTGAATGAATGAAACATTATTTGAGACATTGAGTCCAAAAGAGTGGGACTCTTCATGTTGCTGAATAAGGAAATAGACAGGCTCAAAGCATTAAAAAAGATTAAATATTAGTCAGGGGTTGATGGGCTAGAGAGTGGAGAGTGTTCCAGAGGTAGGGTCAGAACTGAGGTAACTGTGCCCATCTTGGACCTTCTTCCTTCTTGTGTCTCTTACTCTCTAATTTATATGCACAGAGTGCCTTCTTATCTGATATAACAAAAGACTGCTTCCTTTGCTGCCTCCAATATTATCTAGCCCTATTCCAAGTAATGCAAACTTCACTTTATCCTGGGCATATAGTAGATCATCAGTAATCAAAAAAATTACAAGAACATGTAGTGGTAGATGATGGGTGCAGTGACTCAGTTTCAAATTTCATTTGAAAGTTTCTGACAAGGAATAGTGAAAGTCTAAGCAGTTTTCTAGTGTGTTGTCACTCCTCCTGGTCAATATGGGATAGTAAAGCAATTAGCTTGTTATTTGCAGGTGGTATAGATAGCATAGTTGTTAAGAGCAGAGCTCTGGAATAAACTGTACTCAGGTGTGAGACGTTCCATCTATGATCTGTATGACCTTCGGCATATTCCTGATCTTCTCTGAGCCTCAATTTCAACATCTGTAAGGTGGAAATAAAATGATAACAAAAGAACTTAGCACACTTCTCAGGGCATGTTAAACTCAGAATCCATAATTATGCTATTACTATGCCCCTTAATAACATTTTTTCTTCTTTCTCTTCTGTCAATAGATGAATGTTGCTCAATCCTCCTTTGTGCTTTGCCTTTGATGTCCAATTTTTAAGTGAAGAAATATTTGTGCAAAAAAGGAGAATAGAATTTAAAAATAAAGAAAACGGATTGGGGAGCCTTGAGTTATTTGCTAAATGAAAAACTAAACTGTTTTGGAAACCTCTCTACATCTAAATGTGATTTCTTCAACACAACTCAAGACATGCATTTCCTCAAGGCCCTTACTCCAACTCCTGGCTCTAATGGGCTGGTGGCTGAAGCTTACTTTGGCTTCCAGGGTGTGGTTTGTGTATATGATGTATAGTCTGCAAAAAACATAGGGCTATTTTCATTTTAGAAAATGAAGAATAATAACCAGCAACTGGCCCATTAATAACCTTGGGTGTATGGAACAAAAACAAATTCTTAGATAAATTTGTGATCCCATAAATATCAGTTAAGCAGTAAACTTCCATTTTCAAATTAGTTAAGCTTCTAAGGCCATAAAACACTTTTATGTCTCCCACTTTCAGGAATATCCAGCTGGGCCTTTCTCATGCATTCAGACAACAGCAGCCACAGTCTTCTTTTAAACTAATCTTGTTTTTACAGTATATTTGTAGATGACAGATTTGTATTAATACTCCTTACTTGAGGATATCAGCATAAACTGGTGACTGCTAAAGTGACATAGCTAATATCAACATATCACATGTGTGCCACATACTTATCCTTTCTCCAGCCTGAGTACTCTCCTGGGGTTGACTATTTTCACTTTGGATTTTCAGTATGATTTTTCTCTTCTGTGTTCAGAGGTGGGTTTAGCCTAGAAAGGTTGCCTTTTCTGTACTGAAGAGTAAGAAATAATTGCTTTTGCTTAGTGATTTATAGTTTACAAATATTTTCTTGTCTTTTTCTCTGTGCCCTAAATCTATATCTAAACTCTTTAATAGCTATCTTTATCCCCAGATGAAGGAAAGATTTAAAGGGGTTAGGTCATTGCTGAAGGTTGACGCTAACGGGAGGTGTTAAAACTCTAAGTCAAGCCTGGATCTCAAGGCTCCAAATCTCACATTGTTTTCATTATGAAAGAGAAGGGAGCATAGCTGACAAAGATGCACTCTGCTCCCACGATGGTGCTATGGGCTGGTCCTTAAAGGGGAGACTCTAGCATGTCTTCTCAGTGCCTGGAATTCTCACTTGGCGCTCAGTTCCCATTGCAGATGCTCTATATTTTCTTTTCTCCTCCTCTTGCTGCTGTCTAGAGACAATCCTCTATCATGATTTTCTTAGTTTGGGTTTCCTCAAAAAAGACTGTGAGATCAAGTTTTAGGTGAGAATATTTTATTTGGGCAGTGATTCCACATAGCATAGCAAGGGAGTGAGGTGGTAAAGCAGAGAAGGGAGGAAAATCAATTACGTGCTTCAATGAATGAGTGACCACTGGGGCAACCAGGGCTCAATTTCATGAGTACCCTTTATAAACCCCACATCAGAAGTGGCCCATTGAACACAATTCCTATCCCTCTTTGATTGAAGTTTGCTCCTGGGGTCATCCACCCACCCTGCCTTGTCCCTGGGCTCAGCATACTTCTGTGGCCAGACAAAGCCCTCAGGTAGAATTATAGTCAATGAAGATGGGAAACCACCAGCATGTATGGTTACTGTTCACTGAAGCTGCAGTTTTTACCACTGGCTCCATGGTCAGAGGGCATATGGTGGTTGTGGTGGTGGTGGTGGGGAACCTGCCTGCTATAGACATTTATTGTTTAGTGTAGACTCAAGTCCTTTGATAACCCCTATTTCACGGTATTTGGTATCCTATCCCAGGTCTCTTGGTGGCAAGTGACAGAAAACTGAACCTAAACTGTCTTAAGCACAAAAAGAATTTATTGGATCATGTGGAAGGAAAGCCCAGAGCAGAGGAGAGTCTGGCTTCAGGGGCTGAATGCCACAGGTGCTCCCGTACCCAGTCATCTCTATTTCCTCTTTGTCATAGCTCTATTTTCAGAAAGGCTCTCCTAATTCAAAAGTGGCTGCTAACACTGGGGAGAAGTGGATCCTGAAATGAAAATCGAGGCTGTCTCCTGCAAAAGGGATAATAAATGTTGAGAAGCCAAAGCACACACTTTCAGTTCAATCAGTACATCTCAATATTTTTCTCTAAGCCTCATCTCTTGGAGGGATTTTAGGTGGCAGGGACCTGGAATAAGAAAGGGGAGAGGTGGGCAATGCTCACTACAATATAGCCAGGAGATGGTGGACCCTGTTCCCTGCATGAGTTTCCTGGTTTTCTTGGCCAGTGTGTGGCTCCTGATATGTGTGTGCAGGAAACTCCAAGACACAGCCAGCACTGATGCAGTTCAGAAACAGCACCCTGAGCACATGTTATGTGCAAAGCTTAGATCCTCTGGCTTGTGGTTACTCCCCCTGGCAGTTCTTCCCCTAGGCCTCTCCTCCTTCATCCTCTGCTCTAGGGGTGTCACAGCAAGCCCTTAATCCTTATCTGTCTCAAGAGAATGTCATCATTGTATGTAATTTTTAAATTCGTGTATCACCCATGCATCTGCTAATCCAGTGGACCATTCAGGCATCATTTATCGAATGCCTTCTACATGCCACAGAAGAGGAGGCAAAGACCGATGGACACATATTTTGCCTGCAAGAGGGTGAAAGTCTAGAAGGGGATCTCATATGAAAATATAGTCAAGACCTATTTGGAAATATGTGAGAAAGAAATTAACAAAGGCCATTAGTGATGAATAGGTAAATCTCTACTCAGTTTAGAGAAAAAGTGACCTCCTGGCACCTGGGGTGAAACCAAGCTGAAAGCTGATGGAGGAGGGGAGTAATTAATATTAAATTAGCATTTCTGTTTTCAAATACTCAAAAATCTAGATGTGGTCAAAGTTCTTATTCCAATAAATTAAACATATCTATTCAAAATGACAGTTCTTTATGGTTGATGTCTAACCTCATTCTCTAGGAATTTGCTTTTTCTGTCGTACCAAAGTGGAAATATTTCATTTAATTATTTTACCTGATCTGATCCTGACAGGACAGATGTAAACCTTCATTCTCTAGTAAGGAATTGATCTACTGCACATGAATGAGTTGGTGGAATAGGATACTCTATGGGATAGTTGCCATCCTTCCAGTCCAGGAAAAATTAAAGGCAACATTTGGAGACAAAATTAGCTTTTAAATTAAAGACTTAGTGAAAAATAATATTAAGAACAAATCATATCATTAGACCATACACCTTTCTGGAGCAGGGACTGTGGCTTATTCCTTCATGTACTGGCCCCTACCCTTGGTCCAAGACCTGGCACATAGTAGGTGTTCAGCAAAGACATACGGAATTAATTCCTTGGATCTTTGTGAGGATGTAACCATTAATGGGGAAACCGTCTGTGTTCACTAACCACCCCTACCTTTCTGTAAATTCCTAAGGAGCAGAGGCCAGATCTAACTGCTTGGTTCTTCATTGCATCTATGTGCAATGTCTTACACACAGAGGGCAATTTGGGACATTAAAATTTTCAATTACATCTTCCCATAAGGGACAGTCTTCAAGTGAGCCTTACTTTTCCTGAACCATAAGATAAAAAGGTGGAGAGAAGGGAGATGATAATATCTACCCATTTCATAGGACTGGTAAGGGTAGCAGGAGATAGTATGTGACAGCAAATAGAAAACTACTTGGCACATAGTGGGAGCTCAGTGAATGTCAGCTGGATCTGTAAACATGGGTAAATCTGATTTTCACGTCCAACTTTTGTTTGCAGGTGACATTATTAAACACTACATAACTGATGACTTCTAAACATATTTCCAGTTTCCCTTATTTAATATTTTAGCTGCTGCTCATTTTGTAGTTGAAGGCTTTGAACAGACCAGGAGAGAATATGATTCCACACAGAGAATAAATTGAGAAAGATCTGTCAAAAAGGAGATTCCAGTAGGTATTCCAGGTGCCTCTTCCAGTTTGCCTTCACCCAGGTGGTACACCCTGAGCTGACCGCTGAGAGGATTGACTGCTGACAGCTCACAATTGGCACCTTCTCTGGAGAAGTGTCCTTGGTAGATGGAGCTGCCTCACCTGAATTCCTGGGCCAGTACATCAACCCAATTCCCCTGCAGCCAGTGGGAGAAGTAAGACTATAAAAGACTCCTTTGCCTCACAGACAACTCTGTGATGTCATACAGTCTCCAGATCTCCCCATGGGAGGGGACAGAGGCTGGGCTAGACTTCGGCAGAAATGTCATCTCAGCTCAGTTTCTTCCCGTGCCCTATTCTGTTTCCCTCACTTCCTTAGAGGTTTCTCCACGGCACATTCCCCCAGTAAACATCCCAGTTTCAGGTTCTGCTTCTAGGAACCACAACCTAAGTAAAAGAGAAACTCTAAACATGCAATGTTTTGTTTACAGTGGTAACAGATATAGTATATATTCACAGTTGGCGTAATGTCTTTCATATTATCTTTCCCTCAAAATAATTCCCTTAGGGAGTTATTATTATTTGCCAGAGTTGTGTAATGAGAAAACCAAGACTCCAATTGCTTAATGAACTTGGGCAAGGTCATAAATATGGTGAATACTGTGAACATAGGTCCTCTGGTTCCATACCTTGACATCTTTGTACTTGATAACCTTGAAGTGTTTCTTTCTCACCTGATGCAGTTTTGCATTTGAAATCCTTGCTCTGTGGATGCAGAATCACTTGACATTGCTTTGCCATTCACTTCTAACCATCTGAATCTGCGGGATCACCTCAGATACCTTTAGACCAAAAAACAAAATGAAACAACCCATTTGAGATATTTGACTCCATCTAAATGTCAGAATTTTATTGCTTTGGGCACAAGGCATTGCAAAACTTATAAACCAAAGATAAACAATTGCAATGTGCTATGAAGGAAAGGTTATGATATTTCATATAGAACCGAATAAAAGAAAGTTTTTGCATATACGAATAAACAATGTCCCAGAACTTATTCTTCAGATGGGATTGTACCAAAAGAAATGTTACCTCCATGTCTATGTCAGAAAACATGTAACTAATTTTATATATATACTTACATACATACATACATACATACATACATACATATATATATATATATATATATATATATATATATATATATATAAGTACTAGTTAATATTACCACTAAGAAATTATTGATTTGGCTCTAAGGAAACCCTGTAGTATAGTTTGCAGGCTTTGAAAATTCTTGTTTACTGAGGTAAAGGAGGAATATAGCATATGTCTTTTATTTTTAAAGATTTATTTTATTTCCCCATCCCCTCCATTGTCTGCTCTCTGTGTCCATTTGCTGTGTGCTCTTCTGTGTCTGCTTGTATCATCCAGTGGCACTGGGAAACTACGTCTCCTTTTTTGTTGTGTCATCTTGCTGTGTCAGCTCTCCATGCATGTGATGCCACTCCTGAGCAGGCTGCACTTTTTCACATGGGGCAGCTATCCTTACGGGGCACACTCCTTGTGTGTGGGGCACCCCTATGGCAAGGGTGCCCCTGTGTGGCACTGCACTCCTTGCACATGGCAGCACTGCGCATGGGCCAACTTACCACATGGGTCAAGAGGCCCTGGGCATTGAACCCTGGACCCTCCATATGGTGGACGGATGCTTTTTTAGCAGTTGAGTCACATCTGTTTCCCAGTATATATCTTAAGAGTAGATGCCTGTAAACATAATTATCTTTATTTTAGTAATGATTTCTAGATAATACTACCTCTGGCAAATTCATAGCAAACTTTATCATCCAAGCAAATCTGACATGCTGGTCCAATTACAGAAAAATAGATATTAAAAATTTAAGATTTTATTTTAAAATAATAGCACAATCTTAGAGAGGGAGCGAGGGCTTAAGAGCTGGTTAGTTTACAAAAGAAGGTTAAAAGGTTTTTTGCCAAATTGTTGTTTTTCCACTTATTTGGTATTTATTTTTTGTCTTTATTTTTTCTCTAATGCGTCACTGCATTGTAATAAAAGATAATTAGCAATTGCTTTAGCTTTGAAATATTACCCATTACATTGTATAGAGGGATAATAATCTGACGTATTAGCTGATGTGTTTTTATTCTCAGTAAATAATTTTCTAAACCCATTGCCCTTCCATGTGAGTTGAAGCATCTCTTGACTCATGATCTGTCTGTTTAGGTACATCCTGGATAATATAAAAGTCAAATCTTGCCTTTTGAGTTTAAAGCAGACGTTTAAAAGAAAATTTATTGTGATAACACACACACATATACGAATATATACACCTACATACATATATAGCACAAAATTTGCCATTTTCAATGGCACTAATTACTTTTATAGTGTTGTGCTGAAATTACCACCATCCGTTATTAAACTTTTTCATCACCCAAAATGGAAACTCTCTACCCATATTATTCCCCTATTCTTCCCCTCTCTCCAGCCTCTGGTAGCCTGCATTCTAGTTTCTGGCCCTGTGACTTCGCGTATTTTATTTATTTCACATGTGAAGTCATACAATATTTGTCTGTTTATATCTGACTTATTTTACTCAACAAGATGACTTCAAGACTCATCCATGTAGCAGCATGTATCATAACTTGCTTCCTTTTTGTGACTGAATGATATTCCATTGCATGGCTATACCACATTTTGTTTACCCATTCATCTCTTGATGGATACTTGAATTGCTTCCAACTTTGACTACTATAAATAATGCTTCTGTGAAACTGGTGTAATTCTTCTGGGTATATACCAAGCAGTGACATTGCTGAGTCGTTTGGAAACATAGAGCAGCCTTTTGAAATACTTTGTAGATAGACAAATTTTGAAAGAAAAAACTTTCCAGTTGCAAGAATGTGATCTTTTGAACTGTTTAAGTCCTGAGGTCTCAGAACAAGAATTTTTAAACATTTTAAACAGGCAGAGGAAAACATCTAATTAGGCAGAGCGAATTTTTTCCTGTCCTCTCAGACTAGGTAGTAAAACTATTTTGTTTACTAGGCCTGATATAACAAAGAATCACAGATTAGTTGGCTTAAACAATAGAAATTTATTGTCTCACAGTTTTGGAGGCTAGAAGTCCAAAACCTAGGTGTCAGCAGGTCATGCTTTCTCTGACATCTCTAACTTTCTGGTGGTGGTTTGACAATATGACTCAATCCATACTTCTGCCACAGGGCCATCTGTCACCTTCTGTCTCTTCCTATGTCCATGCTTCTTCTATTTATAAGGACTCCAGTCATATTGGATTAAGGTCCAGCTTGGTTCAGTTGGACTCATCTTAACTAATAGGATCTTTGAAGATCTATTTACAAGTGTGTTCACATCCATGGGACTAGATATCATGACTTGAACATGTCTTTGTGAGGGGCATAATTCAATCCATAACCAAGCCCATAAGAAGTATCTGATTGGGACATAGTAGAGGAGTAAGTAGATCATCAATGGTCTGATAATGACTTGACTTTTACTCTCATTGAGATGGAATCCACTGGAAGATTTTGTGCGGTGTCATGATCTTATGCTTTCCGAGAATCACACTGGCTGCTGAGTCAGGAAGGGAAAGTGCGTTTGGAACAATTACAAAAGTGCAACAGATGGTTATTAATCTGTGACATCATTTAGATAGAAAACAGACTTTGGAACATAAGCCAATAGATTTTTCATGGGAGGAAGGAAAAGACTTTTGAGTATACTATCTCATAATTTCTTTCTCAAACAGTAATGAATGTAATTGCAGAATAGCAGCTGAAGACCGTTGTTACCCAAATAATGAAACAATTCCAATTAAGAGAGAGTAAGATCCAGCCAATGAAAGGGTCAGGTTTCCCTGGGGGATTTCCTTGGAAGCCAGACTTGATGCTTTGCTTTCTTTTCATCCTACACTGCATGTGAAATGAGAGTTTATGCTTCCTACAGCATCTGGAAATTGAAGCTGGGAATCTGGAGACCTGGGTTCTCAGTGTGGCTCTGTACAGCCTGGTGGAATGACCTTGGGGCACATCAAACCTACTCCAGCCTCTGTTTCACAAGTCTGTAAAATGCGGGGGTGGAATTGCCTCTCTGCTGTATTTCTCCAGTATGTTTGAAGGCCTGCTGAGAGGAAAGCAGCTCTCAATGAAGGGCATTGCCATTAGCTTTGCCCAAATTCTAAAGGAAAAATGCATTTCCATTGAAAGGGGAATGTGACAGATTTACATATGAAAAAGTAAAGGGATAGCTGTCCTATACCTTCTGTACATCAGGAGCAAGCCTTGTCCTCCCATTAGCATTTAGGAACCTCCCATGAATATACAGGCGTCTTTGTATAAAAGCACCATACACAAGGACTTGTGATGTGTAGCACCCTATGCATGATGACATGGATGAAGGTAGGAGCAGGGATTCTGGCATTTGAACTTGGGCAACTCTCCAGCTGGTGAGTTCAGAGAAGGGCTCTCTGAAAGACACACTGGGCTTCACTGAAACCCGAAAGGGGAGGAGAAGGAAGCCATATGCAAGTCTAGGGGAGGGGTACAGAAGACTGCTTTAGGAGTCAGGTGGCTGATGTAATGTGCAAAGCTGCTATATAATCCCCGTGGTTGGGCTCAGAGTTCACTTGCAGTGAAAGGTGAACAGTTGCCCATGAATTCAAAGCTTCTCACCTCCAAATCCTGCAGCTGTCTGCTTCTCTACTTGACAGCCTGCTCCACCCCTCACAGTGATCTGGAAATGTAGGGCATTTATCATCCCTCTCCAAGCAGTCCTCATCCCCAATGCCTCCACCTCCCCATTCTCTGTTTCCTCATTTTCTCAAAGTGTCCCCAGCAGGCCTGAGCCCCAGTTGACCTCAGTGTAAGCCCCTCATTAATCCACTTTTATGGACTTTTCTCTGGTCCCTGTCTCCCTCTCCCCACCACCTCGCTGCTTCCTTAGACCTGCCAAATAAACTGCTTGCATCCAAGTCCTTTACTTGGGTTTGCTTTTGGAGAAACCTAAACTAAGATCATAGGAAGTGATTAAAAAAATATGTGGGCAACTGAAGAGTGCAAATCCACTAAAAAGCATTGAAATTCATTTTTAGAAAAATAGCAAATAAGCAAAAAATGCTGTGCTAGCCATGCACAGGCAGTTCAGTGGTTCCAATCTTGCCTGTTTGCCGGCTTGCATTCCCTGGGCCAAATGCTTTTGAGGTCCAGCTGTTACTTTCTAGGATGTGTGTGTGATCTTGGAAGGAGACAATCCCCTGAAATATAGGAAAGGGGCACAATTTAAAATGAAAGGAAGAAAAGCGATCTGTGATATAATTCTGCATTTTGAGGCTTTAAGGATGCTCTAAGTCTTGATCTGAGATATCAAGATAATGCACAAGGCTGAGCTGTTTCCAGGCAGCCCAGAGTTTATGTGTGGGGACCTGGCACATTCCATAAAGAAGGTCTTTGAGTGACACTCCCTCCTCAACACCATCTTTTCCAGTCATGGTGCCAGTTTGCCCCACTAGAGGGCATTGCAGTTACAAAAACAAGAGAAGGGATGTCTTTTTGACCCAAACTATTAAATTAGGAAGCTCCCTGTATCAGGATTGTATTTCCAGTTGAGATCACAGGCATTTCTTTTATACTTAAATGTGAATTACACCAGTCATGACATGTTCTGGATGCTGGACTGGAAATTTTATTCAAAACTGATCACCACTGAATTGGTACTGTGATTTTCAGAATCAATGAGCAGGTCATACTGATATTACATTTTCTGACTGCAGTGAGGTGGACCTCAAGGCTGAAGATAGGGTAGGAAGCTCCATTCTAGCATCTCGAGCTTAAACAAGTTGTGTAAACTTCTTGTATCCTGGATCCCTAATCTGTAAATTGAGAATAGTTGACTACAGAGAGTATTTGATAAATGAAAGGTTCAAGGATTTTATAAATTTTAAAGGATAGCAATCATTTGAGGGGAGGGTGGTGTTATTAAAGAGATTGAGTATATTGGTCTGCAAATGACTTCCTTGATGAGTGACATGCTTCCTGAAATTCTGTTACTACATATTCATTCATTTGAATTGAATTGTCATTTCTTTAATGAGCACATTTTCCTGGAATGACAGACCTAACAAGCAGTTATAAACTGCCAGCATTTTGGTGTGCTAATTTTGGGACTTGGTGCATTTGGCTGAAAGAAAGACCTAAGATATCTTGGTTTAGGCAAATGTAGGAAGGAGACTTTTCAGCAAGGGGAAGTGACTCTCTCCAGAGATAGAAGATATCAGCTCCAGTCTCTAAGGTAAATTTTGGCTGGAGGGGAGAATAGAAAAAGGGGGAGGTACTAAATCAGAAAGGAGATTACTCAATCTCACAAGTTTTCTAGGAGGGGTCAGATTTTAGAAATCTTCATTTATTAGACATTAAGATTTGATAAATATTCCCCTTCTCTTCTTTTCATGTGCATATGAGGATTGTAATTATCTGACCCTTTGAAGTTAGATTTAACCATGTGACTTGCTTTAGCAGGTAAAATCTACTGGCATGTCAATTCAAAGTAGAATACTTTAGAGGCAGGGTGTCATTGGCCAAGCTCTTTTCCCCTCTGTCTGCCCCTGTGTTGCTGTCAGCTTGGGTCTTGGAAAAAGGGTAAAGTGGGGGCAGAGCCACCACCAGTAAAACACGTGGTGCTGAGCCACTGAAAGGTTTGGGGGTTATTGTGACTTCAGCTCAAAATATCCTTTCTTGACTGACACAGAGAAAGAACTTAGAAATGGGAAGATAAGCTACCCAGAAAAAAAAGGAATCTGGCACAAAGCTTGAAGGATACTCAGTCCCAAGATGACAACTGTGCAGCAAACATTTCAGTTGAGACCAAGAGCTGGAAGCCCCCTGCAAGTCAAGAGAAAATTTTGATGTAATAAGGGAGTCTCATTACAGGGAACATACCTTCTAGACCATGAATTTTATTTTAAAACCTTTTAATTAAAAAAATTAAAAAATTTTCACCTAGTCAAGCCACAAATTGATCTGTCTTTCTGATTTGGTTAAATGAGATTCCCAAAAGTAGTTCATTTCTGTCATCTCTCTTCATATTTGATATTGAGTATGGTTTGTTTTTTTTTTTTGCTTTCTCATGGGAGAAAAAGTGAAATATTTGAACTATGTGAGATGTCTAACTAATTCACTGCATCAATATGTGAAAGCTCAGGCTCTTGAATCAAATTAACTCTTTCATTTTGTAGTTGTATGACTTTGGGCAAATCACTTCACCTTTCTGTGTCTTACTGCTTCATTATGTGCCAAGAATGTTTCTGAGCCTTAGAATTTCAAAAGTGAGTAAGAAATATTTGGTATCTCTTCTGTCAGGATGTAGATTCTAGTGAAGGGAAAAAAGTGGATCAGAAAACAGGAAAAGAAGTGCTAGTGAAGGACAGTTCTCAGGGTTGTTGATGACATTACTTTTTTTTTTTTTATCATGCATCAACATTACTATCATTTTCTACTTGTGTTCTTGGCCATGTCACTTTCTTTGACATTCAGTGAAACAAGTTATTTCTTTTGTATCCTCCCACCAAATTTTGTGACACTTACAAGACCTTGCCTATCCTTGCATGCATGTAATCTCAAGTTTCCTGGGTCTCCAACATGCTGTGAATGATGTTTTCAGTGTTCCTGCAGACATAGGTACTGTTTACAAGTATTTGGAATATCCAAATAAAGGGCAAGCCAAGGTGTAGCCCCTGTTAGAAAAACTATAAGCACTTTCCTAGTCTCTCATTATATCTCATCCCAGGATGAGTATAGACTGGTTATTTTCCAAGCCAGAAGGCACTTGCTTTGCATTTGCTCTAAATCTATGCACTTTTAAAAATACCATGACATTTTGCTTCTGAGACAAAAGTCAAATGCCAAAAACAAAATCACCTAGACAGATGTGAGTATTAAAAACATAATTTATAAATGCAAACAAGATCTCCTGCCAAGATGCCAACACAGTTACCCAGTTTGCAGACTTGGAGATTCTGGGCAAGATTCTTCCTGCCTGCCCCACACCTGTGTGTTTGCTACCTTGTCAGGCACTGAGAGGGCTGTTACAGAAAGAAGCCTCCCACTGGCATCCTTTCCTATCTGAATGCTTAAACACAGCTGGTGGGCTTGAGGTTACACTTCTGGAATTTATTAAGAGAGAAACAGGAAGTGGGAATGGTGTACCATGCATCAGTTGTTCTGTGAATTTTACACTCCTGTATCATTTGGAAAACTGCACTGTCAATTCCTAGTGTCCACACCCCACTGTGGCCCCATGCGATCCCACCAAGGACCCAGATTGTCCCAGGCATAGTATCCCCTTCCCCTAGGAACAGCACAGGCCCAGAAATAGATGCTTCATAGGAGGAAGGGCTTCATCTTTTGGCCGTAAAGTGCTTTGAACATCATGGGGGTACAATAAGTACTTAGAATGAATGGGAGTTTCATATTGGCCCAAATGAAAGACCATTGCACATTGACATAAGGATATTGGGAGAGAGAAGGGTCCTATTTCCAAAGAAGTTGCTAAGCCAGTTGAGGGTAAATTTGGGAGTTTTGGAAGATATCTTTCCTGTCCTGGGAAGACAGACTCTTTGCAGAGTACATAGAGGGAAATGGGCATGAATGAGAGTCAAAGTCCTATTATATTGCCTGAGTCTTAGCCTTGCCTACAGGTGGCTTCTCTTGGAGTTTCTGGTTGCATTATCCAATAATTACCTTTTTACTTAAGCTGTTTTAAATTAGGTTTCTATTCCTGTGCTTTAAAAATCTGATTTTGCTATTCTTTTAATTCCTACCACATCCACCAACCAGATTATCCCAGTGAAATAGGAGAAAGGAACAAGGCCAAAGGAGAATGTCCAAGTTGAAAAGGCAACCAGATAAGCAAATGTATACTTTGTAGAAATGTTGGGTAAGCCCAGACTCCAAATGTGGCTACTTACTTATCCTGCTGACCACTTCCAGTCAGTCCTCTGGAGTGGACACTCTAGGTCAATTTAAACACAACCGCCTACCTCGACCTTCCTTTCCCTGCTGATAGCAGCATATGGCCTTTAGCTCCTAACTTGGTTAGTAGGAAGCAATCCCCGATGATTTACTGAGAGGTTAGTTGGTAATTGTTAATAGCAAAAGACTAAATTAGGGTTGGGACTCTAGGTCTTTGAGCTGAATGGGCAAGAATTCATACCTCTACTGTACTCAGTTAAGCCCTAGGGTCTCAGGATAAAGCTTCCCTTCAGTCCCTAGCAGTCATTTCCTCTTTGGCCACTGAGCCTCACTTTTACTGGGTAGCCATCTGGGGAACCTGGGTATATTTCAGGCTCTGCTGCCAACACCCTGGAAATGAGAAGACCAACCCCACTGATATCCCCAGTGAGCCCAGAAAGAATGTCTGTTATGTGTGTGCACAAGGCCACACATCAATTTAGACCACAGATCTTGTGTTCTAAGTTTTCCAGACCTTTACCAGGTTTGCAGGCTCATGCTTCCTAGTGACATCGGTTTTTTCTCTCTCTGAACACACGGTACTCCTAATCAAATACTTAAGAGAGGCAAGGTCCTGGGTGAGCATGTATTTGATACCTCAGTACATTTTCGTCAAACTCACAAATATAATGAGGTTGGATTTTTGCTTCTAATTGTGCTGGAGAAAGTGGAACTCAGGGCTTCAAAGTCACAGCTCAAGCACTTCATATATGACTTGAAAGTCTCTAAGTATGATCTGAAAGAAACCCTCACTTATATCCTGGAGCCACAGAGCAGAGATTTTTTTATCTCCCCCCTCCCCCACTTTGCAGCTTTTTGCTTGCTGTCTACTCTCTGTGTTCCTTTTTTTGCATGCTCTTCTGCATTTTTGCTTGTTTTTCTTTTTATGGAGTCACCTTGCTGAGTCGGCTCTCTGCTGCATGCATGGGCCAGCAGCACTCTGCAGCATTCAGAGCAGAGACTTTTGAAAACCAAACCCAGGGTCTCATCCTGTGAGAGGCTGAATTACCACACAAGTGGAATTCCTAATCTTTCTAAGTGTCTGCTGTTAGTTACAACAATGATGGGAAAGGAATGGGATCCTGAAAATTGGAATGGGCAATTTCTGATGTTCTGGCGTCATTGAACCCTAAATTCTGCTGAGTCTTCTTTTCCAGTAGAGGCAGTTCTTCCACTCCCATATGAGCAGGTTAGCCTTGCTTTTCTGTGCAAACCTATAATGACCTCTCCTGAGAAATCACCCCCCATTTGAGGACAGTAACTTTGGTTGACCAGACAAATCTCTAAAGGCGTCCTCTCAGAGAGTTACTTTACAAGACTCTGCTTATTCTCTTCAGGGCCCATTCTCACCACTCCTTTTTGCTTCTATACCTATAAATAGACTCAAGTCCCAGCAGGCCCCAAAAAGTGAGGTACAAAGTATGACCCATTAGAAGGTACAATTCAAAAGAACTGCAAGATTTTTCCAATTTCAATGAATATAACTCTGAGAGTTATTATGGGAATGATACTAAGGGTGTGTTATAATGGTGGTAGAAACATAAAGTGGGCCCAGGTTGAATTTGTTCGTATGGGCCCCCTAAGCAGAGATTCTGGACTCAGTGTTGTAGCTCAAGGAGCCAGATAGGGCTCTAACAGTTTGGTTGGTTGGCTGAAACATAGACCAAAAGGTGGCCTGCATTCTGAAATGCCAGAACTGTAGTGTACTGTAGATGAACATATCCAAATGATTAGGGAGCATGGAATGTTAGAGTAGACTTACCAAGTAAGACCTGCTCATCCATCCCAGGAGGGTCCAGAAAACAAGCCTTTCACCATGACTGTGAGAAATAAATTTTTGTAGGGAGTTGTAGCAACCTTGATGAGCTCTGAGGTCCTTTTTCTCTGTGGGTCAAGCAAGCATCACAGTGGGAACGGTGACACTGAACTGGGATCTTTAAATGCAATGGAGGTAATTGGATCTCAAAGGGGCCATGTGATGGCCCTTAACTGCCAAAGACAAGGTGGTTGTAGTTGCTGTAATGAGCAAAGAAATAATCAGAATAGTCTGACTTGCAGAGATCTGTGGTGATAGCTCGTTGATCATGGTGTCTCTAGAAGAATATGTGGGCAGTCCACTAAATTCTTACTTGATCTGTATGAGTGGAAGTGTTCTAGGTCAAACAAGCCAAAGTCTAACTTAAATCACCAAAACAGAGTCACAGCCCTTCAATCTGTTCCCAGACTTGAGATAATTTACAGACCCAGAGCTCCTTGAAGGAAGAATCTTGCTATACTACCTAAAATTTATACTGTTTATATTTTCCCCAGCCTTCTTCAAAGGGACCTATAAACTTTTATCAGGGAAACTGTGTATTGGGGAAAAGGAAGTAACCAAATTTTTCAGGGATTCCTGGACACTGACTCTGAACTAATACTAAGTATGCACTGTAGCCTGCCACGTCAGAGATGCGGCTTATGGAGATCAGGTGATCAATGTAGTTTTAGCTCAGGTTCGTATCACAGTGGCTCCTGTGGGTCCATGAACCCATCTTGTGGTTATTTCCCCAGTTTCAGAAGGCATATGTGGAACTCAGCGGCTGGCAGAAAGACACTCCTATACCTTGTTCTCCATGCTGCATACTGATCTACTTATGGAACTCTTCCATTTTACCTTCATTTCACTCTAAGTCTGTAGGTAAGGTCTTTTGGGTATCACAGAATTGGCTAAAGTTAGAGGTTCTGGAGTGTACGTATATCAGAGCAACCACAAACATGTTAAATATGTTGTGTTTAATATTGGAAATGTCTTTCAAAACTCTTTTGGCCATCAGCTGCTCACCCATCTCACTCTTGTTTCTCCTCTTCCTTCCCTTTTTTCCGCACTCCAATAGCCAGTTTCTTTCCTTTGTAGAGCAGTTTGCCCTCTCTAACACATTTCTTCAAGGTGTCACCTTCTCAAAACATTTGTCAGCCCAAAGTCAGTTTTCCTTCTGACAGGACTTCTGATTCCTGCTCTGTTGATGGTTGTTTCTCCCACATCACCAGTGTATACTTTATTAATTGTTATTCTCCCTCTCTCTCTTGTTCTCTCTCTCTGTAGGTGTTGGTATATGCATGCATGTGCATGTACCTTGACTTCACTTGGTCAAAATGTCTCTGTAGAGTTAAGGCTAGCTCTAATATTCCATTCAGCTCTAAAGTAATGTTTAGTATGTCTACTGGGTTTATATGCATATATAGTCTGGCATATGTTAGATTGTTAAAGCTTAGTATTCATTAGTACATTTGGTTGGAAATTTTAGTTGTTTTTGAATTTTAATATAGTGCATCTTCAGTTATTCGATGACTGTGAAATGTTACCATAATTACAGAATTATCTTGAACTCTGAAACATAATAAAGTTTCTATTTTTGTCTCTGAGTTCATTAGAAGAATTTCTGGATTAACATGTGCTAAATTAAGCTGATGGTTTATTACTCAATACCAAAGGCAGAAAAGCTGGCCCTCTGTGTTCAGGTGTACCCATGGATTTTTAGTGACTCTTAATATCTTATTGACCTGCCCTTAGTGGTCAGCTAAAAATGTGCTTCATTTCATGGTCAGTTGGTGCTGGGTCTGCTAGGGCATCGGGGGACAAAGACAGAGAGGCTCATGGTGCTACCTGATGGCATCATAAGTTACTATGAGATAATAAGATTTCTAGATATGGCATTAACTTTTTGAGCCTGCAGATATTGCCTGAACTGATCTTTCTAGATTAAACTTGTTTATTTTGCAGAAACGACAGCAATCTCTTAATCATATATCAGTATAAAGAAACACAGGCATGAGGAATTATTTAGAAATTGTTAGAAAGTTTAATAAACTTTTTCCTGGTTTGATTTTTGTGAATTTCAGATTCTGCTTTTCTTTAAAAATTACCTTTCTTTTTGGTGAGGTAGAGTCCTCTCCAAAAAGTCTTACCAAGGTTTAAGTCATAGCACCAGATTTTTTTAGCTATTTAATCTCAGAAATGCAGCTCAACCTCTCAAGTCACCAGTTCCTCATTGATAAAAGATAATAATACTTATTTTGAAGGATTATTCTGAGGATTAACTAAAAATCAATTTAGACATTCAAATGATAAACACATATTAATGACAATCACTCCTATGCTGTCCCTCTTCCCTAATTCTCCTCCTCTTACCTTGCACCATCCAAATCTAAAATGAGTACAAGTAGGGTTAGGATGTCCTGGGAATATATAACCTTTCTGTTTCCACTAGCCCTGGCTGTGTCCAAGGGGATAATGGCAGACTCTCTGAATCTGCCATCTTGAAAGAAGCTTTCTCAGTCAGGGTCCAGTCAAGAAAAGGGAGCCAATAGTGGGAATCTAATCTGAGCAGCTATGTAAAAGGGTGTTGGAAAGGCTGAAAAACCAAAT
The DNA here is from genome assembly GCF_030445035.2 of Dasypus novemcinctus. Taxonomy (NCBI): domain Eukaryota; kingdom Metazoa; phylum Chordata; class Mammalia; order Cingulata; family Dasypodidae; genus Dasypus; species Dasypus novemcinctus. The sequence continues at coordinate 46,112,015 of NC_080698.1, read as the reverse complement.
GGTATAGGAGTTCAACATCTTCAGGAAGTGATTATTCCCCTTAGGCTTGAGAAACAAAGGGAGGAGGTGGTGTTGCCAGGAGACAGGGCTTCCCAGTGAGAATTAGAAACATGCGGGAGGCAGAGTCAGTGCCAGAGATGCTGTCCATAACCTGGAGAGAAGGGGAAAAATGCCTTGGCATTTCCCACCAGGTCCTTCCTTTGACTGCACCTAAGGAAGCTTCTGCCAGGGAAGGTGGGGGAATAATAGTTTGTGGAGTTGCCTTCTTATGATAAAGAGCAGAGCATGGGAAGGGCAAGGATTGGAGGGCAAATAGGCACAGACTGGCACAGCAGTCCAAATGAGGGAGGTTTCCCCTTCATGTGTACCCACAGTTTCTGCCTCTGAGACAGAGTAAAAAAAAACCTAACTAGAAAATCCTTCCAAAGAGTCACACCCTTCCTGAGACCCTTCCAAAGGGACATTCTAATACAAGTGAGCTAATGCTTGTTACTGCCTACAAGTGTGACCACACTAGTTAACTCACACCTCGCAGCAAATATTTTAGTACCTGTCATGACCTAAGAAAGAAAACTGGGACCGTGAAGAACTGGAACAGGGGCGGATTCGTTTCAGTGGAGGGGAGGAAGTCGGCACGTTAGCAATTCTGTTTTGCTGGGACGCTGCAGCCCTTGTGAAGCCAGAGGAAAACTGGAGTGTCTGTGTGTGTAATAGAGAAACAGTCCAGAAGCCAGTTTCCTTCAATTTGATAATCAGCTGAGAACACGTCCTGACTGTACAGGACAAGGAAAGGAGAGCAGAGGAGGTGCTCATCAGTGACTTCATTCATGGATATTCTCATTTGATTTAAGTCCACTCATCGTATTTTTTGAGGACCTACAATATGTTCTTGAGTGCCTCATATGTAGAAGTCAGCAAATGAGTTTTAGCTCTTCTTGCTGTTATTATTATTATTGTTGTTGCTATTATTATTGCTATTAGCAATGTGCAGTGAGATCATCCAGACTGAGAGGTGGTCAAAAAAAAGAAAAGCTTCACGTGGTTAAAGCATTTAAAAACTGAGTAGGAGCTGATCAGGTATCAAGACAAAAGCCCTTCTAGGCAGCGAGAGCAGCAGGAGCAAAAGCTTGGAGAAGTGGAAAGATTTCAAACTATTCCTGACTTCCAAAAGGTTTGGGACTTGTTTTAATCCTGGCCTTGTGAAACCATATTAGGGACAACAGGTAGGGCTAATAAAAATACTGGACACACAGTTAAATTCGAATTTCAGATAAACAACAAATAATGTTTATCTGATATTCAAATTAAATTAGCTCTCCTCGATTTTATCTGGCAAGCCTAAACCACAGGGCTAATCATAGATTACTTTTTTGCAGACCACAACATTTTAAAAGGAAAAAACCTCTCATTGCTAGCCCCAGGTAGGAAATCTGCAGAAACAGCCAAAACAGATGGCATCTTTAGAATAGCAGTTGACAGACTTTTAGTAAGTCTTTAACGTTGTGTGGGCCATATTTTGTCACAATTACTCCATTCTGCCCTTGTAGTGTGAAAGGTAATGTAGCTAATATGTCAGTGAATGAGCATAGCTGTGTCCCAATAAAACTTTATTTACGACAGGTGGCCAGCCTGCTACCATAGCTTGCCAACCCCTTCTTCAGAAATTGGTTCAAAGAGAACTTTTCCCCCTTATTGTAAAATGCTAATTACCAAAGTTTAACTAATCATTAACTGTTATAAGGCAAATCAGCAGTCAGACAAGATATTGTTTATTTCTAAAGTAGGAACAATGGCACAGATGCTACTTACCATTAAAATTCCAGTAAATCAAAAGACATGTGATGTAACGAAACCTGAAATGTTGTCTTTCCAGTGCACAGGCAAATTAAGCCTCAGAATCACTTTAAAGCTCTCTCTCTCTCTCTCTCAAATGTCATTGGAGAATATTTTCTGTAAATACCACTCAGACTATTGATGAGTCTGGACAGTGACGGATTGCCCTGCTTTGAAGTAAGAAACAGCAGACAACTGGGCATAATGTCTGGGTCAAGAACCATGAAAGATACTAGGGATAGAGAAGGTCCTAAGAGAGCTCAGCTTTTGCTCTCAGGGGTTGTCTGAGGTTGTGGAAGAGGAACTGCAAATGAATACTTTTGGAGAGGTGGCTACAAGCATTTGCCAACATATTATAGCTGTCCTGGCCCCCACTTTACTAGCCTCACTAAGCACCACTTCTCACTCTCTTTCCAGGCATTATCAATACTTAGTAGTTTTGTTTTTGTTTTTGCTTATTTCTTTTAACCCATGCCTCATTCCACAGAGGTGACTCACAAGAAAAGCATAATAAAATGGAAATTGAAAATCAGGTTCAGAGACACTGATAGGTTCAATGACACCTTGTATCTGCCCACCCCAGTCTTGTCAAAGGCAACTTATTCCATGTTTTCCCCCATATCTTATTCAGCTTCTTTATAAATGGCAGCAGTGGAAAAACTTCCTTGAGTTCTAGCAGGATTGCTTTTCCTTGGGGTTGAAATGCAGAATCACTGCTTTGACCCTTGCCTTTGAGTGAAGCATTATAAAGGCAAGTTAGAGATAGCATTCTGTGAAATTGAATTTCATTTGTAATAAACATTAAAATAAAATTTCATTTGTAAAAAAAATAAAATGATCACCCTTTGAAATATGCTAGAGTTTGGACTGTCGTTCCATCATTATGTGGTAAAAGAAAGACAACTTTGGATGTTCCGATGTATTTGGACAAAGTACTTCTTATTATGTGATAAGTTCTTTAGATATGTATTGCTGGTACAAGATACACAAAGAGCAAACACACACACACTCAAGTATATGATTCTTTTTCATGTGTATGCTGACTCATGGAATATGAGTTACAGTGTCACGATACACCTCGAAATAGGTGCTCATTTAATTTTACTATTACCTCAAAATGGGGATCTTTCCTTCATAAATGTAATATCCAAAGCTTTGATTCTTTTTTTTTTTTTTTCAGTAGTGGAAAATAGAACTCATCCTTTGCTTTCCTTGGTGACTTCTCCTTTTTTGCTCCCCCCTTTTGCTTCTTTGAGCCACCTTTTTATGACCTTGGCTGCTGTCCCAGTTCAGGTCTCCCACTTATCTTCCCTGGATTTCTGCATTGGTCTTTTCCTACAAGCAATTCCACATGCCCTCCAGGGGGCTGACAGTCTAGCCATCATTGTGAATATGTATCTAGTGTTACTACCCCTTGGCTGAAGAATCTTCAGAGGCTCCCTGATGTTTTCAGGGTAAAGCCCCAACTCATCTGCTAGCCAGGATCTAACCTTAGAGTATCTTTCTAGTCTGCTCTCTTGCCACATCCCTACATGTACCTTTCTCTCCATGAAGAACGATCACATTGATTTCCAAATGTCCCATGCCTTCTCCTGTTCCAGGCCTTTGCTCATGCTGTTTCTTCTGACCTTTCCTTTCTCTGTCCTCCTACTTAAACTCAAGGAGCACAGTGTAATGGGAAGAGACCAGACTTTGGATTTGGCTCCACTAACTGAGCTAGTTAATAGTTACTATTTACTAGTTCCTCCATCAGCAAACATACCTAACTTGCTGGGTTCTTATGAGGATTAATAAGATAATGTAAGTATAAGCACTTGGGGACTTAGCAGTAGGTATTTAATAATTAATGGTTTTAATTATTCACAATATTGTTATCAATAATATCAACATTAACATTACTTTTATGTTTATTTGCTACTCCACTATGTGTTCCTTTCCTTGAAAACATTTTTGACATTTCAGGTCAGTATTGTTTCCTTCCTTCTATGGGAAAAATGACTTGAAAACCTCTCAAGCATTTCTGTTTTAGCCATCACCCCACAGTACTGGAAGTGAGGATTCAGTTTTCTTGTTCCTTCAGTGGACAGCACACACAATAGGGAAACAGATTTGTCTTGTTTGCCTCTTCTTAGCCAGATGAATGGGGGATGGAATGGAAGACTCCTCCAGGCTATATTGGATTTTGCCAAATAATTCATAATCACTAGCTCAGAAATACTCTCAAAGCCACTGAAATGCCTGTTTAGATATTTTTCTCAAACCATGTATGTGACAGTGAAGGAAGTGATAGGAATTGAAGTCTGATTCAAATGGCAGAATGAAAAGGAGATGATGGCATCTTCATCCATTGACTTCCAATCTTCTGTCTTCCACTTCATTCTCCATCCAGCAGCTGGGTAACTTTTATCAATGATAAATATGATATTGTCAGTTCTCTAAACACTCCATGGATTTCTTAATGAACTTAGAATAAAGCTCATACCCCATGGCCCAGTCAACACTAATCTTAATAGCCTCAACTCTCTCCACCTCTTCTCAATATTCCAACCACACCAAGCTTCTCCCCAACCCTCAGATCACCTTGCTTTTGTATCCAGCATTTCTTCTATTGGATATTCCCTCAGTACTTCACTTGCTACCTCCTGTTTACTTTTCAATCTCAGCTTAAATGATACTTTCCTGATGTCTAGGCTAGTTTTGGAAACTCTCCCTTAAACCCACTCTCTACCTCCAGTGACCCTGTTCTTCCCCAGGCACCACGCCCATCACACTATAAAGAAGTTAATTACTGATATCTATTCTCTTGACTAGACTGTAGACTCATAAGGACAGGGTACAAGTGTGTCTAGCTCACCATCGTATCTCCTTACTTAGCAGAGTAGCTGCTGTATTAATATAAGCTATGGGTGGGAGGCTGTGCATCTCTTCATAGATAACCTAAGCTGTGTGTTTCTGATGGTGGGAGCTGCAGCCCAGCTTTGTCCTTTGTAACCATGGCAACCACTCCAGTCCAGGAAAAATACAATTAATGTGAGCTCTATAAATTTTAAATATTCGAGGAAGATGCAAACCAAATATGTTAAAAGCTTTCCTGGAATGTATAAGGTTCATGTTAAAAGCTTACCCAGAATGTGGGAAATATATGTTATTTCAAACTTATTTTTTTTGTCTTTATTTTTTTTTTAATGTTACATTAAAAAAACCTAGTTCCCCTTTTAACACTCACTCCCTTCACCCCACTCCTCCCCCCATAACAACAACCTCCTCCATCATCATGAGTCATTCATTGCATTTGGTGAATACATCTCTGAGCATCGCTGCACCTCATGGTCAATGGTCCACATCATAGCCCACACTCTCCCACAGTTAATTCAAACTTATTGAACACTAAAACAAAGACCCATTTAACTCTTCCTCTGTATAAAATGAACTAAAAAATCTTATTTAGGGCTTGGGTTTTGGATAAGGAAGCTCCTGAGTATGGCCGGTCATAAATAAATTCTTTTTTTTTTTCCTTCCCAAAATAATTACTGAGTCCTGGCCTTTCCATATGCAATAATTGAACCTCTCTCAACTTCTACAACATTTGGGGGCTTGTCTAGGATTGCAAATGAAGGCCAGAGAGAGTAGCATTTTGCTACCCTTCCAGGTCTCCAAGAAAGCTGGGAGGATTCAGATGAACCCCAAATCTGGGTGCCCCTGGACTCCATTTACTTCAGAAAAAGATGTGGGCTCCACCAGATTCTTCCTGGTAAGAATCAGAGGCAACAGAAGTCTAAAGAAATTCTGGGAATGAAGAAAAAACTCCAAACATGGAAAAAGATAAGACTCCCTTGGGGGAGCATAGTGTCAGCAAAATCTAACTTTAAATGTTAGAAAGGGAAGCCTGATCAACTTCCAAGAGAACTCCAGTACCTCCAGAAATTCAGGAGAAAGCCATTCTCTCAAAGTCTGAAAGGAAAGAGAAAAAAGGGGGAAAAAACCTGGTGTTTAGGTTTAGCTAACTGTGTGTTAGCATCTGGTTGTGGTCTTCTCTCCACTAAGGTAGTGAAGGTTTGATTATAATAAAAAGGATGTTAATAGGTTCGAGTCCTAGCACATCCTAAAAATTAGTCTGGATTTTGAAAAGCTTGGTTATAGGAAAATGGATTGACTTTTGTAGTAAAGCTTGATCTGAGCATACTATAAAACAGTGAAAAAGTTTTAGCCAGAGTCTTTGTCTTCATGCTAAATTGCAAATGAGCTTAATTTGTAAACAGTGAGGGTAAGCAGAAAATCCTGTTTGTTTTTACTGTTGAAAGCTCTCTTTCTAAGATTTGAAATGGTTGCAGGCACAGCCTTGCCTGAAAAATAGAAATGGTGAGTCAGATTAATAAGCTTTGTGCTTCTGTCTGTGTCTGTTCAATCCTGGTGTTGAACTGTGTAATTATGTAAAGTGGTGAACTTGGTTAACCTGGAACCTTCCCTTGCTTTTGGCAAAGGAGTGAAATGATTGTAGTTTATTAATCAAAACCACAGAGTCTGAACATGTGTGCATGCTCTGCTGTCTTGTCCCCGGGTCCATCCCATTTGCTGGAGCTTGGATCTGTGACTGTGCTGTGCACCCAAGTTTATTAAAAACTGGCCCCAGTCAGGATGGCTAGTAAAACCAGTAACTTAAATCATGGCCTTGCCAGGGCGGGGGTCCCCCGGGAAGGTGCTGAGCCTGAAAAGTTCTTTTTCAAGCCCTTTTATCAGCCTGGAACTCAGTACCATCACCTTCTTTCCCTCCTCCCTTTAGGAGGATGCATAGCAGAAGCAGAGAGACAGGGGAAGGGGGGAGTGACTTGACCTTTCCAGTGAGTATACACCTTAAATATTTGTAAGCCACATTCCTAACTAATCACTTATCACATTCTGCTGCCTGAAAATGGGGAGATGAAGGGAGTGCTGAGCAGGACCAGAATAAATGCAATAAAAATTTCTTCCCTAGGATGTCAAGGGCCAAAAATTCATTTACTTAATTAACTTCTGCCCAGGTTTTCCTTTTCTGAATCTCTCTTTGCAAGTCTATGTAAAATGCTTTGACATGTTTTTCAAAAACTGTAGAATTGATAAAGTACCTTTGTCTAAAGAAGGAAGCTATTGCTTGGAACAATAAACCTCTAATCACTTGATAGCCCTTTTAATGGTTTAACTGGAAAACTGTCAGCAGTAAGTGTCATAAAAACTGCAAAGAGACAAACAGATAAATCTAAAGCCCAGAAACCTCATGTCGTGTCTCCTTAAAAATTGAGAAAATAAACCTCAAACTTCTCAGTTTAAACTCAGTTGTGACTATAAAAGGTGTAAATAGTAATCAAAATAAAACCACATGTGCCATCAATTAGGGTCAGGGAATTCCATGAAATGCTAAAGATATGGAATTCTTTTGTTTTAATCTGTGCTTAACTTTGTGTTCAACTTTAAAATCTGTGTTTAACTTATGTCAATTTGCTTGTGTCTAGAAATCATGGTAAAAGATAACTTAAAAATGAATCTTTAAATGCCAGTGATGGGAAACGGACTTGGCCCAGTGGTTAGGGCCTCCATCTACCACATGGGAGGTCCGCGGTTCAAACCCTGGGCCTCTTGACCTGTGTGGAGCTGGCCCATGCACAGTGCTGATGCATGCAAGGAATGCCCTGCCACGCAGGGGTGTGCCCCGTGTAGGGGAGCCCCATGCGCAAGGAGTGCGCCCCATAAGGAGAGCCGCCCAGCGCAAAGGAAAGTTCAGTCTGCCCAGGAGTGGTGCTGCACACACAGAGAGCTGACGCAACAAGATGACACAACAAAAAGAAACACAGATTCCTGTGCCACTGAACAACAACAGAAGTGGACAAAGAAGATGCAGCAAATAGACACAGAGAACAAACAACTGGGATGTGGGGGAGAAGGGGAAATAAATACTAAAATACCTGCTGATATCTTCATGGTAAAAGTGTAAAATAAACAAAGTCATTTGATATGTAGCATATTGCATTGAAAATGTTTAAAGATTTATAAAATCAAGGGATAAACTTCAACATTGTCAAACTCTCTTCTGCATTCAAACCAGACCTTGAATACATTGCAGGTAGTCCCTCAATATGAGTTATTGGCTAATTTGGTCACTGACCTTTCAAATAATAAAATATCTACTACTTTTCTGGTCATGCTCCTGAAGTGAATGGCAACTACTTTGCAGTTTTGAGCTCCTGCAGCAGCTAATAGTGGCTAACGACAGCCAAATGTACAATGAATATCATCTTCAAACTGGCACTGTTTCATAGTGCCAGAGAGCGCTATGCACCAGGCCAGTAAAATTTATTCCCTAGTTTCTCTCTAGAATCAGTGGTACTGCAACTTCTGTGAAGAACATATGAAGTGGAGCAATAAATACCAGAATACTATAAATAGAGCTTAAACACAATTGGCATTATGGCCTGCTCCCATGGAGAGATAACATGTAAAGTATTACAAACCTGAAACTTAAAACTATTAATTGCAAATCAGAATCCTTATGCATTAAATAATACATTAATTAGTAATAAGTGCTTTACCTTTATCCTGTTCTAAATATATGCCTAATAATTATAATGTTTTCTTTTCTATTCTAAATCATGTACATAAGTACATTAGACATGTTAAAATCCTGGTAAACTTCATTTTCTAAATAGTTAATAAACATATCTATAAAATAGAATAGCCATCTTAGCTAAAACCAATGGGACCAAGAACCCTTTTAATGTAAAGGCCACCAAACTAACTTAGGAGCAATCTCTCACTGTCTTCACCTCATATTGGGTAAAGAATGTGCTTAAGGCCATGGGCCACCAGTGGCTTACAGGTAACCAGCTAATTAATACCAAGCTTGCCACCCTACTACTCTGCTGGACTCTACTGTGTAGCAAAACAAGGCTTGCTTACTAACAATGGGTCACCTATCAAACAGTCAAAATTACCAGAATTATTCAATTAAAACCAAAATGTAAAAAAAAAAAACCACTTTATTCTGTAGTTCTGATCACTCCCATGCCTAAAAACTAAAAGAATTTCCAACTTGGTGCACTAATCCTGAATGAAACCAACTGTCCAAGAAAGTGCCAGTTCACCAGAAGCACCTGATGAAGCACATGAGTGCCAATCATTAAACAGCCTGAAATGCATCTTCAAAACAAAGCTAAGTACCTAATACTATCTATTACAATATCTCTCTGAACATAAAATAACTTAAAAAAAAAATATATATATATATATATACTATTCCCTACCAACTTTTAAAAGAAGTGTTGTCTTTGCAGGCACCTACCTTTGTAATCCAGTATCCTCTTTTAACAAATAGGTATTCCAAAATTCTAATTAAATTTGTTTCTTTCAGAATAGACATCTTATTAGCCATATGAAAACTTCATCCAACTTTATACAGAATGCCAGATGCATCTTCCTCCAGCTAAAATAAATAACAAAGTTTTTACACCTTGTTAGATAGGGACTACAACCCATGGCCAGCAGGAAGTAGCTACAGAAAAGAAATCATCTCCCTTCAGCACCCCTTTAAGATTAAAGGTGTAAACTCTCTAAGGGTAAAATAAAAATTAATAGATGGATCTGGAGCCTGGCAAGAAATCCATGTAAACACCAGTAACCCCCAAGATGGCTGCTAGGCCCCTCTTCCCCTTCAGGATTCTGCTGTCCAGAATGAGAATTTCTCCTGGGAATAGGAAAAGCCCCAGATGTTACCCAGGGACTTTGTCTTTAGGCTTTCACTGAGAAATTGATAAGAAGGGTAATCAATCACAACAACAAACAGCCACCCAGTTCATAACTTCAACAATAATTATGCCAAAGCTTAGCATGTTAAGCCAGCATAAAGGGGGGAAATGATGTAGGCTATGGGTGGGAGGCTGTGCATCTCTTCATAGATAACCTAAGCTGTGTGTATCTAATGGTGGGAGCTGCAGCCCAGCCCTGCCCTTCGTAACCATGGCAACCACTCCAGTCCCAGAAAAAACAATTAAACAATGTAAGCTCTATAAATTTTAAATAGTCAAGGAAGATGCAAACCAAATATGTTAAAAGTTTACCTGGAATGTATAAGGTTCATGTTACAAACTTACTTGGAATGCATAAAGTTCATTTTAAAAGCTTACTTGGAATGTATAAAATATATTACCCAGAATGTGGGGAATATATGTTAATTCAAACTTACTGAGCACTAAAACAAAGAACCACTTAATTCTTCCTCTGTATAAAAGGAACTCAAAAATCTTATATGGGCCTGAGGTTTTGGATAGGGAAGCTCCTGAGCCTGGCCAGTCATAGATAACTTATTTTTTTCCTTCCCAAAATTATTACTAAGTCATGGCCTTATTAACACTGGCTTCCCTGCCTCACTACCACTGACACCTGAGAGAATACTATGACGATGTGTGCATGTGATCTTTTAGAAACATGGATGTAATCTAGATGATAAGCTCATTTATTTCATTTTCCCAATTTTTATTTTAGTGTCTGTAATAATCATTTTTTCTTAAACAATTTTTCATTCATTAAGGCATCACAGATCCTCAGAGAATAAGACTTTCTATTTAGGTGATTTCTTTTCCAGATATATCTTCATGATTCACAGCCTTACAGATGTTGCTTAATAGATCCAAGACCTTCAGGGACTCCCAAATACTTATAGGAAGAAGGCCATATCTCTCAGTCTGGTAATAAGGATCCTCTAGCCACATGGTTCCAACCTCCTTCTCATTCATTTCTGTTTTCTCCACAAGACATAGATGGACTGAGTATGAGCTATATGCAAGCCTGTGACCTAGAGTTCTGTGGCAAATGTGGACATTGCTCCTGCCTTCAAGGAACTCACAGCTCTAAAAGAGGAGATAAAAATGGGACTGAATAAATATGGTATAATGAAGAAGAGGGAGAGATTATTTCTGGTTGTGTGTCTGTCTGTGCTGTATTGGGGAGAGACCACAGAGCTCAGTACTGGACATGTAGTGAAGGATGCATACACAAGATGCATGATCTGAGTTGTTCTCTTGTAAGGTTAATATAATAAGAAGGATTGCTGTGAATACAGGATGGAGATAAGGAAATACAGGGAGGACAGGACCTTGGGCGTAGCCAGGGGCTTTTAGTGGGAATTGGGAGTGGGCTATTGCCCACGAACGGAGGACTTGGCAGAGAATCAACAGGGATTGCAGGAGGGGGCTAAAGACACCAGTGGGATTTCCTGGCAGGAAGATGCTCCCAATATCTAAAAAAGGAAAATCAAGAGAGAGTTGAGATTTGCTTTGAAAAAGTTGACTTTAAGGACCCAGTATGTATTCCAAGGGAGAGGTCCAGTAGTGATGGTGAGTGTATATGGTGTGTGTGTGTGTGTGTGTGTGTGTAAAAGTTTGTTGGAGAGGAATTTTAATGACAAATGGGAGTATATGGCATAGAAAGGACAGTTGAGTCATAGATGGGAGTGTGATTGCTCGTAGAGCGTGGAAAAAGAATAACCCTCTTCCCATCTTTTAGACTCTGTCTTCAGGCCAGCAACTGGTTTCCCAGAGTTCTCCAAGGACAGGCTTTCCTGCCTTGCATATGCTATCCACTCCAGCTCTGTTGTCCTTTTCTTTTTACTGAATACACCTTATGACTCCTGAGTTCAAAAACTTTGCTTTAGCATTTACTATATACTGGATAGTCAGCTAGATGGATGCTAGAGGTTACAGAAATGGGTCCTCTGTACTCCAAGGAGATGTCTTTGAGATCTTGTCTGAGCTCCAGTCCACGCTGACTTTTTCTCCTGAAACCTTGGAGCATATCCTGCTCTGTGGCTGTCATTTAGCACAATGAGTCCTGGAAATTGTGTTTATCTAGATAGGACTCTGTGGCGTCTCTTCCTCTAGACAATGAACTTCAAAGAACAGACACTGTCATACTCGGTTTTGAGTTCCTTAGAGGTCTAGAACAATGCTTTGTATACAGTAGATACTCAATACCTGTCCTGGAAGTTATGTGGCTCTGCTTTTATTCACTGATATTCTTTTTCTGTTGTTATTTTCCCTTGTGTTTAAACTTACTAGTTCTTACATCTTAAGTTTCTAGTTTGATGACTCAAGTCTGGATATAAGTATGACTTGTTATGACTCACAAATTATAGAGAAAATTTTAATGGAGAGACATTTATGCTCATTTTGTCATTCAAAAAGAGCTAAAGTGTTTTCTATATCCTAAATATGTGAAGATGCTATAAACACTACTGTAAAGAATGAAGTGGTAATTAATCATCTAGCTCAGTTCATGTTTGGGAGTTTGGTGCAATTGCTCACAAAAAATTACTTTCCCTTAGTTACAGTAGAAACAACTTTAAGAGAAAGCTGGATATTCTGAAGATTTCTATGGATTTGAAATCAGGGAGTCATAAAAATCAGAGCTTGGAGGCCATCGTAGTAATTGTCTACCAGAAGGTAAATTGTTTCTTCTCAAGGGCCAAATATGAATGACTTGTAGAAGCTTCCAAAATACCATTTTGAAAAGGACTCTGTGGTAGATGTGGATCAGTGGGCATATATTATGAGGGGTGTACTCCTGGGTGAAGGTATTAATAGGGAAGTTACATGCTTGCCTTCTTTGGTAACATCCACATTCTAGAGATGAAGAATCTGAGTCTTGGTAAAAGGAGATTTCAGCAAACAAACAATCATTGAGGCCTACCATTTGCTGGGCAATTTACCATGTAATGTAAGCTTCCCCTGTACCTAGATAATTGGGAAGAAGGAACATGACCTGAAAGGTCCTTAGCACGTGGTAGAGTATACATTTACATTTTTACATGATTTCTTTGTACCTTTGAAAGAAGGAAGATAAACTAGTGCATTTCTTTTTTTTTCTTTTTTCCCTCTTTATTTTCTTCTAAATGTTGCATTAAAAAATATGAGGTCCCCATATACCCCCCAACCCACCCACCCCAACCCTCCCACATCAACAACCTCTTCCATCACTGCAGCACATCCACTGTACCTGGTGAATACATTCTGGAGCACCGCTGCTCCACATGGACAGTGGTCCACATTGTAGTCCACACTCTCCCCCAGTCCACCCAGTGGACCACGACAGGACACACAACATCCAGTATCCATCCCTGCAGCACAACCTAGGACAACTCCAAATCCTGAAAATGCCCCCACACCATATCTCTTCTTCCCTCTCCTGACCATCAGCAGCTACCGTGACCACCCTCTCCACATCACTACAATTTCTTCCCTTACTACTACCTCCCATATCACTACTTACAATTTCTTTCCCAGCAGAACACTAGTAAGTCCTCTCTAATCCTTACTCTATTCCTCCATTCTGTGGACCCTGGTATGGTTATGTCCAGTTCCCCTCCATATCAAGAGGGGGCTTAGATTCCTCATGCATAATGGATGCAATTCTCCTGCTTGCAGCTGTAGGCACTCTTGGCTGCCTGGTGTGGTGGTTTACCCTCTTTACCTCCCTATCAGCTGGCCAGGGTAAGTCCAAGACATCAAAGGGTATGAGCCACAAGGCTGCTGAGGCCCAGGGCTTGGCCATCACATGTATAGTTCAGACATTCAGGTCTCCTGAGTATACACCAACCCAAATGCCAACCACAGGTCTGGTAAACGTAAAAGAAGAGGCATGTGTAGAAAGGTCATATCTGAGTCCAATTTCATCACACTCAGGAACACAAACCCCAAAGTAGGGCCAAATGACATGGCCCTGAACTCCAGACCCATCTGCCATGACCATAGAACCTGAAGGTCTTTGCCGCCCTCAGGAGAACCAACACCTGGGTTTCCATCTACCTTGGCTGTCTCTCGTACCCTGCTGAGGTGTGCATAAGCATCACCCCTCTGATGACGTCCCAACTCTTTTTTGGAGACTCATAGCCATATACACTCAGTTGTCCTTTACATATCCCCTTTTTATCCAAAGTCCAAAAGCAGTTTTTAACACCTGATATTACATGTAGGCTGAGATATTCTGCCAATCTGAGTTGACCTCTTTATTCAAGGTATTTTTCTAGTTACATTATCAGCTGGTGCTTGGTAGTAATCCCTTGATACCAGGGAGGCTCATCCCTGGCAGTCATGTTCCACACTGGGGGGAAGGCAATGCATCTACATGCTGAGTTTGGCTTAGAGAGTGGCCACATTTGAGCAACATGGAGGTTCTCAGGAGGTAACTCTTAGGCACCCCACAGCTCTAGGCCTAGTTCGTATTTCAGGCACACAGGCTCATAATTGGAGCCATCAGTATCAAGGGCTCATCATTGGACCATCCATCTTTGTTGGTTTTTGCCATTGCACTTGGATGATTGTTGTTGTTCCATTAGGGAATGTGATAGAGCTCCCCTGGCCAGGAACTCAGCACACCCATCTGTCGTTTCCAACTGAAACCACTATGAAAATACCCAAACCTTTCTTTGTACCCTTTAAACATGCCCTGGAGAACTCCCTCCCAATTGTGTGCCCCCACCAATAACACCCCATACAAGTGCTCCTCCCCAGCCATAGTTGAACCTCTCTGCAGTCCAAAACTTCTTCAAAAAGGGAAGCCCAATATATTGCCAGTTTCCATTAATAATAAAATGGAAGATAGTGATGGGTTTAAAGTTAGATATAGAATATATAGTAATTTAGAAAAATTAAATAAAGGAAAAATAAATTGGGGCATCAAAAAATGAAAAAATGAAAAAATGAAAAAATGAAAAAGCTTTGTTTTTAACATTTTCCCTTTCATCACTGCTATAGGTGTTGCCCTGTATGTACAGTGGAAAGGCAATTTCTTCCATTTCTTCCTCAGTGTCTACCTCCTTTTTTTCTTTTTTTTTTCTAATTATTAAGTTTGTCTTCACATAAGTTTTAGAGCACAGTAATTCACCTATACAATATATGGCACTCCCACATATCCAACATCAAACCCTTTGTCCCTTTCCCAACAATGATCTTTTTGCATGTTCATATTATATTTGCTGCAACTAATGTACAGATATTGAAACAATAGCTTTCAAATATGGTTCCATTTGGGTTTACATTATGGTTTATATTTTAAATTATACAATTTTCTAAATTTTTAGTTATCTTATGTTTTACATTATGGTTTACATTTAGCCTATAGACTTTTATACATTTTTGGTGTAATTTAACGTGTCCTATGGTTTTGTGGAACACTTCCATTGCCCCACATTTACCCTTACTCCATATATTCAACACCTTTTTCTCCCTCCCCTCAGGGCCCACCATGACAATCAATCTTCCTTACTCAAAGGACCATATTCAGAGGTACTTGCAAAAATGTTGAGGGCTTGACATACTTGACTACCCTAACCCATTGGGAGCCACCAATTCTCTTGAGAGATACACATGTGATAACATGGATGAATCTTGAGAACCTTATGTTGAGTGAAGCAACCCAGGCATTGAAGGACAAATACTCCATGACCTCTCTGATATGAAATAAGTAAACCAAGCTGTCTCAGAGAACTAGAGATTAGATGATAAACTTAAAGGAAGTTGGGGGGTAGAGAAGGTTGCAAGCCGACACCTGCTTGGGTGAAATCTATGATAAGCTGGAGGTAAGTATTTGGGATAAAAAGGGGACATAGGGATACCTTTGGGTGGGGCTTTGTGGGGTTGAGGGGGGCTAGTAATGGGAGGATGGGTCAGATGGCTCAAGAAATTGGGGGGAGGGTAGAGGGAACATTTGAACATAGGAGATTTTGAGGTATGTGTTTGAAATTATAATGCAGAGAAAACTCTTTAGAAAATATAATACATGAATAGAATATCAGTAAGTCTACTGTAATCCATATTCTATTCCTCCATCCTGTGGACCTTGGATTGGTTGTGATATTCTATTCCTGAACTATTGTGATTAGTAATCGAAGAAAATGTGGCATTGGTGTGGAGAAAGTGGCCATGGTGGCTGCTGGGTGTGAGGAATGGGAGGAAGAGATGAGATGTGGAGGCATTTTCAGGACTTGGAGTTGTCCTGGGTGGTGCTGCAGGGACAATTACCGGACATTGTAGGTCCTCCCATGGCCCACTGGATGGAACGTGGGAGAGTGTGGGCTATGATGTGGACCATTGACCGTGAGGTGCAGCGATGCTCAGAGATGTATTCACCAAATGCAATGAATGTCTCATGATGATGGAGGAGAATGTTGCTATGGGGGGAGTAATGGGGTGAGGGGGTTGGGGGTATATGGGGACCTCATATTTTTTTAATGTAATATTAAAAAAATGAATACAGACAAAAAAAACCCCAAATACTATGAAAAAAAAAAGGAAATATAATACAGAAGGTTACATGTTCAAGATGCTTAAGGGGGAGCATCTGACACAGGGCAAGCTTCTAGGGAGTGTGTGAGTGCTCATTTTGTCACAGTGTGTTATATCATTGGGTGGAGACCCATACAATGAGAGTGAAGGTATACCCACATCCTGGGGAGGATTGATGCTCTCAAACATCTATTTTCAGTTTACTCACTCAACAAACAAATTGAATGCTTATTTCTTAACCTAACAACCTAAATATAGTCTTCACACCCTTTGATTTTCACAAGTCTTGCATCTCCCCCCCAGGAATAATTTCATTCATATTTTCAAATAAGAAAACCTCTGGGCAAGACTGAAATTCCAAAGCTAGACGAATACTGAGACTTTGGACTTTTGAAATAAGCACAGGCTAATTCATTTATTTTTTTAATTTTTTTTCTCAGCAACAAGGTATTAAGTAGGCATTGAATAGTCAGTTAGCTCACATATGAACATATCCAGAGTGTTTTTTAGTCTGGATATTGAATAATGCCTTGCAGATGTTAGAAGTATTTTGGCTTTAAATTTGAATTTTAGTTGCTTTTACAGGCATGGCTCAGGTATATAACAGGGTGATTAATGGAGCATCTGCAATTATTCATTATGCTCATGAAATTTAGGTGTGGATCCTTCTCAGCCATACCTGAGATGAATGATCTTTGTAGTCACCCAAATTTTTGGTCAGGCTCTATCTCTTATGTGTATGACTTTTAGCAAGTCATAGTTAACTTATGTTTATTTATCAATGATAAAAGGGATCATATGAAGCCTACCTCTAAGAGATAGTATTAAAATTAAACATTGTAATAGACATATCCAGTGGCTCGTCACCTATTTTGTTTATCTGTTACCATGTCACAACTTCACAGACAGCCACAACTTCAGAGATTTAAATAATACCTTGTTATTATCTCCCAAGATTCATGCTGGGGCTGCAGTCATCTGGGGGTTCTATTGGGCTACAGCTACCAAAGGGGCTCATTCACATGGCAGTTGGTACTGGCTGTCGGTTGGAAACTCTCCTGGGGCTGCTGACCAGACAGCCTCAGTACTCCATGTGGCCTCTCCATGTGACAGAGCAGCTGGATCTGAGAGGACATATTCCCATATTCCCAGTGCTCAAAGAGAACGGAAGTGAGAGCTGCCTGAACTCAAAGCCCCAGGCTATTTCAACATTTCTTTTTGTCAAAACTGTCACAGATCCAGTTTAAATTCAAGGGGCTGGGGAATACCTCTTTATGCCAGGAGTGGCTTGTGTGCCCAAGGAGGGGAAGAGTTGTTGGGGACACCCATGGAAACTAGCTATTTACCCCCTCACATTTAGAATAAAATCTAAAATCTTTACATGGTTTACTAGACTGGGCCCTCATCTCCTATTACTTCTGCCTTGGTTCCTCCATTCTTTCCCTCTCCAGCCACACTGGCTGTCTTGTTCCTCCTTAAATATGCAAATCTTGCTCCCACTTAGGTCCCAGCATTTCTTGATTCCTCTTCCTGGGATGTTATTATCGTAGATTTTAGCGTAGTTCTCTAACTTTATTCAGATCTCTGCTCAAGTAACGCTTTCCCTGAGAGGTCTCCCTGATCATATAAAAAAAATGACATGCCCCTCTTCTATCATAGTATTTCATTTTTCATCACAGCCCTCCCTTACCATTCATTATCTGACATTCAGTTTTGTTTTACTTATTTTCTGTCTTTCCCTTTCCAATATAAGATCCAGGTAGGACTTTGTCTTATTTACTATATATTTCCAGTGCCTATAACTGTATCTAAGCATAGGAGATTCTGCATTTGTGTTTGTATGTAAACACATATATATGCATATACAAGAATGAATTAAGTTGAAAAAGCTTTGAAAATTGAATACAGTATTATTATTGTTGAGTAAAGACATAGTTCACTTTCTAGTTGATTTTCTTATTAATAAAACTTTACTGAATGCATGCTGTATTTAAGATTCTCTGCTGATGACGAGTTGCTTAGAGTTAAAACAGATCCATAGCACTGGACTTATAACTTGATTTTTAGACTATGTTATGAATAACAACAAGATCTTGGTTATATTTTCACTGAGAGTTTCGACTTAACTCCATTCCACAGATTGATCTTTCAAGCCCAGATTTCAACCTTGCTATTGCATGCCAAAAATTGCAACTTTGCCATTATGTGCCTGGATGTGATTATAATTATAATGAACATCCTATATGGGGAATAGGGAAGAGGAGGTAGAACTACTATTTATTGCATGGCCACAATGCCCCATATATCTTATGTATCCTATCTCATTTTATCAGCACCACAACTTTGCAAAATAGAAATTTTGAACCTAGATTACAGGGTAGAAAACTGAGGTTCAGAATACCTTGATTCTCCCATTTCTCTAGTCCCCAGCATAGAAGTTAGCGTAGAGGTTCTCAATGGATGTTTTTTTTATGTACTGAAAACAAGAGAAGTTAAGCAAATTGTTTAATGTCACTCACCTATAAGGTAAAAGACTTGGATTTGAACTGACGTATTGGTCTGCAAAACCCAATTTATTTCCGCCAGATTAATGTAACTCTTGGTTGTCTTTGTAGAATTAGTGTCAAGTCTAAAAACTAAAGAATTGTCTTTGAAGTAAAGTTCCAGGTTCATTTTGAAAGTGGGATTGAGGCAGGAAATAAGATAATTATTCTAACTGACAATATTTTATATTAGTTGTTACAGTTAGTTCGATGTGGAAGATCTGTTTAACATCACATGCAAAACAAAACTTTCCCTCTGACATTTTTGGCTCTTGAGTCTCCAAGAAAATTCTGGGTGATCTTCATCCTTTGAATATTAATAAAGCAAATTAGCTCCAAAAATGCCCCTACTGTGTCTCAACTCCAGGAACCAACACGATAGATATTCATTAGACTCCTGTTGATTAGAAATGTTAAAGTAGATTTTCTTTCTTTTCATTTTAATTAAATAAATTTGACAAGCATTCTTGATTCCTGATTGGCCAGGACTCCCAAAGTGTGGAATGAGAAAAATGTCACACTCCTATAAACAACCGTTGCTTGGCTGTGTTGCATTTTAAGTGATCAGCAAGTTAGAAGACAAATGGGTCCCCAAGATTTGCTCTTGGGTAAAAAGGGAGAGAGAGAAAAACCAAAGATATTTCCTCACTGATTGCAGGTAAATGGGTATGGAGATTACAAATTGGATCAGGCTGATTTGTTGAGTATCACAATACTGGGTAAGCAATAAACACCATTTTAATTCTCCATCACCCAGCTGAGCCAAACCCAGAGGATGTAGTGATTCAAGGGGACTTAATGAATCTGGATGGATTCATGCATAGCCATGGAGACCCTTTGCAAGGTCATAACTGAGAACTTTATCATCAAAGTTGGTCAGAGCCAAGGAAGACATATACTTCGATTTCTGTCTTTTATTTCCAGAACACATAAAGGCATCCTAACCTTAAATTGTACCATTCTTTGGCCATTTTATAACCACATAAATTCCTTCTGAGAGTATAACAAACGGGAGGGGTAATAAAGACCTGGAGCAGGGCACCTTTTAGATGGGAGGCATAGCAAGGAAACTTGCCTTCCCTCTGAACCTGCTCCCTATATTGCATCATCTTGTCTTTTGCTAACAAGGAGAGTTAGAGAGCTCTGAGACAAATGGACAGAGAAAGAAAAGCTAATACACTCTCTTGCCTACAGAGCATTGCCACCCTCATTTTGCAGATCTTCTAACTGTGTCAAAGAGGGTAGAAGAGACTTCTTCATAGTTACAATAACTAACTGACTGACATATATTGAACAGTTGTGCCTAGTACTGTATTTACCACTATGGAAGCAGAAATAAGTAAGATATAACAGCAGCCCAGAGGAACTCCTGTCACTACTAACTCTGTATCCCGGGACATTCTGTTCGTAACAAGATTTATTGTGTTCCTACTTTGTGCCAGAGGCTTTTCTAGGCCAAATCACTTTGCTTCTGTAGACTTCTGTTTCTTTATTCTTCTTACCCCCAAAGTCTATCCAAATCTTCAAAAAGAACAGCAAGCAAGAGAAAAGAAACTGGTGTGTATGTGTCAGTGGTAGAGGGGAGTAGCTCCTCTATCAATCACCAAGTTCTTAACCACCCAGAACATACCCAATACTGTAGGTAGGTTTATGAAAATACAAAAGATAGCTAGGCTTTGCTATCCCTCTCCTGGAGCTTGCAGTCTAAGATAAAATTGAAAGGACACACCTTTCGATTTTTAGGACACACTTAAACCATACAATATCAAGTATACTTGTGGTAAAGACCTAACTCAATGGTTCCTAACTATTTTTGAATAGGAGGATCCCTCTCTCTCACTATCTGTCATCCATCCATCCATCCAGCCAGCCAGCCAGCCATCTAATTAGAGAGGTTTTGAGCTTACAAAGCAGTCATGCATAACGTGCATAATTTCCATACACCACACCTTCAGTACCTTGCATTGTTGTGGGACATTTGTTACAGATTTATGAAAGAACACCATCAAAATATAACAGCTAACTATGGTCCCTTATATTTGGTATATTTATTCCATATAAACTTCCTTATTATTAAGACCATGTAATAGTTTATGTTATTTGTTATAGTTTATGAGGGAACATTCCCACATTTGCTGTTAATTCACCACATGGTTCATTGTGTTAAACAGTCACATACTTTGTATGATCCATCCAAAGTGTACACTCAGTGACTCTCACTTTGATCACAGAGTAGTGCATCATCACTTAGTAAATTTTTGAAAGTTTTCTGAAAGTCCAAAAGAAAAAATCTTATACCCCCCTACACTTGTTTATTAGAATAAATATAGTACCTTCTTTGACATTGATGCATGACTATTACAATATTCCTGTCAACTATAGTCTTATATAATTTTATAAGATAATTGTATTTTTCCCTTGCATCACAGTATTATCACCTTGTAATAGTGGTGTACATTTGTTCTAGTTCTAGAATAACATTCTTGTATTTGTCCTATTAACCACCCTCCTCATCCACCACTGAGTTCACTGTTATTCAGTTCCTAGATTATACTTTAATTTTCTTTCAACTGACATTTGCATCTGTAGACTACCCTTTTCAACTACATGTTTTATAAATCACATTTATAAGCCAGCCATTTTAGTTCTACTAACTATGATGTATTACCATCAACTCTATCCATTTCCACACTTTTAAACTCTAGCTAATTAAAAACTCTACATACATTAAGCATCAGTATGCCTTCTCAGCCCTCATCCTATCTCCCAGTAATGTATACTCTAAATTTTAACTCCATGTGTTTATTCTTCTTATTTAGTTCATATTAGTAAGACTAGGCAATATTTGTCCTTTTGTGTCTGGCTTATTTCACTTAATGTAATGCCTTCAAGGTTTATCCATGTGTCCCAATTTCATTTCTTCTTCCTTAGCATAGTATTCCATTATGTATACATACCACATTTTGCTTATCCATTTTTCAATTGATGGATACTTGGGTTGTTTCCATCTTTTTGCAATTGTAAATAAGGCCACTATGAACATCAGTGTGCAAATTTCAGTTCCTGGTAGAGGGATTACCATATGGCAGTTCTATATGTAGCTTCCTGAGAAACAGCCAAACCATCTTCCATGAAGGCTTCATCACTTTACA
This sequence comes from Dasypus novemcinctus, assembly GCF_030445035.2. NCBI lineage: Eukaryota > Metazoa > Chordata > Mammalia > Cingulata > Dasypodidae > Dasypus > Dasypus novemcinctus. The sequence continues at coordinate 46,090,184 of NC_080698.1, read as the reverse complement.
TTCCTGCCAACAGTGAGGAAGTATTCCTATTTCTTCACATATACTTCAGTGCTTGTAGTTTTCTGTTTGTTAAATAATGGCCATTCTTTGAGGTACGACATGATATGTCATTGTAGTTTTGGTTTGCATTTCCCTAATAGTGATATTGGACTTTTTTTTTTTTTCATGTACTTTTTGCCATTTGCATTCTGTCTTTGGAGAAATGTCTACTTAAGTCTTTTGCCCATTTTTAATTGGATTGCTTGCTCATTGAGTTGTATGATCTCTTTGTATAGAACGTAAATCAAACCCTTATTGAATACGTGGTTTCAAAAGATTTTCTCCCATTGAGTAGACAACCTTTACACCTTCAAAGTCCTTTGAAGCACAAAAGCATTTGTTTGCGAAGGACCCATTTATCCATCTTTTCTTTTGTTATTTGTGCTTTGGGTATAAGGTTTAAGAAACCACCACCTACCACCAGTTCTTGGCAATATATCTCTACATTTTCTTCTAGGAGTTTCATGGTTCTAGTTTTTATATTTAGATCTTTGATCCATTTTTGATCAATTTTTGTATAAGATGTGAAATAGGGGTCCTCTGTCTTTCCTTTGGATATGGATATCCAGTTCTCTCAGCACCATTTGTTGAACAGACTGTTCTGACCCAGCTTCGTCAGTTTGACAGCCTTGTCAAAAATCATATGACTATAGATGTGAGGTTCTGTTTCTGAGACATCAGTTCAAATTCACTGGTCTGTATGTCATTTTTATGACAATACCATTATGTTTTAACTACTATAGATAGATAATATGATTTAAAGTCCAGAAGTAAGAGTCCTCCAACTTCATTCTTCCTTTTTTAAAGAGGTTTCTGACTTCAAGACCCCTTGCCCTTCCAAATAAACTTGGTAATTGCCTTTTCCATTTCTTCAAAACAAGGCTGTTGGAATTTTTACTGAGATTGCATTGAATCTGTAAATCAATTTACATAGAATTGACATCTTAATGATATTTTGTCTTCCCACCAATGGATATGGGATGTCTTTCCACTTATTTATTTCTTCCTTGATTTCTTCTAGCAATGCATTGTAGTTTTCTGAGTGCAGGTCCTGTACATTCTTGGTTAATTTTATTCCTAAGTATTTGATTGTCGCTATTGTAAATGGATTTTACCCCCCTAACTTCCTCCTCATATTGCTCATTACTAATGTATAAAAACTATTGATTTTTGCATTTAATCTTGTATTCTGTCACTTTGGTTAACTCATTTAGCTCTAGTAGCTTTGCAGTGTTTTTCAGGACTTTCTAAATATAGGATCATATCAACTGCAAATAGCAAAAGTGTTACTTCTTCCTTTCCAATTTGGACTCCTTTTATTTCCTTTTCTTGCCTGATTACTCTAGCTAGAACTTCTAGAACTGTGTTGAACAACAGTGATGGCAGTGGGCACTCTTGTCTTGTTCTCAGTCTCAATGGGAAAGCTTTCATTCTTTCACCACTGAGTCCTATGTTAGCTGTGGGATTTTCATATATACCCTTTATCAGGTTGAGAAAGTTTCCTTCAGTTCCTAACTTTCAGAGAATTTTTATCAAGAAAGGATGCTGTATTTTGTCAAAGGCTTTTCTGCATCAATTGAGATGGTAATGTGATTTTTCTTCTTTTATTAATGTATGTGTTACATTGAATGATTTTATTGTGCTGAACTACACTTACATTCTTGGGAAAAGCCAACTTGATCAAGATGAATTATTCTTTTAATGAGTTGTTGGATTCAGTTAGTAAGTATTTTGCTTATAATATCACAGTCATACAGTATTTGTCCTTTCATGTCCGGCTTGCTTCACCCAATGTAATGTCCTCCAGATTTATTCATGTTGTCGTATGTTTCATGACTTCATTTCTTCTTACTGCTACTTAATATTCCATCATGTATTTATACCACCATTTGTTTATCCATTCATTAATTGATGGACACCTGGGTTGTTTCCAACTTTTGGCAATCAAGAATAATGCCACTATGAACATTGGTGTGCAGATGTTTGTTTATGGCTGCTCTCAGTTCTTCTGGATATATACCTAGAAATGGTAATGCTGGATCACATGGCAAGTCTATATTCAACTTCATTAGGAATTGCCAAACAGTCTTCCACAGTGGCTGTACTAGTCTACATTCTTACCAACAGTGAATAAATATTCCTATCTCTCCAACATTTACAGTTTTCTGGCTTTTTAATAGCAGCAAGTCTTACAGGTGTGAAATATATTGTGCTGTAGTTTTGATTTGCATTTCTCTAATTGGTGGTGATGTTGAACATTTTTTCATGTGTTTCTTTGCCATTGGTATTTCTTCTTGGGCAATTAACTTTTCAAGACTTTTGCCCATTTTTCAATTGAGTTGTTTGTCTTTTTATTGTTGAGTTGTGTGATCCCTTTGCATATCATGGATATTAAACCCTTACCAGATATGCATTGCCAAATATTTTCTCCCATTTAGTCAGCTGCCTTTTCACCCTTTTGACAAAGTCCTTTGAGGTGCAAAGGTATTGAATTTTGAGGAGGTCCCATTTATCTATTTTTTGTTTTTGCTTGTGCTTTGGGCATAAGATTTAAGAAAGTACCACCTACCACAAGATCTTGAAGATGAGCTTCTACATTTTCTTCAAAGAGTTTTATGGTTGTCACTTTTATATTTAGGTCCTTGATCCATTTTGAGTTAATTTTTGCATAAAGTGTGAGATAGGAGTCTTTTTTCTTTCTTTTATTTTGAATGTGGATATACAGTTCTCCCAGCACCATTTGTTGATTAGAGCATTCTGTCCCAGCTGGGAGGGCTTGACTGTCTTTTCAAAAATCACTTGACTGTACATGTGAGGGTCTATTTCTGAGTTCTCTATTTGGTTCCATTGATCATGTGTCTGTCTTTATGCCAGTATCATGCTGTTTTCACCACTGTAGGTAAGTAATATGCTTTAAAGTTCAAAAGTGAGATTCCTCCAAGTTCATTCTTCTTTTTTAAGAACTTTTTGGCTATTCAGGACCCCTTATCCTTCCAAATAAATTTGACAATTGGTTTTTCCACTTCTGCAAAAAAGGCATTGAATCTGGAAATCAGTTTGGATAGAATTGACTCATCAATATTTAGGCTTTCAATCCATGAACATGGAATGTCCTTCCATTTATTTAAATCTTTAGCTTTTTTTAGCAATGTTTTGTAGTTGTCTGAATACAGGTCCTTTATGTCCTGGGTTAAGTTTATTCCTAAATATTTTATTGTTTATTTGCTGTTAAAAATGGAATGTTTTTTTCTGATATCCTCCTCAGATTCCATATCAGTAGTGTAGAGAAACACTTGATTTTTCATATTAATTTTGCATCCTGCCATTTTGCTGAACTTGTCTATTAATTCTAGTAGCTTTCCTGTGGATTTTTCAGGAGATTTTAGGTATAGGATCATGTCATCAATGAATAGTGAAAGTTTTACTTCTTTCTTTCCAATTTAGACTCTTTTTATTTCCTTTTCTTGCCTGATTGCTCTAGCTAGAACTTCTAGCACTATATTGAACAACAGTGATGACAGTGGGCACTCTTGTCTTATTTGCAATCTCAATGGGAAAGCTTTCAGTCTTTTACCATTGAGTGCTATGCTAGCTGTAGATTTTTCATATATGCATTTTACCATATTGAGAAAGCTTCCTTCTTTTCCCATCTTTTGGAGTGTTTTTATCAGGAAAAGATTCTATATTTTCTTAAACGCCTTTTCTGCATCAATTGAAAGGATCATGTGATTTTTTTCTTTTTCAATTTATCAATGTATTTTATTACACTAATTAATTTTTTTGTGCTGAACTACCCTTTGCATATCTGAAATAAAATCCACTTGACTGTGGTGTATAATTCTTTTTAATGTGTTTTTGGATTCTCTTTGCCAAGTATTTTGTTGAGGATGTTTGTGTCTATATTCATTAGAGATATTGGTCTGTAATTTTCTTTTTTCCATAGTATTTTAATCTGGTTTCAGTATTAGGGTGGTATTGGCTTCATAGAATGAGTTTGGTAGCATTCTTTTCTGTTAAATTTTTTGGAAGAGGTTGAGCAAGATCGATGTTGCATCATCTTTGAATGATAGGTAAAATTCACCTGTGACACCATCTGGACCTGGCCTTTTCATCTTTGTGAGGGTTTTTGTTTTTGTTTTTTTCAGGTTTAGAGCACTTTAATTATTGCAATAATAACAATAATAAACAAACAAACAACAACAACAAAAAACTCATGACCTTTCAGTCTCTGTGTGTCTTCCCTGCTGTATATACCTGCTACTCTTTTCCTTTCCCTCTAGTATATTTGCACTTATATTTCATAAAAGCAGTCATATATGCAATATCACCCATATTTGTTTTTGTCTTTGTAAGACTTTTGATGAGTGTTTCAATATCTTTACTTGTTACTGATTTGTTGAGGTCTTCTATTTCTTCTAGAAATGTAGGTTTTTCATATTTCTTAGGAATTTGTCCGCTTAATCTATGTCAACTAGCTTATTGGCATACAGTTGTTCATAGTATAATCTTTTCTCTTTTATTTGTATGGGGTCGGTAGCAAATTTCCCCACTTTCATTTCAGATTTTTTAATTTGCATCTTCTCTGTTTTTTTTTTTTCTCTGTCATTTTAGCTAACATCATGTCAATTTCATTGATCTTCTCAAAGAAACTTAGTTTGGTTTTCTTAATTTTCTCTATTCTTTTTTGTTCTCAATTTCATTTCCTTCTGTTCTGATCATTGTTATTTCATGCCTTCTGCTTGCTTTGTGCATAGATAGCTATTCTTTTTCTAGTTCCTCTAGCTATGTCATTAGGTCATTGATTTTAGCTCTTTCTTCTTTTTTTTAAATGTACATTTTCCTCTCAGCACCTCCTTAGCTGCATCTGATAGGTATTGATATATTGTGTTCTTATTTTTATTCATCTCAAGATATTTGCTGGTATCTTTTACAGTTTATTATTTGACCCACTGATTATTAAGAGCATGTTGGGAAACGGACTTTGGCCCAGTGGTTAGGGCGTCCGTCTACCATATGGGAGGTCGGCGGTTCAAACCCCGGCCTCCTTGACCCGTGTGGAGCTGGCCATGCGCAGTGCTGATGCGCGCAAGGAGTGCCTTGCCACGCAAGGGTGTCCCCCGCGTGGGGGAGCCCCACGCGCAAGGAGTGCGCCCGTGAGGAGAGCCGCCCAGCGTGAAAAGAAAGAGCAGCCTGCCCAGGAATGGCGCCGCCCACACTTCCCATGCCGCTGACGACAACAGAAGCGGACAAAGAAACAAGACGCAGCAAACAGACACCAAGAACAGACAAACGGGGGGGGGGGGGGGGGGAATTAAATAAATAAATAAATCTTTAAAAAAAAAAAAAGAGCATGTTGTTTAATCTCCATATACTTGCAAATTTTCCTTTTCTGTGGTTGGTGATTTCCAGCTTCACTTAATTATACATAGAGAAAGTTCTTTGTGTAATTCTAATCTTTTTAAATCATTGAGATCTGTTTTTAACCCAAAATGAGATCTGTTTTGCTCTCCTGGAGCAAAATCCATGAGCACTTGATAAGAATATATATACTGATGTTTTGTTGTACAGTGTTCTGAATGTGTGTTAGATTTAGTTCATTTATCACATTATTCAAGCTCTCTGTTTATTTACTGATCCTCTGCCCATATGAACTATCCCATGATAAAAGCAGCATTGTATTAAAGTCTCCAATTTTTATAGTAGAGACATCTATTTCTCCCTACAATTTCACCAGTGTGTGCCTGATGTATTTTGGGCCATCCTGATTTGGTGCATAAAATTCATATACATTTATGACTGTTATTTCTTCTGGGTGCATCTTTTATTAATATATAATGTCCTTCCTTGTCACTCATAATAGCTTTCCTTTTAAAGTCTATTTCATCTGTATATCAGTTTAGCTACTCCAGCTTTTTTTGGTTACTGCATGCATGTAATATCTTTTTATCTTTTTCCAGCCCTTTACTTTCAATCTATATATATCCAAGATGAGTCTTTTCTAGACAGCATATATATGGCTCATATTTCCTTATCCATTACACCAGTCTGTGTCTTTTGGTTGGGGAGTTTAATCCATTAACAGTCAATGTTACTACTATAAAGGCAGTTCATATTTCATTCATTTTGACTTTTGGGTTTTATCTGTCATATTTTATTTTCACCAAATTTTTATACTTTTATTTATTTTTACTGATATAATCTGCATTTCTCTACTCTCTTCCAAGCCTCTTTCTCCTATCTTTTCTTTTCAAGCTGAGCACTCCTTTTAGTATTTTCTGCAAAGCTGATTTCTTGTTTACAAACTCTCTCAGTTTCTGCCTTATCTTTGAATTCTAAACTCACTGTCATTTGTGAAAAACAGTCTTGCCAGATAAGAGATTCTTGGTTAGCAGTTTTTCCTTCAGTATCTTCAATATATCATATCACTATCTTCTTGACTCCATGGTTTCTGATAAGAAAGCAGCATTTAATCTTTTTGGGCATGCCTTGTATGTGATGCACTGCTTTTCTCTTGCTGCTTTCAGGATTCTTAATTTATCTTTTTATTTCACATCCTCATTAGTATGAATCTCAGAGTAGGCCTATTCAGACTTATACAGATGGAAGTACATTGGGATTCTTGGACTCAGATATCTATGTCCTTCATTATGGTTGGGAAATTTTCTACCATTATTTCCTCAAATATTCTTTTGCCCCTTTTCTCTTCTCATCTCATTTTAAGACATCCATGACACTTTTGCATATGTCTTGTCATCATTTAATTCCGAGACCCTGTTCAATTTTTTCCCATTCTCTTCTTTATCTCTTCTTTTGTTTGTTTGCTTTCAGAGTCCCTGTCTTCAAGCTCACTGATATTTTCACCTCTCTCTTCAAATCTGCTGTTATAGGTATCCAGGGTAGTTTTAATTTCATTTATTATGTCTTTAGTTCTCATAATATCTGCTATTTATCTATGTATGATTTAATCTAGTATGCCTTTTTTTTGGTTATCTGCTAGCATGTGGGCAAATCTCACTTTAATTGCAAAAGTCTTCATTTACAGCACATTCAGTAATGAACAAACAGAAGAGTTGCTGATATTTGAACATATGAACATAAAACCTCTTGAAATTCAGGTATTCAAAATAAGAGCATTCAACAAGGAAAGCAACCCTCCTCAGTTATTCAAAGTAGTAGTATGTTCCTTGCAGAGAAAGAAGGAAACCATTCTTCACATCATTAGGCAAATATATATTGGCAGTTCTACTTTATAAAGTGAGTTGACATCCTCCTTGGGGTAAGCAAGGACAGAGCACTTAGTAAAAGGGGGACCCTGGGTGTACCAAATACTGAGTATACAGTACCAACCAAACTAATTCCCATCCTCTAAACACAGACAAGGCTCATGGCTGCATGACCCCAGACATGGGACAGATGAGGAGAGCCATCAGATATTTACTGCTGTCACTGCCTGGTGCTGTCTAATAGTGTTAATTTAGCCCACAGAGAAAATCCTTGACCAGCAAATTCTTTTGTCATTGAATTTAAATCAAAGAATCTTAATGAAATTCTTGAAATATATATAAAGATTACTATTTTCCTACTTAAAGCAATGGTAATACAATGAACATCCCTGTTCTCGTGAGTGTTTGGTTCTACACAGTGGAATGGTTTAAGAAAAGCATTGCCTAATTTTTATTTTACAGTCTCAAAAGGGACAGAGAGAAAGCATGACTAATTCTCCAACTTGAGGGCCCAGCCTATATAAAAACAGGTTTCTCTGACTTGGAGTCCATCCATACTTTTTAGATGTTCCAATGCTTAAGCAAGGCAAGTGAAGCCTCTTACATCCCACCCCTACAGTGAATCTATCACAGTGTGCTAACTAAAGTGTATGTTTAAAACTACAGAGGGTTTCAACTCAACATCTAAATTTTAAAACTGTAGCATCTCAGCAACAAATACTCTCAGAAAGCTCATCTCAGAAATGAAATTGAAGAACTATTGCTCAGATATTCAAATCAAGCTGCAATATGCATGATTTCAAATTCTTCTTTGTGGTCACCCAGTGACTTCTTAATATCCTTAATATCCTTAATCTTTTTAGTCATCTCATTGAGTTTATTAAGATTTGTTTGAACATCTGTGATTAGTTGTCTCAACTTTTTTATGTCATCTGTAGGGTTAGTTTCTTCCTTTGAAACAGGAAGGGCCTTATCTTCCTGTTTCTTGGTATGGCTTACAATTTTTTGTTAGTGTTTTGACATCTGATTTACCTGATGTGTTTATTCTGGTCTCAGTTTTCTTGCTTCAGTCCAGGGCTTTCAATTTGATCAGCTTTGTGCTACCACCCCTGTTTGATACTTGGTTCTACTTCTTTTGAAACTTTATCATGGCTCATGTTTAACCAATCTGCATTTTTCAGCTCCTCTTCATCTGTTTCTTACCCTTTCTTCCTTGCCTGGGGCAGAGTAGGAGCCCAGGCTGCTGCTGGTACTGTAAGCCATGGAGGTTGAAACTGCCTGCACTGCCCTAAGAACATATGAAGCTTTTCCTGCCTTCCTCTCCTGACAGGTGTGGGGACAGAGCTGTAGTGTTGTGTAGTAATCTGAGCCATGCAGGCCAAGAGAATCTGTAGTTTTCCAGAGAGACTGATGAAACTCCACATTCTTTCCTCCCCTGCTTGGGGTGGGGGTGTGGGCAGTAAACTAAGTTGTGCACAGCAAAACTGACCACAGTTGCCCAAATAGACTGATGCAGCACTGGCCTCTTTCTTCTCCTGCCAGAGTCAGGAATGGAGCCTAGCAGTTTGATATTATTAATGAATTCCAAAAAGAAATATTGAATTATGTTTGTAAACTAGTCTTTTCCTTTGTGCATAATAGAGTCTATTGGATTCAGAGGTTTTACTTTATTCATTAAATAATGATTAAGGCTTTGATTGGGTCATGTCAGTAGGATGTTGAGTCCCTGCCTCCTTGATGGGCAGGGACTCACAGTGAAACCAAATGGCAGAGAAGGGAAATTGGAGTTTTGAGCTGGATCCCTGGTAGTAAGCACACAGATGAGCAGAGCAGCTGAGCCTGGAGAGAAACAGAGCCCTGAGAAGAGAGGAACCCAAGAAGCCTGAACTCTTGGCAGGCATTGGCAACCATCTTGTCCTAACACATGATAGTAGTCTTTGGTGAGGGAAGTAATTTATACTTTATGGCCTGGTAACTGTAAGCTTCTACCCCAAATAAATACCCTTTATAAAAGCCAACAGGTTTCTGGTATCTTGCATCAGCACCTTTTTGACTGACTAATACAGAGTCATATGTGCATCCACAATCTAATGCTTTCAGACCAAAAGTGACTGCAGTTGCCTGGAGAGTCTGAGGGAGCATCACCCGCCCTCCTGTCCTATCAGGTGCAGGAATGGAGTCACAGGTGTGTCCAGTGATCTAGCCCATGCAGGCTGAAAGCAACTGTAGTTGCCCTGAAAGGCTAAGGGAGAACTGTCCCTCCTGCCCTGTCAGGGAGAGGGAAGGAGTCACAGGTGTGTCAAATAGTATAAACTTTGTGAGCTGAAAGTGACTACTGTTGTCCAGAGAGGCTTGTATGGGTTCCTCTATTTTCCTCCCTGCCTGAGGTGGGATTGGAGCACAAGCTAAGGCAGCAATCTGACCTGGGAAGAAAGAAGCTGGTCCTTACCGTCACTGTGATTTTCAGTTGGCCCCACTTCCCCTCGTTCTGGGAGTAGGGTTAAAATGGAAGCTACCAGCTATTTTCTATCTTGGACAGGTTCAAACTTTAGCTGTACTTGGGATTGGACTTCAGCAGCCAACTTTACTAATCAGTAGGTGAAGTTGGTGCCCGACCATCTCTTCCTCCACAGGTTTTGGGAAATGAAGCTTCCATTTAATTCCAGACAGGGAATAGCTCCTGGGGCATCTTGCACCTCCAGGGGGATGAGCTCTGGCCTCTGCAGCCTGGAGTGCTCTATTCATGCATCTTCACTGCAGATGGGCAGTCTCCTCCTTCTGTTCTTCAAAGGATGACACTCTTCTGGTCTCTAGGGCCCCCAAATAGGTGATTGGATAATTCTGGCTGGTGACAAACTGCACTGCTCTTAGAGGGCCGTACAATGCTGCCATTTTGCCTCTCCCTCTCTGTCTGTCTTTCTGACATTGAAATATCTCATATTCTTCTCTATACCCACAAGATCTTACTTGTAGTCTTCACATTTTTTTCTTTTTTGATTGAAGAAATATTTGCATGTGCAAGTATCTGGTACCCTTTGGTGTAACTCCAAAACTCCTAAGTTCGTATCTCAGTATCTGGGAGCTCTACTCCAGATGCAATAGAATTAGAAAATAGAAAGAAAACCTGGCAGCAAAAGCAATTAGGGAAAGATTTCTATCCTAATAGGGTGAAAGAACAAGGACAGCGTTCTGGAAAAGTAATGGAATGCAGTCTCTCTAAAAATAATCTCAGCCACAGTAGCTGTTGTATCTCAATATTTACACTATAGGTTGAACTTATGGTTTCAAGCAGTAGCTACTGGTAAAGTAGTTCTTTGAAATAAAAAAAATAAGTACAGATTTGTAGCGTTTTCTAATTTCTGTGGTATAAGTACTCCCACCATGGCTATTTTCAAACTATTAATACTAACTTTATATTACTGAAGTAGAGTTGGGGATATATGAATTATACAGTTGGTTCTTCAAGTGGATAGGAGGCAGCTCCAGCCCAACACTGGTAGGGATCTTAGAAGTAATCTGATTCTAAACTTTTATTTGTAGAGTATAAACATCCCCTGGAGAGGCATCAAGAACCCCTTTGAGATTATCAGGGAAACAGCATATTGCATTGGCCTTTTGAGTGGTCACAATATACACTAGCATATTAAAGGTTCTGAAAAGAAAAAAATCAAATTGTATAGCATTTTGGCTGTGAGTCAGTATTTTCCAAATTTCTTTGACAGGTAAATAGTTATTAATATTTTAAAAATAGGATTCCATGTGATATGATTTTGGAATACATTTTCCCAATATTTTTTCTAGATCATCTTGACCCTTGAGTGAAACCCCTTATTCTATAGATTGTAAAGATTCCCAGGCACTTGAGAAGATTTCGGAGGACACCTCATCATCTGTACATCCAAGTTCCTGTCTGGCTGTATTTTTATTTTCTCGTTCTACTTTTCTTTGGTTTTGATTATATCCAAATGTCAGCGTTCTCTGGTCAACTCTCTACTTGAGCATAGTGGTCTAAAATGTGGTACCAATACCTAATGTCTTATTGTAAATATGTCACAGAAGGAATAGGACTATCGTATTTCATTGATTGTAAGATGTACAATTTTATACACTTTAACAACTTTGTGAGATTCATCTTATAATTCACTTACAAATTGAAGTTAATTGGCAGCATGTTTTCTTTTAGTGCTACATAAAATAACGGTGCATCTAATAATCAATATCATCTTAGATTTGATAAAAGAAGTTTCTACTTATTATTCATTAAATAAGAGCTTTAATACTCCACAGACCTGGTTTCCTGGAACACTAAGTGCCCTATTCATATTTGTTGAATGAGTGAATAAATGAAACTTTGCTCTCCCCATTTTGCCCAATTAAACCCATTCTTTTTTCCTAACTCAGACACACATACACAACACATACATACATATGCACTTGTGTGTGCCTGCACACACAGCACTTTCAGAAATCTTCTGCACTAAAAACTTAACATTAAATATTAGACTTCATCTTTTCAAATAGTTCGTGGTCCATTCCTTCAACACAGATTTGAAACCAGTCCTTCACTTTCCCTCTTCCTCTCTTCCTTCATTTTGTCCCCTGCACCTTTCCTTTATTCTGGGTCCTTTCCCAATTAGAACCAGAACATATATTCCTTTCCTTTTTTGTATGGAATAATTTAATGATTTCAAGCCCTTCCAGACTCAGCTGCTTGCTCAGTTATTGAATTAAGGTTCTTTCTCCTTGTCTCCATTTTGAAAGAGGAAGTAAAAGGGAAGCATGGTTTTGTTTTTGTTGGTTACATTATATACTCTTTACAGCATTCCAGATAAGTGGTCCTATTACTTCAGTGTTATACCTTGCAATGATAGAGAGCTTGTCATCTTCCAAAGCAAAGGGGTCCACTGTTAGACAGTTCTCATTGCCAGAACTTTGTCTCATATATTGACCTATCATTTCCCTTATTGTAAGGCCTGCCCACCTATTTTGATATTACACTAATACATAGCTAATAATTTCTTCCGTATAATGATTATTTTGAAGTATTTAAAGGGAAGAGTCATGTAACCTATGACTCTTCCATTCTACATGCCATAATTTATTCCTATGATGTCTTGAATGTCAAGATTCCCAGTCTCTTTATCATTAGATATGTTTCCTTGGTCACATTCAAGTTTGTCAGGCTTCAACTTAGAGCATGGCAGCCAGAGATAAATGATATCTTCACATGTAGCTCAGCAACATATGTGACATTATTTCATTCATACAACTTGTAATAGCAATTTATTTTACTTCCTTCTTTTTTTTTTTTTTTTTTTTTTTTAAATTTTTTAATTTTTTATTGACTTTGTAATAATATTACATTAAAAATATATATGTGAGGTCACATTCAACCCCACCCCCCCACCCCCCCTCTCCCCCCCCCAACAACACTCGTTCCCATCATCATGACACATCCATTGGATTTGGTAAGTACATCTTTGGGCACCTCTGCACCTCATATACATTGGTTCACATCATGGCCCGTACTCTCCTCTATTCCATCAAGTGGGCCCTGTGAGGATTTACAATGTCCGGTGATTACCTCTGAAGCACCATCCAGGGCAGCTCCATGTCCCGAAGACGCCTCCACCTCTCATCTCTTCCTGCCTTTCCCCATACCCTTTGTCCATTATGTCCACTTTTCCCAATCCAATGCCACCTCTTCTATGTGGACACTGGATTGGTTGTGTCCATTGCACCTTTATGTCAAGAGGAGGCTCAGATTCCACCTGGATGCTGGATGCAATCCTCCCATTTTCAGTTGTAATCACTCTAGGCTCCATGGTGTGGTGGTTGTCCTTCTTCACCTCCATCTTAGCTGAGTGTGGTAAGTCCAATAAATCAGATTGTAGGTGCTGGAGTCTGTTGAGGCTCAGGATCTGGCTATCACATTGTCAGTCCAGAGATTCAAATCCCCTAAATATATCTTAAACCCCAACATTAACTGCACCTCCAGCACATTAGCATGAAAGTCTTATGAAGGGAGATCCCATCTGAGTCCAGATTCATCACACATAAACACCATTTCCAAAGAGGGGCCATCTGCCCTGGTAGTTAACCCCATCGGCCATGACCATAACTCCCATGGGTCTCTTTAGCCCTCAAAGGAACCAATATCTGGGGGTTGTATCTGCTTTATCTGTCTCTCTGACTCTGCTCAGTTGTGCATGAGGGCAAACCTTCTGCCAGCCTCCAGACTCTTTTTTAGAAACTCGTAGCCATATAAACTCATTTCTCCTTTCCATTTCCCCCTTACTTTAGGTCAAACAGCATTTTAAAGTCATGGTATTTTATGTAGACATGGATATTCTGCTGATCCGCATTGAACCTTCCATATAAGGTCCTTTTCCAGTTGCATCATCAGTTGGTATTTGATAGTGGTCCCTCGTTGCCAGGGAGGCTCATCCCCGGGTGTCATGTCCCATGCTGGGGGGAAGGCATTGTATTTACATGCTGAGTTTGGCTTCGAGACTGGCCACATTTGAGTAACGTGAAGGCTGACAGAAGGAAATTCCCAGGCACAAAGTTGCTCTAGGCCTTGTTATTATTTTGGGTTTATCAGCTCACAAGCATAGTCATTAGTATCAGGGGCTCACTGTTGAACCCTCACTCCCTCCCGGTCCCCACCACTGTACCTGGGAGACTGTCGCTGCTCCCCTAGGGACCACGACAGAGCACCACTGGCCAGGAACCCAGTACCCCCCCTACTGTGGTTTTTAATTGTTGCCACTATGAGTATATCCAAACATTACCATGCACCCTGGACATATGTTCTGTACCGCTCCCTGTCAGTCATATATCACCTGTCATTGGTATCCCATACCAGTATCCCTCCATTGCCATTGTTGAAACACTCTGTGATCCAGAACTCCTCGAAATTTGAAACCCAAAATAATGTCATGGTCCCTTACTAGGGAATGGCATATAGCGATGAGTTTAAAGGATAGATAAAGAACTTGGATAAAGTTAGATAAAGAACTTAGATAAAGAATGTTGACTTGAAAAAATTCCACATCCTATTTTTTTCTTCCCCCCCCCCCCCCCCCTAATTATTCAGCTTTTCTTCACAGGAGTCCTAGACCACAGCAATGTATATATATAATATACAGCACTCCCACACATCCACCAGAAAACCTTTTCCCTTCCACAGTGATACTCTTACGCCCTATTCATATCATATTTACTTAAAGTGATGTACAGAGTCTGAGACATTAGCTTTCTAACAAGGTGACATCTGTGTTTACATTATGGTGCATACTTTAGGATACACAGTTCTTTACATTTTTAGTTATCCTATGTTTTACATTATGGTTTACATTATCAGTCTGTCATCTCCTATATGTTATGGTGTAATATTACATGTTTTATATCCATCCTTGTGTACTCTCAAGAAACTCCTCTCTTACCCCCCATTTACTTTGGTTCCACACATTTAACGTCCATTTTCCCTTCCACCTTGGTGCCCTCAGTGATAGCCAACCTCCGTTTCCTGAGGAGCCACTTCCAGAGATAGATGGAATAGTGTTCAGGGCCTAACTTGCTCAACTGCCCCAATGCCCTGGGAGCCACCCTTTCTCTCGAGGGATACAGTTCCCTCTATTGGATGGCATTAGTCCTCCCCAGGATGTGGGTCCACCCCCACTCTCACTACTTGGGTTTCTACCCCATGGTGTCACCCACTCTGGCAGAATGAGCATTTAGACATTCCCCAGGAGCCCGTCCTGCATCAGACCCTCCCCTCCGAGCATTCTAAACCGGTAACCCTCTTTATTATATTTTGTTATGATTTTCTCGGCATTTTACTCTCCACCAACACCTGACCCTCTCCTGGTTCGTATGCTACCCCTCCCTCCCCCCACTTTTGGGCAACGTTACCCACCCGTCCCTCCCCAGCCACCCTCAAACCCGCAAAGCCCCAAGCAAAGGCAACCCCTTGCCCCCCTTTTATCTCTTCTTTGTGTTCATACTTACCACCATCTCGTCTTAAATTCCACCCCTGCAGACATCGGCTCATATCCTTCCTCCACCCTCCGATTTCCTGCAAGCCTATCGTTCAGTCTCTTGCTATCTAGGGCAGCTTGTTTATTTCATATCATTGAGGTCATGTAGTATTTGTCCTTCAATGTCTGGGTTGCTTCACTCAACATAAGGTTCTCAAGATTCATCCATGTTATCACATGTGTTTGTAGTGTGTTTGTTCTTACAGCCGAGTAGTATTCCATTGTGTGTATATACCACATTTTATTGATCCACTCGTCTGTTGATGGGCATTTGGGTTGATTCCAACTTTTGGCAATAGTGAACAATGCTGCTATGAACATTGGTGTACATATATTGGTTTGTGTTCTTGTTTTCAGTTCTGCTGGGTATATTCCCAGCAGTGGTATTGCTGGGTCATATGGCAAATCTATGGCTAGTTTTTTGAGAAACCGCCATACTGTTCTCCAGAATGGTTGGATCCTTCTGCATTCCCACCAGCAGTGGATGAGTGTTCCCCTTCCTTCACATCCACTCCAGCACTTGTATTCTTCTGTTTTTTTCATAGCTGCCAATCTTATGGGTGTAAGATGGTATCTCATTGTGGTTTTGATTTGCATTTCCCTGATAGCTAGAGATTTGGAACATTTTTTCATGTGCTTTCTTGCCATTTGTATTTCTTCTTCGGAGAAGTGTCTGTTTAAGTCTTTTTCCCATTTTTAAAATGGATTGTTTATCTTTTTATTTTCAAGATGTATGAGTTCTTTATATATGCAAGTTATAAGTTTCTTATCAGATATATGATTGCCAAATATTTTCTCCCACTGTGTGGGCTCCCTTTTTACTTTCTTGACAAACTCCTTTGAGGTGCAGAAGGCTTTAATTTTGAGGAAGTCCCATTTATCTATTAGTTCTTTTGCTGCTCGTGCTTTTGGTGAGATATTCATAAATCCATTACCTATTACAAGGTCCTGTAGATGTTTCCCTACACTGCTTTCTAAGGTTTTTATGGTCTTGGCTCTTATATTTAGGTCTTTGATCCATCTTGAGTTGATCTTTGTATAAGGTGTGAGATGGTAATCCTCTTTCATTCTTCTACATATGGCTATCCAGTTCTCCAGACACCATTTGTTGAATAGGCCACTCTCTCCCAGTTGAGAGGGTTTGGTGGCTTTATCGAATATTATGTGGTTGTATATGTGAGGTTCTATATCAGAGCTTTCAATTCGATTCCATTGGTCTATATGTCTCTCCTTATGCCAATACCATGCTGTTTTCACCACCGTAGCTTTATAGTATGTTTTGAAGTCAGGTAGTGTGATTCCTCCAATTTCGTTTTTCTTTTTCAGTATGTCTTTGGCTATTCGGGGTCTCTTTCCTTTCCAAATAAATTTCATAGTTAGTTTTTCTAGTTCCTTAAAGAAGGCTGCATTGATTTTTATTGGGATTGCATTGAATGTGTAGATCAATTTTGGTAGGATAGACATCTTAATAATGTTCAGTCTTCCTATCCATGAACAAGGAATAGTCTTCCATTTATTTAGGTCTTCTTTGATTTCCTTGAACAATCTTGTATAGTTCTCAGTGTATAAGTTCTTTACCTCTTTAGTTAAATTTATTCCTAAGTATTTGATTTTTTTATTTACTATTGTGAATGGTATTTGTTTCTTGATTTCCTCCTGATCTTGCTCATTATTGGTGTACAGAAATGCTACTGATTTTTGCGCATTGATCTTATAACCTGCGACTTTACTAAACTCATTTATGAGTTCTAGAATCTTCGTTGTAGATCTCTCAGGGTTTTCTATGTATAGGATCATGTCATCTGCAAATAATGAAATTTTGAGTTCTTCCTTTCCAATTTGAATGCCTTTTATTTCTGGTTCTTGCCTCAGTGCTCGAGCAAGTACTTCTAAGACAATGTTAAATAGGAGCGGCGACAGTGGGCATCCTTGTCTTGTTCCTGAGTTTAGAGGGAAGGAGTCTAGGATTTCTCCATTGTAAACAATATTGGCTTTAGGTTTTTCATATATACTCTTTATCATGTTCAAAAAATTTCCTTGTATTCCAATCATTTGGAGTGTTTTTATCAAGAAAGGGTGCTGTATTTTGTCAAATGCTTTTTCTGCATCAATAGATATAATCATGTGATTTTTTTCCTTCAATCTGTTTATATGGTGTATTACGTTGATTGATTTTCTTATGTTGAACCATCCTTGCATACCTGGGATGAATCCCACTTGGTCGTGGTGTATAATTCGTTTAATGTGTTGTTGAATACGATTAGCAAGTATTTTGTTAAGTATTTTTGCGTCTAGGTTCATTAGAGAAATTGGTCTGTAATTTTCCTTTTTTGTGATGTCTTTGTTTGGCTTTGGTACTAGGGTAATGTTGGCATCATAGAAGGAGTTGGGTAATGTTCTTTCTGTTTCGATGGTTTGGAATAGTTTCAGCAGGATTGGTGTCAGTTCTTTCCGGAATGTTTTGTAGAATTCACCTGTGAAGCCATCTGGCCCTGGGCTCTTCTTAGTTGGGAGATTTTTAATAACTGATTCTATCTCTCTGCTTGTGATTGGTTTGTTAAGATCATCAATTTCTTCTTTTGTCAATATGGGCTGTTTATGTGTTTCTAGGAATTTGTCCATTTCCTCTAGATTGTCATTTTTGTTGGAATATAGTTTTTCAAAATATCCTCTTATGATAGTCTTTATTTCTGTGGGGTCAGTGGTGATATCGCCTTTCTCATTTCTTATTTTGTGTATTTGCATCTTCTCTCTTTTTTTCTTTGTTAGTGTTGCTAAAGGTTTGTCAATTTTGTTAATCTTCTCAAAAAACCAGCTCTTGGTCTTGTTTATCTGTTCAAGTGCTTTCTTATTTTCTATTTCATTTAGTTCTGCTCTTATCTTTGTTATTTCCTTCCTTCTTCTTCCTGTTGGGTTACTTTGTTGTTGTTTTTCTAATTCCTTCAAATGTGCAGTTAGTTCTTCAATTTTTGCTCTTTCTTCTTTTTTGATATATGAATTTATGGCTATAAACTTCCCTCTCAGTACTGCTTTTGCTGCATCCCATAAATTTTGGTATGTTGTGTTATCATTATCATTTGTTTCAAGGTAGTCATTGATTTCTTTTGAGATTTCCTCTTTGACCCACTGTTTTTCTAAGAGTGTGTTGTTTAATTTCCAAATCGTGGAGTGAAATCTGGGCTTCTTTCCCTTGCAAATCTCCAGCTTGACTCCACTGTGGTCAGAGATAATGTTTTGTATGATTTCAATCTTTCTGAATTCGTTCAGCCTTTCTTTGTGGCCTAGCATATGATCTATCTTGGAGAATGATCCATGTGCGCTTGAGAAAAATGTATATCCTGCTGTGTTTGGGTGTAGCGATCTATATATGTCTATTAGATCGAGCTCCTCTAATATACTATTCAGATGTTTTGTTTCTTTGGTGATTCTCTTTTGAGATGTTCTGTCCAGAGTTGATAGTGGTGTATTAAAATCCCCCACTATAATTGTAGATGTATCTATTCTTTCACTTAGTTTTTCCAGCGTTTGCCTGACGTATTTAGAGGCACCCTTGTTAGGGGCATAGATATTTATGATTGTTCGATCTTCTTGACAGATTTTCCCTTTGACTAAAATGTAGTATCCTTCTTTGTCTCTCACAATTGTTTCACATTTAAAGTCTATTTTGTCTGATATTAATATAGCTACTCCTGCCTTTTTTTGGTTATTGTTAGCTTGTATGATTGTTTTCCAGCCTTTCACTTTCAATCTCCATGCGTCTCTGGGTCTAAGATGTGTCTCTTGTAGACAGCATATGGATGGGTCATATTTCCTTATCCAATGTCCAAGTCTGAATCTTTTGATAGGTGAGTTTAATCCGTTGACATTCAGTGTTATTACTATCAAGGAATTATTTGTGTTAGCCATATTTTGATTGGATTTGTGTTTGTCATATTTTGTTTGTATTTTTTTTTGTCTTTTTTGTTATTGTTGTTGGTCTTATACTCTCCTCCAACTTTGCCTTTCCTGTTTTTTCCTTTCTTCCTGCAGAACTCCCTTTAGAATTTCTTGAAGGGGAGGTTTCTTGTTGGTATACTCTTTCAGTTTCTGTTTGTCTGCGAATATTTTGAACTCTCCATCATGTTTGAATGCTAATTTAGCTGGATAGAGTATTCTTGGTTGGAAATTTTTTTCCTTTAGTACCTTGACTATATCATACCACTGTCTTCTTGCCTCCATGGTTTCAGAAGAGAAATCAGCACTTAATCTAATTGAGCTTCCCTTGTATGTGATGGTTTTCTTTTCTCTTGCTGCTTTTAGGATTTTCTCTTTGTCTTGAGCATTGGATAATTTGACAAGTATATGTCTTGGGGTGGGCCTGTTGGGGTTTATGACTTGTGGAGTGCGCTGTGCTTCTTGGATATGTACATCTGTCTCTTTCAGTAGATTTGGGAAGTTTTCAGCCATTATTTCCTGCAACACTCTTTCTGACCCCTTTCCCTTCTCTTCACCTTCTGGAATGCCTATAATACGTATGTTTGAGCGTTTTGCATTGTCATTCAGGTCCCTAAATCCTAATTGGATTTTTTCTATCTTCTTATTGACCCCTTCTACTATCTGTTTGATTTCTGATGTACTGTCTTCCACATCACTAATTCTCTGCTCTGTCTCTTCTAGTCTGCTGATATTTGCTGCAAGTGTATTTTTGATTTCTTGAACTGTGGTGTTCATTCCCATCATATCTGTTATGTTTTTGCGTATGTCTGCAATTTCCCCTCCAAGTGATGTCTTCATGTTGTTAACCTCTTTCATTACTGCATCAAATTTGTCGGTGATAAATGTTCTGAGATCTTTCATTGCTTGTGCCAAGTTTTGCTCCCCTTCGTGATTATTGGTTTGTTGATTGGATTCAGCCATGTTTTCCTGATTATTGGTTTGGTTTGTAGATTTTTGTTGCTTTCTGGTCATCTCTTTATTTTGACGAATTTAATCAGTTCCTTAGCTTCTTTGTCTGCTCTTGGAGGTTAATTAGTTGTTATTTTTGCACAGGTGTTATATCTTCTCTTTGTCACTTTTTTCTTCTTATTCTAGTTACTTGTTGTTGGTTAAGTTCACTTTAGAGGAAAGTATTAGTGTTGGGGAAAGGCAATTGTGTAAGCAAGGGAAAAGTGTAAAGTTGTATTGGTGATGTATGTTAATAAAGCAGGAATATGAGATCTGGAAGGATGGAGGTTAGATTCATGTAGATTGTATAGAGTTATAGCTGTAGGTAGAGTACCTTTTATGAAGTTGATGACTGAATTTGGGAGGAATATGGTATGAACTACACAGCTATTGTTTTCATGAGAGAGGGAAAAAGAAAAGAAAGGTAATAGTTTCAAGAGTGGATAATAGACAGAAAACAGAACAAAGGTATTAGAAATTAAGAGTTAGACACTTTGTGGATCAAAGAACGGGAGGTGGGGGGTGGAATATAGGAGAGACAGTAGATGATAGTGGATATCAAGATGCAGGGGAAGGGGGATAGTGTAGGTAGCCTAAATCAGTTCACACAGAAATGAGGCAGTGGAGGATGGGAAAACCCAGCAAATGTGAGGTGTTCCCTGTAGCACCTATTGTATACTTGAATTAAAGTAAAAATAAGTGGAAGATGAGGGACAAGAGGGAAAGAGAAAACCGAAGGAAAAAAAAAAAAAAAAACAAACTTCCCTCCAAATCGATGTCCAGACACCTCCGGACCAGCAAAAATCCCGAAACAATCCGGTCCCAAAGAGTCTCCAACGCCGCCCAGCCGATTCCCTGCAGAAGACTCTAACAGGGATGTTCACTCAGCCGCCATCTTGCCCCCCTCCACTTCCTTCTTTATTATCTTGATCTTTCCTTAGAGTATAATTTCCCTGAGGACTTGGTTCTTGTCTTTTTTCTCACCTTATTAAAGGTGTCTGACAAATATTAAATGCTTAAGCAATGTGTTGAATGAATGAATGTATAAATGACCTATCATTTTTCCAGTATTCCTCACATATGCCTTATAGTCATTGATGTACTTCATCTGTAAGTTGTCTCAGTGTTTTAGAATGCTGTTTATCAGAGACCTGAGATATTTTAAAGACTTCTCACCTGGATTGAATATCACTTCTGTCATTCTAATAGTTACTAATATGTGATAGATCAATAAGCTAGGTCTAAAAATGAATGGATCAATACCTGTTCACTCCAGTCCTTCTCTTCCAAACATGCTTGCTTCCTAGAAAAGGTAGAAGCAAACAGGAATCAAGCAATGCCCTTTCTTTCTGTCATCCATCTATTCTGAGCCATCCTCTCCATGGTCTGTAGGGACGACTTAAAAGGATATTCAGACTAGGTATTGTTGCAGGACCAAGGGCAGAATCCTTTACTGATGCCCAAACATGCCTCACTGATTTGATTTCTGTTTTTGGATACTTTCTGCCTTCTCTTTTATCTTGGAACCTTTCTTCTTCTTTAGACATAGAGATTTTTGAGAGAAGCATTTGTTTACCTTCTTCACTGGCATATTAAAATTTTGATATTTGCTCTAGTAATGTACGTTGAAAATCCAGGAGAACTTGTGTGACTCTGAGCAGTGTGCTTGACCTCAAATGATCAGGAGTGTCCTGGCTCAGAGAGAGCTGATTTGGCTTTACTTACAATTAAGAGCCAAGGAGAGGAAGACAAGATCCGTGGAGGGAAAAGCCCCTCAATGATGGAGGGGTAGGTGGGAAGAAGCCATTGGATTTCCATATAGTCATGACTGGGACTGCTGGGTAGTAGTTAAAAATTAGGAGCTTGCCCTCTATTGGTTTGGAAGAGGGTCTATGATGTATTATTTGGTGAAAACAGAAAGGTGCCCCAAAGTGCAAATATAAGATGCATAAAAAAAGAAGCCTAATGATGAAAATCTGTGAGTGTGTATGAGTTCACTTTACACAGAGAAAGGTCTTGGACAATACTCACCAGTCTATCCTTAGTATTCCTAACCTGGCAGTTAAGGAATTAAACACAAGAGAAAGTAGAGGCTGATGATTACCGTGTTTCTTTATGTATGTTTGTGTTATTTCTTGGTTGCCATAAACATGTGTTAGTATGTCCCTTTAAAAGAGTCATTTTATAAAAGAATAAAGGAAATTAAAACAAACAAACAAACCCAAATCCTAAAGCCCAATAACAGAAGTAAAACTGGGGAGCAGTAGAGTTTCTATCTGCTTCTTTTCATAATTTGCCCTTTTGGGGTGTGCTTTGTTAGGGCCTTGCAGAGAGATTTGACTTCTTTGACTTGGGCTTGAGCCTTGAGGTTCATTGTACTTTACACATGAGTTTAGCTGGGTCACGTGGTCAGGAACATCTCCTGGGATGCTGAAAACACAACCTTGTCTCCTCTTCCCCATGTTGTCCAGGTACCTCAAATAAGGCCATGGTTAAAAGAAAAATCTAGTCACAAAAACTCTTGTGGGGGGTAAGTGTCTCAGTACTGGTACCCTTCAACTGTGCATTCCTAGTTGATCTTGGTTTTCTTACCAGACATTTTAAATGCCACTGCTTGTACTTTCTTTCCCTCCATGCCTTCACCCCACACCCATCTCTATGTCTCTTCTACTGTTCCTAGTCACTCTATTGCTCTTTTTCCTACATCTACCATTAGGGCTCCCCTGTGCATTGGTTCTGAGCTCATTGAGGAGCTCCTGTGCTAGGAGCTAGTACATGGACATCTTCTGAAACATTATTTGGCAAAATATGGTCTAGAGGACACTATATTCAGGGGATCATAGGGGGTGAAGAATGAGTTATTTATTAAAATGTAGGGCCCTTCCGCAGACTTACTGCATCAGAATCTTTGTGGCTAGACTTGAAACTGTATTTCTACACTTCATCACCATCACCCCCTTCACTTTCCCCGCCACACACCCAGGTGATTCATTTATAACATAATGTTTGAAAACAGTGGTATTCAGGTGCATTTTGTTTTCCTTTATCATCCAGCTGGAACTCTCTAAATTTTGTCCAAAGATCTCTCTTTTAAAGACTTGGGTTATAGGGTTTGGCCTCTCCTTTTATGAACTCTTTAAAATATGCTCCCTCAGAAATATATTCCTGTATTTTTTAGGTTAGAGAACCGAACTGATTTTTAAAAATTCAACTGGTCTGTGACAGCTCTTTCTGATGATTTGCCTATTGAAGGTATAAAAGAGCCCCCTTCATAATTTCTAGTTGGGATCCATTTCTGTGTAAGTGTTGACTATTAATGCATAAAAAGAATTACATAGAATGGTCCAGAGCCAGGGTGATCTGTAACTGTATAACAAGAGACACAGTTAACACCAGGTTTGGGGAATGTTATTGTAATGAATGTTTGGTATGAAAGGATTATTATTTTTTAAAAGGTATAAGAAGAGAAGATTTAAAATGGCAGTTTGCTTCTAATAGACAAGCCAAATGGCTCTTAATTACCACCATTAGGAATCAGGGTTTGCATCTATTAGGATTAAGCTCACTCATGAGCAATAGAAAACTCAAAATGATGGTGGCACATCTAGCAAGATGTTTGCTTCTCTTTGATGTAGACATCAACAGTCTAGGGCCAATAGGATGGTTCCATGACCATGGGAGACCCGGGACCTTTTCTCTTGTTGTGTCACCATCTTTAATACATGGCTTCCATTATTAGTTTCAAAATTCCAACTTACTTTACAATAACAAATAACTGTAAACTACTACCATGTTCCAGTGTCTTAATCCCCAAGATAAAAACTTGCATAAAGGTAGTGTTTTAATTTGCTGGAGACTGCCAATGCAATATACTGAAATGAGATGGCTTTTACAATGAGATTTATTCTTTTAAAAGGTTACAGTTCCAAGACTGAAGAAGATGTCCAAATCAAGGCATCAGGCAAAGTTCTTTCTGTGAAGGTTGTCTGCTGGCAATCTTGGACACCTACTGTTGTAGTGGAAAGTAGTTGGGTGATCACGGTATTGAAGGCCAGGATGCAAGAATCTCTGAGAAGGAAGATTTAGTAACAGCTGGCTGGGTCTGGTGGCTTTCTGTTAAAAAAAAAAAAAAAGAGCACACGATAGGATTTCTGGGTCCCTTTTATACAGAGGATGTAGGAGCAGGGAGTCAAATGGTGCTTTTATGCAAAAAGGACTTTCTTTGTTAGTTTCTTAGAGTTTTAAGTGTTTGTTTGAGTACTAGATAGGTTTTGAATTAACATATCCCCCACATTCCATCTGGATGTAAGTTTGAATACACATTCAGTCTGCATCCTCCCTGAATATCCAAAGCCTATAAAGTCTATATTGTTCAATTGGCTTTCAGGGAACTGGGAATAATTTGATATAGAATAAGATAAGTTTGAATTCATGCACAGGCCATATCGTGTCCCCCCTTTGATGCCTGCTTAAGGTTGTTAAGCTTCAGCATCACTATTGTTAGGATCTCTCTGGACTGACTGGTATGCATATAGAGCCATGAGGTGGGCAGCTGTCTGTGTCTTTACTCTATCATTTATTAGGGCATGTATCCTGCTTACAATGAAAGGGAAGAGACAAGGAAGTATGGTGCATCCTCCTATGAGGAAGGCAATAATTCCCACCAGAAGCTTGAAATCGTCTGCTATTGACTGCCAGTTTCCAAGGGGATTACTTAAAATCCAACCCTTCCAGGTCTCCACTATAACATGAGCAATTTTTATCATTTTGTTTGTAATTTCATCAATAACCTTTCCAGTGCTGTCTAGTTCAAGGCAGCAATTAGAACGATTGAACTTTCCACAAACTCCCCCTTCAACTGCCAGGAGTAGTCTAGGGAGAGATGGTTTTGATAGATAGTGTTTCTGAATTTAGTTTGCTGTTGGGCAAGTAAGTTTAGTGCATGGGCAGTTTCATTAGTTATTGTTTCTACCACAGCTTGTAAGCGGATGTTTCAGTTTAGCATCTGGATAGGAGTTTGATAACCCCACATGCCATCCTCTGCCCAAGATGCTGGTCCATAGTACTGGATTATATACTCAGGGGGCCATTCTTCATCTCCCCAGGTAATGACAGCATTTTTTTCTCATATGTTTTGATATACTGGTTGGCTCAGCTCTTTCCCTTCTGCTAAGAGAATAAGGAAGAATGAGCATTTTATTGTACCCAGCATTCAAGTACCACACCAATTTTGGGGAAGTTCTCAGAATGTGATTGTCCCACAGATCCAGTACAGACCTTTTGGGACAGTAAAGGGGCCCTTTGTGGTGTAGTTCCATACTGATTAATTGGGGGAAAGTATGATTTATGAGAATGAGGTCAGATTAATTCCATGTTCCCCAAGGCTCTGTTGTATTTGTGGTGTGATTTTGGAATCTTCCCCCCATACATGTTAGGTTTCCAACAGATATAGAGGAGTTTAGGCATATCCTTGAAGCATGATATTTTCCTATGACAGAAGTTTTCAAGGGCCACATACCATCTTGGGGGATGGCTGGGAGGCTGGTTTCATTATATGGTTGTCTGTATTATATTCTCTAGTTTCTCAGAGCCATTAGTCTCCCATATTAGTACCTCCACATACATAGCATGAAGAGACATTTAAGGCTGTCTCTACTACCTCGGTTAGGTTTATAAAGAGGTTTTTTGCTACTTGTGGAATGAAAAATGGTCTTTCCATTTCTTCATAGAAGGAGTGGAACACAGAGTGGGTTCTACTTTTGAGTGGGTGTTCCTGATACCCAACCAAGATGTAGACTCCTGGTCTACTCCTTTACTGTCAATGTGGAAGCCCTTTTGGACTCCCTGGGTCTGCCAGGATTCAGGGTTAAGGATGGTGAAGTTTAAGGGGTTACATTGACTGTGTGGACAGTTACTTGGGGCTGTTCCTTTGGTGAAGATGGCTCTTTGTTTAGTTGTGTCTCTGTCCCAGGTGGCCCAGGTGACACAGGACCAGTACTGGCAGCAGTACGCACCTATGTATTTACACCAGAAGCCCCTCCTTGTGCTGCACTTTTCATTTCTGTAGCACATAAATACTTGTTGCTAAGAGTATATTCCTGCTCCCAGCTGAGCCTTCCACAGTTGGTGTTCCATGGTATCCCAGAGTCTATAACCTGACATGCATCAAATAGGAGGGACTTGTTGGTTCCAGCTAGTAACTGGGATGGAGTTAAGTAGCTCCCCACCTTGATTAAATGCTCTTATTTCCCATTTACAGGAGACTGTTGGGGCTTGGGGTCATAGCAGGTTATTTGGCCAGATAAGTTACAGACACTATAAGAGATTCCCAGAAACTGGCAGGTGGTTATATGGTCCTTGCAGGTATAATAGCTATGACATATTAATGTGGTATTGACATGGGCCTCCGTTCACACTTCTTGGATACATGGCTTACATTTTGTGATGCCAACCTGGGACCAGGGGAAGGTCAGGGCTAGGAGTAAGGAAAATAACCAAAGTGGCATTGTAACTGGGTTTAAGCCAGATTCCTACTCTTCAGCTATGCATAGACCAATCAGCTTCTGGGGTGTGATTTGAGCAGAGTTCCATGTTCTGTCCTCAGTGTTTAGCCATGCGTGGACCAGTCAGCTTCCAGGGTGTGACGGAAGCAAGACTCAGCGTTTGTTTTTTTTTTTTTGCAAGATGTGTTTGGTTGGGTTGTGGGTATCTGGAATACAGACAGGTCCAGGACTCTGGGACAGCTCACTTGACCTAGCTATAGTGTATCCATGGGGTGATTTCAGCTACTTTAATTGCAGTGGGGGTGAATAAAATGACAAGATAGGGACCTTGCCATCGAGGGGTTAGTGGAGCTGATTTCTAATCTTTGACGGAGATTGCATCTCCCGGTTTGTACAGGTGTATGGAGCTGCTTAAGCTTATGGGGGCCCTTTCTTGGACCCAGCGGTGCAGATTTTGAAGGGTTTTTCCTAAGCTGATCATTTGCTGAGCTATTGATAAGTTTCCTCTTTCTCTGAGATCCCCTTCTATATCTTGGATTAAGGGGGTGGGGCTCCCAAAGAGGATTTCATAAAGGGTTAAGCTTAGCTTTTGGCTTGCGCTGGCTCGAACTTTGAGGAGGGCACTCAGGAGTACTTGCACCCATGTTAGCCCAGTTTCTTGGCAAATCTTGGCAATATAAATCTGTATTGTACAGTTCATTCACTCTTCTTTCCCTGAGCTTTCAGGATGGTAAGTGGTGTGAAGTTTCCATCAGATGCACAGTGCTTTGGCAATCTTTTGAGTGATTTCAGAGATGAAGGCAGGTCCAAGCTGGAGCCAATTGAAAGGGGTAGCCCATATCAAGGAATGATTTCCCTGAGCAGAACTTTGGCCACTTCTTCAGCCCTTTTGGTCTGAATGGGGAATGCTTCCACCCAGCCAGTAAAGGTAAAAACGAGAACTAGGAGGTATTTGTAGCCTCTGGATTGTGGCATTTTGGTAAAATAAACCACTAGATCTTCAAGAAGCATATTGCCCTTTTGTTGGACTCCTGGGGCTCCCGTGGATCCCTGGCGAGGGTTATTCTTTGCACATGTCACACACCACTGGCATACAGCATGGGTGATAGCGGCTAGACTTGGGATGTAGAAGAATCTTTCTACCAATTCTTTGAGGTGGGTTTTCCCCAAGTGTGTGTTTTCATGGTAGTCTTGAACTATGGTTATGGCTAATATTCGAGGCATGACAAGGCTGTGATCAGACAATGTCCACCACCCATTTGCTCCTTGTGTCCTGATCTCAGAGAATATCCACTCTCTCATGGCTTGAGTGTATTGCAGCTCCCAGTGATTCAGAGGTTGCTGGATGAGAGCAGACAGTGTATACTGGAGTTGCTGATAATTAGAGGTTGGGGAATGAGGGCAGTGACTAAGTCCTTAGACAGGGATCCCTCCAATGCAGCTTATTTTGCCTTAGCATCTGCCCTCCAATTTCCTTGAGTGATAGGATTGTGGCTGGTCTGGTGTCCCTTGCAGTGAATCACAGCCACTTAGATGGGCTCCCAAACTGCTTCTAGTAGTTCCAGAGTCTGTGTGCTATATTAAATGTCCTTTCCTCCAAAATTAATGAGTCCTTTTTGTTTGTATAAGGTTCCATGAGTGTTGCAGGGTAAGGAAGGCACATTTGGAGTCTGTGTAGATGTTAACCTTGGCCCCAGCCACAGGTTATAGGGCTCAGGTGAGGGCAATGAGTTCGGCTTTTTTTGCTGATGTGTTATCCTGGAGATGCTGGGCTTCCATTGTGGTTTGGAGGTCACCACAGCATATCCCACTCACTGGTCACTGCCCTGAACAAAGCTACTCCAATCCATGAAGAACTCCATGTCGGGATTTGGTAGTGGCTGGTCTTGGGGTTCCAGCCTGCTGGAATACACCTTTTATAATATCTCCAGGCAGTTGTGGGTTGGAACCCCTGGCTCTATGGGTAGCAGGGTGGCAGGATTCAGGCTTTTTTAAATGAGTTCCAGTTGGAAAAATGGATGTTTACATAATAGGGTTTGATATTTAACCAGGTGGCTATTAGTAAGCCAGTATGTTCCTTTGGCTTCTAAGATTGTGACTACTGCTTACAGAACCCAAACAATCATAGGCTGCCCAAGAGTTAATTTTATGGCTTCTAGTGTTAGCATTGCTGCAGCTGCTACAGCTTGCAAGCATGAGGGTTATCCCTGGGCTACAGTGTCCACTTGTTTGGATAGATAGGCTACAGCTCATTGCCAGGAACCCAGGTTCTGAATAAGTACTCCTACTGCAATGCCTTGATAATTATGGACGTAGAGGTAAATGGTTTACTGAGATTTGGAAGCCCGAGGCTTGGTGCTTCCATCAAAGCCTACTTGAGAGTGATGAAAGTCTTTCTGTGGGCTTTCCCAGAGCAGGGGATCATGATCTCCCCACTTTGTGGCTTCATACAAAGGGTGTGTGAGGACCCCAAAATTGAGGATCCAAATGCAGCAGAATCCAGTCGCTCCAAGAAATTCTCACAACTTTTGGCGAGTTCTGGGCTCAGGGTGGCTACAGATTGCTTCTTTTCTTTCAGGTCCTAACTCACGGAGCCCCTGTGCTATTTTATAACCTAGATATTCAACCTGAGGTAGGCAGATTTGGGCTTTCCTTTTAGACTTCCGATAATCCTTTTGTTGCAGATGTTTTTTTATTTTTATTTTTATTTATTTCTCTCCCCCCCCGCCCCCACCCAGGTTGTCTGCTCTCCATGTACATTCACTGTGTGTTCTTCTGTGACTGCTTCTATCCTTATGAGCAGCACCGGGAATCTGTGTTTCTTTTTGTTGCATCATCTTGCTGTGTCAGCTCTCCATGTGTGTGGAGCCATTCTTGGGCAGGCTGAACTTTCTTTCACTCTGGGCGGCTTTCCTTACGGGGTGCACTCCTTGCATGTGGGGCTCCCCTACATGGGGGACACCCCTGCGTGGCGTGGCACTCCTTGCATGCACCAGCACTATGCACGGGCCAGCTCCACATGGGTCCAGGAGGCCCAGATTTTGAAGCCTGGATCTCCCATGTGGTAGACGGATGCCCTAACCACTGGGCCAAGTCTGCTTCCCTGTTGCAGATGTTTTAAGAGGGTATGGGTTCTGCTAGCACAGTCGTGGTACGTGGGACTTCTGAGGACGAGGTCATCTACATATTGGAGGAGAAAACAATGATGGTTTTCTGGTTTAAAGGATTTGAGATTACTGGGCAGGGCTTGTCCAAAAATAGTGGGTGCATTTTTGAATCCCTGAGGGAGCTGAGTCTAGATTAGCTATTGCTTTTCACCAGAGCTCAGATTGTCCCATGTAAGGTTTAAAATCGGTTGACTCTGGGGTGCTCTTTGAATGCAGATGATGATATTTTTAAGATACAGTCATGAAAACTAGACTGCCAATGAGAGTATCTGGTTGAGGAGAGTGTAAGTGTTGGGGACTGCTGAGTGTAGGGTCACTACTCTGAGTTGACTGCTCTCAAGTTGTGGACTGGCGGTAAACCCCATCAGCCTTTTTAACCGGGAAAAATGGGGTATTCCATGGAGACTGGCACAACTTTAGTATGCCTTCATTCAGAAATCTCTGAATATGTATCTGGACTTTTTCTTATGCTTCACGTGGAACTGGATATTGCTTTATGCTCACTGGGCTGGCTGTGGGCTTTATTTCGACAATAATTGGACAAATGTCTTGTGCCATCCGTGTTGGGTTGCCCTATGCCCATACTTCAGGCACATCTTTGAAGGGGAGCCATCCAGCCATAGATTGTCCAGATTCACTGAGGCATAACAGTCTCCATTCCTCTTGCAGCAGGAGGGTTAGTGCTATTTTCGAAGGGTTTGGTAGTCCCATTGTTAACGTGGATTGCCCCATGATGTTCAAAGGTAATCTGAGCTTGTAGTGTACACAGCAGGTCTTGACCCAGGAGGGGGACTGGGCATTCTGGGAGATACAGAAACTTGTTAGTGACTTATTTACCCACAATGTTACAGGTCCTGGCTTGAACGAAGGGCTCTGGGTGCTTTTACCAGTTGCCCCTATGATAGCGGCTTGTCTTTTTGATAATGGCCTGACTGGCTTGGTGATTACAGAGTGTTGAGCCCCAATGTCAACTATCATATGTGTGGTGTGGTCCTCAATTTGGACTCTGACCAAAGACTCTGTGGGGCCAAAATTATAGGAGCCTGGTCTGTCTTAATAATCCTCATCAGAGCCCTCTATTCCTGCAAGTCTGATGAACTGATTTGCAATTTTTCCTTCCAAATTTTTGAAAACCCAGAGTTTAGTTTGTGATGCTCTGATTGCTCTCCTGGCTAATGCTTTGGCTGCTTTCTTGGGGGTGACAGGGTCGAGTGGCCTGTTGGGGCACTCCGGCTTCCAGTGCCCTTCTTCCTTGCAGTATGTGCACTGATTTCACCCTAGGAGTGTGCCCACCCTCCTTGGGGCAGGGTCATCCCAGTTTACTTTTCTTGACAGAGGATTGCTTCTTTCAACTATTGCTGCTGTGAGAAGGTCTGCTTTCTTCTTCATTTTCCAGTTTTCCTCTTTCCTGGTTTCTACATCACAGTTGACATAAACCTTGGTGGCTACCTCCATGAGCTGGGAAATATTTATACCAGGGAGCCTGTCTAACTTCTGTAGCTTTCTTCAGATGTCAGCCTGTGATTGGGCAATGAATGCTGCCTTGACCATCACTTGGCTTTTGGGAGCATCCAGGTTAAAGGGCGTGTATACATGAAATGCCTCGCACAGTCACTTGTAGAACTGAGCTGGACTTTCATTGAAAGTCTGTAGGACTTGAATGGTCTTTGTCACGTTTACTGACTTTTGGCTCCCAGCTCTGAACCCTTCAACTAAGGCCCTATGGAAAGATTTTAGTTGGGTGAGCCCAGTCATGTTGTTGGGATCCCATTGGGAGTCCTTGTCTGGGAACTGTGTGTGGGCATATTGATCATTGTCCAGTGTTCCCTCAGGTGGGTGCTCTATGAGCCAGGTTAGAGCCCCTTGTGTGACTCATGTTCTCTCCTCAAAGTTGAGTAGGGTCATGAGGGGTTGTTTACAATCAGCTCAGGTGGGTTTGTGGATCTGTATGATGGACTGGAAGAAGTCCATCATGACCTGAGGTTTCTCTAAATATGGTGGGGTGTGGCTTTTCCAGGTAAAGAGGTTGGTGGTAGTGAATGATTGGTACATGAACGTTCAGTTTCCTTCTTGAATCTGGCCATCAGCATCGTAATAAATTGGAGCTTGGGCTTCATGGAAAGGTAGCTATAGGGCGGCTCTTCTCCCTGCTCCACCTGTCCCCAGGGCTCCCCATGGTCTGAGTTGTCATCTTTCAGGGACTACTTCCTGACTGATGGTCAGCACTACACTGCCAGGGGCCACAACTGGTGGAGACAACGGTTGTAGAGGTGAAGAGGCTGCATTGTTTAGAGAAAGTGGCTGCTTGAGTGGCTGTGGGAATGACTGTGGGAGTGGCTGCAACAGCAGCTGGGCCATGGAAATGATTGTGGGGGTGGCTGTGGGAGTGGCTGGACTGTATTACTTGGAGAAAGTGGCTGCGGAAGCTGCTGTGGGAATGGCTGTCAGGTAGCGCTGCTCAGGAAGGATGGTGGCAGAGATGGCTGTGGGGACAGCAAGGTCATGCTGCTCAGTAGGATGGTGGTGGAGACAGTTGCAGGGGTGATGAGATTGCGTTGCTCAGGAAAATTGGCTCATCCCTACCCCTCAGCATTGGTGTGGTAGGAGCAATCACATAAGGTGATTGGAGGTCATTTTCATTTGGCCCTTCTAGAATGGGTGGGTTAGAACTAGATTTGGGACTCACTTCTTCTGGACCCTTTGCAAGAAGCGGGTTTGGCCTGGTTCCTGGGACAGCACCTCTGGGATTTTGTATCAGGCAAATCTTGGCTTCTTTAGTCATACATTTCCTTAACCAGGGTGGACTTTGACTCCCAGTGTCCTGCCAGGCATTGATGTAGGGGAACTGGTCAGGACACCCTGGTTTTCTGGTTGCCACATCATGGACTTTATAGATGATCCAGAATGCCCTCCTGGGGCCAACCCATGCCAAAAGTCAGCCATTCTAATTCACAAAGCATTCTAAGCTTTTCTGGCTAGAATGTTATGCCATATACATCTCCATGAAATGCTCGGGGAGAGTTTTTCAGCATACAACTTAATGGGGTCCTACTTTGTGTGTTTCCCATGTTTCCACCCTGTGCCGATGCTGCACAACACTCACTAAGCCTTTCGCTTCATCCGTCTCCAGCCACATCCCTCAAGGGAACTTACGATGCCTCTTAGCCTTAGTGGGTCAGTATAAGCCCCGAACTCAGAAGAGGATCCTTTTGCAGGGAGGCCACCCAGATCACCCTTGACCAGATGAGGTTGCCTTGGAACCACAGATTGGGACTCTGCATTCACCCCACAGAGGTGTGTCTCTGTGTCTCACTTGGTCTCCACAATCACACACACATGACTACCCTCCTTCCTTTCCTTTCTTGGACCTAGAGAAGATGGCTTCCTCCCTTCTCCTCAGGAGTGCTAGGGTCTTCTTCAAGAGCTGATCAGGCTCCCTTCCTTGCTTTTCAGAATTAGGCTTTTCCTGTGCTATGCCCCTGGGGGTTTTACTCATCTGGCACGTGGAGCTCCTTGCTTCATTCTCAAGGTCTCTTTCAAACCCTCTGGTGCCTCTGGTTTCTTCCAGGAGGGTTCTGCCAGAGTCCACAACTTCATTCTGGACTAAAAGGAGTCCAGGGGTGCCCAGGGCTGAGGTTGCCTGGGCCCTCCAAGACCATCTCATAGGCATCTGAGAGGGGCAATCAACTGTTGCTGCCTCTGACCTTCTCAGTGATCCTGGATGAGCCCCTAGAGATGTTGTGGCAGAGAAAAGTCGGGTGATCATGATATTGAAGGCCAGGATGTGAGAAATCTTTGAGAAGCAAGATTTATTAATAGCCGGTTAGGCCAGGCAGACTTCTGTCCAAAACAAAACCGAGCCCAGAATAGGGTTTCTGGGTCCCTTTTATACAGAGGATGCAGGAACAGGGAGTCAAATGGTGCTTTTATGGAAAAAGGACTTTCTTTGTTAGTTTCTTAGAGTTTTAAGTGTTTGTTTGAATACCAGATAGGTTTTGAATTAACATAGCCCCCCATTCCAGGTAAACTTGAATTAACATATCCCTCACATAAGCTTGAATTAACATATCCCCCACATTCCAGGTAAGCTTGAATTAAGATATCACCCACATTTCATCTGGATGTAAGTTCAAATACACATTCAGTCTGCATCCTCCCTGAATATCCAAAGCCTATTGAGCCTATATCACTTAATTGGCTTTCTGGAAATTAGGCATACTTGGATATAGAATAAGATAAGTTTGAATTCATGCACTGGCCATATTACTACCACATGGCAAGGTACAATAGCAGCTCTGCTGACCTCTGCCTTCACTTCCAGGCTCACTTTCTTCCTGAGCTCAGCTGTGGCAGTCAGGTATATGGCAGGGCATAATAGCAGTGTTGACTGATCTATGTCCTTTCCTCTAGGCCTTGCTGCTGGTTCTGCTTCTATCTGTTCTACCTGTGGCTTTTCTTTTTCCTGGATTTTTGTTGACTTCAACTTCTGGAGACTTTTCTCTGTCACTGTGGCTTTTTTTCCCTGCACCTGCAGTTTTTATTTTTCTATATATGAAGTTCTCCAGAAAGAGGATTAAGACCCAACCTGGACCATGCCCTACTGAAGTATCTAATCAAAAGGAAAGGAAGATCCCTTGACTGAATCTAATCCAAAGGTCCCATCTACAATAGGTTTACCTGCACAGGAATGGATTAAGTGACATGATCTTCTGGGGATCCATCCAGCTTCAAGCCATCGTGAGTAGCTAACATGGGAATGTGGTACAAAGGAGCCTGGCATGAGAAACAAAGGTGGTATAACAGAAAAGGGAAAATCAATGCACATATGTGTTTCACAAACAAGTTACTGCTATTCCATCCTTTGGGACATTCCAAGGAGCTGTTAAAAGATGACTTTTGAAAAGAGGATTAAAATCATGATTCTCACATAGATATAAAAATGAACACAGTTTAATACTTAGGTCATGATCATTTAAGGACCAAGGCAAAAATTTTAACTACTTCAAAAGAGAATCCAAAGAACAAACATATATATAAGTCAGTAATATGGAAATGAATGTACAAATGGAGGCAAAACTATCTTTGCCGCACTGGGGAAGAGAAATTGATTAAACCTCTTCTGGACAGGACAGATTTTGCTTATCTATAGACAAGAACTATTTTGCATAACTATCAGTTATCTGTTATTTACAGAGGTATAAAATGGCTTCCATAGAATCAGCTAACCTGGAAGGGTGGCTCCTATGTCTAGGGGTTCTTAACCAGGGGGCCCTTGAGTTTGAAATGGAAAAAGTCAGATTATCTTTATTTTTTCTGACCTCTAACTGAAATCTAGCATTTCCTTCACTTTTAAATGTATGAAATAAATAACTTAGAGTAGTATTTATTTCACCTGATTGGCAAAGGGGTTCATGGAACAAAAAAAGTTAAGAACCCCTGGTCTCAATGATGCATAGATACAGAGTTTCCCACAGAAGCACATATTGATTCTCCCTAGAAGCCCAAAGGAAATGCTCATGATTGTCATTTCCAGTCTTGGCCATGGGTGACTGCACAATTCCAGGTTGTGCATGATGGGTAGGGGTCACTTCCCTGCAGGTGTCTCCCACACTGTGTCAGGGATTTTCCAGAGCAGGAAACTAGAGGGACATGGCACCCAGGGCTGCCCCAAGCCTACATGCACCTGTGTATGACATTGGCTTACATAAAAGCTGGGGCGGAGAGGATTTGGATTGGTGCACTGTTAAATGAATCCTTCAGATAACCTTATTTTGTAGATGGGAAAACTGAGGCTAATAAGAGTTGACTTCAATAGCAGATCCAGGTGTTAAACACATGCAGTCTGAATCCCCAGCCCCTGCTCCTAACTCTTAGATTCTCTTTGTTAATATTTTATTACTGAGACCTGATCTAAAGATGAGTCACAATTTAAGGTCAAATTTAAGTGTCAAAACCTGATGATTACCAGAAGAGAGTAGCTGGGTTTATCTGAATCAAAAAATCCCCAATGGCAAACCCTTTATAATATCAGTGGGCTTAGTTGAAGCAAGAAATTATCTACTGTTTGCTTGTTTGCTTATGTCCTTAGCATTGCCTCCAGCTCAGAATCCTGTAGGTATCCTCCCCTCCACCTGCCCTTGGCCTTTCCTGAAACAGCTGGGATTTTTTCACCCAGTTCTTTTTAAAACCTGTGATGTATGGAGTAGTTTGGGAAAGGAGAAATTTTTTCTTACACAAAAATGCTCTGGAAACTTAGTAAGTCTTTGTGAAAGGGAAACATGAAAGCATCTTGGCCCCTGCTGTCATCAACTGTACAAATTACTGTCCATAGCATTGGATGGAGGGCCACAAGATGCTTAATCACAGTTCTCAGGGCTTTAGATCTAGGTTAGGGGACATATTTAAGCCTGATTATTTATTTCTGTGGTGACTGTTCCAGCCGATTATATATACATATATTCCTTTATTTGTGACCTCTCTTCTTCTCTGGTCATATTTCTAAGTCTGAAAATCCTTCTAATATGCAGATGGAAAAGCCTCATGTGGTAGGTTTCTCTGACAATAAGAAATCAAACAACTTTTGTGAATGCCTCTCACTCCTTCTTTGGTGTAAGTAAATATTAGTGACTTTGGAATTTGCCTGGAGAATGAGAAGTGCCACCCTGATGTTTCAAGGCAGAAAGCATTTGCAGAATTTAGCTCCCTATGTCTTACGTTTTTCTCATTCCTTTCTACCTAGGGACTCTGAGACAGTAGAGAGGTTGTTGAGACTCCAGAAAGTTCATTGATTACAAATGTTAAACATAGCTGATAATCCCCACCTTGCTCCAAGGCAATGGAGGAGGAGAGAGTGAGGTGAATGCATTGGACCGTGTCTTGTAAAAATGAAAGAGAAAGTGGCACACACCATAATCCAGCAAATGCTAACCTGTTCCTCTGTGACCCTCATTAAAGCGAATGTGGACAGTATGAATTTACATTGTAACTCAGCCAAAGCCAAAATGCAGGGGGTGGTGTGATTTCATGTTATCCATGTCTGCACTCTGAGACTAAACCTGGACGAAAGGAGGGAAATGATAACCCCTTGCTTATCTTTGGGGAATTGCGCATGATAAATAAATCATTTGTTCATTCTCCATGAGCCAGGGTTCTATGCTAAGTTCTGAATCATGTACAACTCATACAGACCTTGGAGGTAAGTGTTATTCACCCATTTCACAAATGAACAAATAAGGACATCAAGAGAGGCAGTGATGTGCCCATCCTTACCTGGCTAGTAAACAGCAGCACCAGAGGTGGACCCCTGGCTCCAGTACCCACCCTCTGAACCACTATGCTGCACTGCCCAGTCATCACGTGACTGGCTGGAATCTGACCATTTGAGGTTGCTCCTGGTCACCCCATGGGTTCTGACACTTGCATGTGCTTTCCCCTCTTCAAATCACTGTTTTGTTTACCTGAGATTTCTCCCCTGGATGTTAACATAGCGTAGGACTCGTTCATGGCGGTTTCCCCAACATCTGGCATAGGGCAGGTAAACAGTAAATAGTTTGTATGAATGAAATGAGAGAAACTGGCACTTTCCTCCTGCTGGTACCTGTAATACTGATACTCCTTACTGCTGTCTGAACATCTTTCACAAGCCTTGGATATAGGAAGGCATGGAGCAGATGAGTTGACTAGCCATGGCAGGGGTTGACAGGCCTCCCATGGGTTGGCTGGAGCCTCGAAGCATCGGCCCAGAGAAGGAAAGGTGGGAAAGAGTCTCACCTGTGTTCACTTCCATTTCTCTGGTAGCCAGTGCCTTTGAGGTCATGCTTGGTTCATGAACATCTCCAAAACTTTTCTCCACTCTGTATTTGATTTTTGTGAGGATGCAGAAACCAACCTAACCACTCATTCACCTGTGGAATTATAGTTTGGTTGAAAGCACTAGTGGTGCTTCCCTTCCCATAATATTTGCATTTCAAGGTATTGTCAATGATAAATTTAGGCCAATGTTTTCCAGAGAAATCTATGGTGGTACATGAGCACAGTATTCAGTAACATTAACCAGATGGAAACAACTTCTTCTAAATTTATAATTAAAGACAAATGTGAAAATGGGAAGTTGTCCTTGACTCTTTCTTACATCCCCCATTTAATCCTGTTAGGAAATCACCTTGGCTCTACTTTCAAGGTATACCTAGATTCTCACCACTTCTCACCATCTCCACTATACTGCTCTGGTGTGAGCCATACTTCTTTCTCATCTGTTCTATTCCAGAAGCCACTTCACTAGTCTTCCTGCATCCACTCTCACACTCCTATGGTCAATTCTCACAGAACAGCCACAATGAGACTGTTAATTCTCTGCTGGTCTCTGCTCTTCTCAAGCTAGCCAGGCAGGCGCCCAATTTTGCCTTTTGCTCTAGCCCAGTACTTCTCAAGGAACAGTCCTAGCAGCAGCAACAGCATCTGAGGGACTTAGAAATAGAAATTCTTAGACCCCACCCTGGACCTATTGAATAGGAAATTCTTGCAGTGAGATTCAGCAATGTGCGATTTAACAAGGCCTCTAGAGGATTCTGATGCAGAGTAGAACTTGAGAACCACTTCTCTAGTCTGTATCTCTTTTTGAAATGTTCTTCCCCAGATGTCTGTTGGGATTACTCATCCACATCCACAAAACTCTTCCCGAATTTTGCCTGTTCAGTAAGATTTTCTCTACCCTCTGCCCTGCATCTTGTTGCTCTTCACACTGCTATACTTTTTCTTTTTCTCGTGGCACTTAGCTACTAATGTGCCTTATAATTTACTTTTCTCTGTATGTCTATTTTTCCTGGTTTATTGCCTGAATATACCTGGAATATAAGCTCCATGAGAATGGGGATCTTTATCTGTTTTGTTCATGCTCTACCCTAACTGCCTAGATCAGTGTCTGGTACATAGTAGATACTCAATAAGGTTTTTTTGTGTGTCTGTGTGTGTGTTTTGTTTCCATTAAGGAGAATATCTCAGTGTTGAGTAAAACTTGCTGATTTCTCCTTGGCAAGCAAGAGTACCTAGGTGGAATTTGAAAAAATCAATTTGGTTCACAATTTATTTATTTGTGTTAAAATAATTTCAAACTTACAGGACAGTTGCAAAAACAATACAAAACCGATAAGAAGGAACTCCAACATAACAACCTCAGCTATCTAGCTCTTCTAGTTTTAACATTTTACCACATTTGTTCTATCATTCTATCTATCCACATGTCTATTAATCCACTCATATGCCTGTTTTTCTATCAGTTTTCTGGATATTTGAGAGTAGGTTGTGTACATCATGCTCCTTCAATACATAGTTCTTCTATGTACATTTCCTAAGAACAAGCATATGCACTGTGTACATTTATTTATTTTTGCAACCTTGTATATTTGCAAATAGAGTCCAGTTTTCCATTAACAAATAATTTAAGTTTTTTTTTTTCATTTTGAAATAACTTTAAGTAAGGAACGAAAAAAAATGTGTTGAGTAAACAACATTGCAGAAGTGGCAAAATGCATGAAGGTGGAACAAGATGAGAGACATCTGGAAAATGCTGATTTAGGCAACCAAAGGGATGCCTGAGAGTGGTGAATGAGAGTCCAGCAGGAGGAGGAAGGTTTGGGGGCAGGTGAGCCTTTTATAGAGCTGCCCACTTCTGGGTTGTGGTCTGTAGCAGCTGGTCAGGACAGAAGCAGGTAGGGTACAGGCATGGGAATCTAGAGCTTTTACTCAGATGCTTTTTTTTTTCTTATTCTTTTTTTATTGTATTTTTCTGAAGATATGTAGATTACAAAAATTGCCACATTAAAAAATATAAGAGGTTCCCATATACCCCATCTCCCACCCCACCCCCACTCCTCCCACATCAACAACCCCTTTCATCATTGTGGCACATTCATGTCATCTGGTGAATACATCCTGGGAGCACCACCACACTGCATGGACTACAGTTTACACTGTAGTTCACACTTTCCCCCAGTACACTCAGTGGGCCATGGCAGGATATATAATGTCCAGCATCTGTACCTGCAATATCATTCAGAACAACTCCAAGTCCTGAGAATGCCCCCACATCACACCTTCTCTTCCCACTCCCTGCCCCCAGCAACTACTGTGGCCACTCTCTCACATCAATGCTATCATTTCTTCCATTACTAGTCACAATAGTTTTATAGTAGAATATCAGTAAATCCACTCTAATCCATATTTTATTCCTCCATCCTGTGGACCCTGGGATGGTGGGGTCCATTCCACCTCTAAATTGAGAGGGGGCTTAGATCTCATATGCGATTCTCCTGCTTGGAGTTTTAGGCACTCTCAGTTCCCTGGTGTAGTGGATGACCATCTTCACTTCCCTCTTAGCTGACCTGGGTATGTCCAATGAACTGGAGAGTAGGAGTTGCAACTCTACTGAGGCTCAGGGCCCAGCTGGTACATAGTCCAGAGATTCAAGTCTCCTGAGTATACACAACCCCAGTGCCAATCACAGGTTCAGTAAAAGTGACAGAAGAGGCATGTGTAGAAAGGTCACATCTGAGTCCAACTCCATCACGCTCAGGAGCACAAATTCTAAAGTAGGCCCACTGGCAAGGCACTGAGCTCCAGAGCCATCTGCCATGACCATAGAACCTGTGTGTCTCTGTAGCCCTCAGGAGCACCAGTATCTACTTTGGCTGTCTCTGGGATCCTGCTGAGGCGTGCATAAGCATGACCCTTCTGATGACTTCCCAACTCTTTTCTGAAGACTCTTAGCTATATAAACTCATTTGCCTTTACCATTTCCCCTTTTTATTCAAGGTCTTTTTCTAATTGAATCACCTGTTAGTGATTGGTAGTAATCCCTTGCTGCCAGGGAGGCTCATCCCTGGGAGTCATGTCCCATGCTGGGGGGAAGGTAATGCATTTACATGTTGAGTGTGGCTTGGAGAGTGGCCACATTTGAGCAATATGGAGGCTTTCAGGAGGTAACTCTTAAGCACCCTGCCGTTCTAGGCTTAGTTGAAATTTCTGGCACACAGGCTTCTTAGGATAGCCATCAGTATCAAGGGCTCATCATTGGACCATCCATCTTCACTGGTCTTTGCCCTTGCACTTGGGGGATTGATGATGTTTCATTGGGGAATGTGACAGAGCTCCCCTGACTAGGAACTCAGCACTCCCTCAGTTGTCAATTGTAACTACTATGAAAATACCCAGCGAATATCTGAACATTTTTATATATCCTATATACACACCCTGGAGAACTCCCTCCCAACCATGTGTCCCCCATCAATAACACCCACACCAGCATTCCTCCCCTGCCATAGTTGAACCCCTCTGTGGTCCAAAACTTCCTAAAAAAGCCTAATATATTGCCAAATTCAATTAGTAGAAAAATGAAATAGTAGTGATAGATTGAAATATTAGAAATAGAATACATACTCATTTAGAAAAATTAAAATAAAGTAAAAATGAATTGGGGTATTAAAAAATGACAAATACCATAAAACCTTGTTTTTGATGTTTTGCCTTTCACCACTGTAGTAGGTGTTGCCTGTAAATACAGTGGCAAGGCAATTTCTTTCATTCCTTAGTGTCTACATCCTTTTTAAATTTTTAAATTTTGCCTTCAAAAAAGTTTTAGATCACAGTAAAGTCACATATACAATATTGGGGACGCCCATATATCCAACATCAAACCCTTTTCCCCCTTCCCCAGCAATGATATTTTTACATGTTCATGTTATATTTGCTGCAGCTGATGTACAGATATTGAAACATAGCTACCAAACATGGTTCCATTTTGGTTTATATTTTAGATTGTGCAATTTATTAATTCTTAGTTACATTATGGTTTACATTTTAGTCTATAGACTTTAATGCATTTTTGTTGAAGTTTAACATGTCCTATATCCATTATTGCATGATCTTGTCAAACACTTCCATTGCCCCCCAGTTACCCTGCTTCCATCTTTACTATCCTTCTCTCCCCCTTTCCTCAGGGCCCACACTGTCAGCCAAGCTTTACTGCTCGAAGGACCAGATTCACAGATATTTGCAACAATGCTGAGGACTTGACATACCATACTGTCTGCCAACATTCTCTTGAAAGACACAATTCCCTCTGTTTTAGAACATCAGGCCTCCTTAGGATGTGGGTACACCTTCCCATTCACTGTATGGGTCTCCACCCAATGATATAACACACTATGACAAGATTAGCACTCACATACTTCCTAGAAACCTGCCCCTGTACCAGGTGCCCCCCATCAAATACCCCAAACAAGGAACCCTTCCTTATTATATTTTCTAAAGAGTTTTCTCAACTTCATATTTCAAACACATACCTGACAAACTCCCATGTTCATCTGTTACCCCCATCTCTTCCCCCAATTCTTTGGGACATCTGACACATCCTCTCATCCCTAGCTCCCCTCAAGCCTCCAAAACCCCACCCAATAGTATCATTGTGCTCCATCTTATCCCTTCCTTGTACAAATACTTACCTCTACTTTATCATAGATTTCACCCATGTAGGTATCAGCTCACAACATTTCTCTCCCCCGAACCCCCCCCCCCAATTTCCTGTAAGCCTATCATCTAACTTTTAGCTCTCTGAGACAGATTGGTTTGCTTATTTCATATCAGAGAGGTCATGGAGTATTTGTCCTTCAATACCTGGCTTGCTTCACTCAACATAAGGTCCTCAAGATTCATCCATGTTATCCCATGTGTTTGTACTGTACCCCTTCTTATAGCAAAGTAGTATTCTATTGCATGTATATACCACATTTTGTTTATCCATTCATCTCTTGATGGGCATATGGGTTGATTCTAACTTTTGGCAATAGTGAACAGTGCCACTATGACCATTGGTGTGCTTATATCAGTTTGTGCCTTTGTTTTCAGTTCTTCTGGGTATATACCCAGCAGTGGAATTGCTGGGTCATATGGCAAATCTATAGGTAGTTTTTTGAGA
This sequence comes from Dasypus novemcinctus, assembly GCF_030445035.2. Lineage (NCBI taxonomy): Eukaryota > Metazoa > Chordata > Mammalia > Cingulata > Dasypodidae > Dasypus > Dasypus novemcinctus. Next base: position 46,047,317 of record NC_080698.1, on the reverse strand, counting down.
AACTGCCATACTAACCTCCAGAATAGCTGGATCCTTCTGCATTCCCACCAGCAGTGGATGAGTGTTCCCATTCCTCCACATCCTCTCCAACACTGGTTGTCTTCTGTTTTTTTTTTTTTGATAGCCACCAGTCTTTTGGGAGTAAGATGGTATCTCATTGTAGTTTTGATTTGCATTTCCCTAATAGCTAGTGATTTTGAACATCTTTTCACATGCTTTTTAGCCATTTCTATTTCTTCTTTGGAGAAGCATCTGTTCAAATCTCTTGCCCATTTTTTAAATGGATTGTTTGTCTTTTTATTTTAGAGATATAGTACTTTATATATGCAGGATATTAGTCTCCTATCAGATATATGGTTACCAAATATTTTCACACATTGGGTAGGCTGTCTTTTCCCTTTCTTGATAAAATACTTTGAGGCATAAAAGGCTTTAATTTTGAGGAGGTCCCATTTATCTATTTGTTCTTTTGCTGCTCTTGCTTTGGGTGTGAAGTTCATGAAGCCATTTCCTATTACAAGGTCCTGTAGATGGTTTCCCCACATTGTTTTCCAAGGTCTTTATGGTCTTGGCTTTTATATTTATGGCTTTGATCCAACTTGAGTTGATTTTTGTATAAGGTGTGAGATGGTAATCATCTTTCACTCTTTTGCATATGGATATCCAGGTCTCCAAGCACCATTTATTGAAGAGGCCATTCTCTCCCAGTTGAGTGGGCTTGGTAGCCTTGTCAAATATCAGATGACTGTATGCAAGGATCTATATCAGAACTCTCAGTTTGGTTCCACTGGTCAGTATGTCTATCCTTGTGTCAATACCATGCTGTTTTCACAACCATAGCTTTGTATTATGTTTTGAAGTTAGATAGTGTGATTCTTCCAATTTCATTTTTCCTTTTCAATATGTCTTTGGCTATTTGGGGCCTCTTTCCTTTCCAAATAAATTTCATTGTTAATTTTTCTAGTTTATTTAAAAATGCTGTGTTGGTTTTTATTGGACTTGCATTGAATCTGTAGACCAGTTTGGGTAGGATAGACATCTTAATGATACTTAGTCTCCCTATCCATGAACAGGGAGTATTCTTCTATTTATTTAAGTCTTCTTTGATTTCCTTGAATAGTATTGTGTAGTTTTTCTTTGTATAAATCTTTTAGTTAAATTTATTCCTAGGTATTTGATTTTTTAATTTACTATTGTAAATGGTATTTGTTTCTTGATTTCCTCCTCGGATTGCTTATTATTGGTGAACAGAAATGCTACTGATTTTTGCACATTGATCTTATAACCTGCGACTTTATTTAACTCATTTATAAGTTCTAGAAGCTTTGTTGTAGACTTCTCAGGGTTTTCTATGTATAGGATCATGTCATCTGCAAACAATGAAATTTTGACTTCTTCCTTTCCAATTTGGATGCCTTTTATATCTGTTTCTTGCCTCAGTGCTTAAGCAATGCACTTCTAACACAATGTTAAATAGAAGGGGTGATAATGGGCATCCTTGTCTTGTTCCCGATCTTAGAGGGAAAGATTTTAGGATTTCACCATTGTAAATGATGTTAGTTGTGGTTTTTTTTCATATATACCCTTTTTCATGTTCAGAAAGTTTCCTTCTCTTCCTATCTTTTGCTGTGGTTTTATCAAGAATGGGTACTTTATTTTGTCAAATGCTTTTTCTGCATCTTCAGATATGATCATGTGATTTTTTTCCCTTTGATCTGTTTATGTGGTGTATTACATTAATTGATTTTCTTATGTTGAACCATCCTTGCATACCAGGAATGAAACCAACTTGGTCATGGTGTATAATTTGTTTAATGTGTTGTTGTATACAATTAGCAAGTATTTTGTTGAGGATTTTTATGTCTAGGTTCAATAGATTGGTCTGTAATTTTCCTTTCTTGTGATGTCTTTGTTTGGCTTTGGTACTAGGGTAATGCTGGCATCATAGAATGAGTTGGGCAATGTTCTTTCTGTTTCAACTTTTTGGAAGAGTTTAAGCAAGACTGGTGTTAGTTCTTTCCAGAATGTTTGGTAGAATTTACCTGTGAAGCCACTGGCCCAGGGCTCTTCTTGTTGGGAGGTTTTTAATGACTGATTCTATCTCTTTACTTGTGATTTGTTTGTTGAGATTAGTAGTTTCTTTTTTTGTCAATGTAGGCTGCTTATGTTTTCTAGGAATTTGTCCATTTCCTCTAAATTGTTCGTTGTGTTGGCATATAGGTTTTCAAAGTATCATCTTATGATATTTTTTATTTCTGTGGGGTCAGTGGCAATATCCCCTTTCTCATTTGTTATTTTGTATATTTGCATCTTCTTTCTTTTTTTCTTTGTTAGCCTAGCTGAGGGTTTGTCAATTTTATTTATCTTCTCAAAGAACCAACTCTTTGTTTTATTATTTCTAATGCTTTCTTATTTTTTATTTCATTTAGTTCTGCTCTGATCTTTGTTATGTCTTTTTTTCTTCTTCCTTTGGGGGTAGTTTGTTCTACTTTTACTAATTCTTCCAAATGTGCAATTAGGTCTTCAATTTTAGCTCTTTCTTCTTTTTTGATGTATGAATTTATGGGCATGAATTTCCCTCTCAGTACAGCTTTCACAGCATCCCGTAAGTTTTGATATGTTTTGTTGTCATTTTCATTAGTTTCAAGGTAGTTACTGATTCTTTTGTGATTTCCTCTTTGACCCACTGTTTGTCTAAGTATGTGTTGTTTAACTTCCATATCTTCATGCCATATCTGGGTCTCTGGCCCTTGCAGATTTTGAGCTTCATTCTACTGTGATCAGAGAAACTATTTTGTATGATTTCAGTTTTTCTGAATTCATTGAGACTTTCTCTGTGGCCTAGCATGTGGTCTACCTTGGAGAATGGTCCATGTGCACTTGAGAAGAATGTTTGTCTTACTCTATTTGGGTATAGTGTTCTGTGTATGTCTATTAGGTCCAGATCCTCTAAGATATTATTCAAAGTCTTTGTTTCTTTATTGATTCTCTGTTGTGATGTTCTGTTTAATGGTGATAATAGTGTATTAAAGTCCCCCACTATAATTGTGGAGGCATCTATTCCTTAACCTAGTTTTTCCAGTGTTTGCCTCATGTATTTTGAGATGCCCTGATTAGGCACATAAATGTTTTTGATGTTTTTTTTCTTGAAAGTTTACCCCTTTTATTTATATGTAGTGTCCACCTTTGTCTCTCAAAGTAGTTTTGCATTTAAAGTCTATTTTGTCCAATATTCCTATAGCTACTCCTGCCTTCTTTTGGTTATTGTTTGCCTGTAAGATTGTTTTCCAGCCATCACTTTCAATCTCCTTGAATCCTTGGGTCTAAGATGTATTTATTATAGACAGCATATAGATGGGTCATATTTCCTTATCCATTCTGTCAATTTGTGTCTCTTGACAGGTGGGTTTAATTCACTGGCATTCACTGTTATTACTCTCAAGGAATTACCTCCATTAGCCATTTTCTTTGGATTTGTGTATGTTATATGCTGGGGTTTTTTTTCTTTTTGTCTTTTTAGTTGTTCCTGCACTCTTCTCCAACTCTGTCTCTCCTGTTTTTTTTCTTTCCTCCTGCAGAACTCCCTTTAGTATTTCTTAAAGGGCAGGTTTCTTGTTGGCATACTTTCTTAGTTCCTGTTTATCTGTGAATATTTTGAACTCTCCATCATTTTTGAATGTCAGCTTTGCTGGATAGAGTATTTTTGGTTGGAAATTTTTCTTTTAGTACCTTGACTATGTTCTTGCCTCCATGGTTTCAGATGATAAATAAGCTCTTAATCTTATTGAGCTTCCCTTGTATGTGATCATTCTCTTTTCTCTTGCTGCCTTCAGTATCTTCTCTTATCTTGAGCATTGGATAATATGACAAGTTTATGTCTTGGGGTAGGCCTGTTGGGATTTATGCTATTTGGGGTACATTGTGCTTCCTGGACATGTACATTTATCTCCCTCATAAGTTCAGGATGTTTTCAGCCATGATTTCCTCCAATACACCTTCTGTCCCCTTTCCCTTCTCTTCTCTTTCTGGGATGCCTATAAAGCACACGTTTGCCTGTTTTGCATAGTCATACAGGTCCCTAAGTCCCTGCTGGATTTTTTTTTTTTACTTTTTTTATTGATCAGTTCTACTATCTGTATGCTCTCCAAGTGTTTTCTTAATATCTTTAATCTCTTCCTTCACTTCATAAATTGGTCCAGGATATATGTTTTGTGAGCATTGGTTAGTTGTTTGGTGTTTTGCTCCTCTTCCTGGTTTGCAGTTTGTTCATTAGATTGGGTCATGTCTTCCTGATTATTGGTATGGTTTGTAATTTTTTGTTGCTGTCTGGTCATCATTTTATCTTGATGAGTTTGTTCAGTTGATTAGCTTCTCCATCTAGTCTCAGGGTTTATGTAGATGCTTTTTTCTGCATGTGTTAAGTCTTTTCTTTGACACTTTGTTCTTCTTATTCTGTTTTCTTGTTGTTATCTAAGTTCCTTTGAAGGAAAATATTAGGGTCAGGGAAAGCAAAGGAGGTAACAAGAAAAGAAGTATACTAGTAGTGTTGATAGTAAATGTTAGCAGAAGAACCATGTAAGATCTAGGAGAAAGGACATTAAACTCATGTAAGCTGCATAGAGTTGTAACAGTAAAAAAGTGGTGTGCCTACAATGAGATGGTAAACTGAATATGGAAAAGAATATAGTATGAATTAAAAGGCCAGTGTGGTCAGGAAAGAGGGAAAGAGGAAAGAAAGGACAATAAAAGAGTGAGTAAAAGATAGAAAACAGAACAGAGGTGTTTGAAATAAACAGTCAAAAAAATTGGGGGCTAAACAAAGAGTGGTGGAAGAGCAACAATAGATGATGGAAGATAGAAAGATGAAAAGTTGATAGCATTGGTAGCCAAAATTAGTACACACAGAAAAGAGGAAATCAAGGATGAGAAAGCATAGTAAATAAGAAACACTGCCTGCAGCCCCTAATAGAAAAAAAGAAAAAAGGAAAATATAAAGAGAGGGGAAAAGGAAAAAGGGGGAAAAAAAAAGAAAGAAAAAGGAGGGATGTGCCCCGGGCAGGTTAAAGAAGAAGGAAAGACAAGAAAACAAACCAACAAAAAAGACCAGACAAGGACTCAAGCAAGGGATCCTCTATGCATTTGAATAAATGGCTTAGGAATCTATCCTTCCCCCTTTCTCCCTTTCTCACTTCTCTTTCTCCTAGGACAGCAGGAGGACCATGTGAGAGCTCCCCTCAGAGATTCAAATGGAATCCTGGTGAACCAACTCACCACAGAAAGTAATGACTCTTAGTTTCTTCGAGAGAGAGCACCCACACAATGCCAGGAATGCTAAATATGCTATTGGAAGCCTACAAAGCATGTCTTACTGTCCCCTTCCCTTAGGTTTAGTATGCAGGACTAGTAAATTTTCTGACTCCACCTTCTCCCAGACCAGGTTTCCCTATTCCAGGGTTTTCAGGTAAATCAGGCTCCTTCAGCAGATTCACCTTTCCTGTTTTCCTAGCCTCTCCCTAAGCCAACTGTAATGGTCCTCCAAGCTTGAAAAAAAGGGACATCATACAATTGAACCTGCACTCCTCAGGCCCCTCTGCACCCCTCACCAAAACCCTGCCACTCTCAGAGTTTGCCCAAGACTGGAGGACTAGGGGAATGCCAGTGTTCCGGGACCATTGGGTTCAGGGAATGTGGGCTTGGGAGAATGCGGGCTCGGGAAACACAGGTTTGGGGAAAGTGGGTTACAGTGAATGTGAGGTTCAGGGAATGAAGGTTCAGGGAACACGGGTTTGGGGGTCACCTGTTTGGGGAATGTGCGGCTGGGGAAGGCTGCTCTGTGGCCGGCGGTGTTCAGGGAATGCTGCGACTATTAACCCTAGGGGAAGGGCTTTGCCTTTCCACAATTTCCTGCTCTGGTGTCAGAAACCCATGGTTTTACCTTAAGCAAGCACTCCTTTTGTCACACTCTCTCCAGATCGATGTCCGGAAACCTCCTGCTTTGTGGGTTCCTAAAACTGCTCACTTGGGTAGGATTCTGTCCCCACTCGGCTGGTTTTATGCAGGAGAGATGACAAGGGTGCACTCACTCAGATGCCATCTTGCCCCACCCTCCACTCAAGCGATTTTGACACTCTTCAATTAGAAGCAACACACACCAAATGGAAAGTCTCAGTTTAATGTTCTTGTCTTTCCTGGAGAATTTACTTCATTATCAAGGAATTATCCTCTGTGGCTTCACTTCTACTCAGTACTCAGAGATGAGATGTATACATGCTGCATTCCACCAGAAACTAATCTTCAGTAATTTCTAAATAGGTTCTTTCTGCACTCCCACCATACCCTGCCAACATCTTGCTGCTTGTGACACCAAGGACAGAAATTAGATTAAAGTTGTTTGCATTTTTCTGAAAGATGCTCTGTAAATAAGGATGATTTAGTGTAAAACAGAATCCAAATGCCTCTCCAATTGCTGCCAATGTCTGTTTAGACCTATTTTAAAGCCCAAGACATAGAACACAAATGCTTTTTTCTTTTTTTTTCTTTTTTAGTTTATTGAGGTAAAATTTACAAATCCTAAAATCATGTTAAGTGTATAATCAAGTGATTTTTAGTAAATATACCAAGGTTTGCATCAAAAAACAGTTTTAGAACATTTTCATTATTCCAGTGGAATTTCTTAGGTCCATTTACTCTTAAACACCTTTTAATTTTTTTTAACCAATTATCCATATGAAATTTAAGTCAGCATGTATTATATGCCAATTGAGAACTCAGAGAGTGCCAAGTGTTCTGGGCAATTCATAGAGAATAAACTACAGTACCTAATCTCAGGGGCCTAGCTAATTGGCAAAACATGGCATTAGTCAGAGACTACCTTAAGAAAATACCTGTCTAATTTTCCACTTTTGTGAATGGGCTAGTACTCTTAGACTATAGAAACTTCTGTGGTTCAACAGATCATCTATGTTTGGAAAAATCTTTCATACTCCAAAAAGATAGCTATTTTTTCCACCATGATTTTTTAAATTGTGGCAACATGCATACAACATAAAATGTCCCATTAACCACTTTGAAGGATACAATTCAGTGATGTTAATTAAATTCAAAATATGGTGCTGCCATCACCACCATACATTACCAAAACATTTTCATCACCCTTAACAGAAACTCTGTTCCCATTAAGCAATAATTCCCATTCCTCACCACCACCCTTGAGCATAAATGATGTTTGAAGAAAATTTTAAAAGTTGTTCTTCTGCCTCGTTCTTTAAGCCAACCAGAATTCTTTCTAGGTATGGCCACAAATCCAATCTGGGCCAAGAGTTGTTTCAGGACAGGGAGGGCTCTAATGAAGTGGGCGGAACCCTGAACCAAAGCCAGAGAACTGGGGTGGAGGTCTGATAGCTATGACAACTGCCTGCTACTTCTGAATCCTGGACGAGCAGATGCTGGAGATACTGCATTCCTATCTCTCCCAGCATTCAGATGAGTACATGTCAATAGTTTCCTGTTCATTATAAGAATCTGCAACTCTCTGCCCAGCCATCTCTGACCATGGGACCTGACTGGCTGGCAGCAGAGCAGACTGGAAGTACCAGGAGTTAATTCTCCCAGAAGCAACCCTCACACCATGAGGGAAACCGTTGGTAGATTAACATCCCTGCTTCTTCACCCTTCAGTGGGACAACTCTGAGGGGTGATCCGCACAGACCCAGTGGTTCCCAGCAGGGTTAAGCCCTGATTTTCCACAGTAGTAACCTGCTCATTAATTTGCCCTATTTCAGCTACTCTTCCTTGTAGTTCCTGTTCTAACTCTCTTTTCCATTTCTCTGCTGGGGCTTCCTGGGACAACTTCCCAGAGAAAGTGCTTGCACTGGAATCCTTGTCTCAGGGTTTAAAAAATGGGGATAATAATACCTCTCCTGGGAGTCCTATGGGACATTCTTGAGGATCTATGAGGAAACTTTTTGGGAAAATATTTTTATATGGTTTTACAGTTAGAGAAGATGAAATGTGAGGAACTCAGGGCTTAGAATCAGAGGTACAGAGGTAACAGCTGAATCAGGAGTCCTAAACTTGAGGTTTCCAGTGGTAGTTAGTGACAAGCTAGAGTGTAAAAATGAATCATACCCTCACCATTTCTTCACAAACCCCATCCATTATTTTGCCCTTTGTTCAGGTTAATTCTAACAGACATTAGAAAAACTTAAAGTTTCCTGGCTCACATTTTCAACAGCTGAGAGGGGGTTGGAATTCTCTACAATTTCATACCACTCGTTTCTTAACTCTGATCTGCCAGGAGCAGAGGGGTCTATCCAGAAGGAATCACCTTCATGCAGGAGCATCTACATTGATTTTTGTTTTGTTGTAAGCAAGCCAAACAGTACTGTACTAGGCAATCTATCAAGTGCCTCCTCTATTTGCAGAGCTTTGTATTAAACACTAATTCTATGCCAACCTTATACTTCTTATAGTATGAAAATATGGAGTTTAAAAACTGTCCAGTTTCTGACAGTCAAGATGGGGAGGAAAGCCTGGCTTGTAGCTGATGGGTTTCACCTTTCAGTTTGAAAGATAGGAAACTAAATGAGACAATCCCAAAGCAGGGGACAACAAGGGCAGGGAGTTTTCAGAGATAATTCACCACCACCACACCACCCATGAAAGGAGGTCATTGATCTATAACCTCCAACCTCCATGAAAACTGTAAAGAAGCAGTGAGTTAATAAGAATAAAGATGGGGAATGGGTATAGAACCACTACTACAAGTCTTTAGGGCTTATCATTCACCAGATTGTTCACTTTATTTAACATACTTCTTTGATGGTTGGAAAGGCAAAGAAGACAGAATAGTAAGCAAATTTTACTCTTGGGCAGTAAACACCACAGAATCCAGAGGATGATGCAAAATAGATTTTGACTTTCACTCTCAGGGAGTGTCTTCTTTCAAGTTGGCACACTCTACTTCCCTCCTCTCCTAACCTTCTCCATTTTCCACCGTCTGTGGAAGCTAAACTTCTGATAGTTAAAATTCAAAGATGACCTCAATGAATGGTGCCTCCTGGTGGTCACACCACTGTCTAGTCCTTTTCTCTGTTGAATTTGGACTGCTCCTGTGATTCTTCAAATTTTACACTCTTAGAAACCAGTCACCATGTACGCAGTATAAGGACCCTGCTAGAGAGAGGCCACACAGAGAAGCCCTGGAGGATGAGAAGCCACATTGAGAGAATTGAGGCACCAGACCTGGAAGTCAAGACGTCATCTGGGATGTTCCAGCCTCATTGAGCCTCCAGAGGACTGTAACCTCATAGAAGACTCCAGCCAGACCAGAAGAAGAACCACCCAGTTGAGCCCAGTTTACTCATAGAATTGTGAGTGATGACACATTTTTGTTTTAAGCCTGTTAGCTTTGGGATGGTTTGTTATGCAAAAATAGCTAACTAGAATTCTTGCTCTCCACTCCACATTGGTGCCAATACCAGATTTTATTCTCATTCCTCTTAACCTCTGGCCCAACCTAAATTGGCAATTTTCCTAGTGGTTGGTTTTCTTTTCCACACTGTGCAGTGGGATGGAAGGAGTCATCAGATCTATAAGAACCTATACATAACTGGAGGAGGGTGTGATGATGGAGAATGGCAGAAATTAGAAGGCAAAATCTTTTTCTTGCTAAAGCTGACTTCCTCTTTAACTATGATGTCATTGCCCTACATAGTCTATTTCTATTATTTAACACAATAAATATTATGAATGTACCCTTCTTTTCTAGATCATAGCTTGTTATAGACCAGAAACTCCAGGAGGGATAGGAAAGCCGTCCATAAAACCAAATCCTGCCACACATATATTATATGTTTTCCAGAGTCTTGAAGGAATTAAAAGTTCCTCTTAAGATCATGTGGTTAGTGAATGACATTGAAGCCATTAAAATCCAGGACTGTTGAACTCCCCAAACTGGAAACCTATTCCTTTCTACCAGGCTCTCTCCCAGACAGATCAATGAGCTGTCAATACAAAGGTCACGAGGTCTTTGTGCTAAAGCTGGTGCAAAGGGAAAAACTTACCTCCCTTTTGATCTCTTATAAGAAGTTGACTTGTGTTTTGTCTATCAGAATGAGCAAAGGGGAAGATGGATGAGAGAGGAATACTCAGGGAGCAGACCATGGTGTGTTGGGAAGACAAACAATGCAGAGCTTCTCTGCATTCATTTTTTCACCTAACATTTGGGAAGTTGCTACCATGTGCTAGGCACTATGCTGGGTACAGATATATCTTTGGATTTTTGTTACTGAGACTGAGGCATGACCACATATGACAATGCAAAGAGAGGCAGCTCTGAGGCTAAATGGTAGGAAAAAGCTAGAGCTAGCATATGCTTCCTACCCTAGGCTGGGGGGCCTGGCCTTAGCTTTGCAAATCAAAACCCAGGCGAAAGGCTCAGAACTGATTAAAGACTGATCCTTGGAGGTCGCTAAAAGCTGCTAAGTGAATGTTCCCACTTTCCATCTGTCCCTTTAATCATAATCCCTGTGTTCCTTTTAGTTACAACAAGCTCCCACATGGAGAGCGTGGGAGCAGACAGGCCCCACCTCTGCCAGGAATGGCCGTCACCATGTGCCAGCATTTTATTAAATGTGAGTCTCTGAAGGCACCACTCCAACCTCAGAAGGAACCTAGAGCTGTTGGCTTGGGCTCAAGCTTGAAACAGCACAAGTCAAAGATTTCATGTGGCCGACACTAATTAGACCCGCCAAACCCATTACCAAGGAGAGCCAGAGCGCTAAGGCAATTAGTGACAAGTTGGCCAGCATCTGCCGTTGCCAGATGGCCTCTGTATGTCCCCCACATTCCCAGAGAAATTACATGGTCCTGTAAAGACATGGACAGAATGAAAGTTCTAGATATAGAGTCTAGAAAGATTCTACTAATGTTCCCAATCATGAACGTAGGTACCATTTATTGAATGTCAGTGATGTGCCAGGCTCAGTGTTAGACATTTCATATGTTATCAGTTCAATCCTCACATTCATCCTAAGCTTATCCTCATTTTCTGAAGTGAGAACTGAGATTTTGAAGGGTTGTCCAAGGTCATTCAAGAAAAATATTCAAACCTGGGATTCAAACCCAGATTCCTCTTTCTGCAAAGCACATTCTGTAATGCCATGGGGCAATTTTGTGAACACTTGGTAGGAAAATCTAATGTCATTTTCTCAGCCAGCATTATATTTCTCTGATATATGCTCTGGCAACATACATGAAGCTTTTTATTTATAGCCATAACTATCATTTGTTTAGTTTCCTTCTGTACCAGAGTATGTAGTTCCATGAAGGCAGAAATTTGTTGTTTATTTTACCACTTTATCTACAACTCTTCACATTGTGCTTGGTATATAAAAGGTGACCAACATCTATTTGTTTATTGAATTAGCAAAAGCAAATAAATAAGCAAGAAAAAGGGAGTGAAAGGAAAGAGGAGAAGCATCATGGGAATATGGAAAGATCCTTGGGCTTTATATTTATAAATATGAAAGTTACAGTGATGTGCTAGTAAACCAGCTCTCTGGGGTGGAGAGAGAGTGAGGCCCTGGTTTGTATCTTGCCAGTTTCAATGGTACAAAACTCTGACCACGGCCCATTTCAGTCAACCAACATGATGTCACTGAATGCAGAGTTGGGAAGAGATGCCAAGAATTGGCTTTTGCCAGCTGCAGCATCACTGTTCCTGTCTCCATTTTGGAATCTAGGGCAAATTGGCCTAATCTCTGATCTTTACTATCCCCAACTGCAGAATGAAGAGTTTTGACTAGTGGTTTCCACATTCTCTTGACCACCCCTGACTCTGCGAGCCCACATACAATGTCTTTTCATTATTTCATCCTCTCACTAGGTTGGAGTAATGGGGGTATGGGGTAGGGCCAGAAATTGAATGATTAAATCCCAAGAGAGAGTTGAGGGCCCAGGCCAAGAGGCAGTTTTAGCACATTGACTCCTTGCCTGCCTTTCTCAAAAACATCCCCCAGTGGTTTCAAGATAGGCCCCCTTTTTACATCAAATTAAAGGAATTAGACTATTCACTTCCAAACTAAAATGCAACTACATCTCATTCACTTCCAAAGTCAAGAATCAGGGGATTTGGGAAATCAAGGGCTTAGCATGAGAAAATGATGAAATAGAAAGCAGAGGTGATAAATCACTCCCTTAGAACGTGGTGGATAGGTGTAGAGAGACTTACACATTCTGTGTTTGAGAACTACACTTGGATGCAATGAGAATCTGATGACGTCTCTGTTCTCTGCCCTCTGCTTACTTGACCACTGCAGTGCCTCTCTCACTAACTACTTTACAGTTCATAGGTTTCCCATCCATTGTTAAACTTAGCAAGTCACAGCATATGCCAGGGAGAATAAGGGCTATTATTGTGACTGTAAGCTCTGGGAGCTGTGCTTGTGTCTCTGCAGTATTTTCAATGCGTAGTCACTTGCCTTTAATGTCTCAATATTGCAGGGTTTCTAAGTCATTAGGCTGAGTGTCTATCCCTTAGGAAATTGAAAAACAGGTTTCTATAAACAAAAAGTTCTTTCAAGTCAAACCACTATAATTTGACTAGTTCTGCCTATTAGACCTATTCATTCCTTTTTAAAAGAGGTATAGAGGTTTAGAGACAGAAAATGAGCTTTGAATATTTGCCCTCTCATGGGACTCAATGGTAAATGGATCATTGCAGGAGGCCAGTAGTCACCCACACGGTCAGTAACTAAAGATTTAGCCTTGAAGCTTCTCTCTACTCTTAGCCAATATTCATAAATCACTAATTTCAAATTCTGAAGCAGAAAGCAATCATTGAGCCACCAGTGTTTGCCAAGCATGTTGGAGGGTGCATAGAAAGAGAATAGATGAAGAAAATCGCATCCATTTCTTCAGGGAGCTCTCAATATGGCACCAGAGGAAAGAGGGACAGATGAATAATCAAGGAGCAATGTAACATCAATGAAAACAAATATGTAGGAAAAACACAAGGTTTTGGGACATATTCTTAGAAGAGAAGATTCTGGAGTTGACCAGTTTTACTCACTAGCCATCTCACCTTAAAGAAGATAATAAGCTCTCTGAACTTCAGTTTTCCTATGTATAAATAATCATATCTAACCATTGCACAGTGCATGTGAAACACTCAGCCACTTATAGTGAGCACTCAGTAAATATCAGTTATTGTTATTTTCCTTGGGAGTAACATATGGAATAAGATAAATGGGAGTGGTCACAGGTGGGAAAGGGATAGGGAGGGACATTTCAGGCAGAATTACAAAGACTGAAGGTATGAAAGAGCACAGTGTGCTTGGGACTTTAAAATAGAAAAGTTATTTGGGAGTGATGAATAGGAAAGGGTGATATTGGCAAAAAGAGCTGGGACAGTAAACCAGTCTTTTCCAAAAGGAGAGGGTGTTCCAAAAGAGAATAGGCCATTGATGTTTTTAAGGCGGTTATCAAACCTGTGCATTAGAGTTTGGTCAGGTGGCACAATGGATTGGCACAATAGGTTGGAAAGAGGAGAATTTCAAGGGAGGGATACTAGTTAGGAGGCTTTTGGTTAGAAAGAAATCTTAGGAAAACATTGGTGTTGGGCAGTGGTTGCCACCATGAAGGGGAGGAAAGACTTCCACAAATAAACGTAGAATGAGAAGATTCAATGGCAAAGGCCTGAGGAATCTCACATTTCAAGGGTGAGCAGAGAAATACATCTGGCAGTAATGAAAGAGACAGAAGGGTAGCAGTCTCAGAGCTGGAAAGAGGAAGGTTGGCTTCATGAAGACAAGAAGAGCAAAGGACATTTCAGGAAGGATGGAGTGGATTTGCAATGCCAAGTACAAGTGAGATATGCCAATTAGGCTGGGACATTAAAAAAAAAGTGATAAGTGGTTCATTGATAGCCTGATTAGAGCAGTTTGAGTGCTGCTGAAAAGGAGGATATGAAAAGTAATAAGGATATGAAAGTAATGAGTGGATGCTACTCTTTAAGAAACAGGGAGATAAAAGAAAGAAGAGACAAATGTAGTAACCTTAAGTTTGGGGCAGGGAGGATTGGAGGTTAAATAACTTTTAAGAAAAGATGGCATAATCCAATATTTTTGAAGGGTAAACACTTGGTTAAGAAAGAGAAATTGAAAAGGCAGAGAAGGAAGAGATGCCTGCAAAACCTAGAGAAGAGCAGAAAAAAAGCTGCAAATAGAGAGATTAGTCTCAGATGGGGGAGGAGACCCTCTTTCCGTAAGACAGGAGGGAGTGAAATAAGAATGCATAGGAGAATGGCTATAATTGGAGCCATTGACTCTGTGGAATAGGTAATGTTGCCTGTTGAGTGGAGGGAGGTAGAGATGGAACCTGGACACTTGAACAGATTAGTAAACATTGGAGCAGACCCAAAAGACAACGAGAAAGAATGTGAAGAAAGGTCAAGGAGAAGACTTGAAAGCCTCACTGAGATCCCTACTTGATTTAAAAAACATAATGTAGCAACGGTGGCACTGTTGTGATGTTGTTCGGCCATTGAGGGAAGCTTGCAGAATAAAATGATTTTTGGGATGGATTCAGAATTTGGTGAATGGTAAGAAGCATGCAGCATAAGGGCCATGGGGAAAAGGAATGGAAGACCTCATAAGGATCATCGCTGACATGAATATTAGTGGGAAATGAACTGGCAGGAAGAGAAGAAGGGCTAGAAGGAGGCTGATAGATCTGAGTAACAGGGAATAACTGAGGGATAAGGGAATGTGCCTCTTGCCATTTTTCCATCATTCTCTCAGGAAACCACTGTACCACCGGTATCTTTCCCCTTGGCAGTGAATATAATAAGCGAGTGAAGAAAGAAAACTGACAGAGAAAAATAGCTCTCCAGAGCATTCTGTGCCAGTGGAGGTGACAAGAGTTTATTCATTGGATTAGGTCTGTGGTGACCATTGGAATGATTAAAGCCTCCTACCATAACATAAGGAGCTTCTGTGAGAAAGCAGTGATTCCTGCATTCAGTCATCTTAAAATTTGATTTTTAGTAGCTCTGGAGGGATCATCTGATTATTTTTCCTCTTCACTTCTTCCCAACATTAGAAGAATATACACAATGCTTGTAAGCAAAATATTCTAGTTAGGAGCCTTAAGTAGAGTAAAAGGAAGAATTTACCTAAGTAATCAGAAAGATGCCTGGGAGACCAACTTACCCATGCATATCTTATAACTAATCTTGGAAATTCCTCCATTAGCAATTTCTAATGTGAGATTAAGCATTATTTCTCTTGTTCTTCAAAGTCAGACATGCCTGGGTGAAGTTATATCATTATACCTTAGTGTGAATGAACTCATCGGATAACTTGAGGAAACTGAAGATTAAAGAGCTTAAATTCTTTGACTGATTTATTAAAGAAATGTAAGATACAATTATACTTGATGAGAAGACTTGAGAAGAGAATAATCTTACTAATAAAATACTCAAGTGCTGTTGATCTCCTGAGAGAGAGAAAAGTGCTATGCTCAGGCAATTCAGGAAGGGTAAAAGTCTTACTGAAGTTTAAATTTATACATGCTTTTTTTTCCTCTTTAATATTTAATTAAGTTTTTATGCATTATCCAAGGAATATAACCTTTATTACAAGGCTGATGTTCACAAAACTTTTAACACATTATTGTTATAGGAAGATGCATTTATTTACATTAAGCTGTAAAATATGATAGTTTAGGGAACTTAAATTTTCTCTCTTAAACTATAAATGAACTCAAAAGCCTTGTGGTAATTAACCCACTACTTTGAGAATGAACCCCCAAACCATGTTAATTGATCCCCATTATACATATATTTGGGTTCTGTTTTGCAGTAAGGTAGAATTTTAGCTCACTTGCTCTTCTTGGAAGTAGAAATATTGGGGAATAAGAATGCACTGATGCCCATAGGGAAATAGGTGTTGAAAGTAGTGACAGCTGTTACAAATTGCTGTCTTTGTATCTCCTTAAACTTGATAAGAAAAGCAAATGTTTGGGGAGACCTTTGAATTACCATGCCGGTGTAAACACACTTTTCTGCCCTCGGAATTAATCATTGGCTTCCCAATGATCTTAGAATAAAATCTGAACTCCTTCCCATGGCCAAAGAGACTGTGCTTGATCTGCCCCTGCATATCTCTGCCACCTCTCTGCTTACAACTGTCATTGGTCCTTCTTCAGTCCCTCACACAAGCCATACTTTCTCTTTCCTCAGGACCTTTTCACATGTTCTTTCTGCTTCCTGGAATGCTCCTTCCCCTACTTTTGTCATGGTTTTCATCTCCTTTCCAAGATGACTTCCTTGATCTACCTGTCTAACATAGGTCCAACTCATCTCTATTGTTTTTTTGTTTTTTTTTTTTTTTTTTTCACCTTATGAAGAATTTAGTATTGACAAGAATAGGTTTGACAGGGTTTGGAATTTAAGCTTAATTCTGTTCTGGACCATCAATATGATTGTCAATTTATATTTAGAGTTTTGATAATGATAGCAGTTATCTCTGAAAGATATTTGTCCACACTAACTTGGATGAAGTTTCCTGGAGCTGATGGAGGCTCCAGAGTATCAAACTGGGACTGCAGTAACTCAGGGGGCATAAAATGTCCTTTTCTTCTCAGTAAACGTCCAGAGATGACCTCAGGCGAGCCACTCAGGTGGACCACAAAGAGCTTCACCTCGGGCGGCTTTTCTTCCTTTCCTGACTCATCACATTTCTGAGGAGCACCTTGTTTTCCTCGTATTAAGATATCTCTGTACATTTTCTTCAGAGCTGAACAGGCTAGAACCACATGCTGTCCTGAGGCTACATCTCGTAATAAAATGTCATGCAAGTTGCAGAGCCAGGGAATCCTGTCCTGGTCATTCAGCGGGATCCCCTTACTCATCTTCGTTCGGTTTTCTTCAGGGTGAATAATCATCGGCATCATAGAATTTCCATCCCAGAGTTAGGAGGCGCTGGAACAGGTTACCTCAGATGCCAGCAGAGCGCCCACTGTTGACTTCCCCGAGCCGCTCACGCCCATCAGCAGCAGCACGCCGGGCCGCCCCATGCCGCCGAGGCCCTCCGCGCGGCTTCCGGGCGCCGCTCGCCCGGCCCCGCCGGCCCCAGGCCCGGGAGGAGCCGCCGCGTCCCCGGCCGCGCCCCCTGGCGCCGCGGGCCGCGCCCTCTCTATTGTTTTTATCTCACCTTACCATTGTTTTCTATCTACACAGCACTTCTTGCAAATTGGCATTATTTTATTTATATGCCTGTTAACATGATGGTAGGAGTCTTGCCTCTTGTTTTTCAATGTGCTCTCTTCTGCATTGTTGTTCCCAACACAGAACATACTATAGCCCTTCAATAAATATTTGTTGAATAAAGTACTAAGAATCACAATACAACAATAATCTCTTATTGCATTATTTCTAGAAGCTAGACATTTTGTTATGCAACATGCATCTACTGATGTCAAATACTTCCATAGACAACCCCTCAAAGCAGATGATAATTATTTCTGCTTTATGGATTAGTAGGCATTTATAGAGAGATTAAGTAATTTACCCAATGACCTGTATGTGACTAAGATAGGTGTTCAAACTCAGACCTGTGTGACATCAGTTTGAGCCATCAGCCCCTAAACTTTATATCTGGTGCCAGTTTTTAAGAATAGCAGATTGAGAGTCCAAATTGAAATTGCCCATAATTCCATTAAAACATATAATACTCTCAATTTTTAAAAACACTCTAATTAGTTCTCTCATCTTCCCAAATATCTTATCTTATGTTATTGGTGGCATTGAGCTGGTCTCAGTACTGAGTTTAATTATTTAGGAAGCTTCCAGAGGTGTCTTTTCCTAATTCAAACCCTACCTCTCTGCAGCCCCCATTAGGGAGGTGCAAAAAATCACTGTGAAATATGTATTTTAATAGATATTTCAATGAACATAGAAGATATGCAGAGCTCTGAGAAAATAGAATCCCAATCTCTGCTAAAGCTAGTCAAAATGGTATTTCATCAGCCTGGGTTTTTATTCCTCCCCAAGAACTCTAAGTCCCTGGAGCTGTTTTAATCTTGGCTCATTAAAAGTTAATATAATTTGGATTGGTGCTATTCATTTTGTCCCTGACCACCTCATTTACCCAGTTCAGGCTGGCTTTCTGTGCACCACGGCTAGATGAAATGTAGGTGCTTCCCCCTTACCTTCTTTCAAGCTGCAGACCCAGAAGAGAATAATCAATAGATGATCTTTGATAAATGGTAATCATTACAAAGAATACAAATTCAAATGTCAGCCACAAAATGGATGCCAGCTATTTGTTGTTGGGTAATTCAGGAATGTCAGGAGGTAACAAAGAGAGATTGCTATGCTGAAGTCATTACCAACCCAGGGGAGGAGTGTTAAACATTAATACTTGAGCTGTGAAAATATCAGATACCTGTCCACTAGGCAAGCTTCGTAAAGGGGATGTGAATGCTTAGTAAGCCCAAGTGTGCTGCAAAGGCCAATAATGTTCAGAATTGCCATCTTAAGAGTTTAGAACTACTCTCTCTGAATCCTGTTGTACTAACATTGGATAGAATTATGATCTGGAGAATTATCACCACTAGGTGGAGGGAAGGGGTAAGATTAGGAGGAAAGAGAATAGGAAAAACAGTGTTCTGAAATTGAGGAATGATATCTACTCATACTAGACAGTTTCCAAGTGGCTACTACCATTGTCTTTGAGACCCACAGTCATTTATTAATTCACTTTTTTCATTTATTTAGTCATTCATCCAAAACAATTCATGGGGCTCCAACTATGTGCAAACACATGCAATAACATGCATTGCAAAAATAAATCTTAAAGGCTAGGATATGGCTCAGGCCTCTGGAATGCTTATGTTCTGTAGAGCTGAGAGATAGATTCAGTGTGATAAGTTAATAAAATACAATATGATGTCTTCTGTTATAGAAGGTCATGGAGTTATCAGAACATAAATTTGAGAGTCTGTTAGGTGGGTGATAAAAGGGTTGGAGAAATTGTCATATGTGAAAAGATTTTAGATATTGAGCTTGATTGATGAAACTTCCATGATTCACCAGGTGAAGGCAGTTTAGGAAAAGAGGAACAGCAACTTTATGGCTGCTTGGGTAAGAGAAAATAGATTCATTTGCTTGCAGAGTAATGACTTGTGAGTTGATAGAGTGGAAGTGAAATTGGGATAACAAAGGGAATAGTATCCTGCTGAGAAATCTTTATATTGTTCTTCTGCTCTGTGGTCCTTGTTGGTTTTTAAAAAATGGTGTGAACCATACTGTTTCATGTTTTGTTTTGTTTTTTATCTGGCTGCATCACCTTTTTCAGTGTGTTGCTTCACCACACAGTGGCCTGTGCCTCTTCCATGCCACACAGGTCTGGGACACCTTTTTCTTTTCTTTTCTTTTTTTTTACAAGGAGTTCCCAGGGATCAAACCTGGATCCTCCATAAGGTAGACAGGAGCTCAATTGCTTGAGCCATGGCCGCTTCCTTTTTCATGTTTTATATAGAACACTCTCTGGAAGTATATGGTGAATAAATAGTAGGAGGGAAATGGTTAAATCTTTGAATCTATAGTGTTTATAATAGTTTAACTGAGAGAAGCTAAGGAATGGAGAGGTAGGGCTAATGTTTTTATTCACTGAGATGGAGAATATTGAAGGAAGAACAAGGTAAGGATGTGAATTAGAAGTCTGGAAAAGAACATAGCATTAAAGAAATTTCTGGAGCGGATGGAAGGAAAAATTGGAAGTACATGGCCAGAGCTAAGCAGAGATATCAAGGAGGAACACAAGGTTTGAAACAGTATGTAATAGGAAACCTGATGGTTGATGAAATTATGGGGGTGAGGATACATGGGTAGATATGAGATTTGAGGATGAAATCATGGGGAATATTCACACTTATTAGAGAGAGCAGAGAGGAAAAGGTGTGTAAAGGAGACTAAACAAGGTGGCCAGAAGGGTGAAAAGGCAACTCTAAGTGAAACCCAAAGAAAATGATATTTCCCACAATTAAAATAACAGAGTCTCAATGAAGAAAAGTCTAAATGAGTACTTGTAGTACATTTTATTAACTGTTCAGTATTTCAAATATATTAATAGTCTCTACTGAATTTTAGCTGAACGTCTCCTTATTGTAGTGGGAGATAATACAACTTAATTGTGTCATTGTTAGTAATTATTTTAGAAGAATGTAGAGCCATGTTGGTAGGTAAGAATGGAAAAACCTATCTCATTATTATCTGAGTTTATTTACTCCTCATATAAGGAAAGAACCTCATTTTCATACTGATCAATGTGCTTTTTATTAATAACAGAAAATTATAAATAATGTTTCATACCTTATATTTTATAATTAAGCATGGGATAACACCAGAGGGAACACTTGTCTCCCTTATAATTTAGAGCAAGTCAGTTTTATAGGTGGCCTATTGGCAGTGATTCAGAAATATTTTTTGAGTTACCTTTATACACGTTTCATAGTTGGATAGTGATATTGGTTAAGTAATGTCTCGTCTTTTGATATATTGTCTTTCAATAAATATTTATCAGGGTCTTAGGAACTGCTTTACACACTAGGAATAAAATAGTGAAAAATAGTCCACATGTCTGCTCTCATGCAATGTAAAATGATATAATTTGTAACAAGTAACAACAAAAGCTGGGGGAACAGGAACATATAGGAACAGGGTTTGTGTGTGTTGAGTGCTGTAAGCTAGGCTGGTATCAAATCAAACATAACTGATATAGATTTAAGTTGTTAAATTTCATCTTCATAATAAGCTCAAAGAAAATATCTTAAATAAATATATATAGAAGGAAATGAGAAGGGGCTCAAAAGGGTACACTACAAAAAAATCAAGTAAATAGGAAAGTAGGCATTAACAGAAAAATTAAAGGACAAAGAAAGGTGTAAGACTTGCAAAGACCAAGTAGCAAAATGGCAAAAGAAGTCCTGCATTATCAGTAGTTATTTTAAATGTAAATGGATTAAAATCTCCTGTCAAAAGGCAGAGATTGGCAGAATGGATAGAAAAACATGGCGCACCTATATGCTGTTTAAGAGAGATGCACTTTAAATTCAAAAGTCTAAGTAGATTGAAAATGATAGGATCTAAAAATATGCCATGCAAATACTAACCAAAAGAGAGCTGAGGTAGCTATATTAATATCAGACAAGTTAGACTTTAAATAAAAAGCTGTTACAAGGGCTAAGAAGGTCACTATACACTGATAAAAGAGATCAATTCAACAAAAAACAATTATAAATTTATATGTACCTAACACCAGAGATCCCAAATATACAAAGCAAATATTGTCATATATTGACAAATTTGAAGGGAGAAATTGATCGTTCTACACTAATAGTAGCAGATATAACTATACTACTTCAATATTGGATAGAACATCTGTACAGATCAAGAAGGAAACAGAAGACTTGAACAATACTGCATACCAGCTAGACCTAAAGGACACATCTAGAACACTTCACCAACAGGAGCATAATACACTGTCTTCTCTAGTGCACATGAGTCATTCTCCAGGAGAGACCATATGTTAGGTCATAAAACTAGTCTCAATAAATTAGAAAATAATGAAATCATATAATGAATCCCCTCTGGCAACAATTAAATGGAGCTAAAAATTAATAATGGGGAGAAAATTGGAAAATTCACTAAATATCTGGAAATTCAACACAATTGAGAAAAGTGGACATGATGGCTGATGGGTATGGGGAAAGGCAGGAAGAGATGAGAGGTGGAGGCGTCTTTGGGACATGGAGCTGCCCTGGATGGTGCTTCAGGGGCAATCACCGGACATTGTAAATCCTCACAGGGCCCACTGGATGGAATGGGGGAGAGTGTGGGCCATGGTGTGGACCGTTGACCATGGGGTGCGGGGGTGCCCAGAGATGTACTTGCCAAATGCAATGGATCTGTCATGATGATGGGAGGGAGTGTTGGTGGGGGTGGGGGGTGGGGTGGGGGTGGTAGGGTTCAATGGGACCTCATATATATATATTTTTAATGTAATATTATTACAAAGTCAATAAAAAAATA
Source organism: Dasypus novemcinctus (assembly GCF_030445035.2). Lineage (NCBI taxonomy): Eukaryota > Metazoa > Chordata > Mammalia > Cingulata > Dasypodidae > Dasypus > Dasypus novemcinctus. The sequence goes on along the minus strand of NC_080698.1, from coordinate 46,025,221 downwards.
AATTAAAAAAAATACTCTTATATAACCAATGGGTCAAAGAAGAAATTACAAGGGAAATTAGGAAATATCTTGAGGTGAATGAAAGCAAAAACTGAACATTCTAAAACTTATGAAATGCAGGAAATGAAGTGGTGAGAGAGAAATGACTTAGTTATCATATTTACATTAAAAAAGAAGACATATCTTAAATAAGAGACCTAAATTTACAACTGGAGGATTTAAAAAAAGAAAAACAATTAATCCCAAAGTGAGTAGAAGGAAGGATATAAAGATTAAAGTTGATCTAAATGAAATAGAGAATTAAAAACAAGAGAGAATTGATTAAATGAAAAGTTGCTTCATTGAAATGATCAAAAAAAACAACAAACCTTTAACTAAACTAATGAAGAAAAAAGTGAGAGGACATAACTAAAATCAGAAATGACAGAAATGAATGGGGGGATGGGCATTATTATCAAACTTGGAGAAATAAAAAAGATGAATTGTCTGACAACAGATTAGAAAATCTAGGTGAGATGGTCAAATTTCTAAAACATATAAACTTTCTACACTGACTCAAGAAGAAATAAAATATCACAACAAATCAATAGCAAGAGATTGAATTGGTAATCAGAAACCTCCCAACAAAAGGATAGATGGCTTTACAGGTGAATTTTACCAAACACCAGGTATGTTCATCCTCTTCCTCAAATACAGAAGGGGAAAAAGCACTTTGTAACTCATTCTATGAGGCCAATACCATCCTAATACCAAAGGCAGATATTGGTGTCACAAGAAAAGAAAATTATCAACATCTTTTATGATTATAAATGCAAAAATCCTCAACAAAATACTAGCAAACTGGAAAGTCAATAGCACATTAAAATAATAATACACTATGATCAAGTGGGATTTATCCTAGTTAGATAGCCTGCGTGAACATAAGAAAATCAATTAATGTAATATATTACCTTAATAGAACAAAGGGAAAAAAATAACATGATCATCTCAATTGAGACAGAAAAGGCATTTGACAAAGTCCAGCATCTTTTCTTGATAAAAACACTTAGAAAACATGAAAAGAAAGAAACTTCTTCAACATGATAAAGGGCATATATGACAAGACAGGGATGTCCATTGCCCCTACCGCTATTCACCAATGTCCTGAAAGTTCTGGCTAGAGCAATTAGGCAAAAAGAAAAAATAAAATTTTCCAAATTGGAAAGGAAGAAGGAAAACTTTACTTTTTGCAGATGACATGATCTTATACACAGACAAGCCTAGGGAGAAAAAACACAGCAAAAGTATTGGAATTAATAATTTAATTCAGCAATGTAGCAGATACAAGATCAACATGGAAATATCAGTAGGGTTTCTATACACTAGAAATGAATAATCTTACAAAAAATCAAGAAATAAATTCCACTTACAATAAGCACCTAAAAGAATCAAATACCTAGGAAAAATTTAAACCAATAATCTAATGGCCTTGTACAAAGCAAACTACAAAACATTGCTGAAAGAAATCAAAGAGGACCTACATAAATGCAAGGACCTTCTGTGTTCATGGATTGGAATACGAAATATTGTTAAGATGTCAATTATACCCAAAGAGATTTACTGATTCAATACAATTCCAATCAACACTCCAACAGCCTTCTTTACTGAGATGAAAAAGCCAAACCTCAGTTTTATATGGAAAGATAAGGGGCTCCAAATAGCTAAAATCATCTTGAAAATGAAGAACAAACTAAGAGGACTCACACTTACTGGTTTTAAAACTTATTACAAAGTCACAGTATTCAAAAGAGCCTGATATTGGCACAAGGAAAGACATATTTACCATTGGACTCAAAGTGAGAGTTCAAAAATATATACTCACATCTGTAGCCAGTTGACTTTTGACAAGGGTGTCAAGTCCATTCAGTGGCAGAAAGAAGGGTATTCAACAAGTGGTGATGGGGAAGTTTGCTGTCCATATGAAAAAGAATAAAGGTAGACCCTGATTTCACACCATGTAAAAAAATTAACTCAGAATGTACCACAAACGTAAGTATAAGAATGAAATATAAGCCCTGAGCCTCAACAGACTTGCAATTCCTACACTCTGGTTTATTGGACTTACCCCACTCATCTAACATGGAGATGAAGAAGGTCAACCACCACACCAGGGAGCCAAGACTACCTGCAACTGAAAGCAGGAGAATTGCATCCAGCATCCATCTGGAATCTAAGCCCCCTCTTGATATAGATGTGGAGTGGACACAACCATTCCAAGGTCCACAGGATGGAGGAATAGAGTATGGATTAGAGTGGACTTACTGATATTCTATTCATGAACTATTGTGATTAGTAATCAAAGAAAATGTGGCATTGGTGTGGAGAAAGTGGCCATGGTGGCTGCTGGGGGTAGGGAGTGGGAGGAAGAGATGTGATGTGGGGGCGTTTTCAGGACTTGGAGTTGTCCTGGGTGGTGCTGCAGGGACAGTTACTGGACATTGTATGTCTTCCCATGGCCCACTGGGTGGAATGTGGGAGAGTGTGGGCTGTGATGTGGACCACTGACCATGAGGTGCAGCGGTACTCAGAGATGTATTCACCAAATGCAATGAATGTCTCATGATTATGGAGGAGATTGTTGTTATGGGGGGAGGAGTGGGGTGAGGGGGGTGGGAGGTATGTGGGGACCTCATATTTTTTGAATGTAATATTAAAAAAATAAATAAAGACAAAAAAGAGTAAAAATAAAGAATGAAATATAAGAAACTCTTAGAAGAAAACATGGGAAAGCATCTTCAGGACTTCATATTAGGCAATGGTCTTTTAGACTTTATACTAAAAGCATGAGAAATAGAATTTAAAAAGAGATAAATGGGACTTCACCAAAATTTAAAACTTTTTTGTGTAAGAGGACTTCATCATGAAAGTAAAAAGACAGCCTACAGACTGGGAGAAAATGTTTAGAAGCCATATATCTTATAAAGGTTTGATATACTGAATGTATAAAGAGTTCCTACATCTCAACTATAAAAAGTCAAACAACCTGATTTTAAAATGGACAAAATACTTGAATAGACATTTTTTAAAGAAGATATGTAAATGGCCAATAAGCACATGCATTATTAACCATTATGGAAATGCAAATCAAAGGTTAAAAGTGAGATACCATTTCATACCCAGTAGAATGGCTGCTATTTAAAAAATGCATTAAAAAATGTGCAGGAGATATGAAGAAATAGAAACACACATTTACGTTAAAGGGAATTAAAATAGTACAGCCACTGAGGGAAACAATTTGTCAGTTCCTCAGAAAGGTAGCCAAATTGCCCAGCAATCCCACTTCCCCAATGAATTGAAGGCAGGGACTCGAAATGATATCCACACAATGATGTATACATAGTAGTATTATTCACAATTACCGAAATATTGACCCATCCCAGGTGTCCATCAACAAATAAAATGGATAAATAAATGTGGTTTATACACAAAATGGAACATTATTCAGCTGTAAAAAGGAACGAAATGGTAACATATGACAGTATGACCTTGAAGACACAATGTTCAGTGAAATAATCCATAAACAAAAGGACAAATATTGTATGATATCTCTGATATGAAATATCTAGTATATCCAAATCCATAGACCCTACTCCCTGGAAGTAATTATCTTTCACATTTTGTTCAGTTTTTTTTTTTTTTCCTCCATATGTGTCTGACTGAGAAATAGAGGTAGGAACATAATCTGCATCCCTACAATATTGAAATGTCTTATAAATCTTTTCATTACAAGATATAAGAAGTCTTTTTGGGAATTGGATCATGTCTCCCACAAAAGACATATTTAAGTCTTAACCTGGAACTTGTGGGTGTGAGATCTATTGTAAATAGGAACTTTGAAGATGTTATTCATTAAGGTGAGGCCAAACTGAATGAAGGTGAGCCCTAATCCAATATACCCTTATGAGCAAGGGGAAGTTTGCATGAGTTATGAGAGGCCAGAAGAGGAAAGAGAGCTCCACATGTGATGGAGCTAGAGATAGATATACAAACCAAGGAACCAAGGGTTGTTGGCAAGCCATCACTAGAAGGCTACAGAACTCAGGAGATAACATGGCCAGGTAATACCTGGATTGGGGACATCTAGCCTCGAAAACTGTGAGACAATAAATTCCTGTTGTTTAAGTCAATAAATGTGTGATATTTATCATAGCAGTCCTGGCAAACTAAGACAAGATGCTACTACATTTTTATCTCAAATTCTCAGGAAGGGCTCTCAGTCTCCCCATAAGTCACTGGGCTAGAAGAGCAAAGCATATTCTAATAGAGACCCTATGAGAGCAATGCAATGTGAAGTAAGAGACTTTAGTAAGAAATCCAAGATATTTAAGAGAAGGACCTGACAATGTGCAGTCTTGCAAATGAAGAATTTGATTCTGATATGGTCCAATTCCAGAACAAATTTTGACATCTGTAGGTTTGCTTTGTGCTTTCTAGTGCTCTCAGATCACCACTGATGCCCCTTTATTGGCTTGAAATGACTACCATATTCTTGATTTCCTCTTTGAACAGTAGGCTCTCTCCCTATCCTGATTTTGTCCACTTTTTATCCCAAACCATAGAGCAGGGTTTTTTAACAAGGGGTCCATGAGCTTGAATTTAAATTTAAAAAACCCATTATACTTGTGCAGACATGTTGAATGTGTGATATATTTATTAAATAATATGCAGTATAATGTGGACTTAATAAGGGGTCTAGGGTTTTCACCTGACTGGCAAAGGGATCTGTGGAACAAAAAAGTTTAAGAACCCCTGGCACAGAGGCGTCTAATGTGCACCTTAAATTAAATAGACTCACTTTGATTGTTTTATTTAATACATTTTTTCCTTAAATAAATTTTTATAAAGGAAACAGTATTTTCATATGCGGAAAACCAATAAATTTGCCCACAAATTGAAGACAACTATAAAAATAAATACAATAAAATAAACAATATTATTAAATTATAGCTAGATTCTGTTGCCTGCCAAGTCTCTGAGCTTGAAACCTACTATTTCTTTGTAGAAAACAAGGTATTTCTATTTGAGATATTTAGAAGAATAAAAGAGGAATTTTAAAAAGAAGCAGTACTTTTCTCACTGAGGGGTGGATGTAAGGGGTGCAAGCAGCACCACCCAAATCTGCTTTCAAAAACTTCTAGGAGGGAGAGGAGAAAAATAGGTGTAATATGGGGCCATTTTGGGGATGGTGTAGTTGTCTTGAATGACATTGCAATGGTAGATACAAGCCATTATATTTCTTGTCATAACTTACAACACTGTGCGGGAATGAGTTTAAACTGTAATGTAAACTATAATCCACACTTAGTGGCAATGCTCCAGTATGTGTTCATCAATTGCAACAAATACGCCACACTAAAAAAAATAAAAGTTTCTAGGGTACACAGCGATAGGAACTATGGTCAGCAGAGCCTCCAGCTGCCAGCTCCTATTGAGTTAGTCTCAGCTGCAGGAAGTAGCCCTGCCCTTTGTCATGTCCTTTCTAGGATGGGGAACACCCAGCGACAGCCAGTCAGGAGTATGAAAGTCCCATTCTGGCCAATGAGGGATCTCTCTGACAGGCTAGATGGGCAACAGAGCTTCTTGCTGGGTTGGCTAGGACTTTGTCAAGCTTGCATCATAGTCTTTTTCCCCTCTCACTCCTGCTTTTCCCCCACCCCTTTTTCCACAGACGTTAATCTGTAATAAATATCCTGCACCCCAAACTCTATTTAATCATCTTTTTTTTCAGGGAATCTAACCTGAGACAAGAATTTAATTTATATAATGTGGGGCCAGTTTGCCACCAAGATGCAATATGGTGCAACAAAGAGAACATGGATTTGGAGACAGACAAACCTAAAATTCAATGATCACATTGTTTATTTGTTTTTCTACAAGTGTTTTAGCCTCCAGTAATTCCAAATTTTATTGAGTATAATACAACAACAATAATTACCACTGCTCTTCCTTAAATATTCAGTGAATGAACAAGTATAAGGAATCTAGGACAGGGCCTGTCTGAAAGAATATTCTGGATCTAGATTTTGTGCTAGATCAGTACTGTCCAACAGAAATACAGCACAAGACACAAATCTGAACCACGTATATAATTTGAAACTATCTAATAGTCACATTCAAAAAAGTAAAAACAGCTAAAATTAATTCTAAAAATACATTTTATTTAACCCAACATATCTAAAATATTATCATTTCAACATGTAATCAATATAAAAATTTAGTGTATTTTAACTTGTTTCTGTACTCTCTTAAAAAGCCACTGTGCATTTCATATTTAGAGCTCATCTCAATTCCAACAAGCCATACTTCAATTTCTCAATTACTGCATGCTGCTGGTGGGTACTGTATGGGACAGCACAACTCTAGAAGTTTTGCCTCAAACTGTAAGCCTTGAGTGGAAGAAGAATTATAGGGGCTACAATGTTATATAAGTCTAGACAAGCTGGCTGGAATGAAGTCAGTGGGAGGGAAAAGGTCAACATGCTCACCCAATTCTTCTTTTCTAAATGCTCTTTGGACTTGAAAGCCAAACAGGCTCCCTAGACAGTTGGTAGAAGCCTGAAGATCACCAAGTCAGGGTTAATACTTCCCTAACTTTAGTAGAAACACAACTCAGGGTTATACACATACAATTGCGCCCGTCATCAAGAGATGGGAAAGGAAATAAAAAATTTAAAAGGACATTGGACATAAGAATGTATGCTGAAATTCCAAGATTTTCTTCTGAGACCTTGGGATTAAAGCAATATTATTTGTGCCATTTAGAGGGAAAGAGGAAGGATTAAAGGAGTTATTAAGAGTAAAAAACGTTTTCATGATAAGGAAGGAATAATAGCCTTTTTAAATCACCCACACTTTCAAAGAATCAACAAATAGTTATTGAATACATGATAATTGCATGTTAGAGTTAACATTTATTAAATGTTGACCTTGTGTCACTCAGTGTTCTAACTGGAGTCTATGTATTGAACAATTCATGCATATTCGAAGTGTGGCTGTTCTGTTAACAATATCAGTTTTTAGTTCTTTCCCTTTATCCAAGTGCTTCATGTATAAACTTGCCGCTTCATAAAAATTTCCATTTACTGGTAACAATCAAATTATATTATTTTATCTGGAACAAATGTTCCACCACAGTGTGGTGTGTTGATAGATGGATATTGTTTGGGAATTCTGCGCATGTGCATGATGGTTTTATAAGTTTACAACTTCTGTCATAAAAAATATATTTAAAAAATAATAATAGGGTATAGGGTAGGTTGGTAAGATTTTGACAATATTCTTTCATAATCTGTAACCAATGTCTTATGACAATGCAAGGTGTTAGTGGAGGGTCGATGTATTGGACCCCTGTATAATGTTATGCATGTTTGCTTTGTAAGTCCACAACTTTTACTATACACTTATTGTTTATGTATGTTCACATATAAATGATATAAAGATAATAATGGGGGGGTTGGGGGAAAATACTTTGGTTAGTAGTAATATTTTGACAATGCTCTTTATTTTTTATTTATTTTTGAAGATTTATTTAATTTATTTATTTTTGTATTTATTTCTCTCCCCTTTCCACCCCCCCACCCCCCAATCCCCCCAGTTGTCTGCTCTCTGTGTCCATTTACTGTGTACTCTTCTGTGACTGCTTCTATCCTTATCAACAGCACCGGGAATCTGTGTTTCTTTTTGTTGTGTCATCTTGTTGTGTCAGCTCTCCATGTGTGTGATGCCATTCCTGGGCAGGCTGCACTTTCTTTAGTGCTGGGCAGGTCTCTATGGGGCGCACTCCTTGCGTGTGGGCTCCCCTATGCAGGGGACACCCCTGCGTGGCATAGCACTCCTTGCACACATCAGCACTGAGCATGGGCCAGCTCCACACGGGTCAAGGAGGCCCAGGGTTTGAACCGTGGACCTCACATGTGGTAGGCAGATGCCCTATCCATTGTGCCAAGTCTGTTTCCTGGCAATGCTCTTTAATCATTAGTTTAAAATGTTTAACAACAAAGCAAGGTATTGGTGGTAGGTTGAGTTATGAGAGTCCTGTATGATGATATATATGTTTGTTTTGTAAGTTCACAACTATTACTATACACTTATTATTTATGTGTGTTTATGTCTGAGTGAAATACTTCAATAAATTTTTTAAAAAATGAAAAGTTTCCATTTAGTTGAACACTGCTTGATTAAGAATTTACTGATCTAAAGTAGATACAAACAGTATTGGTACTACCCAGGTTTATAATTCAGAAGTAAATACAGTGGATGCAAGGAAAGAAAACTATCAGTCTTACCCATTGCACTCTATGCACTTGAGAGTGTTGTGGATGAGACCTGAGGGACATTTCAGCTAAAATATGGTAGGATTTATGCTCTCAGATTGTCATCTTACATGTCCATGAGGGCAGATTTTATGTTGCTAAAGATATCTTGCTCATAAAGATAACTCATTTACAATCCACACATAGTACCTCTGATTATCTTGGGAAATATATTGGCAGATGTATTGAAACAACTGGAAACCCATGTCCATGCTTTTCATTACAGAAACATTCCATCTTTCCTATCATGACATTATGTCACCTACAGTTGTACTTTGTGACATGTTTGGATCCATAAAACATCATTTCCCAAAGTGTGCACAGGGGGTCCTGTGGGAGAAAAGGGTTTTAAGATTAAGGACATTTGGGAAATGTGGGATAGTAGGGTTTTTTGTTTTTTGTTTTTAACTGCAAAACTTCTCAGGGCCTTTAATATGCTAACATGCATGCTTAATCAACAAGGGTTTGTCAAAATTATTTGAATAGACAACCAGCAAGATGGCAGTGGAGTAAGGAGTTCCTAGAGTCAGCTCCTGCTACAGGGCAGTTAGTAAACACCCAGAGCTAGCTAAAGCTAGCTAAATCACCTGTTTGAGGGCTCCAGGAGACCAGAAAAGCATCCTGCCACATCCTTGAAGGGATGGAAGGAGAAGACTGCCCATCTACAGAGAAGACTCATAAGTAGAGTGCTCCAAGCCCTGGAGGCTGGTGCCCATCTTCCACTGGAGGCACAAGCCACCTCAGGAGCTGTTCTGCAGCTGGAATTGAAAGCTCCACTTCTCCAAAATGGGGGAGAAAGAGATGGCTGGGCTCCTACTTCAGCTACTGATGAGTAAATTCAGTGGGCTAAAGTATTATCCTAAGAACAGCTAAGGTTTGAGCCTGTCCAAGTCAGAAAGAGGCCAGTAGCTGCCATATTAACTCCATGCCTGGCATGAGGGGAAGCAGGGTGGACTGAAAACCCTAGTGCTGCTGGGGACCAGCTTCTTTCCATCCAGATCAGATTGCAGCTCTAGCCTAGGCCCCAGTGCCACCTCTAGCAGGGATGAAGCTGTGGGGACCTGCACCAGCCTCTCAGGGAAATTACCAACCAAACCACGGGGGCCAGTGATTATCCTACTTTGGTGGCATGAGCTGCCCTGGGAGCCATTCTGTCACTGGAATTGGAAGCTCTATTTCCCAAAAACAGGGGAGGAGGAGATGGTTGTCCATTGATTTCAGTTACTGATTGGTAGACTCGGCTGGCTAAGGTATAACCCTAGAAACAGCTGGGTGTGCATCTGTCCAAGTAAGAAAGGCTGGTGGCCACCATTTTGACTCTGCCCTCAGCCTGAAGGGAAGCCAGGCTGACTGAAAATCACAGTGATGGTAGGAACCAGTCTCTTTCACCCAGACTGACCTGCAGCCCTAGCCTAGGCTTCAGCCCTACCCCTGGCAGGGAGGAGGCTGGCAGGCCCTGCCTCTTCAGGTAACTGCAGGGACCTTTGGCTGGCATAGACTGAATAATCAGAAGTCTACCAGGGCTAATACGGTCATGTTGGACCCATGCTGCATAGACTGCTGCCCACACCTGCAGCTCCATCCCCACCCCAGGCAGGAGAGAAAGGGGCATGAAACCCCATCAGTCTCTCTGAGCAAGTACAGTCTAGGCCTGCATGACTTGGGTTATTCCACACAGCTGTGACTGTCCCTACCCCTGGGAAAGGAGAAAGTTGCGAGAAGCTTCATCAGTCCCTGGGGCAATGAGGGAAGCCTGAGCTTCCATAGCTTATAGCTACATTCTTGGCTCCTACTGCACAACCCAACAAGCAAGAAAGGGCAGGAAGCCCTAAACTAAAGAGAAAAACTGCACCCAGAATAAATACTCTAGTAAGCCAGATGCCAAGACATCAACAAAAAATTACAATCCACACCAAGAAACTGGAAGATATGGCCCAGTTAAAGGAACAAGATAAGCCTTCATTGACATAAAGAAGTTGAGACAACTAATCATAGATGTTCAAACAAATCTCCTTAATAAGTTGAATGAGATGGCTAAAGAGATTAAGGATATTAAGAAGACACTGGATGAGCACAAAGAAGAATTTGAAAATATACATAGAAAATTTCAGATCTTATGGGAATGAAAGGTACTATAAATGAAATTTTTAAAAAGCATTGGAATCATATAATAGCAGGTTTGAGGAGGCAGAAGAAAGGATTGATGAGCTTAAAAAAATGGCCTCTGAAAGTGAACATACAAAAGAACAAGAAAAGAAAGTATTTGATTAAAAGTTCGATTCTTGGCCTTTTGGCTAAGATCAAGTGTAAAAGTTCGATGAGATGTGGGGCATTTTCAGGGGTTGGAGTTGTTCTGGGTGGTGCTGCAGGGACAGTTACTGGACACTGTATATCCTCCCATGACCCCCTGGGTGGACTGTGGGAGAGTGTGGGCTATGGTGTGGACCATTGACCATGAGGTACAGCGGTGCTCAGAGATGTATTCAGCAAATGCAATGAATGTCTCATGATGATGGAGGAGGAGGTTGTTATGGGGGACAGAGTGGGGGAGGGTGGTGGGGGGTATATGGGGACCCCATATTTTTTTAATGTAATGTTAAAAAATCAAATAAAGACAAAAAAATTATTTTAAAAATGTAAAAAAAAGTTCCACTTCCACCACCTTCTTTTTTCTACCTCTCTACTTATCTATCTATCTGTCTGTCTGTGTATCTATTTTTTGTGGAAAATCTCCTAGATCTAGGGTAGATCCAAAATATTACTTTGAACCATATGAAATTCCCAGTACTTGGCCATTTTTAATCCTACAAAAATGACATTTCTGTATCGTTTGACTTAAATAGTTTGAGAATTCTGATTGAAAGTTTAGTTCTGAAAGCTGCTCAGGGATTTGCCCCAGATTTGGGTTCTGGATTCATAATCCTTCCTAGTGCTCAATGCTAATTGAATACAGGACTCTTCTTAATGCTAGTACTAATTCAACTTATCAGAATGTCTTTGTAGGCATAGGGTCTCTCATGAAGTAGTGGAACTCTCAACTATTAATATTATATTAGTGTAATTCTAGCTTCATACTCCTGATGATCTCTGCTTTATCAGAAAAATTTCATCATCAGTGATTGGAGCAATTGGTTACAGGCTCAATACTACATTGATAGGTGTATGTATTGTCAGATAAATTGGTGGAATTAGTGGTGGTAGTGGTAATAGTTTTAGTCCTATCATATTGATGGAAATCACAATTCACTCAAATCCAAAACAAAAAAGTCTAATTTAGTTTCTTGTAGACAACAAAGAAATCCATGGAGAAACATAGTTCCTTGCAAAACCAAGAAAGGATTGTATAGATTCTTGGGAAGTGTAGCATTTAAATTAAGTTTCAAAAAAGAAGTTGTGATGATTAATTTCATGTGTCTATGTGGCTAGCTTATGGTGTCCAGTTGTTTAGTCAGTTAAGCACTAGCCTGCTGTTACTGTGAGGGTATTTCATAGATGGGTTTATATCGTTAGTCAGTTGAGTACATCTGTGGCTAATTGCATATAAAATTATTGAAGGAGACTGCCCTCAGCAATGAGGGGCATTTCTGCATCCAATCAGTTGGCATCTTAAAGTAAGTACTGAAAATATCAGAAGTTAGAAAGAAGAATGTTTGCCTTTTCTTCAGCCAGACAGCTTCTCCTAGGGAATACATCATGAACTGAAGTGTCTAGCTTGCAGCCTGTACCAGATTTCAGAAACACCTTTTTCAAACTTTCCAGCTTGCAACCTGCCATACAAAATTCAGATTTGCCAATTCCCACAGTTGCATGTGTCAATAATTCCTATAATAAATCATATATACGTAGTTTCTCTGGAGAACCCTGGCTAATACAGGACTGTTTTGATTGATTCAAAGTAAAAGGTGGCAATACCAGAAAGAATGGCAGTTTAGATTCTCCAAAACTCCTCTTTTCCATAAAAGCAATGAGAACACTGGGATTTGCAGGTATGTGGTTGAAATTATAACATTGGGAATGTTCTTTTGGCAATATGGCAGGGGAGGGTTACTAGTTTAGGCTGTTGGATGTGGGGGGCATTTGGTACAGGCTGTACCTGGGGCAGACTTTTAAGTTGTGTGTGAATGTTCATCTTGTCATAGTGTGTTATATTAGTAGATGGAGACCCACATAATGAGTGGAAAGGTGCTGGACTCCAATCCTGGGGAGTCTTGCTATGTTCTCACATTGGAAGGTGGGAGACTCTCAAGAGTATAGGTAGTGCCCAATAGGGGAGGATAGTCCAGTAAGTTAAGTCCTTAATGTTGTTTCAAGTAAATATGAATCTTGTTCTTCAAGGAGTGAAGCTTGGTGGTTGCCATGGGTCCTGAATGAAGGGGAATGGAGGAATAGAGTAGATTGAACATGGTGCTCTTTGAAAGCAATGGAAGTGTTCTACCTGATCTCACAATGATGGATACAGGACATGTTAAATTTCATTAAAAGTTATAAAAGTGTATGGCCCAAAATGTAAACCATAATGTAAGTCATTGATCATAGTTAGTAGCAATGTTTCAGTATTTATACATCTATTGTAACAAATGTACCATCCACTTGTAAAATGTGAAATATTAATGGGGAAAGATGAAAAGGCAGAGGATGTTGGTGGTATATAAGAATCCCCTATATTCTGGACATGACTTTTCTGTAACCTAAAGCTTCTTTGAAGACAAAATTTAAAAAAATAAAACACTGGGGGAATAAACAGAAGAGAATGTCACTGTACATATAAGATAACAGATCTTATGGTGATGAAAGACATAATGTATAAATTTTTTTAAAAATTTATATTTTTATTACTCCAATTTTTTATTTCAAAATTTTGTTATTTTAAGAGCTATTATTATTTCATTTTATTATTAGTAGTGTTTGGTTATTTTCTTAGCTTCATTTTTTAAGAAGTTTTAGATCTCAGAAGGCTTACAACTGTGGCAGGGGAGGACCATTGGTGTGGGGTGTCAGTGATGGGGGATACATGAGAGGATGTTCACCTGAAGCATATCTATAATGCATATAAGTGTGTTCAAGTGTTCATGGGGCATTGTCATGGTGGGTAGAGAGTCACATTATAACCAAAAGAATATCAAATTCCCATCATGAGGAGCTCTGCCACATTCTTTAATGGGACAGCAAGAATCTCCAGCGTACAGGGGCAGTGACAAATAAAGGAGGAAGGACTATTAATGGGCCCTTGATATTGATGAATGTACTTATGAACCTTTACTTTTGAAATTGAAACTTAGCCTAGTATTATAGGATTCCTAAGGGTTACCTCCTGAGAGTCTCCTCTCTCTAAGCCAAACTCAGCATATAAATGCATTACCTTCCTGCCAGTGTGGGGCATGACTCCTGGGGATGAGCCTCCCTGGCACCAAGGAATTATGACCAAGCACCAACTAGCAATGCAACTGTTGACTAAAAGGGAGACAGGTAAAGATGAATGATTTTATATGGCTTTCCAAAGTGATTTGGAAATTCATTCCAGAGTTTATACTTATGCATGTATCAGCAGGATCTCATTGACTGCCAAGTAAATATTGCCTCAAATAGTGCAGACTATAGGCAGGGGTGACAGCTCAGGAGTTTGGTGCCCTGCCAGTGGGCCTTGGGAACTTACACTCCCCAGTGTGACAAAGTTGGACTGTGTTTTCCCTACACATGGTTCTTCTGCCCCTTCTATTTGAACCTATAGTTAGTACTAGAATTGCTAGGTATATGTCAATGAGACTTAAATCTTTGGGTTGTCCATGTGCCAGGTAGGTCCTGAGTCAACAGAGTTGACTCGGCTACTCTCTGTCAACAGAGTTGCAATAGCTACTCTCTGTTTCATTGGACTCACCTAGGACAATAACAGGGATTGATGATGAACAGCATCCATCCCAGGGAACAGAGAGAGCCTGCAACTGCAAGAAAGGGAACTGAAAGTGCCTACTACTCCAAGTAGGAGAATCACATCCATCAATCATGTGGGATCTAAGCCCCCTCTCCATATAGAGGTGGAGTGTACATCATCATCCCAGGGACCACAGGATGGGGGAATAAAATATGGATTAAAGTGGACTTACTGGTATTCTACTATCGAACTATTGACTAGTAATGGAAGAAATTGTAGCATTGATGTGGAGAAAGTGGCCAGGGTAGTTGCTGAGGGCAAGGAGAGGAAAGAAGAGATGTGATGTGGGGGCATTTTTGGGACTTGGATTTGTCCTAAATGATATTGCAGGGACAGATGCTGGACATTATATATAGACACTGAATGGACTGGGGGAGAGTGTAAACTGCAATGTAAACTATTATCCAAGTAGTGCAGCAGTAATCCAAAATGTTTTCACCAAATGCAGTGAATGTGCACAATGATGAAAAAAGGTTGTTTGTGTGGAAGGAGTGGGGTGGGGTAGGTGTGGGGTATATGGGAACCTCTTATATTTTTTAATGTAACATTTTTTGTGATCTATGTATCTTCCAAAAAATATAATTTAAAAAACAACAACAACAAAAGGTAAAAGTTGGAAGAATGAACTAGAAAAACAAAACAAAACAAAAACATGATCCAATGATAGGCTGCTTACAAGAGATACTCTTTCAATTAAAATATGTACATAGGTTAAAATAAAGTAATGAAAAATATAAACCATGCAAACAATAACCAAAGGAGAGCTTATGTGCCTATTCTAATATCAGACAAAAGAGACCTAAGTCAAATACTATTATCACGGGCTAAGAAGAAGTTTTTATAATGATGAACATGACAATCGAGGGCATAACAACTATGAACATACATGAACCCCACAAAAGATCCCCAAAATACATGACGCAACACAGAATTGAAGAGAAAAATAGATGACAATTATAATTGGAGTTGTCAATAACCCACTTTAGATAATGTCTAGAACAAATAGAAGATGAACAAGAGACTAGAGGGCTGAACAACTCCATAACGAAACAATCTATAACTGACATGTATAAAATAGTCCACTCAACAACAGCAGAATACACTTTCTTCTTTTTTTTAATTTATTTTTTTAAAGTTACATTCAAAAAGTATGAGGTCCGCATATACCCCCATCCCCCTCACCCCACTCCTCCCCCCATAACAACAACCTCCTCAATCATCATGAGACATTCATTGCATTTGGTGAATACATCTCTGAGCACCGCTGCACCTCATGGTCAGTGGTCCACACCATAGCCCACACTCTCCCACAGTCCACCCAGGGGCCATGGGAGGACATACAATGTCCAGTAACTGTCCCTGCAGCAGCACCCAGGACAACTCCAAGTCCCGAAAATGCCCCCACATCTCATCTCTTCCTCCCACTCCCTACCCCCAGCAGCCACCATGGCCACTTTCTTCTTAAGTACACATGGACTGTCACCAGGATAGACCAAATGTTTGTCCATAATCAAGAAGTCTCAATAAATTCAAAAGGACTGAAATTATTCAAAGTATGTTTGCTGAATACAATGTAAAATGAAGCTAGAAATCAATAACAGAAGAATGTTTTGGAAATTCTTTAATATGTGGAAATTAAGCCTCAACCTCCTAAATAACCAATGGTTGAAGAAGAAATCACAAGAGAAATTAGAAAACATTTCTACCTGAGAGGAAATGAAAACAAAACTACAGAACTTATGGGATATGGGAAAAGCAGTGCTTAAGAGAAAGAAATAGCTATAAATGCCTGTCTTATAAAAGAAGAAAGAGTAATAGCCTAATCTTACATCTTAAGAAACTAGAAAAGGAAGAGCAAACTATACCTGCAACAAGTAGAGTAGGAAGAAAATAGAGAATGTAAATATAATAGAGAAAATTAATGAACCAAAAGTTGGCTCGTTGAAAAGACTAACAAATGTTGTGAATGTTTAGGGGGGGAAAAAAAAGGAGAACTAAATTGCAAAAATCAGGAATGAAAGAGAGGACAATAGTAAAAAAGAAAAAACACAACTTCTAGAAATAAAAATTCCTATCAAAATCCCATCATTTATCTTGTTGTTTTTTTTTTTTGCAAAGAATTAAAGAGTTCACTCTGAAATTTTTTGGAAATGCAAGGGACAAGAATACCCAAATGCAAAGATGAGTCATATTGGAGGACTAACACTTCCCAATTTAAAAACCTACTACAAACTTACCTTAATCAAGACTGTGTGACACTGGCTTTAGGATAGATATGTAGATCTTTGGAATAGAATTGAGAGTCTAGTAAGAAACTCGTACATTTATGATCAATTGATTTTTGACAAGGGAACCAAGAAAATTCAGAGGGGAAAGCATAATACTTTTTTTTAAATGCTGCTGAGATGACTGGATATCCATATGCAAAAGAATGAAATTATACTCCTATCTCATACCATATGCAATTATGAACTTAAAATAGAGCTAAGATTTAATTGTAGGAGAAAAACTAAAATTCTCTTACAGGAAATCCTGGATGTGTACAATTTCATTAGGGAATTTTTTAATGACAAAAGTATAAGCAACAAAAGAAAAATCAACACTTTTCGTCAAAATTAAAAACCTCTTCGTGTCAAAGGGCACAAGAGAGTAAAAATACAACCCACAAAACAGGAGAAAATATTTGCAAACCATTTGTTCTTATTAGGGATTAAATTCAGAATATGTAAACTAGTCTTACAATTCAACAGTAAAAAGACTAATAACCCAAGTAAAAAATGGGCAAAGGATCTGAATTGACATTTCTTCAAAGACAATATATAAATGGCCAATAGATATGTGAAAATATGTTCAACCTCTTTCCCTACTATTCATTAGGGGAATGCAAATCAAAACCACAATAAGGTATTGCTTCATACCCTCTAGGATGATGATTATGATCAAAAAGTCAGATAATAAAAAGTGTCAGTAAAAATGTGGAAAAACTGAAACTCAGATTGCTGATGAGAATGTAAAATGATGGAAGCACTTTGTAAAACGGTAGTCCCTCAAAAGTTAAACATAGAGATACCATATGATCCAACAATTCTACTCCTAGTTATATACCCAGGAGAATTGAAAAGATATGTCCATAAAATCTTGTACACAATGTTCATAGCAGTATTGTTCATAATAGAAAAAACTGTAAACAGTCCAACTGTTCATCAATGGAGGAAGATAAGCAAAATGTGTTGTATCCATACAATGGCATATGATTCAGCCATAAAAGGTATTGAAGTATTGATATTTGTTACATCAGTGAACCTGGAAAACATTACGCTAAGTAAAATACATCAGTTACCAAAGACCAGATATTGTATGAAATATCCAGACTAGGAAATTCAAAAAAGACAGAAAATAGATTAGTATTTGACAGGAAATGGGAGGAGAAAGAGTGGGGAGTGACTGCTAATGGGTAAGGAGTTTCTTTTTAGGATGATGAAAACATTCCAGAATTAGATATTTGTGATTGTTGCACAATTTTGTGAATATACTAAAAGCCATTGAATTGTACACTTTAAAAGGATGCTTGTTATTGTATGTGAACTGTATCTCAATAAAAAAATACATGGAGAAAAAAATAAAAGCTGGGTGATGAATAAGAGTATAACAGTCTGGGATGACCTTATCCAATTTTCTTGGAAACTACAGAGTTAAGATGAATGTGGGATGTTGTGTCTGCCTTGCTCACTGTGAAATTCTGTTCTGTGGGGCCACCTGCACTGAGAAAGCTGAAAGCTGGTAAGCAGGCGCTGCAACTACATTATTAAACACTCTAAAAGATTGGTGGAAAACTGATGTGGCAGTTTCCCTGTGTCAAGGGTCAGATTCTTCAGTCAGGAGTGGAATGTTCCTTTTGCAACCACTAGGTTTCAGTAAAGATCATTGTGATTTCAAAATCCATAGTCTGTTATAGGCCAAGCATAGTTTTCCCTGACTTATGTCATTTAATTCTTATAGGAATCTTATAAGATATGTATTATCCTTTTTGCACACATTCAGAAACTGGACAATGGGGTGAAAGCAGTTGCCCAAGGATGGGCACAGAAATGTCTGTGGGGGCCAAACCCTCAAGTGGCCACCATGAATGACCCCTCTTGAGTGTGGGCAGGACCTGACTTGCTTCTAAGCAGTCTGCTATGACAAAGGTGATGGGATCACACTTCGGTGATTACATCACATGAGGTTATAACCCTTGTCTTGTGAGGTGATTCTTTTCCTTGTTGACTGTGATGCAGCAAATGGCCATGTTTGGGACGTCCCTATAGTAAGGGACTGAGCTCTCAGTTCTACAACCACAAGGAACTGAATTCTGCCAACATCCAATGAGCTTGGAAGTGGGTCCTTTCCCATTTGAGCCTTGAGATGAGAATACAGCCCTGGCTGTCATCTTGATTGCATCCTTGTGGGAGACTCTGAAGCAGAGGACTCAACTAAGCCGTGCTCCATCTCCTGACCCACAGAAACTGTTAGATAAATGGTGTGTGTTGTTATAAGCCTCTAAGTTTGTGGTGGTTTGTTATGCAGCAATGGGAGATGGATGCACCCGGCCCTTGAGAACCAGGACCTCCAAAGTTGAGTGCTGCACCATCCAATATATAGTAAGCACCAGCCACATGTGGCTACTCAAATTTAAATAACACAAAATGAAATGAAATTAAAAATTCACTTCCTCAGTTGCATTAGCCACATCTCAAGTGCTCTGAAACCATGGGTGGTATTGGTCCATGTACAATGGAATATTTCCACCATTGCAGAAATTTCTAATGCACATGCTGGCATGGTGCATCCAGATTTTCTTCTTTTAGGCACATAACCTAAAACACAGCAGCCAACCCTAGGTCTTGGAAAGGAATGGAGTGAAATGATATACATGGGGAACTGACATGCATTGGCTCATGAACCCAAATCCCATCTACTTGCATATCATTGCAGAACAACTATATATTTCTTGTTTCATAAACTCATTTATCTTTAGTAGCCAATATAGTTTCTAGGACCTTAGAGGACCGTTGGATTTTGCCAGGAGTTTTGGCAAGATAAGCATTCTTTCTTCTCTGCTGGATCTAAATTCATCTTTAAACTTATCTTTCATGTTCACACTTGTAGTTTGCTGAGCAGCTTAAAAAAAAAAGTTTTGCAGTGATAATGTAGCAGAATATAAAGTGCTATTAATGAAGTTCAGCAATTTTATCATGTTTCTACTTCAGACAAGTGGGTACATCAGAATTTTGTGGGGAGTAAAATTCAGATTCCTGGCTCTCTTCCTCAAATGTTCTGATCTAGTGGTTTTGCATAGTCTCAGAATCTGCATTCTAACATGCTCTTCACATGATCGTCATGTGGGAGTTCTGTGGACCAAGTTCTGATAAACATCTTTGCTGAAAATGAGAAGGGGCTCTCATTTTCGGGAAGGACTCAGATAAAGTTCCTATTTTTAAAAAAATGTACATTCATGTCACACTGTCACACAAAGGATTCCAATTTTCATGGAAGAGTCAGAAAGGGACTAGATCGAATTTTTCAAAGGATGGAATTTGGGAAGTATTTTAATGGCCTCTGGACAACAGCACAGAATACTTTAACTTGGAACAGCTTCTGTGTGTGCCCCCCTGAGCTAACTCGTGGTTGGGTGAATCCTAGGGAGTGGCATTGAGTTGTTTTAAATTTACAGCGCAACTATCCATTATGGCCTCTCTGAAAGAATCTTTTCGTTACCATTGGCTATAGACTGTATCTCCAGCACTTTGCTGTGCAGCTGATAAAGAGAAAGCGCTCATTAAAAATGTGTTGAATTGAATCAACTCTTCCTTTCCCTGTTCACCTTCCTGTGGTTAGATCGTTAAGCCATAAATTAGTCAGAACAACCCAAATTGGTGAGGAGGAAACTGACATAAATTACCCTGATAAAAGGAGAGAGGTGTGTGGGTTGCCTGCATTCCCCAAATTACTTCCCTAATCACAGTTTTACTTAGACTGTGTTAGAGAAGCCTTAATCGAACACACTTTCAATATCTTTCCTATGAGAAACGTTCCTCTCTTCTTATCCCAAGTTTTTAAATGGAGGCATTGCCATGGTGAGGTTAAGGTCTCCAAGTTCTACGCAAGGAAATTTTTTTTTAGTGCCAGGTGCATGTATTAATTGAACAGTTTCTCCCGACCTTGATTACAAACCCCACAATGCCCTGAATAGATTTACCTTAGAAACTACCCTGACAAGGCTTACAAATCAATTTCACTCACATGGTTCAGGCTTTTGTTTGGAAAGGGGTTGCCACATTTTGCCCATTTTGTTCTTTCCTGGCTCCAATCCGAACAGCATCCCTGGAACAATGCTACATCCAATTTGCTCCTGCAAATGAGAGCAATTAAAATAACCGACAAAACTGATAAAGGCTCTCAGATGATTTACAAGCAAAGAGTGAGCTATAATGACTGTGTTTATTCACTCTATCAGCTGACTTGCCAATGGCCCGAGAAGTTCAGTTGGTAAGTTCTTCCAGGCCAGTTTTGACTTGCACGGTCCTGGCCCCTGACCGCAATGGGCAGCTGTCGGTGTGCTCTCTGGTGCCTGGAGAAGATGGTCCAGCCCATGCCCATCGTTATCATTAAGCACAGGCAGCCCACCCACAAAGATCTCCCAACCCCCTAGGCCCAGCTTAGGAGGATGTGCTGACAATGTTGGATTTTACCTGAGCCCTGTGATCCTAGAAATCAGAGGTTAAGAAATCCCCCCACTCTTTGTGTTCTAGAAAACTGCTTACTGACAAGAACCACCCTTCCCCAGATGACTTGGATAAGACTCACTGATGCCTCCCTTGCTTGCCTATGACAGGGCCAGCCCCAGAACCTCCAAATTCTCCTTCTTCACCTCATAAATGATTAGCTTTACTAATCATTTATGCTTGTCCCCATGATCAGTCAGAACAAAATGCTTGTTAACCAAACTTTGCTTAAGCTTCTCTTCTTCCTCTAGATACAATAACCCCCTATACGTCCCATCCTTGAGGGCCCCTCGAGGAAAACAGGCTGATCTCAGGATAAAACACTGATCATGCCAGCCTGGCAGTACTTTACTTCTCTCTGTAAAAGAAAAGCCCTGTTTGACTTTTATGGCAGATCTTATGGTCAGAATTTTCCCTATGACCATTGTGCCCCTCGCTAGGTTGCAATAGTCCCTTTACCCACTTGCAATGATCCTTTTTGGTAAAGGCTCTTCTTATCAAGTCCGGATTCAGTTTTTGTGTGACAGTGTGTGTGTGCACGCTTGTGTGCATGTGTGCATGTATATGTTCCTAGCTGCTGCTTAGCACAAAGCAAGTGCAGTAGAAAGAGCACGAGTTTGATAGTCCTGGATTCAAATCTAATCTTGATCACATGCCCTTGGGTTTCTTGGACCTATGACTTAACCTCGCTGAGCCTCTCTTCCTTTAGACATGACCCTGGCCTTCTTCAAGGTTTTCCTGGGGTTTCCTCTCCCTCTCTTTGCCCCATTTCCTCATTCCCTCTCCTACTTGTTTTGATGTCACTAACAAGATGAGTTCTTCCCTACCTCATGGCAGTTGGCTGTCTGTGCCTCTTGCTCACTACCCCCTCTCCCTTCCCACTTAGCATTCTACCTGGCCAATTCCTTCCAGGCTCACCTTAAATGCCACTCAGTCATCCTCCCCAGTCTAAAGTGTTTCCTTTCATTATATACTTCTTTATATCTCCCTTGTATTATATTGTGTTGATATTAATTACAGTTTGCCAACAAATATATAGTAGTCCCCCAACACTCTTTAGCACAACACTCTATTTCTTAGTTCTCTTTAGAGTATTTATTAATTTCTTTTCTTTTATTGTTTATTTAATTATTCTCCTACCCCTTGCCCAGAATATAAACTTCAGGAACACAGGGGCCTTTTTTATTATGTTCACAACTCTATTCCCAGTGCTAGATACAGTGGCTCTGGCAGGAACTGGGAGCTCAAAAAGAGTTGCAGGATGGATGGACAATTAGGTCAGTGGTGGGTGAATACCCCCTCTGGGGAGTGAGATGTGAAAATTAGAGACAATGCATATAAAGCACATAATACGGGAGAGGCACACCATCCACCACACCAGAAGAAAAGGTGGATATTGGCATTATTGACAATAATGCAGAGACATATAATAAAGAAGACAGGAGGGATTTATTCCAAAAATAACAGCATGTTTCCAAGGCTAGAACATACGCTGTCTAACATCCCATACCTTCTATAGAAATGGTTCTGTAAAATTCCTCCCCTAACCCTTCATTTATACCACTTTACTCCCGGGCCACACATCCTTCTCCAGCACATTGAACAATGTACAGTCCATCAAGGAACCATACTGTGTCACTCCTTTAGGTCTTTTCAAATATGGGTCCCTCTGCTTGAAATGGCACATGAGGTGGGCTGAGCTAATTTATCCCCTAAATCCCAATTTATAACTAGAAATGTCCCCATAGAGATTCCAATTTTAGGGGAGTATCAGAGAATTTCCACTTCTAGTCAAGGCTGACTGAATGATAGCTACATCACACTTGATAAATTGTCAGCAGCTGTTACTGATAACACCCAGTTATTGATCTCTTTCCCCTTAATTTTCTGGCACCCTCAATTGAGTTTGTGAAAGGTCTCTGTATTAAGATGAAGAATTGGGTCTACAATCTTAAATCTCTCTAAGATCCTGGACCATACATTACTGTCTCTTTCTCTCCTTCATATTCTGAATTGAAAAATATAGAATGGACAAACCAGGGTTATAATGAAATACTGTATCTGAAATGGGGAGTCCATGTTTGAATTGGAACAAATGAGAGAGAAGCTGTGAAATGGAATTTTGTTTTTAATAGTGGAAGTATATTGCCTCATTGAGCCATATTTTTCTCAGTAGGTAGAAATAGACTGGTAGTGTTACTACATTAGCAACACCTTAGCGATTTAATATCACACTGAGCTCCAGAATGGGTCTGTCGTTAGTCAGTGGAAGAGTTTCCACTCAATTGATGCTGTAGGTCCCCTTTGAAGCAAAAATGTCTGCATGATATGGTAAACTCCGTGGTATTAGGATGCAGTACTGCACCTTGTTAAAGCATGGAAGCAATTCAGATGCTCACATGAGTTAGGTTTTTATGAATATGGGAGATGTTGACAAGGTTAAAGGAAAAAATTCACTTTCTGCTCAACTCTATTACAATGAAAATCTTTCACAGTGAAAAATGGCATTGGACAATTTTCCTCAGGATTTAGGACACAATAAGGAGTGGTTGAGATTGTAACTAATTGGCACTGCATCCCTGATCTGAAGGCAGATACTGCCATAGAGCTACAGCCAGTCGTTCCAAGATCCTAAAATTCTTTAAGAGTCTTCCTCACCAGTGTCCTGGAAAATCATGCTGAGGGGCTTTTCTCATTCTGTGCAGTGCATTGTGTGGGCCCTTTCAGCATAGAAACTCATGTATTTTTATTCTAGACAATATTCTTAGATTTTCTGATAATTTTGTTTCTTTCAGGTTTTTATTCCCTTTTTCTAAAATTTCTTTTAGTTTAGTACTGCACCTTTTGGTAGATCCTCCCAATATTCTTTTCATTCCATTTGTTCCATCTCTATTCCTATATATTTTATTTTTCCTGAGAGGTTTCATAATCTTTATCTTCCAATCCTTCTACGGATTTTGGAATTTTCAACTACTGTATTTTTAATTTTCATATTCCATTCTAAAGATAGCATTCTATCAGAATTTTATGAATGCAGTATCTATTCTTCTCTCTAAATGATATTAGTTACCTTTGAAGAATTTTGCTCTCCCTGAATTACCTCTTTTCCTTACAAGTTCTTTTTCTGCTGTACTGTCAGTCACTATCCTACAGGGCAGCCTTTCTCAAATGTCTGGGACTCTTGGCTGTCTGCTCATACTAAGAGTGAGGCAAAAACCTGAGCGTGAGCCCGTGTGAGTGTCGGGGGAGCTTGTTGAATGGTAGCCTCTCTGTGGAATGCTTAGACGGGGGAACCAACTGCTTTGTTAGGGGAGCTCCAGAAGTCAGATGGACTTTTCTTTCTCCTGTACAGTGTTCCCAGGAAAGAGCCCACTAATTTCTTGCCTTGGGCTTGGGGTGTTTGGGGCTGGGGAGGGATTAGAGTACATCTGCCTGTCATTGTTCGTAGAGCTGAATTGCAAATCGGTGCTGGGCATATCATCATTCAAAATGATGTTTACTTACCCCTCTTGCTTTCAGGTCAGTGCCTGGTTCCATCTCCATGAAACTTGCATCTCAATGTTTAGCACCGTTCTGATTCCATTTCTCCACAGAGAGGGTTTCCAGATGGAGCAAAAGAAAAAAAAAGTAAGATGCCCAGTTAAATTTGAATTTCAGATCAACAATGAATAATTTGTTAGTGTAAGCCATGCAATTATTTGTGGTTGACCTGAAGTTCAAGTTTAACTGAGCATCCCATGTGTTAGCTGGCAGCCCTTTCCATACCATAAATCTGGGCTGGGTGGGGGGAGAAAAGGGTTGTGGCCTAGTTTAATTGGTGTGGGAGGCAGTAATGATCTGCGAAAATCCACTGTTCCTTTTACTGACATTGCACGAACCTCGCTTTGTCTTTACTCTTTAAGCTCACCCTCTATGGTAATTGATGCCTCCAAGTCCTCAGCATTTTCTGGAATTCTCCAAGGCCGACTGGCTTCATTGCATTGGCACATCCCTCTGCAAACTTTTGGTATTGAGATTTCTTTGTGCTGCTAGCATCTAAGATGCCATTGCAGGGGCCATTCATTATCTTACAAATATTTTAGGAGCCAAAATGTGGCCTATTTTAATTATAAGATAGAACCAATTGTTCCCAATTTCTGAAATGGTAACATGTACACAAGATACGTATGTTTTAAAATTGATAAAATATAATTCCTCCATTGTCTTGCACTTTTCCCAAAATTACTTCGTATCTTTTATTTGCCGTTATCTCTTCTATTCTCTTTGTGCTTGAAGAGTCACAGCTTTAAAAGAAAGGGTTTTTTCCCCCTCATTTTGGAAGGATTTCAGGAGGTAGCCGAGTTTATTCAGGCATATCTTTTCTCTTTCTTTTCTGCCAAATGTTGTGGCATGGTGAAGGGGACAGTCCACTGTGAGCTCTTCGGTCCAGGGATGCTCAGCCCTTATCCAGCTATTGCCAAGACAAGACAATAGCTCTGGCCACAACTACTGCAGCCCAGAGAGTAATTTATTTCCACCTCTCTGTGCTGAGATGATGTAACTATTTCAAGCACAAGAGAATTTCTGAGATGTGAGCAGCTAATTTAAAGGGTGGGAGGTCAAGTAATAAGACCTCTTGCTGAGGGAAACAGCAGGTATGGTGGGAGTGATTTATTTTGCTCTATTTTTTAATATGCATTTCTTAAAATCTCTCCTGCTCTCTTGTTCTCTCGCCTTCTGATGCTCTCTCCCTTCCTTTCTCTTTGCGACTGAGCATTTCAGTCCTGCTCTGTTTCTCTCATGCGGGTTGGACCTTTGTTTTCCTACTTTTGTGAGTTCAGCTATGTGTCAGCAACTCTTCTGAGACCCAAGGACACAGAAGTGACTAAAAAAGAGATGACTATCACCAGTCTTGTGGAGCTTATATTTCTGGTTGGAAAGACAGAGAATAAAGCAAAAGGAATAAACTATGGGATAGGTTAGAAAGTCAGCTGAGCTTGTAATAAGATGGCTGGGAAATTCTCACAAAGTTGGGGACTTTGAGGAAGGGCCTGAAGAAGGTGAGGGAGAAGGCCAGGTGTTCTTGTGTGCGTGGAGAGCAATCCAGGCAGAGGGGCGGCAAGGATGACTGCCCTGAGGCAGGAGCATGCCGGAGTGGTCCAGGCAAGAGCCTGAGGCCATTGTGGCTCCAAGGAGGAGGCAAGGACACTGAGGTGGTGAGGTGAGGTGAGAGGAGGTGGGGCAGGGCTTTGTCATCCCTCCAGGGTCTTCAGGGCTCCCACTTGAAGTGAGGTGAGGAGCCTGCATCCCCTCCTCCCAAATGGATATGATTGTCAATGTCCTGTTTGTACAGGCCACCTGCACTTTCTCTCACTTTCTAAAAATCCCCCTCCTTTGCAGCTTTCTTTAAAAACCCTGAGCCTGATGTTAGAAGCCCCTCCCTTTTAAGCCAAATCCATTCCTTCCTTAGTGATGACTGTCATTTTGGAAGCTTAATTTGTGGCTCCCCATTCTCCTCAAGGATTAAGGATCATAAAAAGCACATACAGTTTTCTCACTATTTAATTTTTAGCTCAGGGGTTTAATCTGACAAATCACCTTTTATCTCCTTTATGGTGACTGAGATATTCACCAACTTTCCCTTGAACTAAAGGGTAAGGTACAAATGGTACTTTGGGGAGGAATGAGAAGTTAAATTAGTTCCTGGGGTGCAATTGTTAACAGCAAATCTAACATAATTACCTAGCAAGTGCTTGGTATGACCCCAGAACATGGAGAAGTAGTTTATCAATAAATGTGGCATATGTTTCTCACCAGCTTGTCCAGTATGATAAGAAAACATTTTAGCATTCTTTCAAGGCAGGAAGAGAACTGGGAGTACCCTCTTGTAAAGCTCATTCAAGGACTATAATCATAAAACAAAAGTCTGATAAAACAAAGCACCCAGCTATCATTTGTTCTTAAGAAGCAGTGTCAAAGGGCCTAATTTAATCATTTACTGCTATTAAGTAGAAAAATTGCATTTCCATGGAGGCAGTGTCTTTAGACTTGGCAGGATTCTGCTCCTCAGTTGCTAGTCTTTTTCTCAATAGAAAGCAGACTGAGAGTAATAATAATGCTCTCCTTCTATTGTCCAAAGTTGCAGAACTCTGTAGTTTAGATACCTAACTCACAAATCAGGGTGATGGCCTTCCCAGTCCAGGTGCTCCCGGGAGGAGATGGTCTTCTAACTGTCAAAACATGCGGCAAAATGAAATAAATTCACTGTTCCAATTCATCATTGACATTGTTTAAGAAAGAGCACTGAATTGGGAATCTGCATCCCTGAGTTTTAAGATGGGTTCACTTGTTTGGGGACAGCGGGCAAATTATTTCCCTCCCTGAGTTTCAGTTTTCCCATCTGCAAAGTCATAATGGTATTTGTCTTGAAAGGCCCAAATGAGATAATCCACCCATTTTTCCATCAAAAAGTACAAGCTCAGAAGGTTCTCAATAAGCACCATGCCCATCTGTTCTTTCTCCATGTAAAACTACCTGCCTTAGCCACCTAGTAAGTAGAACCAAATGAAATCATATTATCTGAAAGCACTTTGAAAACAGTGGTATCACTGGCTCTGTTATTTTTACTAACCCACCCAATATGTGGATATATCAACACTATAAGTGTTTTTCCCTTTGGTTCTTCTCTCATACAGATCTCCTTTCCAAAGCCATAGTTTATTGAGACTGGAGGCAAACCAGATTCTCTTATGGACTCCTGGCGTAACATCCCTGAGCCTCGAGCTGGGTCTTCATAACTGCTGCGACTTCAGCAGGATCCTGCAGTTGCAACAGAATTGCTGATGGTGTTGAGAGCCCATGCCCACCTCATTGTGGAGCACATGGGGAGACTGCTGCCATATCAGCAGCTGTGCACGTGCCAGATGGGGCCTGTTCTGACAGTCTGCCTCCCCAGGCCCCAGGCCTCTTGGCAGGTATTGGGAGGAGCTGACTTGGCTAGCCTGACCTCTCAGCTCAGGCAGCCAATGGGGTGACTCCATTGAGACTGTCTGGGAGAAAGAAAATAGGGAAGCTAGAGCTTCAAGTGATGCCTTGGAACATATAAACCATTATCCCTTTTTTTTAGCATTTTATGGATTCAATTTTCATTTACATTTTTAGAATACCTTCCAAGTTCCTTCCTCCCTCCCTTCCTCTCTCCCTCCCTCCCTTCCTTCCTTCCTTCCTTCCTTCCTTCCTTCCTTCCTTCCTTCCTTCCTTCCTTCCTTCCTTCCTTCCTTCCTTCCTTCCTTCCTTCCTTCCTTCCCTTTAACAAACATTAATAAGTAATTACTATGTATCTGACATTGTTATAGGAATTGGGCAATAGCATGAATATGACAGAAAACTTCCTCCTCATAGAGATTTCTGAAAATGCAGTAAATTTTAAAAAGGAAGCAAGTCAGGCACTGGGCTAGGAACCCAAAGTCTAGCCTGTGTTGATAAAGTTGTAGAATATCAGGGCTAGAAGGGTGTCAGACTCAGAATCAGATTCAATTCCTCATATAGTCCTTTTGTAGTCCTTTCAGTGGCCAACCAGTCTTTCCTTGCACACCTCCATGGATAAGAAGTTTTCTGTATTTATAAAAATCTGTAATTACTACACAATGTCTCTTTTGTTTTGGCTGAACCCAGGTCCTCCATACAGCATTCATTTCTTCTTTTTTGGGCCAATGTACAACACATTTTCCATTATGTGCCTTCTGAGTTTTTCTACCTTTTTATTTGTAGCCAGGTCAGTCATCTGCAATTAATCTTTGACACTGAGCACCTTGTCTGTTTTGGTTCCTTTAATCCCTGTTCCTTTGGCTTGACCTAAAATTTTTGCATTTTCTCAGTCACACTCTAATGTTTGCCTTTTAGCCATTTCTCTGCTAGTTAGTAGGTAAGAGAATAGAGTTGATGGAATTTGAATCAATTCATTGTCCTTGTTAAGACTTCTGGAAGTTTCCTGGAGAACATTGTTACAGCTCTGGCAAAATAGTCCTTTGAGAGTTTTCACTAGATTTTATTTATTTATTTGTTTGTTTATTTGGTTAGTTATCAATTAACCATGGGATCCTGAAGCTGAAAGGAACTTTAGAGATAATATAGTCCAACACTTGCATTTTGCAAGAGGGAAACTGAGATCCAGAGAGAGAAGGGACTTGCCTGGGGCCAGAGAGACAACGGAGATGGTTATGGCAAAGTTGAGACTCAAACCCAACCCCTGATTGCCAGCTTAGTGATCTCTCCATGGTGACTTACTGCTCTGCCTACCCCTCGGTACCAGTTGTAGTAGGGGACACTGCTTCCTATGTAAGTTTGATCAAAGGGTTGTCCTCACTAGTAGGGATTTATTTTCTTATATGAATCATACACTGTTGGGAAAGATGCACTTAGCACGTCAAGGAGGAAGGTGATGCATTTGCTCAGCCCAACCAACCCTAGAGTCTGTAGAGCAATAGATGAAATTCTTCCTCACTGCCATAAAACAAATGAGGTCAACAAATGCATCCCCTGGGCCACATACAGCCTGCAGTCTGTTTTTATAAAGTTTTACTGGAATATAACCATGCCCATTTGTTTACTTGCTGCCTATGTGTGCTTTGACTCTACAAGAGCAGACTAGTAGTTGCCATGAAGGCCATATTGTCTGCAAAGCAGAAAATATTTATTCTCTGGCCCTTTATAGAAATAGTTTGCTAAGAGTTCTACCATAGAGAGTTGAGAATTCTAATCCTGGTTCCCATCTTATACTTTTGTAAATCCACCTATGCAGCCTCTTAACTTGATGCTATCAGGATGTTCCTAGGTAATGCTAACATAATTGTCTAACTTAAGTCAATGTACTAAGAAGTCACCAGAAACAGATCTGGTAAAAAATAAATAAAAAAGGGCATTTACATTATAGTTTATGTATATTTTAAAGATGCAGTAATTGGTATAATATATTTATGTTTGGGTACATGTATATTTGGTAAAAGTACAAAAGCATGCACAGGAATGAAAATCACCAATTTTAAGGCAGCTGTTACCAATACATGAGGGGTCTGGAGCAGTAAGGATGGGGAAAAGTAGGGTTAGATTTATTTATGATATTTAATAAAAAATGAAGGAGAATTCTGAAGAATATATACTAGGAATGATAACATTTGTTATATTTGGCTGGATATTTGGGAGTCTCATACTGTTTCTATACTTTGTGGTATGATTGATATATTTTATCATGAAAAATAAAAACACATTTGAGCAACATGGAGGCTCTCAGGAGGTAACTCTTAGGCACCTTGCAGCTCTAGGCCCACTCTCTAAGCCAAACTCAGCATGTAAATACATTACCTTTCCCCCAGCATGGACATAACTCCCAGGGGTGCATCTCCCTGGCACTGAGGGATTACTTCCAATCACCAGCTAGTGAAGAAACTAGAAAAAGACCTTGAAAAAAAGGGAGACATTGTAAAGACAAATGAGTTTATATGACTATGAGACTTCAAAATGAGTAGCAAGGTCATCAGGGGTCATGCTTATGGACATCTCAGCAGGATCCCAGAGAAAGCCAAAGTAGATACAACTCCAGGTACTGTTGCTCCTGAGGACTACAGAGACACACAGTTTCTACAGTCATGGCAGATGACTCTGGAGTTCAGTGCCTTGCCAGTGGGTCCTACTTTGGAATTTGTGCTGCTGAGTGTGATGGAGTTGGACTCAGAGGTGATCTTACTACACATGCCTCTTCTGTCACATTTACTGGACCTGTGGTTGGTGCTGGGGTTGGTGTATACTCAGGAGACTTGAATTTCTGGACTGGCCATGTGCCAGCTGGGCCCTGAGCCTCAGTGGAGTTGCAACACCTACTTTCCGGTTCGTTGGACTTACCCAGGTTAGCTAACAGGGAGGTGAAGATGGTCAACCACCACACCAGGGAACTGAGAGTGTCCACAACTGTAAGCAGGAGAATCACATCCATCAGCCATGAGGGATCTAAGCCCCCTCTTGATTTAGAGGTGGAGTGGACATTACCATCCCAGGGTCCACAATATGGAGAAATAAAATGTGGATTATTGTGGACTTACCAGTGTTGTACTATAGAACTATTGTGTCTCTAGCAATGGAAGAAATTGTATTATTGATGTGGAGACTGTGGCCACAGGAGTTGCTGAGGGCAGGTAGAGGAAAGAAGAGGTGTGATGTGGGGGCATTTTCAGGACTTGGAATTGTCCTGAATGATATTGCAGGGACAGATACAGGACATTATATATTCTGCCATAATCCACTGAGTGGACTGAGAGAGAGGGTAAACTACAATGTACACTATAATCCATGCTGTGTAGCAGTGTTCCAAAATGTATTTATCAAATGCAATGAATGTGCCACAATGATGAAAGAGGTTGTTAATGTGGGAGGAGTGGAGGTGGGGTGGAGTGTGGGGTATTAGGGAACCTCTTATATCTATTTTTTTCTCCCCTTCCTCCCCCGCTCAGTTGTCTGCTCTCTGTGTCCGTTCACTGCGTGTTCTTCTGTGTCTGCTTATATTCTTGTCAGTGGCACCCAGTATCTGTGTCTTGTTTTTTGTTGCATCATCTTTCTGTGTCAGCTCTCTGTGTGTGCAGCACCATTCCTGGGCAGGCTGCACTTTTTTTGCACTGGGCGGCTCTCCTTACGGGGCACACTCCTTGTGCGTGGGACTCCCCTACATGGGAGACACCCCTGCATTGCATGGCACTCCTTGTGCACATCAGCACTGCACATGGACCACCTCATCACTCAGGTCAGGAGGCCCTGGGTTTGAATCTAGGACCTCCCATGTGGAAAGTGGACACCTTAGCCATTGGGCCAAATCTGCTTCCCTATATTTTATAATGTAACATTTTTTGTGATCTATGTATCTTTAAAAAAAAGACAAAAATTTAAAAAAATTAAAAATAAAAACACAATGGTCATGAAGGAAGGTGGGCAGGCACTTGGATAAGTCATCCAGCTTTTTTGAGTTTTAGAGTGAACCTTTGGCCAGGAGGTTTTCTAAAGTCTTTGTTAATGTTAATTAATTACATTTTAACAATTCTGTTCTATTAGCAAACAGGTTTTTTTTTTTTTTTTGCGATGAATTAAGGGGCATTAGTAGGTATTATACCCATAGAGAAAGAAGTCTCATTTAGATGCATTCCATTCTTATTTATTTATTGTGTGTTATATTAAATACATACTCAAATGCATACATACTCTTTTAAGTGACTCAATACAGAATGTGAAATCCCACTACTATTCTTAAACCCAACTAAAGGTATTGCTATAAACACTGTTGGATGTATAGCCTTTTTCCTCCTTCTGTAATGCTTCAAACAAATGAATTTATCTTTTTTTTTTTTTCATTAGTAAGTTCATACCATATGAATTATTCTAGGCATGATGTTTTTCTTAGAGGCATTTCCAGTTCTTCACTGCTTCCATTCTTTAATAATCCTTGCTTACATATTCTTTCTCTTCTTCTATATGTGCCAGCATCAGGCCTTTAGTAGTCAGTTTACTGTTAATCTAGTTTGGGAATCTATCTATAAAAAGTCTGGAGGGTCTTCTCGGTTAAGATTTTCTGAAGACTTGTCCACAGCAACTGAACGTGCATTCTATTTGTGCACTCTACTGACATGCATTTATGTACAACATGCCATAAATGATAGACTAGTTGGCTTGGATAGTAATCATCACTTTATTAATTATTAATTTGCATTGTTTTATTAATTTTGCTTTTTATTTATAAATTTAATTAATCTGGTTTTCTACACTTTGACAGTGGTAGGTAAATGATTTTGTTTTATTTGTTTTTATTGAGTTGGTTTTTTTCCCTTTGTTTTAGAATAAGATTTAGATTACATAAATGTTACATAAAAACTATAGGGAAGTCTCATATATCCCATCCCCTCCCCCTCCAACACTTACCCTCATTAACAAAATCTTTCTTTGGAGTGGTACATTTGTTACAATTGATGAACCCATATTGAAGCATTGCTACTAAGTATGGCCTATAGTTTACATTATGGTTTGCACTTTGCACTGCACAGTTTTTTTAGGTTTTGAGAGCATGTATATGGCTTTTATCCAGCACTGACGTAGCACAATTCCAGCGTCCCCAAAGTGCCCCATATTACACCTATTCTTCTCTCTCTGACTGGGGTGTTTTAAAACCCCTTTTATGGAAGAGCATTTCTTACTGAGAGTAAGAACCTAAAAAAAAAAAAAAAGCTTCATTGTGCAACACTGGAACACTTTTGTTTCAACATTAAAAGCTCTCAAGGATGAAACTTCTGAAATACATTGCTATACCATGGCTTCATACCTGACATTTTATTGGTTACATAGCCAGAGGCAGTTGAAGTTGGATATAAATAACTACAACATACCTTTCTCTTTATTTGCAAAATCTCTGTTTCTAAAAAATGCTCAAAATCCATCTTAATTACCTTTCTGTTTCTCAAGAGAGCTCAAAAAGTGTAATGGCTTCTAACAGGTATATCTCAAAAAGGTTTGTTTCAAAATGATTATACCGGTACTTATCGGTGACATTTTTAGATCCAAACTTGAGGCTGTGCTATGATTGAAGAGAAGTTAGAAAATTTGCAATTAAGCCAGATAGAAAGGCCCTGAGCCATTTGCCTATTTTTAATGATGTTTGAAGGGTTTGAGTTTAAAAAACAAAGTATCTTCCCCAAATTAATTAAGAATGAAGCTGGATTTAGCTCAAAGATAGTTTCCTAGCAACGAAGCTAGAAAGAGGATGAGGGTACTTTAGCTCCTGGGTGCTACTTACGGCTCTGAGCCAACTTTGGAGAATGTAAAGAAAATTTTGCATTCCTTTGGAAGTTTCTGTTTAAAGATGCCTATGATCCATAACACATACTTGGACAACCTTTCCTCTTTTAAATCAGATACATTCTTAAAATTCACCTCAATTTTCACCACCTCCATGAAGCTTTCCCTGACCATTCCCAAGGACCCCCAGAATCTGAGCTATGCATCCTTCCTCTGTGCTCCCATCAGCCTATGCATTTCACTGCCTTTGTACTTATCACAGTGTCTTAGAACAGTGTCTTAGAACAGTGTCTTAGCTTATACATTTATCTGTCTTTCTGTCTCACAACTTTATCGTAATTAGGGACTTACTTGCTTTTCTTTGTAACTCCCACACATATCCCCCAAGCCTTCCACTTAGTAGATGCGCCAATATTTGTTGAATGGATGGCTGAATGAAGAAATGGATGAATGAGTAAATTAGAGTCACTCATGCTTCAGTAAAGATATTAGCTTAATAGCAGATGTATTGAGGACTCTCAAATAGACATGGATGTCCTAAAATAACTGCAGTAAGTGCTGCTACGGAGGGGGAGAAGGGACGTTGTGATAAACTCATCTCAAGCCATGTTCTGAGGAGTCTGAAGAGTTTGCCTTCCCTCTATTTTCTGTTCTCTGTCCTCCGCACTGCCTAAGCAGTTGTGGTTGGCTCTTAAAGTGGGTTCAAGTTATCAGTCAAGGAAGGCATGCCTGCCTGCTTCTTGGATTGGCCTCTGGCTTATTGCTTTGTTTATTATTACTCAAGGGCTGCTTGTCTCCTTTCACTGTGGTTGGCATCTCTGGTTGGCATAGGGAAGTTTTCTTGGGGAAACTTGTGATTCCCGGTGGCTAATATGTATATTTATGCCTGCAATAACCCTAGAGCTCCCCAGGATAGTCCTTAAAAAGGACATTATACATTGGGCTGTTTTCTGAGGTAGGGAGCTGTAAAAGGAACTCATTTCTCATTTCCAGAATTTCACATGTGAGGTATTGGACAGATTCTGTTTTGATTGGGGTTCAGGCAAGAATCAGCACAAAAGTTGAACAGTTAGAGGACAGCTTTAGAAAGGGGCTATTTACAAAGGCAAGGTCAAGATGTTACTGGATTTTGTCTAGGTTCTTGACCATGCTGCAGAAATGAATTTCAAGAGCATGTTGGGTGAGTTAGGCCAGTAATTTATTAAGGTAGGGAGGGAAGAGAAATGGGAGAAAACAATAGATCATGGGTCCAGGTAGAGAGGAAGGGGCTGAAGAATGATAAAGCAGGCTGATTTATGGACTACAATCCCCATTTTAGATTATAAGTGCCCAGGTTTTACTTGCATGGCCATCATGGCAGAGGAAAAATGGCAAGAGCAGGACGCAGAAGGTAGGAACAGGGGTCCAAAGGCAAGAGAGCATGCATTCAGGCCTTGTGCCTGCTTTTTGAACTGTTAATTATTCTACCCCTCTGCTAAAGGCAGGGGAGGAGTTCCAGGTGTTTGCTGTTTGAGTGATTACCCCACCCATCAATCCCCTGGGAGACCAAATGATAAAGTCCTTGGGGAATATCCTGGGTTTCTCCTCCAGAGGAAATCCTGCACTGAATGGCAGAATCTTGGGAAGGGTCTTCCAGCAGCCACTGATAAGGATAGAAGCAGCCACAGAAGAACACACAGCGAATGGACACAAAGAGCAGACAACTGGGGGGAGGGGGGGCGGGGAAGGGGAGAGAAATAAATTAAAAAAATAAATCTTTAAAAAAAAAAAAAGGTGTAGGGAAACCAAAAGAGATTGGGAAGTATGCTGGGCTAGGTCTGAAGGGAGAATGGGATGGAATGGAGAATAAAATAAAAAAGGAGAGAAAGAGACAGAGGCAGAAGGAAGGAGAGGGGAGGGAGGAAGAGGGGGAGTGAGAGAGAAAGAAAGAGGGAAGGAGGAAGGGGGAGGGGAGGCAAGGGGGAAGGAGGGGAAGAGAGAGCAAGCGAATGCATACTTTGTGGAGGGGTCGCCTGAGAAGCTATATCCTTTGGTCAAACCCATGGAGATTCTGCAAGGAGGGATCCTGGGGATCAGTATCCTGAACATTTTCCACTTCCTTCCTCTGGTCTCCTGCTCATGTCCCCAAAGGGCAAAAGAGCCTATGGATGTGGCCCATGCTGGTCAGCCTGTTGGGGCACAGGGCAGGGTGGAGAACAGTGGAGAGGGGCTCCAAAGGGACAAATGGAAGATACACGCAGTGCAGCCACCCAGAAGGAAATGTAAGCATAATGGGCCTTGTGAAGCGATGCCACACTTCATTTTGCCTCCTCCAAAATGATTAATTTGAGAGAGAATATTTTGACATTTTCTTATGTCTTCGACTGCTTTTGCAAATTTTTTTTTTAAATCTGTCTTCTCCGAGATAGTCATCCCTTACAAGTTTGCCTGTTGAAGGGCTTTAACCCTTGATAAAAGCAAATGAGCAAAAACTTACCTTGGCTTGCTACTTCCTCCAGGATAAAGTCCAACTCTAGTGTGACATTCAAGAATTTTCAAACTCAGGCTTCAGCTTTTCACTGCCTAGATAGCTTTTATTCATCTCTCTCTTTTTTTAAAAAGATTTATTTATTTATTTTTAATTTCTCTCCCCTTTCCCTCCCCCCCAGTTGTCTGCTTTCTGTTTCCATTCGCTGTATTCTTCTGTGACTGCTTCTATTCGTATCAGTGGCACTAGGAATCTGTGTTTCTTTTCGTTGCATCATCTTGCTGTATCAGCTCTCCGTGTGTGCAGCACCATTCTTAGGCAGGCTGTTCTTTGTTTCACGCTGGGCGGCTCTCCTTATGGGGCGCACTCCTTGCGCGTGGGGCTCCCCTATGCGGGGGACACCCCTGCGTGGCACGGCACTCCTTGCATGCAACAGCAGTGTGCCTGGACCAGCTCCACATGGGTCAAGGAGGCCCGGGGTTTGAACCATGGACCTCCCATGTGGTAGGCAGATGCCCTATCCATTGGGCCAAGTCCACTTCCCTTATTCATCTCTTAATACTTGTTAAGTTGAAACTTGATTTGTTGTAGGTGAGAAAAATCTATATCAAACTAGTTTAGACAAGAAATGGAATTTATCAGACACATTATTGGTCAGGAAGGTCAGTTCCCTGAGAAGCTTCTAGGATCTCAGCACCCTAAGGTTGTGGGCTTTCTCTCCAGAATTAATGTATTCCAGGATTTTCAGTTCAAGTTCTCTGGTGAGTCTGACAGATCCTCCTTGGGTCAGGTGGTTCCCTTCTGATCCAATACCTAAGGTCAATAGAGTTACAAAGTAATTTTGTGTCTAGGGACCTCTTCGTGGTTAGTGGTTATGGGAAAAACAGTACTTGGAGAAGAGAGAACAGATTCTAAACTGGGGGGATACCTTCCAAGGTCATCTACCCTAAAGATCTAGCCTACTTGTGATCTTTTTAAAAGAGGTCTTCCCAGATTCCCCTGGAGTTTTCTGTGCCCATCTGTATTATACCTCCTGTCCTGTTATAGTCTAGTTAATTTTCTAAATATTTGTCTTTTGCTCCCCTAAGATGGTGAACTCTAGAAAAGAGACTATATCTTGTTCATCTTTGTATATCCAGTACTACCAAATTTAACAGAGAGGCACTTAGTGCTTGGCGGAACATTAGTATGGAAATTTGGGGAACACTGGAATTAGAAGGCTAAAGATTTGAATGGAGCTTCTTCATTTACTAGATTTGTTGGCTTAAGGCAACCTTAAGTTTTTTCAGTGCTAATTTCTTCACCTCCAGTAATAAACACCCCTTACAGTAAGGAGAACTCATGAAGCAGCAACCCAAGAATGAGGAGTTTAATTGGTTGGGAGACTACATTGTGTTGCAATCAGAGAAACCTACTCTTGACTTAGACCTTTGCTTTTTGTGTGACATTGAGCAAGTCACTTATCCTTTTCCAACCTAGTAAAAATGAAGGTAGTACCTATTTCATAAAGTTAAGATGAAGATTAAACGGTCCTGTGTTTGGCACTTGGCTTATTTCTAGTGAGGCAAAATCCTAGGCGATACTGGACATAGATGGAGTCTTTTTATGTGTTCCTTTCAGTTGTGGCCCACCTCATCCCATCTCTTCCTTCCCAGATACCATGTTTTCCTTCACTTAATCATCTGAAATTGCTGTCTCCTTAAGCAATTCAACCTGGGAATTGTCCTCCAGCTTTATCAGGACTTACTCTTTTCCTCCTGTGACCGGAGTATCAATCCCTGATAATATCATAAAGGGCACTAATGGGCTAATGAATTCCTCTCTCACACTTGCATCACGTGCATGTTTCTGAGCCTGTTTTGGAGTTTCAAAGTGAACTCAACAGGGTGGCTTCATGGAGAAATCTGCTGATATTGTGCTTGGCTGGTGGGAGAGGGGTTGGGGCATGTGTCCGTCAGTACCTGCAGGTCTTAACAGGGAGGAGGCCCTTGCTGTGTCTTGGGGTAGAATGATCCTGACTGCAGAAGTCTTATAAAAACTGTCTTCCTTCCCTAAAGCAGAGAGGAATATGGCATAGTGGAAAGGGCCCTCAAACAAAAAGTCAGGACATTTCCCTTTAATACGGTCACTGCATGTGTGAATCCCTCTTGCACTGTCTTTTCTCTGTCTGTGAAATGGGGCTCATCCCTCCCCCACTTTCAGTAGAGGATACTTGTGAAAACCAAAGCAATAACGTGAAATACTTTGTGAAGATACCATGAAAATTAAGGGCATTTTTCTGAAAGTCCTAATTTCATGTAGCTGAAAATTTAGAAGCGTGTTTTTCAGTCTTCAAAAATTAATCCTTTTATCTACTTTCCCCTCTAAAAGGAGGTTCCAGGACATCACATTCCATTGTGTCCCAGAAACAAGCTTTAGAATATGAATTTGGTTTAAAGTTTTAGATTCTGTTTTTTTAATTTGATTTTGTCTTGCTGGGATCAGCAGAAAAACATCAGTATTAAAAAGAACCCTCTTGCAAATTGTTATGGAGTTTTAATACTATTGAAATAATATTAATAAATAATGTTAAAGTAAAATAATATAATTTAATAGCAATAGTAAATAAAGAATATGATTTTACATGAAAGTTAATTATAAATTCATCTACATCTGAAATTATTATCACTAGCTACAATGTATAATCTATCACTGTCCTAAACTAGCTATATTTTACAATTTCCCACAAGTGTATGTAAAATTTATTTTATAGACCTTGATGTCTAAATAGCATGGAAGTTTATATAAATAGGCTCTTTAGCAAAATAACTTAAAAGTGATTCCTTATGCCTTCATGTTGAAGGGTAGAAAAATACAAATGACAAACTCTGACAATTATAATTTTGAGATTTCTGTCTTAGCTGGTTTGTGAACCAACCAAGGTTCTTTGTGTTCACTGGTCACAAATTATGGATCCTGTTCTATCAACACAGACAAGGAATTTTAAAACTTCAATAAATACTGTCCTTCACAGTTCTAGAAATTTACTTCATAATTTGCTTTAACTGAAATCAATACCCTTATTAAAGAAAGATACATATATCTGATTTCATGTTTTCCTTCATTTTTTTTTTTCCTGAAAGAGGACACATGTATTCTTTTTCCACAGTTGCAAATATTTGGTGGGTTTCAGATTAATTGCTATATATTTTTTTCTTTGAAATTATTCTTGTCTGTGAATACGTCATTTGGAATTTGTCTGTGTGTTGGTTTCCTCATTTGGAAATAGGATTTATGGGCATAGGGATGCTTTGAGAATTCAGTGAATGAAGTAGATATAGAGGACTTAGGAAGTAGGCTGGTTCAATGAGTGGTGACCACTGCTGTGGGGTGACCACTGCTATGGGCTGCTACTCATACTGTTCCTATTGTCTTGGTAGCCGAGGACCTTCCTGAATCAGGTTCTTGCCAGAAGAGCAATAGACACCTGGGGAATTTGTTTTGATCACTAAAACCCTGTGTTTTTGTTTTGTGTCCTCTTGTGAACTCCAGTAAGATTAGACCAGCCAATAGGAGGTTCTGTGAGAAGATAAACATGAGGTTTCATTCCAAAGCTTTGGCTCTTGGGAGTTTTCCCCTTAGGTTGCTTTAATCACTCCAAAGTAGAATGAAGACTATTTGCTTTTCCTTTCATTTTTTGTGATTTTTCTGAGCCAGGAGCAAGAACGGATTCTGCTGTCATTTTGATATTCCATAGCTATTCTTCAGGGCACCTTGCCTGATTCAGTTATGCTTTAAAACCTGAAAAATATGATTGGAGTCTCCTACTACTTTATCTCTGAATCCAAGAAATATAAAAATGAAAAATATAGTGGAAGCCTATATTGCTTAGGATTAAGTTTAACCATATAGGAAAGAAACTCAAATAACAACGGCTTAAATAAGACGGGAAGCTATTTATTTTTCCTCTCACATAAATGATATCCAGTAGTTGGCAGTCCAGGGCTAGTACAATAACATCATATTTAACAAGGACCCAGGCCTGTTCTTTCTTTCAGCTCCTTAGTGTGATGTCTGCCCTCAAGGGTGCCTCATGGTTGTGAAATGGCCACTGTAGCTCCAGGCATCATGATCATGTTCTAAGCAGCAGAAAGGTGTAAGGGGCAAGAGCAAAGGTATGGTTCCTCACTAAGTGAGCCCCCTTCAAAAGCTCTCTGAGAATCTTTTCTACAACTTTTGCCTACTACATCAAGGGAAGATGGGGAATACATAGGTATACTTTGTTTTATTGTGCTTCACAGATATTGAAGTTTTGTGGCAACCCTGCATTGAGCAAGTTGAGCAAGTTGATTGGGGCATTTTTCCAATAGCATATGTTCGCTTGCTGTCTCTGTGTCACATTTGGGTAATTCTCACAATATTTCAAACTTTTTCATGATTATTGTATCTGTTCTTGTGATCCATGATTGGTGATTTCTGATTTTACTACTGTAATTATTTGGGGTGCCATGAACTGTACTCTGTTAGGATGGTAAATTTTAATCAGTAAATATTGTGTGTGTGTGTTCCAACTGCCCCACTCACCAGCTGTTCACCCATCTCTTTCCATCTCCTGAGGCTTTCTATTTACTGAGAAACAACAATATTGAAAATAGGACAATTAATAACTTAACTATGGCCTCTAATTGTTAGGTGAGAGGAAGAGTCACTCATCTCTTACTTTAAATAAAAAACTAGAAATGGTTCAGCTTAATAACGAAGGTATATCAAAAGCTGAGAAAGCTGAAACAAGTCTCTTGTGCTGCTTAGCAAATAGTGAAGGCAAAGGAAAAGTTCTTGAAGGAAATCGAAAGTGATACTCCCACAAACACA
The DNA here is from genome assembly GCF_030445035.2 of Dasypus novemcinctus. Lineage (NCBI taxonomy): Eukaryota > Metazoa > Chordata > Mammalia > Cingulata > Dasypodidae > Dasypus > Dasypus novemcinctus. The sequence goes on along the minus strand of NC_080698.1, from coordinate 45,984,055 downwards.
TGGATGATGAGAAAGGCAAACAGACTTATTGCTGATAGGGAAAAATGTTAAATCATTTGGATAGAAGATCCAACCAGGCATAAAATTCCCTTAAGCCAAAGCCTAATCCAGAGCAAGGCCCTAACTCCCTTCAATTCTATGAAGGCTGAGAGAGGTAAGGAAAGTGCAGAAGAAAAGTTGGAATCTAGCAGAGGTTGGTTCATGAGGTTTAAGGAAAGACGCAATCTCTGTAAACTAAAAGTACAAGGTGACACAGTAAATGCTAATGTGGAAGCTGTAGTAAATTATCCAGAAGATCTAGCTAAGGTAATTGATAAAGGTGGGTACACCAAACAACAAATTTTCAATGTAGCCTTCTTTTGGAAGAAGATACCATCTAGAACATTCATAGCTAGGAAGGAGAAGTCAATGCCTGGCGTCACAGCTTCAAAGGAGAGGCTGACTCTCTCCTTAAGGGCTAATGCAGCTGGTGACTTTAAGTTAAAATCCGTGCTCAGTTATCATTCTGAAAATCCTAAGGCCTTGAGAATTATGCTAAATTTACTCTTCCTGTGCTCTATAAATGGAAACAAAGCCTGCATGACAGAACATCTATTTACAACATGATTTATTGAATATTTTAAGCCCAATGTTGAGAACTACTGTTCAGAAAGAAAAATTCCTTTCAAAATGTGACTGTTTGTTGACAATGCACCTGGTCACCAAAGAGCTCTGGTAGAGATGTTCAATGAGATTAATTTTGTTTTCATACTTGCTACTGCTAACACAACATTCATTCTGTAGCCCATGGACTATGGAGTCAGTTCAACTTTCAAGTCTTATTTCAGTGATTAAGAAATACATTTCACCCCCCAGCATGGGACATGACTCCCGGGGATGAGCCTCCCTGGTGCTGAGGGATTACTACCAAGTACCAGCTGATGATGTAACTAGAAAATGACCTTGAATAAAAGGTTCAACTCAGACGAGCAGAATATCTTTGTCTACATATAATAACAGGAGTTAAAAATGCTTTTTGACCTAAATCAAGGGGGAAATGGAAAAGACAAATGAGTTTATATGGCTATGAGTCTCTAAAAAAGAGCTGGGAGGTTATCAGAGGGGTTGCCCTTATGCACACCTGAGTAGAGTCCCAGAGACAGATAAAGTAGATACAACCCCAGGTATTGGTTCTTCTGAGGGTTCTTGTGCGGGTTTTATGGTCATGGCAGATGGAATTCAGTGCCATGTCAGTTGGCCCTTCTTTGGAGTTTGTGTTTCTGTGTGATGGAGCTGGACTCAGATGTGATCTCTTTTCACAAGCCTTTCCTGTTACTTTACCAGAATTTTAGTTGGTGCTGGGGTTTGATATATACACAGAGGATCTGAATCTCTGAACTGACCATATGATAGCCAGGCCCTGAGCCTCAACAGACTTCAGCTCCTACATTCTGATTTATTGGACTTACTCTACTCAGCTAACATGGAGTTGAAGAAGGTCAACCACCACACCATGGATCCAAGAGTGCCTACAACTGAAAGCAGGAGGATTGCATCCAGCATCCATGTGGAATCTAAGTCTCCTCTTGACACAGCTGTGGAATGGACACAACCAATCCAAGTTTCACAGGATGGAGGAATAGCATATGGATTAGAGCAGACTTACTGATATTCTATTCATGAACTATTGTGATCAGTAATCCAAGAAAATGTGGCATTGGTGTGGAGAAAGTGGCCATGGTGGCTGCTGGCTGTGGGGAATGGGAGGAAGAGATGAGATGTGGAGGTGTTTTCGGGACTTGGAGTTGTCCTGGGTGGTGCTGCAGGGACAATTACTGGACATTGTATGTCCTCCCATGGCCCACTGGATGGAACGTGGGAGAGTGTGGGCTATGATGTGCACCATTGACCATGAGGTGCAGTGATGCTCAGAGATGTATTCACCAAATGCAATGAATGTCTCATGATGATGGAGGAGAATGTTGCTGTGGGGGGAGTAGTGGGGTGAGGGGGGTGCGGGGGTATACAGGGACCTCATATTTTTTGAATGTATATTAAAAAAATGAATAAAGACAATAAATAAATAAATAAATAAATAAATAAATAAATAAATAAATAAATAAGAAATACATTTCGTAAGGCTATAGCTGTCATCGATTGTGACTCATAGTTATATTTGCAGGTGTACTCCACAGCAGTGGGCAGAGTGGACCACAAGGGCTGTGGAATCAGACCAACATGGATTTGAACCTTGGCTCTTCCCCTTACTATCTATATGTCCTTGAGAAATTCAGGTAACTTATTTGAGCCTTGATTTTATCATCTGCCAATTGAGGATAATAAAAGAGCCTATGTTATAGAGTTGTTGTAAGGATTGAAAGACATAATATATACATACGTTGTTTTCTGTTTAATACTTTTTAAAACAAGCACCAATCATTTTATTTCTTTTAAAAGTGCCCTTATGGGCCATAAAGAGTGTCAGGATTTTAAAATGTCACATCTTTTCCCTAAAACAAGCTTACAATATATTGAACAAATGAATAAATCAGAGACTCAAAGAGGCTGGGTAACTTAACCAAGGCTACACAAAATTATACTGCCCCCCTCAAATAAAAACAAAATTAAAAACTCAGATTTTTCTGACTCTAACATTTGTGTTTTTTCTTCTAAACTGCATTTTTTTCTTTAAGATTCAGGTTACAATTGGTACAGAGTACATGCAGATTTATGTAATAACAAGCTGGGTCCTAATAGCATTTTACTTTACAGATTGTATTGACTCAGCAATTATTTTGGGGATAGTGGATTGGGGCTTTAACTTCAGACTCTGGGCTGGCTATGTCCTGAAAAAAGAATTGGACCCTGTTATAGCAGAAAAATAGGAAGGATTTCTGTCTAAGGCACAGTTTCAAAGTCTCCTTTTTTCTGGCTCCTTGTTGCCTGGTTACATGGATATATAGCCTTGACTTAACTAACCCGGGTTGGGGACACAGATTCTATTGTTCTCTGGTTTCTGCTGTCGATTCAGTTCTACAATTCAGGATGGGATATCTGCTGTAGTCTTAAGGTTGAGCTGGACTAACACAATGCATCCCTGGAAGGTCTAGACTATGCACAAGCAATTACCATAGATGGTAAAGGGTATCATGAAATAGCAAGTCTGCGATGCTGTCAGTGCAAAGGAAGGTGTGAGGTGTGACTAAATTCAGATCTGTCAGAGCAGGAAAAGCAACTTCTAAGCTGGGACCTGGGGAATAAATAGGGATTTACCGAAGAAAGAGGCGGTGGAAAACTGTTCTAAGCAGAAGGGCTAGCTTGTGCTTTTGGCTCTGAGCTCTGTCTTCTGGACACCCATTCTTTGATTTATTCTTATCCTTTCCTCCTGACTTTTGCCTTGTCTGACAGAGCTGGTTTTCAGACTCACCTCCTCAAAACCTATGGTCAAATATGGATGCCACCACCTCAAAGAGCATGGCATTGGGATTATGGCCACACAAAGCCAATGTCATCAAATCATTTTGGATGGACTATTCTAAAACAGAGGTGGCAGCTAGGCTTCATTTCCATGCCAATGCTAATAGCTTGTTGATGGCAGCCTGGAGACATCAAAAGGATCCTGAGATTGAATGAAAAAGAGTCCTGTGATTAATTAGTGTCACTTCCCTCAATTTAGAAACAGAGTTCTGACACTGAGATATTAGCATTCTTGGTTTTAAAAATCTCTTTCCTTCATTCCATTGTGCTTGAATAAGCAGCAGAGTACAGACCAGAAAGGTGAAATGATAATACCACCCCTCTCTCAGCTCTAGCATTGCGAACCTCAGCATGCAAAATCTGCTCTTTGTTGATAAAAAGCTCGTTCCAAGCTCTCTGGGCCTTTGTGATGGTCCCTACACATACATGCCCCTTCAGATATCCAGATGCTGTTCCTAACATGCCCACCAAAAAGAAAAGATCTGCCATAGGGTTTGCCCCTTCTGGGAATGGCTGGGGAGAGTCAGGAATATTGACAATGGCCAGACTTGCTACTGGCCTGAATGAACTTGATCCTATAACCTCAACCTTGTAAATGTTTCCTGCTAACCCTCTAAGTACCAAGCCCCAGACAACAGTCCCCTTTGTAAACAACAACAACAATAAAACAAACCAACCAAAGACATTATTCTAATTATTTCCCTGCTTAAATCTTTTCACTGTTTTCATTGACTGGTCACCAAGCATTTTGGCCCCTCCAACTTAGATATGTATTACTACATGCCTTACTATATTCCGTGTGTTTTGTGCATTCAGATTCCTCTACTTAAAACCCTCTTTTACTCAGCTCTGTCTGTTTAGCTATTTGATTTTGAGTTAGACCCAGCTCAAGCACAATTATCATTGCAACTCTTCTTCCCCTGTCATACCCAGTTCCTCCCTCTCTCAACTCACCCTGTTCATCTTTCTCTCATCAGTGCCATCTCCATGCTTTTTATATACTCGTATTATTGCGTGTAGCATATTTATTGTAAATAAATAATTTACTCTAATGGGCTGTGTGCTTCCTGTGGATAGGGACTGGATTTCCTTCATCTTTTAACAAGCATCTTGACCACAGCCTGCTAGCCTAATGTGTATTTTTTAATTTAATCATTGAAAAACTCCACTAAAATGCAGTTTTCACCTACTTTTTTTATGTAATAAACTTCATGTTTAAAGAAGTTTTAGAGTACAGAAAAGTTACATCAAAAGTATAGGGGAGTACTACATGCCCTACCTTTCCCTTCTTACATTTGCTCCCTTAATAATATCTTTAATTAGTGTGGTGCATTTGTTACAGTTGACGCACAAACATTGAAGTATTGCTACTAACCAAGTCTATAGTTTACATTATGGTTTACAATTTGCCATACAATTTTTAAAAATTTTTTATTGAAGTGTATCATTCATACATGAACAAGCATAAGCAATAAGTGTATAGTAAAGATTGTGAACTTACAAAATAAACATACATAACATCACACAGGGTCTCATACATCACCCCTCCACAAACTCTTTCCATTGTTGTGAAATATTTGTTACAAACTATGCAAGAGCATCATCAAAATATTACTACCAACTATATTCCTTATCTTACATTTGGTGTATTTTCCTTCAACCTGTATTATTTTTTGAAAATGTATTTTTGTTATAGATATTGTGAACTTGCAAAACTATCATACAGATGTGTAGATTTTCCATACAAGTCCACACCCTGGTGGAACATTTGTTGCAGATTATGAGACAATATCATCAGACTATTACCACCAATCATGGTCCATAGCATACATTTGGCACACTTTTTCCATACACCTCCATTATCAACACAGTACAGCTTTGGCATTGATGCAAGAATATTATAGTATTGCTCTTAACCACAGCCTACAGGTCACACCATTTGTAGTTTTCCCATGCTTCTCCATATTCCCATCACCCTGCAATAGTGATGTATATCTGCTCTAGCTCACAGAAGGATTCTCTTGCATTTGTACCCTTAACTAAAATTCTCAACCACCTCTGGGTTCACTGTGTTGTTCAATCCCTAGATTATTCTTTAGCTTTCTTTCTATTGATATTTACTTTCCCAGACTACCTTTTTCAGCCACAATCCCATTCATAAACCAGTTGCTACTCACTATGTTACTTATCAACTCTATCCATCTCCACACTTTTACAGTCAAATTAATTAAAACTTCTACATACATTAAGCATCCATAGTTCTTTTCAACCTGTTCTTATCTCCTAATAACCTATATCTAGGTTTAATTCCATATGTTTATTATTTATATTTAGTTCATATTAATGAGACCATACAATATTTGTCCTTTTGTGTCTAGCTTACCTCACTTAGTATAATGTCTTCAAGACTCATCCATTTTATCACATATGTCCCAATTTCATTTCTTCTTACTGCAGCACAGTGTTCCATCACATGTATATACCACATTTTGTTTATCCATTCATTGGTGGATGGACACTTGGGCTGTTTCCATCTTCTGGTAATTGTGAACATTGCCACTATGAACATTGGTGTGCAGATGTCTGTTCATGCCACAGTTTTTAGTTCTTCTGGATATATTCCTAGTAGAGGAATTTCTGGATCATACTGCCATACAATTTTATAGGTTTTGACAAAATATATAATGGTCTGCATCCATCACTGCAGAATCAAGCAGAACAATTCCAATGTCTCAAAAATGCCCCATGTTACATTTGTCCTTTCCTCCCCCTCCCTTCAGAACTTCTGGTGACCACTATCTTTATATCAATGTTACAAGTTCTTCCATTACTGTAATAAAATAGGTCATAGTTACATTCCCCCCTTATATTTGTTCACTCCTCATTTTTTTAGGATTTGGGAATGGTGATGCCCACTCTGCTTCACATTTGGAGGGAGCTTAGATCTTATGGGTCAGATAAAAGGAACTGTTTTCCTTGCAGTTTGTATTTTGGGATGGGGGTTGTCCATCATTACTGTGTTAGTTGTCCTGGTGAATCCAATGAACTGGAGAGTATGTGTTGGCTGCAACTCTGCTATGATTCAGGGCTCAACTGGCATATGAACAAACTGAAACTTTTTTAGTTTTACCCACATTTTTCATTGGGCTTTGTGCTTGTCTGTAGGAATTTGGAGCATTCCAGCTAATCAAAGTCCATTCATTTGTTTATCCTTGAATTCTCTTATTTTGTCGATTATGTACTTAGTTCAAGAAAGTCCAGGATCAAAAAAAGTAGATATTTTGAATTATTTTGAATCAACTTGAAATGACAGGAAGCCATTTATTTTTCCTTAGAATTTCAACCAAAGGGTTTTTATTTTTATTTATCATAACAAGAGTCCAGGTAACAGCTTGCCTAATCATGTTAACTGAATCATTCAGATTGCTCACGTGTTAATATTGTATCTTCCCAGGTTTCCAACTCATTAACTAATAACCAAGACCCCAAATATTTAAGATGTTTAGAAAATGCCATTTATTGCCATTGAATTTTGCTCACTCCCAGGTTGTTGAATAGTTGGGGAGAAAACGCTTACCCCTTGACTCAAATTGTCTTTCTGGGGAATGGTCACAGTCCTCCTGACTTCCTACCAAGGTACTGAGCCAGTTTTCTACACTGAGGGTGTTTGAGGTCTCTTTCCCCATTAGCTGTTTTGTTGCTTGGAAACACATTGTCAAATTCAGAGGAGAAGTAGAAGAAAGCGTATGAGATCCTGCTTGTTCAAACATGCTTTTTTGTTGCTTGCCTCCACTCAGTCTAATAAAGATAAATTTAAGTGTATCCCAAGGGTCCCAGACCCCATCAGCCTTTGTTAAAGAATAAGGTTAAACTCCTTTTATAACATACTAAAACTAAGACATGAGGCTCCATCATGTATGACTTTAGAAAGTGCTGTCATTAGGTTTAATTTCTCATGTGTTTCTGTGCATACCTAGAGAATGCTCAAATATTACACAAATCCACACCATTTGCTCTCCTGCCACTGTCTGGCTCTGAATCACCACCTCATCTTCTGCTTGTGGGTTCATTCTCTAAGTATCTCTGCCTGAGCACAGCCCCGTTTATAGTTCATGGTAGATATGTTAATACAAGACAATGACGACTTTGAGAGAATGAGAGAAAATTGCAGCACAAAGAACTCTAAGTGGATTCCAGATGTAACAGATCTCAGGGACCTTAGGCTAAGCCTTGCTCTGGGAGACCCCCTGGAGGAATCTCATGCAAGCTTGGCCTGCCATCATCTTGCAGAACCTGTCTCAGCAGCCCCCATACCATAATACTCTTGACTTGCCCCAGCTCATCTGAAGTCCCAAATCAGATTCTGAGGACCTTACTAGCCTCAGATCTGCTCCATCCCAGGACAACTGGTGGTTGAAATGCCCATTTTCATCAGGAAAATAAAAGCTTTGGTTCGCTCTCCCTAGGTGCCCCTTCATAATGACCACTGCCAGCAAGATAACATGTTTTGGCAGAACAAGGGAGGGTGGGCTTCAGCCTTATCAGTCCAGGCCCTTTTAGAGTCCCTCTGAAAATTTATTGACACAGTCCCTCTATTACTCTTTTTGTTCCCTGACTTTTGAATGAACAGGAACGTGTATATCTTTTAAGATTAGATAATCATTTTTTAGGAAGCATAATCTGTAAAATGTTTATGCAATGAAATCTAAATTTTACAACTTAGTTCAGAGCAGCTAAGATTTTCTTTGCGTTGAATTTCTTCATTCCAGAACTCTTCATTTCATGTTACACAACTGAAAGTCACATTCAAGCAATTTTCACAAAAGTAGTTTATCTTTAAAGACAAATTCAAATTTCTATCCATAAAATAATACCAAAAATGTTTAAAATGTTGAAAAGACAGTCCTCATTTATCACCCCATGATCCTGCTTTGAGCCATCAAGTTTCCCAAGGAAAAAACAACAAAAACAGAAATAAAATCCTCGAATACTTACACCCTGGCCTTGACCAGACCTCCCCATAACCTCAAGTTTTCAATCTTAGAATTTTAGTTCTTCTTGCTCTTTCTTGCTCCATGAGCAACTGTACCTTGGATTACTAAAGCAGGTAGTACTGGAATCTCCATAAGTGGAAGAAGTCACTCAGGTGAGCTGACAAGTACATCCCAGTGATAATACTGCATTGAGGATGCAACTTTTTGACACATTACCACATCAGGAGTGCAGCTCTGCGATTGATTTGAGATGTCTGTCATGGGTGAGGGAAGAGGTAGTGATGTACTTGTAATATGCATTTCTGTTCATGCCCAACTCCTGGTCTGAAACTTGTGTGATAGGTATCCATTCCCTAGGGTAAACCATCTATATCAGGAGTCAGCAAATTTGGCCCAATAACTGTTTCTATAAATATATTTTTATTGGAACTCAGTTATACCCATTCATAAATATATTCCTTAGGCATGATTTCATACTTCAAGGGCAGAATTTAACTGCAGTAAAGATATTTATTAAAATTTTTACTATTTACTATTTGCTCTATACAGAAAAAAATTTCCATTCACTGCTCAATGAGTTTCCTGTCCTGGGATAATGCCCTGCTTTTTTTTTTGGATCTGCTAAGTGTACTTGCTCTGTCCTTCAAGGTAGCATACTTCATGTTCCCATTAGAAGTCTCTCGGTGATGAATGATTGAAACTCCAATCAAACAATCCAGGGTGAAAGAGAATGTTGGCTCATAACTGGAAGTTCCAAGGATAATAGAATTTAGCACAGGTAGATTCAAGTAGGCAAATTATGTCATCAGAACTATTTTCTCTATCATTCATTTAGCAACCTTGCTTTTCTCTCAGGCATCCAAGAATCCCGGGTTTCTAGTTGTTCAGCTATCCCAATAGAGCAGCCATGTCTCCTTCCCTTCCTGTTCACTCCAAGAGAGTGAGTTTAAAGAGATCATTATGGATCACTGATATTCTCTGACTGATATAGTGGCCAGGGGGTGAAATTTGATGATGGTCTATCCCTGTGGCTGGATCTAGAGTTAGTCCCATCCAAATTACATGGAATGGTAATAAGGGAGAGCTAGTTTTGTCAAAAGAAAATAAACTTTTTTCAGAGGTTAAGGAGGAATGAATGTTGACAGATAAAAAAGAAGCATCCACTACACCAGGCCAAAGTGATTGCTATAAAGAGGCAGGTAACCAAGAAAGACTGAGAATCCATGATGCCTGTTCTTTCTAGATCACTGCTTGGTGGGTCCTGCTTGACTTTGAGAGAGTCCAGCCACTTCCTGCCCTTGAGGGAACATCAAAGCTTCCCTGGTTCCAGATGGTGATCAGGAGGGAAAGCTTGGCTGGCCACTGGAAGTCTACATATTCTCCCAGCAACAGATCCTGTCCAGAGAATATTCCCAGCTCATAGCATTGTACCCTGTGACCTGACCCCAAGAATTCCTTCAATGGAGCTGTACCGATATTCATGCTGTAATTTTAATGATGATGTATCTTACCAAAATACCAAATTCTGGCTAAAATCTAGCATGGAAATATACTTCAGATCTATTTCCCCCCAAAACAGACCCCAGAATATGGCATGGTTGTTAATATAATACCTTGATTGAGAAATGGTTATTGTTGACCATGGACAGAGAAATGAGGCAGAGCATCCATTTCCTTTTCCATCATTTTCAAGTCCAGTCAATGCTTTTCACCTGTAAATACTTTCAATGGAAAGAAAACTGCAATTTCCTGACCCTTTGCCTTCTATGTATTTAAAATAAGATAGTGCAGTCCTTTCAGTTTACCAAACTAGTCACTTATAGTAAATCTGGGCTACCTCATCTCTCTCCATTTATCCCAACACCTTGTACATGGAACAGTCAAGTCATTAAGGTTTTTGAAGTCTATCCATGAAATCCTAGATTTAGAGAATCTTCCTCTCTTGGCGCCTCTGAATTTTTTTCAGCCTTAACCCCAATCACAGGCAGAAAGAGTCACCATCTTCTCTCTGTTTTCTTTGTACTTTTGTCATGTCTTCCTCTACTGTTTTGCAGCAGCTCATTTACTAACCTGCCTATTCTGGGCTCTCTGTTGATAGAGACTTTGTCTTGTTCCTCACGGTATCCTCAGTACCAAACAGAGTGGCTGGCAGAAGGTAGATATTTGTTCAATCTTAGTTGAATGTAACTGATCTCACATCATTCTCTCAAAAATACTAGGGGGTAGGCATTATTATTATCATTCCCATCTTACGTATGTGGAAACTGAGGCTCACAGACATTAAATGCTATGTACAGAGGCTGACCAGAACCCAGAGCTTCTGACCCCAAGACAATTTGCCTTTCCACCATCTCTGTCTCCTTACTGAAAAGTACTGATAAAATTACTGTTACTTTATTGTATTTAATCACATGGAATTTTAGGTTAAAATGGCCAAAAATTGGCAACTGCCAGAGGTTCTGTGGGATGGAAGAGGGAAGAATAGGTGTAATATGGGGGCATTTTCAGGACTGTGGAGTTGTCCTGTACGGCATTATAGTGACAGATATAGGATATTGTCTATTTTGTCATAGTCTACAAAATTGTGCAGGACAGAGTGTAAACTATAATGTAAACTCTGATCTATAGTTAGTAGCAATGCTTCAATGTGTTCAGCAATCGTAACAAATGTGCCACACTAATGAGGGATGTTGTTGATGTGGGAAAGTGTGAGGGGGAAGGAATGGGGCATATGTTACATATGTTTACATAACATTTTGTAATCTAAAGCTTCTTTGAAAATAAAAAAATAAATAAATTTAAAAATTGGCAATTTTTAAAGCTTCAGCCTAATACTTTGGTTGTGACTTTTATTTAGGATTTGACTTCATGTCAGAAAAGAGTTATACCCAGCAATCAAAACAAGTGAGCTGAAAGTCGCAATGGGTTTACTTGGTCAGAAGAAAGTACCTCGAAGGTCAGTGAGCAGAAACTCAGACCCACTGACCCTTCATAGTACTGACTTGAATAAAATGTTTCATAGAATAATTTCAGTTTAATGGCTGCATGTGAATATCAACCCTTTGGATTAGATTGGATTGAGGCTTTTCTCCATCAGCTCATGACCTGGACTGAAAACAGCCTGTGGGAAAAGAACAATAAATTCTGATGGCCTTGAATCACTGGAATATGAGTTTAAATACCTGAATTTAAGTTTTAGTTGAATACCACTTTGCAAGATGAACTCAGGAAAGTTTTTCATCCCTGTGAACCTCAATTTCTTGATCTACAAAATGGGGAGATTAATTTCTGTCTTTCCAGATTTCTTTAAGGTTTAAAAAGGTATTATCTATGAAAGGCCCGGCATCCTATAAAATGGTGTCCAGCAATATGATAAAGGGAGAGGCCAGCAGGTGCAATAAACACAGCATTAAAATATAAATACTTGAATGAACAACCTAGATGTCTTTAATGATAACATATGAATATCCTCTTTGTAATGTAAGGTCCCCTTTGGCATGAAGAGATTGTTCCAGCCAGTTCATTTTCCATCTTTCCAGGAGATTAACTGCTTGTCTGAACTTCTGAAATAGGAATGATGAGCCTCCAAGGAGATGAAGGGACTTCCTGATTAACTCATCTGTTTTCATCTCTTATAATAAGAAGTTACCACTGTATTCAGAGTGTTCTGTTTCTCTGAAGGGCTACATTTCTTATTTTACATGCACTGACAGGTGGGTACTTAGGATGGCAAGTCGTATTTGGAAATTCACTACATAAGAACTGGGGGAGGAAGTGACATTCAGAGTTAAACCATTATTTAAATTTTTTAAAAAATCCATTAATGATGCCATCTTCCCCTTTTCAAATTTTGGGCACTCTTCATTGCAGCCCTCATAGTATAGCACAGCATTTATCATAGCAGGGGACCCTCAACTATGAACATCAGCATCACCTAGGAATGTGCCAGAAATGCAAATTCTCAGGCTCTAGCCAAGCTTATTGAATCAGAAACTCTGCGGTGGGTCTGACAATCCGTGTTTCAACAAACATTCTAGGTGGTGATGATGCTCAGTAAAGTGGATCATATATGTCTTATTCAAAGTTTTATTTTCACACTGATAACAGTGATGGGCATGCAGTAGCTGCTCAATAAGTATTTGCTGAATGAAATCATTATTTAGTGTCTTTTGTGCTACCTGATTCTTTAGGCGGATACAAATTTTTAGAAAGTTTTGTAGAAAGTAGAATTCTTCTGTAGTTGCTTTTCAAGAAACTTTGATAAAGATTTATTGGCTTTGAATGTGATGGGGTATGAATTTATGTAATGTCATGCTGCAACTAGCTCATACAGATTTGAATGGATGGATTATAGCATCTCCTTCTAATTCAGTGACCTCATGATTGTAACTAGAAGTCAATCATGGTATGAGTATTTACCCCATGGAAATTAGCAAAAGCTTAAAATCAGACTTTCTCACCAGAGAGCTGGTTGTCAAACATTGCTCAGCACATTGATGACAGATATGTATCTTAGGCTGTGAACCCCATAAACAGACCCTGGAATGACGTTTTGTGAGAAAATGATTTATTAGGCAGTGTTCCAGGGAAGAGGGAAAGGATGGTAGACGAGTGAGAAAGTAGAAACAGTAAGGAAAGAAGTCGCATGGGGTTTTACTTTGGCTTGTTCCCACAGGAAGTTCTGAAAAAAGAGTTGTCCAATCAGGGACTGGGGGCCTAGAGTATATGTACCCTCCTGGGGCAGATGTACCCTCCCGTCAGCCTTTGGTTGAGTCTGCTTTCAGGGAACATATGTTCATAGGCACTTCCTGTCTCTGTGTGCAAAGGGAAAGCAGGTTCTGGCAGTCTGAGGACAGGCCTGTGACCAAGAAATACAAGCTCTGGCTTTTGGCAGAGAAGACACAGCAAAAAAAGTAAAGGGGGGTTAGCGGATTCGGCTCAACCGATAGAGTGTCTATGGACCACATAGGAGGTCCAGGGTTCAAACCCGGGACCTCCTGACCCGTGTGGTGAGTTGGCCCACACGCAGTACTGATGTGTGCAAGGAGTGCCATGCCACACAGGGGTGTCCCCTGCTAGGGGAACCCCACACGCAAGGAGTGTGCCCCTCAAGGAGAGCAGCCAGCGCATAAAAGTGCAGCCTGCCCAGGAATGGCGCCGCACACATGGAAAGCTGATGCAGCTAGATGACGCAACAAAAAGAGACACAGATTCCCCAAAGAAGAACACACAGCAAATGGACAGAGAGCAGACAATGGGGGTGGGGGGTGGAGTGAGGGGGAAGAAAGGGAGAGAAATAAAAATAAATCTTAAAAAAAAAAAAGAAGATGTGGAGAAACAGAAGATTAAGAAAAAAAGTGAAGGGATCCTTTGGGTATAGTCAGTGCACTGGCAATCTGCCACAACTGCACTTCCCAGCCTTTAAGTATCTTGCCTTCATATGGGTTATGCAGGTCTGGGAGGATCAGTAGGTCTTGGGTGGGGTCTGAGATTGTATAGCTCTAACAAGCTCCCAGGTGACACGATACTGTGCTTTTGTGGAGCTAAGTGTACACCATGCCTTGAATTATTATTCCCAGGAAAAACTGCTTTTAATTGGCTCCATGCAAGTTACTCTTGATGGAAACTGGCATTTCTGAATAGTTTGGAAGAGAACTGCTTTCTCAGACAGACATTTGGTCCCACTATTGAATTTTCTCAAAACAGTTTATCCGCGAGCTAATGTGATAGCAATGTATCCTGGTGTGAATGGGGGAAGACAAATGTGGGTGCTAAATTTTTACACCAATAGTTTCTTTCATCAAATGCTACATTTTTGGCCAGGTTATGTTTCTTATTATGCCATTTTTACACACAAAGAGGATAACAAAGTCTAAATGCCACAAATCTCTATTAATCTTTTTTTGGTCTTTATTTATTTTTTTAATGTTACATTAAAAAAAATATGAGGTCCCCATATACCCCCTACCCCCCTGACCCCACTCCTCCCCCCATAACAACAACCTCCTCAATCATCATGAGACATTCATTGCATTTGGTGAATACATCTCTGAGCCCTGCTGCACCTCATGGCTTTGATTCTCACTTCGCCTAGAGGATCAGGGCATCAGATGTAACAGCTTTCTCCCCTTCCACCAGCCAGGGGGAGAGAAGATGGCAAACCAGAGGTAGCTTGAGGTTATAATTGGACCACACCTTTCATTGCTGATGGTTAATAGGAAACATGGCATCGGAAATGTCCCTCCCAGAAACGCTTACGGGTCAGTTTTCTGAACAGCTGTACAATTTCGTAACAGTTGTACAAACCCTAGCCCACCAGCTCCTACCCTCCAACTTTCTTAACCATTTTTTTTCCATATGCAAACAGATGATGTCTGATAATGAGTGGCTTTTAAAAATAGAGGACTCTAACATTATTTCCATTTTAACTTCATATTAGACCCCACACTCAAATATTTTATTGAATAAAAGTTTGCAATGGCATATGAACACAAAACTGTTAAAAGATAGAAAACTCTTCCATTATAAATAAACATTAACAGCTTTTAATCAAGTAAAAAATATCTCCTGCTTAAATAATTTTCTTAAGCAATCAGAAAATGCAAATCAAAAAAGAAAGGTATGTTGGGGTAATGCTTGGAGTATATATATCAGCAGTCATGGATATCATGGATCTACAAATATCTTTCAGAAGAAGAGCAGGCATAAGTGCTTTACTGACGACCACAAAGCTCAAAAAATAATTTAGTTTGCCAATCCCTATTGTAGCTAGTCTCATGTTTGTAATTTCCTGCTGATGCAGAATCCTTTCACTGTTTGGTGCTCAGTTCAGTATGTTCTCCTGGACAAACTGATTCCCAAAGCCAAGCAGTTAATTCTCATGTGTTTTACATGCCACTCAAGATGTTAACTATTAAGCAGGTAGTATGCATTTTATTTCTAGGAAGGGCTAGACATCCCCCCCACAGACCACAGGGAAAATGGAAAGCTGAAGAATGATCTGATCTTTATTTCACTGTTAATGAACTGAAAATACTGAATGGATTTCTGTGGCAGTCTAATGAGACAACACAGCTCACAGAGCAAATCTGAAATATTTTGAGTTGCTATAGAAGAGGAGATCCAAACATGCTCTTGTTTATTTTCTCATTTCCAACAGCTTTTATAGCATTTTTCCAAATATGAAATTTGGAATTTAATTTTTGGTTTAAACTCCTTGTCTCTCCCCTTCTGCCTCCCTTTTAATTGTGTATTACTCAGTGCATGGTAATAATGCCAAGCAGGAGCAGTCTATCTGGATTTGACTTCTGCCCACAACTATTGTCCATGGAAGCTTATTTCCTCGCTTGTACCCTTTACACTCCTGGCATCCGATAGATATGGCTTGACACATCCTAAGGCACAAGCCACAGGGACTGCGGCGCAGAGACCCAAGCCGGTTGTTCAGCAGCTCTTAGGTAATTCATTCCATTTTAAGAGTCAGACTTCAGCCACAGTTTAGAATCAAATGTGCAACATAGCTCTAATAGATGTAAAGTCTTTAGCCTGAGGGAAATACCACTTAATTTTTATTGAATTCCTTTCCCGGGTAGAGTGTAGCCTCTTTTAGGTTTAGGCTAACATCTTTCAAGTCCTATGCCTGGGAACGAAACTGTGTCACTTTTATGCCTGAATCTATTTCATGGGCAAGCAAAATTTCTGTTTTTTTAATATGACAGTGCAAAAATTTTCATCAAATGTCCTCAAATGCTTTTTGAAGCTTCAAAGTGTACCTGAAAAACAATGCAATGCTTATTATCTCAGATTTCTCTACACCTTCCTTGGAACAAATTCTCCCTTACCATCACCCCATTCCCTCCCTTTTCCACATACAAAAATGAAAAAGCTGAGCTCATATTAAATTCCAAGATCTGTACAATCAAAAAAATAAGACTCAATACATTTTTATTTGTTAAAATAAAACAGCGTGCAAAATTTCTCCCATAAGTGAAGTCACAGGAAAAGAAAAACTAAAAATTTGAGTCAAACAAAAATGACCCTTCCGCTCACTCAGTCAAGGTTTTTGTTAAAAGCCCATGATTTGTAAGCCATATATACCTATGGTTTGCATCCACTGCCAGAGAAACACAAAGATTTAACAACAATAAAAAAACCAACACATTTTATCACCAAGGCCACATAGTTAGTAATAGCATTTTGAGTGTTGCAAGGGAAGTTTTTTTTTTTTTTTTCAGTATAAAATAGACTGATACAATAGGAAGTAAGACTCAGCATTTTGGTTGTTACACCATCGGGGGGAATTGACTAGTGGGGAATGGACTCATACATCAAATGACAGAGTTGAAGGGAAACATGATATATAATAAACAAATCCTTGGCCATGAGGTGTCCGTTGTCATGAGCAGATCTCCTCCTTCCTCTGCAGAAGTCTTCTGCAAACCAAAATCGATTCCTCCGACTTTCCCTGGTCCCAGGGGAGTAGCTGGTGCCGACGTCTGCACGGGCTACGCCATCTCGGGGAACGCATGGATGGTGGACCGATCCTGTCTGGGATTATGGGTCTGAAATTAGGGGAACAGGAATTGAGGCCATGTCCTTTTCTTTGCCAACTATCATAGCAATAAGCCTTTTTTTCCTTTCTCAAAATCGCCTGGGGTTGACACATGTCTTGCTTTGATCAGCTCACGGGTTACAGCTCAGAGAGGCTTGGGATAAGTCCCCTCTCCCTTCGATTCCTCTACTTAGCTCCAAGGGTATTCAGAACGCTAGTCTGATCCTCCCGTTCTTCTTTCACTTCCTTTTCTCAGTCTCTTATTTCCCTCTTCTCCCTTCCTCTTGCTTGTTTCCTCCCTCCCTCCTCCATTAATATTTTGTGATTTTCTTTACCTCCCTCCTTTCTTCTTGTCATCGCTCTTCCTTCCTTCTTTCTTCCCTGTTTTCTATGCCACCTCTTTTTCCTTTCCCCTCCCCATTTCATGTTAAGTATTCCACCACCCTCCTGATTTTCCTCTCCCTTTTCCCCATCACTATTTCCTCTCTTGTTTCACATCCCTCCTCTCCCCACTCCTCTGCTCCTTTCCTCTTTCACCTTCCCTCCTCTCTGATTTTCACAGCATCCCGGTTGACTCTCAGACAGGCAGGATACCTGCTACAACCAGACTGACTCCCCCAGCTCTAGTCTGACCCAGAGATCAAGCACAGCGCCAGGGTTTATTACATTTAATTTGATAAATGTGATACAACCAGATGACCTAAATGCCTAGGCTTGAGAATTCAGGCCAAGGAATGGAGAATGGGAGAAGCAGCCGATTCAGCAGGGCTCTGACCTTCCTTCCAGACGTCACTGGCACATGGTCAGCAGTATTGGCCCTTGACCGGCCAGGGTCCCATGTTTCTGATGAGCACCTTGACTTGCTTATGAATTCTTTGTCAGGTGCCTCAATTCTCAGTTCATGGTGTTCTTTGCAAAGCTCAAGTAATGCTGATGTAAGTTCACCATCCCCAACAGCCAGCTTTGAGCAGAATCTGTCTCAACTGCCTTACTCTCATTACACATCCCATCTGTCTCTGAGGCTCCTTTGGCAGTTGAAGAGCTTGATGCATTATGCATCTCAGAATACTAGAAAGATCATATAACCACCAGGCTATCAAAACCAGGAGACCAGAAATAATGGGAATATCTCTCTCAAGGACTTTCCCTTCGCTTTTAATGTCAATGAGGATAATGGTATTGGTTGGAGAATTTTAAACGGGAATAAAAATACTCAATCACTGATACAAACATGCACTCACAACCTCATTCAGTTCTAAGGATGGACTTTGTCAGCTTGGTTGAGAATTATGTAAGTATTAACTCTCTTTTGGGAAGAGCCTCCCAGAACCATTAGCCAATTTTGTTATTCAGCAAAGGCCCATAAATTGCTAAGGGTATTGCCAGAGAGATGCAGTTTATGTATAAACAGATGAAAATTCGGGATACTATATCCTTTATGGGTAGTGTAATGGTATCCTTAGAGTGATATCTTAGCCATAATTGCAAATATATAGAAGGAATTAAAGTGATCCGTATTTCCCCATTGTAACCTTACTATTCTGGCAAGGTAAATAGTGCTTACACCAGAATGTTAGATGGTTATCTTTGGAAAGTATCACTTCATGTCACATCTGTACTCAGCAGATCATTCTAATTTATTAAAAAGATTCAAGCTAATTAGTGTATAGCAGGATCTTATCATCAGTAGGCATGAGAGAGTTAACTAACTCTTTCTTTGCATCACATGTTAATGCAGTGGTGCAGTTTGAATGCTAGGAATTCAGTAGAGTAGGAGATCATAAAACCTGATGGGGAGAGTTGCCAAAGTCAAGAAAGAATGCTTATCAAGACTTGAATACCCCCAAATATGGCCGGCACTAAAATTCCAGCATAATTCCCTTATATGGCTGCAAAAATGTTCTTTGTTTGCTATGTTACATCCCCCGGGTGTAATACTTCGGTGTTGGGCATGAGTTCTTTCTCTGTCAACAGCTCCATCATGCTATACTGTCCAGGATTCTTATAATAGTGCACATGTACAGTCACAATCCAACTTTATGACTCGTTTGTAGACTTTTTAATCTATTATTTACAAGTCCTAGGAAATACTGAGAGAGGCAAACCTGATGTGCCCTGTCACAGACGTTCAGACAAGTACAAACTTAATTTTTTACTTAAGTTTTGCCTTTGGTTTCATTTTAAATTCCTCATGTGTCTAATCTTATGGCTACAACACAGTGTCTACATCATTAGACATCACACTTCTGCTCAATAAAGGCAAAAGGGAAAAAAGGTAGCACTAGCTGCTTCTGTAACCTTTATAAGGAAAGGAAACCATTTTCTCAGAAATACTTCTGGAGGTTTCTTAGTGCTGTAGATAGAAGAAACCTGGGAAATCATGCAGTTAGTTTTTCTAACCTCCATATGGAAGGAGAGAAGGGAGAAGGAAGTTGGGATTGACTTATAGGTAGTTAATTGGATGTGTCTATCACTTCTCTCAAATTAATGAAAGAGTGGGGAATGTGTCATCAATGATTCAGGGGTTTCTCGTAGAATTCAAGGGTAGAAAGTATATGTACTTTGGTCTCTTCCAGTAGAGGAATGTCACCAGCAGTTCAATTTCCACTTCCACTGGAGCCCCAAAGGCTTTTTCTCTCTCTATTCTCTCTGTTTACTTTCAGAAGAAGAAAGATTTCTACCTCACTTGTATCTGAATCACCACAACTCCCTAAATGGCACCCTTGTCCACCAAATCCACATCTCCTTCCAAGTCTCTCTCTGCAGCCAAATGTTCCTGTCTGTGCTCCCCGAAGGGCCAAAATAGCGGGAGAAAACACCTCATTAACTCATGTTGGGTAAGCTCACTGCCTCTGGTCCAGTCAGCAATGACCATGGAGTAGCATTATGTAACACACATATGACTGTGCTTATTTCTAGGTGGAGAGTAGTTCCGTAGTTTTCTGAGCAGTTCTCAGAAAATGTAGGTATAGCTGGGAATGTACCTCAAATGTTGAGGTGAGGAACAGCATTAAAATGATGATCATGGAATGAAATTGTAAACAGTGAATGGATCTGTAACCTTATCCTAATTTAGGACCTTTAGTTCTCTCTAAAGATATGAGGGTTATTTATAAATTTTAATTAAAGTAAATAAGTCTATTTAATGGCTTTAAATGGATTTATGCAGTTGGATTACAGAACTAAAGTTTTTTTCAATTTAAATTATTTTGAAAAATGAACAGTATTCCAAATTAGTTGATTCTTATTTTAATTTAAAAATCCTTCTTTTCTTCAGTATTAGTTATTCTGTTAAACTATCTCATTTCCCACAGCTCTCTACTTTCTCCTTGAGGATATTGTGTCTAATTTTCTACCTTTCAGGTTGACTTCTTACTGTGCCAATAACTTCTTAAATAACAAAAGTGACCTGCAATAAACCCTGAGAAGTGAGTTTTATAAATAAAATCTATACCTCTGTCATTGTGCCATTCATTCAGGTGCAAAAACCCATAACTCTTCCTCCAACCAAAATCAATCAGTCACCAAGTTCTGCCAATTACTCTTTCTCAATGTCTGTCAAATCCATCTCTTTCAATATCTCCTTCCTTCAGTCTTTTCTGTACACTGCTGCTCCAAGAATATTCCTAACACACAGATTTGCTTTTGTCTATACTTTCTTTTAATAAACTTTCAATAGTCACCATTGCTTTCAGAACCAAGTCCACTTTCACCACCCCAGGCATTCTGGAAACTTCCTGCCTCTCAACCCTTACTCCCTTTTAGACCCCACTTACACACCTCCTTGTTGAGTTGCTCAAGCACACATCAAGAACACCAAAGAATGGGAATAAGGCTATTTTTGAAAAATTTTATGCTTCGTCTTGGTTTGCCAGAGCTGCTATGACAAATACCACACAGTGCTTTAGCTTAAGAAACAGGAATATATTGACTTATGACTTCACAGGGTACAAGTCCATAAACAAGATCTTGGCCAGGCCATGCTTTCTTCCAGATTCAAACATTCTAGTGATGGTAGTCTATGGTGATATTCGTGGTCTCCTTCTTTGACTTTCTCTAACTTCTGCCTTCTATATCACCTGGTTTCTCTGACTGCATCTGATTCCTCTCTTTATAACTTCCAGCAGTACAGATTAAGACCCACCCTGATTTAGCTGGCCACACCTTAACTAATAATAACATTTTCAAAAGGTCCTAGTTACAAATTAGTTCACACCTACAGAAATGCATATGAGGGGGAATAACATGCCTTTTGTGGGGTCGTGATTCAATCCCAGCACGCTTGATAAATATTCTTAAAACATCAGTCACTATGAGAAAAATTGAGCCTGTTGGATTTCCTTATTTTTCCCTCACAATTTATTTGGAGTAGTGAATTACTTATATCTAAGAGGCATTATTATTTCACAGTGCTTTTACTCTTCACTGGAACTGTTTCCTAGGATTCTATTCAAAGGATGAAGCCTTTATCTATGTGAGATCTTTAACTTGCTGTCCTCTGGTCATACTTCATCTAGCCCATTTTAGAAACTTTCCACATCCATTGCCCAGTTCCCACCTATGATTTCTCTCCTCCTATCTCTGTTTATTGAGTTCTTCAACTGCACAGCTCAAGACTTTGGGAACCTTTAAAAGACCCTACCCAATCCCCTCTTCAGTCATTTCTTCCTGTCTCTGAATCCCAGGGCTCCTAACATGTGAAGCACCTATTTGGCTTAGAAAGGCATTTTCCATTGCTACTTTTTCTTTAAACAGTCTTTGTGAAGTGGAAAGAAAAATAGTACCTGGAATCAGAATACATAGGTTGTAGAGGTTGTTTAATATTTATATGCCTCCCCAGAATCTATTTCTTCTTAGTGACTGAACCCTGGTCCCCAGCCTTTCTGACCACTCCTTTGCTACTGCTTGTCCTTATGCCTCTGGTTAGAAAGGATCCCACTCTATCTACCCTCAGCCTTTAAGGATGGGCTAAGCCAATCAATAGATCCCCAACCCGTGCATGACAACATGGGGCAGTTCAGGGTTGCACTCTAGAAGCAATCAAAGCCAAAGGGATGCAAGAAGGTTTTGCTAAGGCTTCTGGGACAGGGAAATGTGCTTCATTTCTGGGCTCCACAGGGAGTTTCCTATGCTTCGAACATGTTGCTGCCAAGAAGGGAAGGACTGGAGCAGCATGGGAGACTGAAGATCTTGAAAATGGAGCTCACCCTCTGAAAAGCAGAGGAATGTATATAGAGAAACATGGTGTTGATGTCATAGTTTGACCTGCTAGTAGATCACTCATCTTGCCTGAAGTTAGTTGTTCTGAAATTTTCAGTTATATGAGCCAATTGATTCTTTATATTGTTAGGGTAGCATGATGGTCTTTACAACATTTAGAATCCTAGCTGATACATTGATCTTGACCTACCTACCACTCTCCTCCTCTGTAAAATGAAACTGAAAATATTAATACTTACCTCAAAAAACTGCTGTGAACATTAAATAAAATAATATGTTTGAAGGTTATCTAGTAAGCTAGATTCTCAAAAGCATTTGTTGTATTTGATTTTTTTCTTTTGAAGGAATAGATCATGGAATTTGGTGTCAGGTAGAGCAAAAATGAGTTCAAAGCTAACTCCACCATTTCTCTAGTTGATAAGTAACTTTTCATCTCTGATCCTTGATGTCCTCTTCTGAAAGAATGGGTAAAATAGTGATACTTCTTTTGAAATCTTGTTTCTCTCATTACCAGAGATGTAGTACATTGTCAGACACAAGGCATGTATGCAGCAGATACTACTTTTTCTTACCTTTTCATTTTTGTCTCCCTAGATGCACTAAACTCTGTGATAGAACACTGCTAAGTTCTTAAACATTTATATATAATGTGATATAATGACATGGACATTATGAAAATGAAAGAATAATGAGACTTTTGAAGGAAGAGATCTTTCTATATTGAACTTCCTTTACATTGTAATCACATACATTATATCCTTTTGTTCTTATATTGACCACTACTAGCTAAGAAGCAACCTCATTTTACAGATGAGAGGGTAAGCACCTTTCCCACAATCACACAGATATCAAGTTGCAGGGCTAGAAATTGAGCAGAGACTATTAGATTATGAAGCTGTTATTAACCAAGCATCAATATGGGAAAGATTAGAAAACATTTAAAGAGGAAAATAAAAGGGAAAGAAAAGTCATGTGGCTCACTCAGTTTAGGTAATTAATGTATATTTATTCAGCCAAACAAGAAGAAATGTACCTGCCTCTACCTGGTTCCTCTTACTTCACATTCTTTTTATTCTTCCCTTCTTTATTAGCATACTGGTTTCTGAAATGATTTCAAAGCCTCCAGTAGCTTTTGAATGAGCCTCTCCACGTTTTGCCTTCTTTTCTAAAATATATCACTTTGCTCTGTTAGGGGATGAATCAGAGGCAAGACTGCTAGATTTGATTTAAAAGCTTTTCCGCTTCTCTTAGAATTCCTGGTTCTATAATAAATGTTAGTTTGCATTTGCTCATAAAGGTATTTTATGAAAGCAGTGCTTTGCAGTTATTTCATTATTTTTCCAACTGTAGAGAAGATAAATTTTGATGTCTTTGTTTTCATATAGTCCTCTGTGTACATTTAAAGTTTTTTTTAAAGAAAAGGTAAACATGCAAAGATAAATTGATATATTATAGAAAAGAATCAGAGTCAGAAATTGTCCCTCACACCTGGTGTGTGATGGGAAAAAGATGGGGAATACAGAGTCTGTTTGTTCTGGAGTTACCCCAGCTAGTTTCCACCCCTTCCCTCTGGGTAGGGGCTGCATAGCCATCTTGAAAGAGGTCTGCTTTGGGAAGTCCCTGCTTTCATGCTTTCTTGAATTCCCAGCTTGTACCTCCTGCAGGGTTAATAGTATCTGCCATGGATTCATTCAGCAAATATCAGTTTTGGGCACTGTCTTCTAAGTGCCAAAACCAAAAGTGAAGATGGTCATGGAAGAATTGGGGTAATGTTCTGCAGACCCAAATTCAAATCCCAAATATCCTTCTTCTTAGCTGAACTCTCAGTTATTTATAAACATTTTCAGTGATTCTTTGATAGTGGGGAGTAGGAATAAAAGACTCACCAGACATGCAAGCACCTGACACATAATCAATACCTGACCAAGGCCTTCAGTCTTTATTTATCCTGGCATTTGTCTACTAGTGCCAGCACTAAGTAAACCTAGCTGTTGTCCCAGTGTCACTCCAAAACAGAAAAATAACATTCCCTTAGCTCTTATCCTGGACTACCTTGCTGGGAGATACAGTGAGGAGAAAGACAGAGGCCCTTTCTTTAAAATGTTCACAGTCTAGCATTTGCATGATGATGTGGGGATAGGACACCTACATTAACAAACAAATATGTGGGTTATGACAGGATATATAATGTCCAGCAACTGTCCCTGCAGTATCATTTAGGACAATGCCAAGTCCTGAAACATTATATATCCTGCCATAACCCACTGAATGTACTGGGGAAGAGTGTAAACTACAATGTAAACTATAATCCATGGGGTGCAGCAGTGCTCCAAAATGTATTCACCAAATGCAATGAATGTGCCACACTGTTGAAAGAGGTTGTTGATGTGGGAGGAGTGGGGGAATAGGGGGGTGGTATATGGGAATCTCTTATATATTTTAATGTAACATTTTTTGTGATCTATGTATCTTTTAAAAAAAGACAATTCAATAAAAAATAAAAACAAAACAAACAAATGAAAAACAAATGTGTGGCCCAAGGAGTCTCATCCCTTTTCTACTCTTCCCATTCCTCTCCATCCTCGCTCCTGGTGAAGGTGGAGAGTTGTTTTATAGCTTGAAAATCCATGCAAATTATCATCTCAGAGGTGATCTAAATTTCTGCTACTTCCAGTATGGCTACTACTAGCAAAACAAATAACAACTAATATTTATTGAGCATTCATGTGCCAGGCACTCTTCTAAAAGTTTATGCATAGTATGTTATTTGTCCCCATAGCTGCTCTACGAAGTAGGCATTTTTATTATTCTTTTTTGCAGTTAAAGAAGCTGAGGCACAGAAGGGCTAGGTAACTTGCCCAAGAATTCAAAAGAGAGCTTACCTTGTAAAATGGGAGGCTCAACCACTGCCAGACTTGGACACCTGTGAACAGAGGTCTGATTACTCAGGGGGTGATTGGAGAAAGCCAGGGACCTGGGCGAGGGCAGAAGGGTGGATTCAGGAAGGGAAATCAAGGGAGAGAGGAGTTAAGGGTACTCATCCACCGTTGGCATGTGGGATATGAAAGGGAATCCCGTGGGGCAGCTGAGGACTCCTTTGGTTTGAATGCCAAGTATGTTTGAGCTTAGCTGGGACTACAGATTGTTTCTTTCTGGTGTGGACACCTGGAGGTCATGGGTCCTGAGTGAAACTTATCATCTGGCATCACGGGTCCTGTAGTAGAGCTTTTATGGAAGAAGCAGAAGAGGAAATGGCAGGTTTTACCCAAGTGGGGGTGGGAAGAGATGAAAGCCTTCTCTGTGGAGGTGAAACTAAGTCTTGGAAGGTGAGTAGCTGTTTACGAGTAGAAAAGAAGGATGGGAAAGGGCATTCCTTGAAGAGCTACAAAGACCATACAAGTGGGAAACTGTCTGCAGAGGAAACAAGAATTTGTCCTTGAGTGCAATTTAGCCTACTGGGGCCATGAGGCTGGGACTGGCATAGGCAGCCATGAATGACCTTGGAAGTCATATTTTAGAGCAGGGTAGAGGGAATTATCAGGAAATTTTTAGCAAAGGAGTGAGTGACTTGGTCTGGTATGGTTCTATAAGGCTCACTCTGGCTTGTCACAGAGAACAGCAGGGAGAAAAAGATATAATGTGTCTGCTTTGCTCCCAAATCCACTCTCTGATAGAAATGCTAACTGTAACTAATTTGACCCTGCAAACATATCCAGAGTAAATCAAAAGAGAAGAAAGATATTTAACTCATTTTTTTTTGTGCTTTGAACCTCTCAGGAAAATGACAAACTGCATATTGCCCCTGGAGCAGATGGAAGATGGCTTGTAGTTTATATTTGCAGTTTATATTTCATCTGTGAGAAATCTTAAGGATTGAGAGGTTTAGCAGTACTTCTGTTGTGTGTGCTAGCAAAGTCCAGTAGTCAGATCAAGTCTCAGTGCTGATTAGGAAAACAAAATGTGCTGCTCTATCTCACCACTTTATTATTTAATTAACAAATATCAATTTAATGCCTGCCGTATGATGGATGGCTGTTATATTAGTATTATAGGAGATACAAAGATTGATAATAATGCTGCTGATAATAATAAGGTAGTAGCCACCATCTGTTGAGAGATAACTTGTGCCTGGCATTTGTCACATGCTTTACAAGGATTATCTAACTTAATCCTCCCAATAACAACAACAGGTAGATGCTAATATTATTTCTATTATACTGATTAATAAATACATCCAGGGAGGAATCCTAGGAGCTCATATAGCTAGTTAGAGGTGGAGTTTGAAATCTGATACCAGAATCTGAGCCTTTTACTTCAGGCTATCCTGACACTCAAATATTATAATTGAGGATGTGATCCAGTGAGATTGGGGAATAAATAAAAATGTCACAAGATAGGTACAAATGGGTTCAGAAAAGAAAGGTAATCATGTTTAGGAATATCAAGGAAGTCTTTGTGAGGGAGCTAGTACTGTGTCTTAGATTGTGTTTCACTAAAGCAAACTTTGAGACAAAGACTGAAGTGTAAGTAGTTTATGTGAAAGATAATACCAGGAAGCATTGCTATAGGAGTAGAGAAATGAGAAGAGAAGTTGGATGTTTAGGCTAATGTGTTAATTAGGCCAGGTAATTGTGCCCAGTTATTTGATCAAGCAAGCACTGGGCTAACTGTAACACAAGGGCATTTCATGGATTTTAACCATCAGTGAGTTGATTGCATAGACAGCTGATTACATCTAAAATCAACTAAGGAGATTGCCATCAGCAATGAGTGCCGTCTCTTCCAATCAGTTGAAGGCCTTAAAAGAGAAAGTGATTTCAGCATTTAGAAAGAAAGAATTCCCATCTGTTCTTCAGACAGCCAGCATCTCCTGGGAACTCATCAAGGACCTTCATCAGAACCCTGGTTTGCAGCCTGCCCTACTGAATTTGGACTTGTGCATCCCCATGGACACATGAGAGAATTCTATAAAATCTCATACTATTTACAGACATCTCTTGTCGGTTTTAGTTTTCCTAGGGAACCCTGACTAATACAAGAAAGAAGCCAATAAAGGACCATTGTGAAAAAGTGAGGCTCAGACCAGCAAGGCCTCTAGGAGAGTGTAGAACATGCATTACTTATTCTGCCCAAAGGGCAAAGTAGCTGGGGATATTTATCTATCATTGAATTAGGGCTATCCTGGGTTCATTAATTCCCCAGCACTTCCAGCCATGTCTGAGCACATGCCTAGAGAGTAGCTTCAAGGCAATAGTAAGAAGCCAGTGCTCAAAACAGGATGTGGTTGGGATGTACTGCAGGGGTGAGTGGTAAAGGGAGAAGAGCTGGGTACTGACAGCATCAGCTGTACCACTGGAAATGGGGCCAGTGGTCACCCACAACTGAAATGGAAGCTGAAAGATGGAATCTTTATTCTAGTCACTCATACCCCCAGCTAAAAATCTGAGTTCAATTTCTGAGAAAGAAGGAAATAATAGGAAATAAAAGAAGGGGAGACACTCACAGTCTCTGGTACAGTGGTACAATGGGAGTGGTTCGCAGGGGACCTTGATCTACCCAGAGAGATCGGGCAAGGTTTCCCTGAAGCAGTGGCAACTGAGCTGAGCTCAGAAAGCAGAGATCAGCCAAGATTGTATGTGTGTGTGTGTGTAGGGGAAATGGTAGCAGCAAAATGGTTGAAGCAGAGAAGAACCTTGTAAGTTGGAAGACCTGAAAGACAGCCAATATCTCAGGAGGGCAGGAGTTATGGGGAGAGTGGAGTGCGGTACAGTGAGAGAATGAGGAAGGTGGGGTGCCAAGGAGGGCCAGGGTAACATGAGACTGCCTGCAAACCTGATGTACTTAAATACTCTCTTCAGTAACCCTGGCCTAGTTGACAATCGGTATTATCTGGAGATCCTTAAGGCATTGACTACTTACAGGAATATTAGGTAGTATAGCAGGTGGTGAATGAGATACATGGATACAGTCTGCCGTTCACTGATCCTGAAATCAAACCAGGGGAGTAGTTGCCTATATTCTGTAGGATGCGTCCAGCTATAAAGAAACGATGGCATGTGGTCAAGCTCCAGTGGTCAGGGATTTAGCTGTCTCTCTGCAGCCTCTGGCTCTCCTCATGGTTACAAGATGACTGCCAACAACACTTGGCACAACATGCTTCTTTGTTTTTTGGGAGAAAAAAAATTCAACTCCTTAGTGACAAGATAAATGTTCTTCCCTTTAGTCTTAATGGACTAATTTACAAATTCTGGCCATCCCTATACTAATAATGACTACCAAAGTAATTTCAGCCTTGACACCCAGTCACCATTAGGGAGGACAGGAATGCCAAAATTGGCACTGCTTCTGGAGGTGGAAATGGGTCAGTCATGGAGGTAAAGTGGTTACCTGAGGAAAATTACGATTTTTAAAATGAAGGAGGGACAGGAAAATGATGCTCAGCAGCCACTAAAATGTCCACTCCACTACTAATTCCATCTGCTCTTTGAAAAAGCCACAGAAAACACAGGATTAATAATTGATTAATTTCAAAGCGTACCTTTCCTTGAAAATATTTACCAGAGGCAGCACGTTATAGCAGTTCAAAGCCCAGACTCTGAAGTCTAAACACCTGGGTCCATATACAGGCTCCCCTATTAACCAGATGCATGACTCATTCTAGAAAATTAACCGGAATTCTTAGTTATTATTATTTATTATAATAATATAAATATAAAACTCTGCTACAAAAAGGGTGTGGTGACCCTGAAATGTAGTGATGTTCTATAGAAATCTTGGAGCAAGGCTGGGCTTGTGGTAGAAAACCAATAAATTTTGGCTAATATTATTACCTGTTTGCTTAGTACCAAATGCTTCTCAGTCAGTTATGCTAAAATATGGCTAGAATTTGTGATATGATGGGGGAATTTCTAACTCAAAGACATCTCTGGGAATTGGTAAAATAGATATAAATTTAAAATGATTCCTTCCAAATGTCCAGTTTGTAAATCTGGGTTTGAAAATGCAATGCAAGCTTTAAAAAGATCTTTCGTGATATGAAAGCATAATTAGGATATTAGCGTTTCTAAGTACAGAAATTACTGAGCCCCTTCAAGGAACAGATGGACTTAAATAGGAATGAATGAAGTGATAACCTAAGTCTAATTAGTGGGAAAGGATAATGATGCTGTTATTAGACAGGGGATCTGAAGAACTAGAGAAAGCTCCAAACACCTTTCTTTCATTGCTCAAAAATCATTATAGGTTGTTAGGGTAGGGGATGCTAAGAGAACTAGCTTCATAAATGTGACTCCATTGCTTACGGCCAAACACATCCAGCCATTCTGTAGTTTTGCAAATCCCTCTCCTGAGAAAATGAGAAGATAATTTTCAAGGCAGCTAAGCCCATATAGCCACTAAAATGGAAATGAAATTAATGGAATAGTTTTTATATTCCCTCTCACACTTATCTATAATAAATCACACGAAGCCACAGCATTTCAGCATTTATTACACAAATAGTCCCTTTCCTCCAAATGTCCATACTTCTGCCTTTAAATACTAGAGAAAGAGGTGGATTTACTGTTTAGAGTCTGGAAAAAGTCAATATTTGTTCAGAAATCTCTATCAAAGAATCACATCTGTGCAGTCCAACTGGCATTTACCTTTGAGACTGTTAGGCATTGGGGAAAATTTCAAAGGAGGGATGTGCAAGAGGAAGCCCAGCCTCCCTTGTATCTTTTGGGTCCTCGACCAAATGAAAGTGCAGTTTCATTGTCAACTTTGTGAGGAAAGCCAGGCTGGTGAGACGGCCCTTTCTTCATCTTTGCTGACATCACTGATCCTGAAAACTGAAAGCTGATGCATCAGACAACTCAGGGGCCCTTGCACAAGGGTACATTAGTCCTGAAGAAACAAATGGAAAGACAGACTCCAAGAATGATAAATGTTCTTTTGCTGCAATACCACCTTTCATCTGCAATTGAAAAGCACTTTGTGTGTCAGAGAATCTCTTTGCCATCCCCCAACCTGAAAGCCAAGGTCAACTCAGTCTCACAGGATAAAAGGACTCGCACTTGTCCTTGTTAACCTTTAGAGTATGAACTGCTTCTGTTTTAAAACTAAGCAAAGAAAAATAATCTTGGACTGGAAAATAAGAGTGAAATCCTTTGAAATCTGTGGTGTTTGCCCAAGGCTATGCTTCTCCGACTCATGCTTTTGCTTCCTGGGGATCTGGCCGCGTCTACCAGGTGATACATGTAACCTTGGGAGAAAGTTAGGTAAATTGTAGTGGAGTAATTGTACTACCGGATGGTTAGTATTTCAATCAGGAAGACATTAGGCTGCAAGTAACAAAAAATGCAATGAAGCGTGGCTTAAAGCAAATAATATTGGTTATAAAACAAGACCTCTGAACTGCTTTTAGGGACTTGATAACATATTAACTAAGCCACACTTAGGATATCAGCTTTTGTTGTCTTTCTTTCCATGTGTTGCAGTACAGCTGCTGCACTTCCTGGGACCATTTTACAGGGGAGAAGAAGAGAGATATTTGGGTAGTCCAGCTGTCTCTGTGCACTTTTATCAAGGAAGCAAAAGCTTTTCAGAATGTTTCCCTAAAGATTCTACTTCATTCTCACTGGACAGAATTGGGCCATATGTCATCCCTAGTTATAGGAGTCCATTACATATTAGAAAACAGAGTAGTCTTATTTGATCAGTTATCATCCTGTATATGGGGACTGTCACATTGCCCCCTTGAACAAAGTTAAGGATAATAGGGAGAAAACGTCCATTGGTTACTCAATTAATGGGGTCAACTACAGAAAACAATTAGGAATGTTTTTAAAATACAAAAACAAGGAAATAATACATGGCAAAATGCAAATTTGCATTAAATTTTTTTGAAAGTTTTAAAAATATATTATTATGTTATGAATTTGTGAAACGATTATGCACATGTGTGGAAATCACATACAATATCCCTCCACCAACACCTACATTGTTGTGGAACATTTGTTGCAGATTATCAGATAATATCATCAGACTATTACCACTAACTAAGGTCTAAAGCACATATTTGGTATATTTTTTCCATACCCCCTATTATTAACACAGTGCATCACTGATGCAAGAATATTACAATAGTGCCATTAACTGTAGTCCAGAGGTTAGGTTAATTTATTTTCCCATGTTTCTCCACATTCTTCTCCTTGCAATAGTTCTAGTTCATAGAAGGACATTCTTATATTTGTACTATTAACCAAAATTCTCAATCACCTCTGGGTTTGCTATATTATTCAGTCCCTAGATAATTCTCTAGCTTTCTTTCGATTGACATTTACTTTTACATCCCTAGACTACCCTTTTCAGCCACATTCCCGTTTATAGACCAGCTGCATTAGTTCTACTCACTGTAATATGTTACCATGAACTCTATCCATTTTCACACTTTTTTTATTCATTTCTTAAAAAAAAATTACATTAAAAAATATGAGGTCCCATTCAACCCCACCGCCCCCACCCCCCACTCCCCCCACAGCAACACTCTTTCCCATCATCATGACACATCCATTGCACCTGGTAAGTACATCCCCTTACTGTACCCCATAGTCAATGGTCCACATCATAGCCCACACTCTCCCACGTTCCATCCAGTGGGCCGTGGGGGGATCTACAATGTCCCATAGTTGTCCGTGAAGCACCACCCAGGACAACTCCAATTCCTGAAAACGCCTCCCCATCTCATCTCTTCCTCCCATTCCCCACACCCAGCAGCTACCATGGCCACCCTTCCCACACCAATGCCACATTTTCTCTGTGGACATTGGATTGGTTGTGTCCATTGCGCATCTATGTCAAGTGGGAGCTTAGATTCCACAGGGATACTGGATGCACTCCTCCTGCTTTCAGTTGTAGGCACTCTAGGCTCCATGGTGTGGTGGTTGACCTTCTTCAACTCCATGTTAGCTGAGTGGGGTAAGTCCAATAAACCAGAGTGTAGGAGCTGAAGTCTGTTGAGGCTCAGGGCCTGGCTATCATATTGTCAGTCCAGAGATTCAAATCCCCTAAATATATCTTAAACCCCAACACCAACTACAATTCCAGTAAAGTAGCATGAAAATCTTGTGAAAAGAGATCCCATCTGAGTCCAGTTCCATCATGCAGAAACACCAGCTCCAAGGAAGGGCCATCTGACATGGCAATGAACCCCATCTGCCATGACACTTTTACAGTCAAGTTTTTAAAACCTCTATATACATTAAGCATCAGTAACCTTCTCAGCTCTCCTCTTATCTCCTAATAACCTATACTCTAGATTTTAACTCCATACATTTATTCTTATTTAGTTAATATTAGTGAAGCCATGCAATATTTGTCCTTTTGTGTCTGTCTTATTTCACTTAGCATAATGTCTTCAATATTTATCCATGTTGTTATATGTATCCCAATTTCATTTCTTACTGCAGGATAGTATTCCATGGTATGTATATACCATATTTTCTTTATCCATTCAATGGTTGATGGACACTTTAGTTGTTTCCATCTTTTTGCAATTATGAATAAGGCTGCTATGAACATCAGTGTGCAAATTTCTGTTGCGTCCCAGTTTTCAGTTCTTCTGGATGTATTATTCACAGTGGAATTACTGGATTATATGGTGGTTTTATATTTAGCTTCTTGAGGAACCACCAACCTGTCTTCCACAGAGTTTGCACTATTTTACAATCCTACCATCAGTGAAGAAGTATTCCTATTTCTCTTCTCTCAATCACTTAGCTTTCTGTTTTGTTTTTTTTTAATAATGGCCATTCTATGTAGTGTGAGATGATATCTCATTATTATTTTGATTTGCATTTCCCTAATACCTAGTGATATTGAACATTTTTTCATGTGCTTTTTAGCCATTTAAATTTCCTCTTTGGAGAAATGTCTATATAAGTCTTTTTGCCATTTTTTAATTGTATTGCTTGCTCTTTTATTGTTGAGTTATATGATCTCTTTACATAAAATGGAAATCAAATCCTTATTGAATTTGTGGTTTCCAAATATTTTCTTCCATTGAATGAGTGGCCTCTTCACCTTCTTGATGAAGTCCTTTGAATCACAACAGTGTTTAAGTTTGAGGAGGTACAATTTATTCATGTTTTCTTTTATTGCTCATGCTTACAGTGTAAGGTTTAAAAATCTACTACCTGCCACCAGGTCTTGATGATGTTTCCCTACATTTTCTACTAGGAGCGTTATAGTTGTAGATTTTACAGTTAGGTTTTTGATCGATTTTTGAGTTAATTTTTGTGTAAGATGTGAGATAAGGATCCCTTTTCTTTCTTTTGGCCATGTTGATCTAGTTCTCCCACCACCATTTTGTGGTTGAATAGACTATTCTTCCCCAATTGGGTGGGTTTGACAGGATTGTCAAAAATCACTTGACTATACATGTGAGGGTCTGCTTCTGAACCATTAATTCAGTTCCATTTGTTGATGTGTCTATCTTTATGCCTGTACTATGCTGTTTTTACCACTGTAGTTAGGTAAATGATATTAAGTCCAAGAATGAGAGTCCTCCAACTTCTCTCTTCCTTTTAAATATGATTTTGGCTATTTGGGGACCCTTACCCTTCTAAATAAATTTGAAAATTGTGTTTCTCATTTCTTTTAAAAAGCTGGTGGAATTTTTATCAGGATTGCATTGAATCTATATAGCAATGTGGTAAAATTGACATCCTTATGATATTTAGTCCTGCAATCCATGAGCACAGAATGTTCTTCCATTTATTTAAGTTTTTTTTGGATTTCTTTTAGCATTTCCTTGTAATTTTTGTAATACAAGTACTTTACACCCTTGGTTAAGTTTATTCCTAAATATTTGATTCTTTTAGTCACTATTGTAAATGGAATTTTTTCCTGACTTCCTCCTTAGATTGCGAATTACTAGTGTATAAAAATACTATTGAGTTTTGTGTATTAATCTTGTATCCTGCCACTCTGCTGAAATCTTTTATTCTAGCAGCTTTGTTGTAGGTTTTTTGGAACTTGTGGGCATATGATCCTATGATCTGCAAATAGTGAAAGTTTTACTTCTTTCTTTCCAATTTTTATGCCTTTTATTTTTCTTGCCCAATTTTTCTAACTATTAATAGAATCTCTAGCACTATATTAAACAACAGTGAGCATCCTTGTCTTGTTCCTGATCTGAACAGGAGAGCTTTCAGTCTTTCACCATTGAGTACAATGTTGGCTTTAGATTTCTTCAATTCTTATTTTTTTGTAGTATTTTTATTAAAAAAGGATGCTGTATTTTGTCAAATGCCTTTTCTGACTCAATCAATAGGATCATGTGATTTTTCTTCTTTGATTTATTAATGTGGTATATTATGTAGATTAATTTTCTTGTGTTGAACTACCCTTGCATGCCTGGTATAAAACCCGCTTGATCATGATGAATAATTCTTTAAATGTGTTGTTGGATTTGATTAGCAAGTATTTTGTTTGGATCTTGCATCTGTATTCCTTCGGGAAATGAGTCTATAATTTTCTTTTTTCATAATGTCTTTCTCTAGCCTTGGTATTAGTTTGATATTGGCTTCATATGAGTTTGTTAGTGTTCCTTCTGTTCAATAATATTTTGGAAAAGTTTGAGTAAGATTGGTATGAAGTATATTTCAATACTTGGTGGAGCTCACCTGTGAAACCATCTGGTCTTGGGCTTTTCATTTTGGGCAGTTGTTTGATGACTGTTTCAATCTGTTTATTTGTGATTGATTTGTAGAGATCTATTTCTTCTAGGGTCAGTGTAGGTTGTTCATACATTCCTAGGAATTTTTCCATTTCATCTACATTGTCTACTTTGTTGATGTACAGTTGTTCATAGTATCCTCTTATGGCCTCTTTTATTTCTGTGGGGTCAGTAGTGATGTCCCTGTTTTCATTTTTTATATTGTTTATTTGCATCATCTCCTTTTTTTTTTCTTTGTCAGTCTAGCTAAGTATTTGTGGATTTTGTTAATCTTCTAAAAGACCAACTTTTGGTTTTGTTTATTCTTTTTCTTTAAATATATTTTTTATTTATTTTTAAAAGACACTTAGATTACATAAAATGTTACATAAAAATTTTTAAGAGATTCTCATATGCCCTACCCCCCACATTTCCCACCCTCCAAATATTAACAACTTCAATCATTAGTGTGGTTCATTCATTGCAATTGATGAAAACATTTTGGAACATTATCACTAAGCATGGATTATAGTTTACATTGTAGTTTATGTTCTCTCTGTAGGTTATGGCTGTATATATAATGACCCACATCTGTCACTTCAGTGTCACTCAGGACAATTCCAAGTCCTGAAAATGCCCCATATTATACCTCTTTGTCCCTCTCCCTACCTTTAGTGCCTCCAGTGGCCACTACTTCCACATCAATGATATAATTTCTTCCATTGCTAGAATCACAATAAGTCTATAGTAGAATGCCAGTAAGTCCATTCTAGTCCATATTTTATTCCCCAATCCTGAGGATTCTGGGATAGTGATGCCCATTCCACCTCTGATTGAGAGGGGACTTTGATCCCATATGGTTGATGGATGGGACTCTCTTGCTTGTGGTTGTAGACTCTCTTGGTTCCTTGATGTGGTGGTTGTCCATCCTCACCTCCTTGTTAGTTGTCCTGGGTGAGTCCAATGAACTGGAGAGTAGGTGTTCCAATTTTGCTGAGGTTCAGGGCCCAGATGGCACACGGACAGCCCAAAGATTCAAGTCTCTTGGGCACACACCTACCAACTCCAGCACCAACTATAGGTTCAAATAAAAGAGACAGAAGAGACATGTGTCAAGAAGTCACAGCTGAGTCAAATTCTGTCAAAATCGGGAGCACAAACTCCAACATAGGACCAACTGGTGAGGCACCAACCTCCAGAGCTATCTGCCATGCCTGTAGAACCTGGGTGTCTCCAGAGCCCTCAGGAACCCCACTATTGGGGGTAGTATCTACTTTGGCTGTCTATGAGATCCTGCTGAAATGTGCATAAGAGTTATCTCTGGGAAGACCTCCTGACTCATTTTGAAGTCCCTTAACCATATAAACTCATTTGTCATTACCTTTTCCCCTTTTATTCAAGGTTTTTTTCCAGTTGCCCTGCTCATTGGTGTTTAGTAGTAATCCCTTTGTGCTAGGGAGGCTAGTCCCTGGGAGTCAGGTCCCACACTGGGGGGAATGTAATGAATTTATATGCTGAGTTTGGCTCAGAGAAAGGCCACTTTTGAGCAATAAGGAGGCTGTCAGGAGGTAACTCTTAGGCACCCTACAACACTAGGCTATGTTGCAACTTCAAGAACAAAGGCTCATAAAGATAGTCATAAATATCAAGGCCCATCAAGGACACTACTAATTGCCCCTGTTCTTGGGTGACTGTAGTTCCATTAGAATATGCAGAATAGATCCCCAGGATGGGAATTCAATATTCCTCAGTTGTTGTGTGAATCTCTACCCACTGTGGCAATGCCCCACGCATACTTGAACACATTTATATACCTTATATGTATGCCCAGGTGAATGTTCACCCATGTATCCACCATCAATGACACCCCACACCAATGATTCTCTCCTGCCATAGTTGTAACCCTTCTGTGATCCAAAACTTCTTAAAAAAATGAAGCCAAGTACACTGACAAATACAATTATTAGGAAAATGAAATAATAATGATAAGTTTAAACAAAAGAAATAAAATGCATAATAATTTAGAAAAACTAAATCTAAAATAAAGTAAAAAATTGGGATATTACAAAAATAATGAAATATAGTAAAATTTTTTTGATGTTTTGCCTTTCATCACTGTAATATCTGTCATCCTGTATGTAAAGTGAGATTTTCTTATTTCTTCCCCAGTGTCTTACTTTTTTTTCATTTTGTCTTCAAAGAAGTTTTAGGTCACAGTAAAGTCACATACAGAATATAGGGGACTCCCTTACACCCAACATCCTTTCCTTTTTCCCCCTTCCTGGATCAATAATCTTTTTATATGCGGATGGTACATTTGCCACAACTGGTGTACAAATGTTGAAACATAGCTACCAATCATGGTCAATGGTTCACATCATTGTTTACACTTTAGGCCACACACTTTTATACATTTTTATAAATTTTTTTTGAGGAAATTTAACATGTCCTGTATCCATCATTGCAAGATCATGCAGAACACTTCCATGGCTCTCTAAATACCCCTTCTTCCATCTATTCTTTTCCTCCCTTTCCCTCTCCTCAGGGCCCACAGCAACCACCAGGCTTCACTCCTTGAAGGACAAGATTCATAGATATTTGCAACAATGCTGACGACTTGACACACTAGTCTGCCCTACCCTATTGGAACCACCCATGCTCTCCAGAGACACCCTCCTCTCTGAGAACATACTAGGACCCCCAGAATAGAAATCCAACTCCTTCCTGCTCATTATGTGAGTCTCTGCTCTGATCTTTGTTATTTCATTCCTTTTGCTTGATTTCTTCTTTTCTAGTTCCTCCAGCTGTGTAGTTGGGTTATTAATTTTAGCTCTTTCTTTTTTAGTGTCAGCATTGAGGATTATAAATTTCCCTGTCAGCACTGCCTTAGCTGCATTTATAGGTTCTAATATGTTGTGTTCTCATTTTCATTTGTCTTCAAATATTTATTGATTTCTCTTGAAATTTCTTCTTTGACCTACTATTTAATAATGTTTTGTTTTATCTCAATATCTTTGTGAGTTTCCCTTTTTCCAAGTATTAATTGATTTCCAGCTTTATTCCATGATGTTCAGAGAAAGTACTTTGTATAATTTCAACCTTGTTGAATTTACAGAGGTCTGCTTTGTGGCCCAATATGTTATCCATCCTGGACAAAGATTCATGAGTGCTTGAAAAGAATGTATATCCTGCTGTTTTGAGTTCCAGTGTTCTGTATATGTCTATTAGGTCCATTTATCATATTATTCACACTGTCTTTCTTTACTGATCATCTACCCAGATGTACTATCCAATGCTTAGAGTAGTTTACTG
Organism: Dasypus novemcinctus; assembly: GCF_030445035.2. Classification (NCBI taxonomy): domain Eukaryota; kingdom Metazoa; phylum Chordata; class Mammalia; order Cingulata; family Dasypodidae; genus Dasypus; species Dasypus novemcinctus. The sequence goes on along the minus strand of NC_080698.1, from coordinate 45,945,825 downwards.
AACTATCCAACTATTATTGTAGAGGCATTTATTTCTCCCTTCAGTTTTTCTAGTGTCTACCTCATGTACTTTGGGGCATCCTGGTTAGGTGCATATAATTTTATGATTATTAATTTTTCCTGGTCAATTGCCCCTTTTATTAATATTTACTGTCCTTCCTTGTCGCTAATAACAGTTTTGACTTTAAAGTCTATTTCATTCATTTTAAATGTAGCTACTCCAGCTTTTTTTGTTTGTTTACTGCATGTGTGGAATATTTTTTCCAGCCTTTCACTTTTTTCTTTTTCTTTGTTTACAAAGTACATAAACTATGTCTGGAATGTTTTTATTTTGAAAATATAGTTTTTGTGTCAATGAATTATAAGGCAGGAAAAAGCACAGACACATTCACAATGTAATATGACAAACCCATTTGAAACTTTAAGGACTCCTTTCTTAGACTGATGACTATAATTAGTTGCACGTATTAATTCCACTTTATCTCATTGGTCAGAACTTAGTCACATGACCTTGAAGAAGAGATAAGGAGGTAACCTTTATTCAAGACAACCATGCTAAATTTGGTGGTCTATTACAGAGGAAGAAGGGGAGATAATGCCACGGTGCTCTGTGGGAGAATCAACAATCTATTGGTATTCTTGAGTCTAAGGTGAGTCACTTGAAGACAGTATATAGATGGCTTTTATTTTCTTATCCCTTCTGCCAGTCTGTGTCTTTTAATTGGTGTTTAATCCTTTAACAGTCACTGTTATTAATTTAAAAGCTGTTCTTCACCCATTGTGACCTTTGTGTTTTATTGGTCATATTTTATTTTTACCACTCTTTTCACACTTATAATTACTTTTACTTATATAATCTTCATTTCTAGACTCCCTTCTAATTCTCTCCTTTATTTCATTTTAAGACTGCAGCTCTCCCTTTAGTATTTCCTGTGTAGCCTATCTTTTGGTTATGAACTCTCTCAGTTTCTGTTTATCTATGAATATTCAGAACTCATCCTCTTTTTTGAAAAGCAATCTCTGGATATAAGATTCTTGGCTTGCAGTTTTTCTCTTACAACATCTTAAATATATCATACCACTGCCTCCTTGCCTTTGTGGTTTCTGAAGAGAAAAGGTACTAAATCTTATTGAGTATCTCTTATATGTGATGCATCCCTTCTCTCTTGCTGCTGTCAGAATATTCTCTGTCTATGGAATTTAACATTCTGATTAGGGAGTGTCTCAGAGTAGGTCTATTTGAAAATTTTCAGATGGGTGTATATTGTGCTTCTTGAACAGGGATTTTTATGTCCTTCAAAAGAGTTGGGAAATTTTCAACCATGATTTCTTCAAATATTCCTTCTGTCCCTTTTCCCTTGTCTTCTCCCTCTGGAAAACCCATGACATGTATGCTTGCATGTCTCTTGCTATCATTTATTTCCCTGAGAGTGTCTTAAAATTTTTCCCTTCTTTTTTTTATCTGTTCTTTTGTATTATCTCTTTTGGAGACCATGATTTCAAGCTTACTGATCCTTTCTTATGCCTTCTCAAATCTGCTGTTTTATGTCTGCAGTGTTCTTTTAATTTCATTTATTGTGACTTTCATTCCCATTAATACCTGCTATTTTTCCATGTTTGCTTTCAAATTATTCTTTGTGCTCACCCAGCATCTTCTTAATATACTTAATCTCTTTAACTATCTCATTAAATTTATTAAGGAGATTTGTTTGAACATCTGTGATTAGTTGTCTTAACTACTTTATGTCATCTGGAGGCTTATCTTGTTTCTTTGACTGGGCCATATCTTCCTGTTTCTTGGTATGGATTATAATTTTTTGTTGGTGTCTTGGCATCTAATTTACTAGATGTATTTATTCTGGGTACAGTTTCTCTCTTTAGTTTAGGGCTTTCTTGCCCATTCTTGCTTGCTGGTTGTGTAGTAGGAGATGAGGGTGTAGTTGGTACTGTAGGCTCTGGAGGCTGAAGCTTCCTGTGTTGCCTCAGGATCTGATGAAGTTTCTCCCACCTTTCTCCTCTGTCAGGGGTAAGGAAGGAGGCATAGCTGTATGTAGTAATCCATGCCATGCAGTCCAAGACTGTCAGTAATTGTCTGGAGAGGCATATGAAATTTTTACACCCCTTCTTCCTCTGCCTAGGGCAGGGATGGGGCTGCAGGTGTGGGCCAAAGCTAACCACAGTTGCCCAGGTAGATTGATATAGCACCAGCCCCTTCCTACCCTGCCAGGGGTGGGGATGGACCCTCTTGAGTGCCCCACAATCTAATCTGTGTGGGCCAAAAGTACCTGCAGTTGTCCTGAGAGGATGGGGAAATACTGTCCCTTCTGCCCTTAAAGAGTAAGGATGGAACCACAGGTGCCCAACAGCCCAGTTCATGCAAGCTGAACGCACCTGTAGTTTCCAAGAGAGGCTGAGGAAACAGAGCTCCCTTCTTATTCTATTAGGGGTTGGGGATGGAGTCACAGGCACCCAATAGTCCAGGCCATGTAGTTTGAGAGTGCCGGCAGTTGCTCAGAAGGACTGAGGAAACACCAGAACCCTCATATCCTACTGGGGGGTGGACATGGAGCCACAGGTGTCCAAATGTTCAGTCATGTAGGCTGAAAGCACCTTCAGTGCCTAGAGAGGTAGGGAGATACCACCTTCTTCTAGTCCTTTCAGGAGTTGGGGATGGAACCAGCCACAGGCATCCAAGACTCCAGTTTGTGCAGTCCAAAAGCTCCTGCAGCTGTCTAGATAGGTTGAAGAAATACCAGCCCCCTCCAGTCCTATGGGGTTCGGGTGGTGGTAGAGTCCCAACACTCAACAGACCAGTCTCTGAAGACCAAAAGTGCCTATCGTTGGCCAGAGAAGCTAAAGAACACAGTCCTCCTATCCTTTTGGGGGACAGGAATAGAGCTACAGGTGTCTAAGTATTCAGTCCATGGCTGCCGAAAGCATCTGCAGTTCCTAGAGAGGCTGAAGGGACACAGCTCCTCCTCTAATCTATTGGAGACTGGGGATGGAATTACAGGTTTTTGAGTATCCAATCTGTGTGGACTGAAAGCACTTACAGTTGCCAAAAGAGGTTGAAGAAACACCAAACCCCTTCTATCCTTTGGCAGGGCAGATGGAATTGACGGTGCTCAACAAACCAATCTGTGCAGACTGAAAGCACCTGCATATGCCAGAGAGGCTGAGGAAACACAGCTTCCCTTCTATCCTTTTGGGATGCAGAGATGGAACCCCAATGTTCAACTATGCCATCTGTGCCAGCTGAAACTGCCTGCAATTGCCCAGAAAGGCTGATACAAGTCTCCCCAGCTTCCTTTTTGCTGGAGGTAGGGCTGGAGCCTAGGCTAGAGCTGCAATCTGATCTGGATGGAAAGAAGCCAGTCTCTATTGTCCTTGTGATTTTAAATCAGCCCTGCTTCCCTTCATGCTGGAGGGAGGGGGCAGAGTTAAAATGGCAGCTACCAGCCTCTTTCCGACATGATATATTCAAACTTTAGCTGTTTTTAGGATTGTACCTTAGCTGGCCAAATTTACTAATTAATAGCTGAAGTCAGTGCCTGACCATCTCCTCCTTCCTTTTTTTTGGGAAATGGAACTTTCACCTCCAGCCCCAGAATAGTTCCTTAGGCAGCTTGTGCCACCACTGGAGGATGAACATTGTCCTCTGTGTTGTGGAGTGCTCCACTCATGAATCTTCACAGAAAATGCATAGTTTCCTCCTTCCATTCTTTCAAGGATGTCACAGAATGCTCTTCTGTGCTCCTGGGTCCCCCAAACCCATGCTTTAAATAGCTCTAACTGCCCTGTAGGATGAACTGACTCTTGGAGCTCCTTACCATGCTACCGTCTTGCCCCTCCTGCTTCACTTCATCCAAATTTGCATTAAATTTTAAGACAATGTTTGAAGAAGTTGTATGTTTTCAGCACACCACTGCAAACCAAACCTGCTTTAACAAACTTATCATCCTGATTCAGCCCCCACTTTCTGCTGATTCACTTTCTATGCTATAACAGTGTTGTTTAAAAAGTTAATATGAACATATTACTTCCTTGCTTTCAACCTTTCAATACCATCTTAATAGTATTGGGATAAAGTCTAAAGTTGTTTTTGTTTTTGTTTTTTTTTTAAAGATTTATTTATTTATTTAATTCTCCCCCTCCCCCGGTTGTCTGTTCTCTGTGTCTATTTGCTGCGTCTTGTTTCTTTGTCCGCTTCTGTTGTCGTCAGTGGCACAGGAAGTGTGGGTGGCACCATTCCTGGGCAGGCTGCACTTTCTTTCGCGTTGGGCGGCTCTCCTTACAGGGCGCACTCCTTGCGGGTGGGGCTCCCCTACGTGGGGGACACCCCTGCATAGCAGGGCACTCCTTGCGCGCATCAGCACTGCACATGGGCCAGCTCCACACGGGTCAAGGAGGCCCGGAGTTTGAGCCGCTGACCTCCCATGTGGTAGACGGACGCCCTAACCACAGAACCAAGTCTGTTTCCCTAAAGTTGTTTTTGTAACAGTCAAAATCCTTCAGGGTCTGGTCCCAGACTTTTCTCTGGGACCATTTCTTGTCACTCTTCTCAATAACATTCAAAGCTCCTTTTGCACCTTTTAAATTCAACAGAGCCAACATCTCTTGCCATTGAATCTGTATAAGCTGTTCCCTCTCTCTGCTCCTATCTCCTGAACTTCTGCTCCCTGGTTAACTCCTAGAAAGATCCTAGCCATCTTTCTAGCTCTTATATCTTATGAGGAACATTTCCTGATTTGGTGGCCCTACTTTGTGTTCCTTAAGCACTTTCTCATTGCATTTAGAGTTCTTTATCATATTTGCTTTAGATTATTCAGGATATGAAACGGTTCCATCTTATGCACCATGTTTACTATTGTATGTCTAACACACAACACATTGCCTAGCACTTACCACATACTCCATAGTAGTTGATTTCATTTGTTGCTGGATGCTTGAAGTTTGTTGAAATAACTGGCAGCACACTAATTAATCTGGGGAACTTCTATCTTTTCTCAAAGAATTTGAACAAACAGGCAAAATGCAGACATTAAGACAGGAAAAAAGGGTGTCAGAGGCAGAAAGGCATTTTCTGTATATCCTGGGAGCCACACTGATCCATTGCCAAATTTGGCCCTATTGCACAGTAAATGGGAAGATTTGATAAAAGAATTGCATTTGCATTGCAGTCACTCCTAAGAGACCTGCCTTTTTCTTTAAAAGTAAGGCTTTTATTTTGCCTATTACTTGTTTTGTAAGGAGATCTGTCATCACCTATTTAAGTATTTGTTGTAGTTTATTGTTTCCTTCCAAATTCATAAATAAGATTGTGGGGCCAAGAATATTCATTTAGCTGGCTTTCCTTCTCAAAAATCTCTTGAATTTTCTTTGTTGGTTTTGTTACCTTCTATCTTCAACAGTCTTAACCATGTAGTAGGTATGCCAAGGTACCAGGCTTATTATTAATACTTCCAAATTTACATTTTATATTTCAAAAAGAAGATAAGAGAAAGGATTCGTATAGCAATTAGATACAGTGAATTCCCTGGGTGTGGGAGTCAGCAAAAGTCCTTTTTTGCTTAAGCTCTTTTTTTTTTCGAGTTAGGCCAGTAATTTATTGAGGTGGGGAGGGATGAAAAATGGGAGAAAAATAACCGATCATGGGTCCCAGATAGAGAGGAATGGGCTGAAAAGTGATAAAGCAGGCTGATTTACAGACTATAATTTCCCATTATAGATTATAAGTGCCCCAGGTTTTACCTGAATGGCTATCATGGCAGAGGAAAAGAGCAAAGAGGGTGCAGAGGACAGAAACAGGCACATGGACTGTTATTGGGACTGGCACTGGGACATGGCAAAGGCAAGAGTGGGGGTCCAAAGGCAAGAGAGTGCTTAAGCTCTTTTGAATTGAGATTTGGTCTCTTACAAACGAATAGTGATTACAAAATTTGGAGTTGCAAGTGCAATAGTTAATTGGCTAGAAGTCTCAAGTTAATACCTATGGCTAATGGTCAAAGGAGTTATTCCCACCTGAACCACTGAGGATTTTATTATTGAAAGAGGAAGAAGAGATGCCAGGAGCCAAAACCAAAAACCAAATAAATAAGGATATCTTCTTTGTCTTTATCATATGCCCTTTTGTCAATGCAGTTTCAACTAAATTCATGAATTGCCTTTACTCTGAGACTGGTGCTTTCTTTGGGATGGTGGAAGTGGATAGCTGAAAATTAATTCTCTAAATGCCATTTGCCAAGGCCAGTTTTCTGAAAACCTATTTGTCAAAAGTGAATTGTAAATTTTAATTTAAATTCAAAAGATATGAAATAAAACAAAATTAGTCAAAAATAGATCATATAATTCAGGATTAGAGAAAAGTCCCATATGAACAGAGATTTTAGTAGCCAAATGATAAAGTTGTTTTCTGAATATTATGTTTGTAATCAAAATCAAACATTTCTGTTAAAACTGTTAAATGTTTTGTTAACTTTTACAAAGTTACAGTGAGCAAATTTAGTTTATTTAATCAATTGATCCTTGATGACCAGACTTTCTCCATTGACCTATACCTAGAATGGGAGAATGAAGCCATTAACATTTTTTCCATGGTTCATTTGGGCACTTGAATTTACATCAATGGGTGGGCTTTGAATAAGCAAGGCAATAAGTCCAATGCAGGTGGAAAGAAATAGTGCAGATAAAGGAGGACATCTTTTGTGGGGGAAGATCTGCAGTATGAAGCTTGCAGGTAGTCAAGACTTTGCCTCCCCTACATCGCTTTTATCAAACCTCTGATTTGATAATAATCTGCCTCATTTTTGAGATAATTTCAACCTTTTAAAAATACTATATAGTGATGAAAGGACTTGCTTTAATACTGACTCATCATTTGATGACTTTGTGAACTTGTGTACGTTTCTGTATCAGTTGGAATAAGCCTGGTTATTCTGCAGTAAAGAGCAACTCCGAAATCATCACAACTTAACTCAATTATGTTTTAATTCTTGTTCATGCCCTATGGCCAATGTTGGTTGATGAGGGTGAGTGGCGGCTCATCATTGCCATTACAGAGGGATCCTGGATGAGGGAGGATATACCAACTAATAACTGTATTATACCACCTGGCCTCCTTGATAAGAACAGCAGGGGAAGAGAGAGAATACAGGCTCACACATAAGCTCGTATAACATTCAGAAGTGACTCTTCCACTCACATCCCATGGGACAAAGCAAGTCACATGGTCACAACTTACTTCAAAAGGCAGGGGATTGCAATCTTCTCTCTACCTGATCAGAAGAGAACTCGATATTGATGAACATCTGAATTGTCTACCACACTGTAATTGTTCTATGCTTCTTTTTTTTTTATTGACTTTGTAATAATATTACATTAAAAAAAATATATATATATATGAGGTCCCATTCAACCCCACCACCCCCACCATGTAAGATGGGAATGATGATATTCTTGTCATAGAGCTATTTATGAAATTGAAAATGAAATAATGAGTTTTAAATACTTAACACCGTACTTAGCAGTCAGAAATCAAAGAAAGTAACTATTATGATGATGGCATGAATATTTATCTTTAAGGCAGGATATTGCATTAAATAGCATGCGTCTAGGTCTTTTTTTAAGTATCTTTTATTTATAAAGTCAGAATAATGAATTTTCTTGGAAATGAATAAATTACAACAACCACCAAATCTGTCTCTTCTCTGCTATTCCTCCATTTCAGTAACTGACCTCATCACCTATTCCTTTACTCAAGCCAGAAATCTGGGTAAACTGAAACACTTATATTTTCCATACTCTTTTCCATCACAAATTCAGTCAATTCACTAGGTGCTGCCAATTCTACTTTATATACAGAGAGAGAATTTTTTTACCCCTCTCCTACCAGCTTTTCCAAACAACCATCATTTTTTCCCTAGACTGCAGCAATGGCTTTATAGGTGTTCTCCCCAGAGTACATCCCTGCTCCTCTCCAACTCCTATTTCATATAGCAGCCAAAGTGATTTTTTTTTTAATGCCGACTTTATGCTGTTTTCCATTTCATTTCTTACCAAGATCTACAAAGCTCGCCATGGGCATGGGCAGCAGTTCTGCATAAAGCTACATGCTAGTTTCCCAAGGATGAAGGAATCATCCCTGGGAAAGCAACTCCAACTTGCTTTCAATGGAATCTCATGCAGATAGCCAAGGTTCCAGGTATACATAATGATTTCCTTGTGGGGTCATTCTCCCTATTTCCAATGAAACTGCAATTAAACTATGGTAAACTGGGAAGTGGCTATGGTTTAACCAGTTAGGTGCCCGCCTACCACATGGGAGGTCCTTGTGCCTCCTAAAAGAAAATGAGCTAGATGCTGCCCCCACCCCCACCCCCACAATGAGCAGATGCCACAAGCCAGCAGACTCTACAACCCATGGGAAGTAGATGTGGCTCAGGCTGTTGGGCACTTGCCTCTCATGTGGGAGGTCCTGGGTTTGGTTCTTGGTGGCTCCTGGAGAAGGCAAGCAAACAATGAGCAGACAGATGAAAGAACCATCTGGGGGAGAAAAATAAAGTAAATAAATACATTTTCTTTTTTAAAGGTGGTAAACTCAGAGGCTTATGCTACCACCTCTCCAGTGTACTTCTAGGGTTCTTCATCCCAGGAAATAGAGATGGAATCATTGGCTTCTGCTTGTCAAAAGCCCTAAGGTTGCCAGTGTGCCTTAGAAACTCAGAGGGTTGTATACCTCTGTGTGACTGCAGAATCTGTGCCCATATGAAAACTTTTATTGACTTCTATTTTTAAGATGTCAGATAGAATCAGAAATGAGATAACTTTAAAATGATTGTTGTTCATTAGAGCATTCATTCCCCTTGAAGTGATTCTAGAAGAGAAGGGTTTCTCCTCAAAAATGAGTCACATTTGTCGCAACATGAAGTTCCTTTCTACTTGGTAGGTCTGAAAACCTTTGTGACTATAGCCTCCTTTCTATTTGGCCTAGGTTAGCATAGTTTTTGGGTCAACATTATTAAGGAGTAATTCATTTACAATCAAATCACATGAGTGTATACACTCATGTAACGACCATCACAATCAAAATATAGAGTATTTGCATCACCCCCAAAAGTTCTTTTGTGCTCCTTTACAGTCATCCCTCTTGTCTTCCACTGCAGGTAATCATTCATCTCCTATCTGTCACTAAAGATTGGTTTTGCCTCTTCTAGTATTTTGCATATATAGAATCATACATTTTTTTGTGTGTCTGGCCCCTTCCTCTCATCATGGTTTTAAGATTCATCTATGTTGTATATATAAACAGTGTCAATTTTTTCTACATAGTATTCTATGAAAATATTATAATCTATTTATCTGTTCTTCTATTTATGGACATTTGGGTTCTTTCCAGTTTGGGGCTCTTAGTAATATAGTATCTGTAAACATTTGTAGACAGTTCTTTTTGGTGGATATGTGTTTTCATTTCTCTTGGGGAACTGCCTTTCCTAGGTTAGCATAATTTTTAAAATATCAGGTATGGTCTTAAAATTTTAAAAAACAAAATTTGATACTTACATTTAGATATTTCAAGTGAAGAAATTGTCAGCATGACACATGGTTTTAAAATACTACTGTTGGAGCAAAATTTGAAGAAATATTACTACTTTGGTATAAATAGGTACCTCAAGCAAGTTAAATAATTCACTTATTTATTAACAATGGCAAGTAATGTTAATCATGTCATTAAATATTTATTATACACCTACCAAGTGAAATATATTGTATGGATAATATTTATGGAATATATAAAAGCCAAGTTGTTTCTAACCATGAAAGACCCTATAATCTATGTGGGAACCATGAATCAATGCGAATTAATCAGAGATCTTAAAATAGTGATAAAATGTGAAGTTGTGTGATATGCTCCAGAAGTTAATCAGGAGGTCTGAGAGCTGAATAATAGACAGTGACTGACCAGGGATGCAGGTGTGAATTTCTAAATAGGATTCCTGCAGGGAAGGAGATATTTCCTCCTCTCTCCCCAAAGCAAAGAGAAATTGCTAATTTCCTTAGTCAGAATTACACCCAATTTCATGGGCTGCCTGGACTTGTGGTTACTCAGTGAGAAAAAGGTAAATGTCCACATGCAGTCCACTCTCTCTGACTCTGTGCAGCTGGTGGGTAAGTGGACAGGGGTGTCCTATGGATTGTGGCCATTTCTCATCATGTGTGCTCTGCAGGAATAACAGCGTTCATGGGTTTAGATTTGGGGAGATAATATAGCAGAGTGTGAAGCTGAGTTTTCCAGTCCTGCTTTTAGTAGAGAGAGCTTCAGGAAGCAATAGGTGCTGTCTTAGGCAATAACTGATTTGAGTTTCTGATTTGCTTCTTCTTTTCTTGCTTTTGCCTACATCTGGCTCTTCATTTTGAAGGGATGTTTTGGCAGGAAAGAATTCCAGTTCCTTGCTATAATACCATTAATATGCCACCCAAAACACATTCCTGAAATCCTAAAATTAGTTGTGACAAATACTTTAATGAGAAGTTGGAATAAACCATGGATGCTTCAAGCTGTGAAAGGTTTAGTTCCATATTTACTGTTACCATTGGAGAGAGGACTGCAAAAATAACAAATGAGGGAAATTAGTAAAACTTAAAACACCTTTCTGAATATCCTCAAATTTGGTATTAAATTTCAGACTGCCTACCTTCAAATTTTATCATTGGTTTTATAATTTCTTATGGAGAAGATGGGAAGAGGTAGGAGTATAAGGAGAGGTAAGGTTTAGGGAAGCCCACAAAACATTTCCTGCCCCTTTTTACCTCCTTCCATGTTAGAAGGCCATGTTCTCCTTTCCTCAGTGAATGGTGCAAACAGGTCAACAAGGCTATCTGTCTCTATTTGGCAATTTGGTCTGAATGCAGAGGTAGTGAATATCTTTCATTTCCTACCTTCACTTCAACCCGTTGTTGGTGTCTGCCTGGAGAACTAAGGTATGAAGGTTATATCTGAGCTCAAGGTGAAAAAGCATTGAGATTGATTAGTGATGTCTGTTGTGGGGAAAAAAGTAGTGAATTGTGACAGGTTTTCCCACTTATCTGAGTTCTCCAATCTGGGATGACAGCCTTTCCCTGAAGTCCCAGGAATCATCCCTGTTTGGAAAACTTCCTCTCAAAGAGTATTCGGGGGAGCAGATGTGGCTCAAGCAGTTGAGAGCCTGTTTCTCACATGGAAAGTCCCGGGTTCAGTCCCTGTTGCCTCCTAAAAATGAAAAAGCAAACAAGCCAATAAACAAAAACATCAACTCAGGGGAGCTGATGTAGCTCAGTGCTTGAGTGCCAGCTTCTCACATACAACATCTGGGGTTCAATTCCTGGCCCCAGTACCTCAATAAAAAGTATTCTAATAGCGTCAAAGAGTTTGGCAGTTCCCGCAAAACTTAACTTACCATATGGTGTGGCAATTTCACTCCTAGGTATATAACCCAAAGAAATGAAAGCAGAAACTTAAATAGATACTTGCACACCAACGTCCATAGCGACTTTATTCACAATTTCCAAAAGTTGGAAATAGCCCAAGTATCCATCAATAGATAAGAGGATAAACAAACAAAATGTGGTGTGTGTGTGTGTGTGTGTGCATTGCAATGGAGTATTATTTAGCCATAAAGAGGAATGAAGTTCTGTTACATGCTGTCACATGGATGGACCTTGAAAACATTATGAAAAGTAAAATAAGGCAGACGTAAAAGGCTACATATTGCATCATTCCACTTATATGAAATACCTACTAGAATAAGCAAATTAGAAAGCCAGCAAGTAGATTAGAGGTTATCAGGGGCTGGAGAAAGGGACTGGGAAATTATTACTTAATGGGGTAAAGTTTGGGGTAATGGTAATGGTTGGTGGTAACAGTAACATTCTAAATGTTAATGTCATTGAATTATATACACTTAAAAAAGGTTAAAATGGCAAAGTGTATGTTAGATATATATATGTTAGATATATATACATATATATACACACATATATATGTTTCCACAGTTAAAAATAAGGTAAAAAATATTTAAATGTTGATGGAATTTGTGGGAGTCTTTGCAAAAAGCACATCGTAATGCTAGACTGGTGTGACATTAGTTCTATGTCTTGAAACTCAGTTTCACTGCAGGAAATATTTTTATTTCTCTCTTGTGTACCCCAAGAGCAACACCAATATTCTGGTTCAAAGAAAAGCATTTTATTCAAAGACTTCACACAGTAATGGGTAAAAACCCAGAAGATGCCTGGGGGAAATTAGCTGCACAACTTGCTTACTCACATTCAGCCTATTAAAATTATTCAGAACTTTATAAATGGAAGGATATTTTTCTCCCAAGGGTCTGCTTCTATGTTGTTTCAGCTTTAAAAAAAATCTGAGAAAAGTACCAACGTAGTTTGGGAAGACTAGAGAAAAGTTTCAACTGAGATGCAAAACTCAGTTACTTTCTTTCATTATTTTGTTTCTTACAAAGCCCTGGGACCTTACCACACTTCTTTCTGTAAAGCAGTTGAGAATTATCAGTAATTGGAACTATTTACATTCAATGCCATCATGACAGAGGCAGCTTTATTGTATTACAGAGGGATGACTAATATATGACAGAGATTAAAGATTGCATCTCAGCAGGTAGGCCTTTTGTCTGATCTGTCATTTTGCTGATTACAAAGGCATGCAAATTATATAAACAGAAAGATGATTTTCTTTTATGCTAATTTTAGCTTGTCCCACCTGCATATTAACTCATTTTCAATTAACTGGAGAAAGGTGGATTGTAATAGGTTTACTAAGGCAGATTTCTGTCTTGCCAACCTACCCCATCTAACATTAAATTCACTTGTGTTATATCCTTATTTCAACCTTGGTTTCAGTGCCTCATTTTTTTTTTCCTTAACTGGTGCCTTTTCATTCTAAAAGGTAACATTCAATCAAATAACTGTTATAAACATAGGGATTTAGGAGAAATTGTGACATAATTTGGGTAGAGTAGAAGACTTGCCTTCCCCAACAAGTCAAACAAAGCAATATTTGTGGCTACTTGTCTCTTACAATATTTTCATTTCCCAGGGTAGTGTTTGTTTGCAAAAATATTTAACACAGTTAGTGTACAGAATATCAGTACAACTAATATTCTGATATCACTTCCATCATAAGTCAAATCTAGATGTAATAAGAGTAAACCATTTTAGATTTATTTCCGTTGGAAAAAGGATGGAAAATAAGTGTCATCATAAATGCCAATTCCAATCAATTGGTAGTGGTTTCTGGAGCCCTATGTTGCCAAGACCAGACAGAGTGGGAAATATTATGATCAATTGTCAATGTTTGCTATGGGCAAATAAAAAGCATAGGTGAGGTGGGATAGAAATTATCATTCTTGCATTAGAATATGTTTTCTTCTATTCAGTCGTAAGTTTCTTGAAGAAAAAAAAAAGCACATAACTCATTTTTGTAGCTCCACTGCCAGGCACAAAAACCAAAGTCCATCTTGGTTTTTGAGAGGAGTCAATTGGCCTGATGACTAAGGACATAGGATTCAGAGTCAGACAATCTAGTTTAATGGCCATCTTTGTCACTTCCTAGCTAAGTGAACCTGAGAAGATTTTAACCTACCTGTGGCTCAGTTTCCTCATCTCCAAAAAGGGTATAAAGTGAGTTCTTAATTCATAGAGTCATTCTGAGGGTTAAATGAAACAATGTGTATGCAGAGTTTAGCTTTGTGGCTGAGACATAGTAAGTAATTAATGCGTGGTTTAAATAATGTAGTATGTTGATTTATCCATAACTTGGTGTTCAATTTTATTTTATTTTTTAAATTTAGAACAGAAAAACTGGGGGAGGAATAAAAGACAGTCCTGCAGGTGTAGGTGTTTGTTCTAGTTTGTTAGGCTACCCAAAGCAATATATCAGAAATAGGTTGGTTTTTACAATAGGAATTTATTAGCTTACAAACTTACAGTTCTGACGCCATGAAATTGTTCACATTGTGGCATCATCAAGACCGTACCTTCTTCCTGCGAGTGATCCTGGACTCCTCTATCACATAGCAAGGCACATGGTTGAACCTGCTGGTCTCTCCCTTCTCTTCCAGGTTTCATTGCTTTCCAGCTTCTTGCTTCTACGGTTTCTTCTCTTTGTCTGAATTTCATTCCCGTATAATGTACTCCAGTAAGATTAAGGACCACCCTGAACGAAATGGCTCACATCTTAATTTAAGATCCTTCTACCAAAAGATACTACTTACAATGGGTCTACACCCAAAAATGGATTAAGTTTAAGAACATGCTTTTATGGCATACATACAGCTTCAAACCAACACAGTGTTTATAATTCAAAAATCCTTATTTTTTGATATTAAGATTTGGGCTAGAATCTTATAATTCAATGTTGTTGGTAAATGCAAGAGTGTTTCAGAATTTGGAAGGAGAGCAATACAAGGAGAGGCCAAAAGAGCTGCAAATAAAAATTGGTTTCTCCCAAACTCAGCATGTAAATGCACTGCCTTCCCCCCCAGTGTGGGACATGACTCCAGAGGATGAGCCTCCCTGACATTGAGGGATTACTACCAAGTACCAGCTGATGATGTGGCTGGAGAATGACCTTAAATAAAAGGGTCAACTCAGACCAGCAGAATATCTCAGCCTACATGTAATATCAGGCATTAAAAATGCTTTTTGACCTTGAATAAAAGGCGGAAATGGAAAGGACAAATGAGTTTACATGGCTATGAGTCTCCAAAAAAGAGCCGGGAGGTCATCAGAAGGGTCACCCTTATGCTCACCTCAGCAGAGTTCCAGAGACAGCTGAAGTAGTACAACCCCAGGTATTGGTTCTTCTGAGGGCTACAGAGACCCACAGGTTCTATGGTCATGGAGATGGACTTCAGTGCCATGTCAGTTGGCCCTACTTTGGAGTTTGTATTCCTGAGTGTGATGGAGTTAGACTCAGATGTGATCTTTGTTCACAAGCCTCTCCTGTCACTTTTACCAGACCTGTGGTTGGCACTGGGGTTTAGTGTATACTCAGAGGACCTGAATCTCTGGACTGTCCATGTGATAGCCAGGCCCTGAGCCTTAACAGACTTGCAAATCCTACCCTCTTGTTTATTGGACTTACCCCAGCCAGCTAACAGGGAGGTGAAAAAGGTCAATCACCACATCAGAGAGCCAAGAGTGCCTACAACTGCAAATAGGAGAATTGCACCCATCATCCAAGCAGAATCTAAGCACCCTCTCAATACAGAGTGGAGTGGACATAACCATCCCAGGGTCCACAGAATGGAGGAATAGAGTGGATTAGAGTGGACTTACTGATATTCTATTCTGGAACTATTGTAATTAGTAATGGAAGTAAATGTAGTGTTGATGTGGAGAAAGTGGCCACATTAGCTGCTGAGGGTAGGGAATGGGAAGAAGAGATGTGATGTGGGGGCATTTTCAGGACTTGGAGTTGTCCTTGGTGGTACTGCAGGGACATTTGTATGTCCTCCCATGGCCCACTGGGTGGACT
Organism: Dasypus novemcinctus; assembly: GCF_030445035.2. NCBI lineage: Eukaryota > Metazoa > Chordata > Mammalia > Cingulata > Dasypodidae > Dasypus > Dasypus novemcinctus. The sequence continues at coordinate 45,930,297 of NC_080698.1, read as the reverse complement.
GGGGGAGAGTGTAAACTGTAATGTGGACCATTGACCATGTGATGCAGCAGTGCTCAGAGATGTATTCACCAAGTGCAATGAATGTCCCATGATGATGGTGGAGGTTGTTATGGGAGGAGTGGGCTGAGGGGGTTGGGGGGTATATGGGGACCTCATATTTTTGAATGTAATATTAAAAAAGAAATAAATAAAGACAAGGGAAACAAAAATTGGGAAAATGTTTTTCATGACTTTTATCCTTCCATGTGTATTCCCAGATATAATAACAACTTGACAACAGTGAGACAAGACAAGCATGTCAGCAAGGGTTGAAATTGCTTTTGAGGGGTGGTCACTACTGCCTCAGCCCTTCCCAACTCCCATTTGCCTACCAAAAATCAGCCTTGTACTAGACAGTAAGCTTAAATTTTATATATGTCATTTTGATCTTCTCTGCAAATGTGCATATTGAACATTATTATTCTCCTTTTACAAATAAGGAAACTGAAGCCCAACATGAGAAGCCATCACCCCTACTTTAGTTGCTATCTTTGCCAGGATGTGAATGCCTGGTGATTCCTGCTTGAGAGATCCCTAATGAGATAATTTAGAGATCTGGGTGCTCAAAGTGGGATCCCAGAACAGACCTGAGGTCACTTGACCACACTGATATCAGCATCAAAGACAGACAATTATTTACCTGTCAATGTTTCCTGTGTAATAATTTGCTCATCTAGAGACAGAGGTTAAGTGGGTTAGGTGAGATATCAAATCAAGCTATGAACATTTGAGTACAGAAGAGTTTTTAGAAGCTTGGTTCTGTGGTTAAGTGCTGGAGTTAAGCCAGTGCTTCTCCAAGATGTATAAGAGTCACCTGGGATCTTGCTAACAAGCACATTGATTCAGAAGAGTTGGGCTTGGGATTTCACACCTATAAAACTCCCATGTGATACTGATACTGGGGAATAAGGATCACACTCTGAGTAGCAAGGACCAAAACTAGGCTTCCTCAAAGTGCTTTCTGCAGAAGACATGAACCGGAGTCTCCCAGGAGCTTGTTAAACTATGCAGATGAGAGTCGGTGTCAGTGCGTCTAGGGTGGGTCCAGGGAAATCTGCCAGTTTAATAAGTATCCAGATGATTCTGCTACATACTAAAGGTTGTGGACCAGGAACAAAGAAAGCAGTGTTTTCCAAACTTGCCCCATCATTAGAATCACTGGCTGATGAAAATTCACAGCTTTTTAGGTTCCTCCCCCTAGAGATTTGGATTTAGAGGATCTGACTTTATTCACTTTGATCCCTGCAACATCCCATCTATGACTTAGTGAGTTTAAGTAATTTCCCCAAATCAAAATGGTGAGGAGGAGTTTTGAGGATATTTTTAGTTGATGGCAAAGAGCCAGAAGAGGAAAAATAGAGTGTATGATTTAGCTGGAAGAGGAAGTAGAGGGTCCATTAGGCAGGACGATCTTCGTGGGTGGACCTAGAATACAAGGACTTTTTTGGGAAGGTTTTGCTTCCAACAGTAGAATGGAGAGGCTTCACCAAGGTGAGCCTGGGCTAACATTCAGAAAGGTGAGAGACACAACTTTTTCTCAATGGGTATGGTATAAGCTATCAAAGGGACAGTCATATGGATTTATAACTGGCTGGAGAATTTCATTAAGGGATTGCAAAATTCTACTGTTTCAAGTGTTTGTCACACTAGTAACTCCTGCCTTGTTTTGTAGGCAAAAATTAGCAAACAAGAGTCCTGCACAAACAATATGACTGGAAATCATGTTCTAAAAATAGAACTTTCAAAATAATCCCTATACTCCTTTGTCAATTTTTAAGTCACTTGTAATCCTTTTTTACATGGTTCTTAGTATTTTTGTTTACTTGAACATGCATTTTCTAATGCTGGGAAAACTATTATTTCAGAGAAGAGTTAGATTTATTAAGAGCATCTGTAGGTAGAAGATAGAAGATGATAGATCTGTGGACAGATTTATGGAGAATTGTTTAAAATACCAACATGAGAATTCATTAGACCAGAGATAGCAAAAACATTTCATCTTTTATACTAACCCCAATCAATGACTGCTTTCTAGAACACTGTTTGGAAAAGATTCTAAGATGGCCTCTAGGCTTGGAAAGAAAGTCTGCTGTGACCATTTAATGAAGTCTTTCCTGGGCATGCCAAAGATGACTTGTTTCATATTTGCTAAGTATTTAATAGTTTAGTGCCTTTCTAACTCATTCCATAGAGCTTCCAGTATTGCATTAATAAATAATGTACACTACCTTTTTTCTATTGTGAGGGTATTAAGTAGAATGAAAATGCAAGGATGTGCTGAAAAACATCTTAGGCCTCTGCAGTTAAGCTCTCTTAGACATCATTTTCAGAGCTCAATAGTGAAAGACAGGAATCAGGAAAATTGTTGTGTTAATGTTTAGGTAGTAAAGAGTTGATGCTTGTGGGTCATGCAATCTCTGTTGAAACTACTTAACTTTGTGGAGAGAAAACAGCTGTAGACAATATGTAAATAAATTAACAACGGTGTATTCCAATTATATTTTATGCATAAAAAACAGTGGTGGGACAGATTTGGCTCATGAACTGTAGTTGACTGACCTCTGGTATAAAGGGGTCTTAGGGAATTGCTATTAATCGATGGATGGTTTAGACTGAGATTAGAGAAATAATGCAAGATTTGATTAAAGAGTAATTAAATGCTATGGGGGAGTTCTGCAGAGAGATTTCTGCAGAGAGATTTCTTAACCTCTCTCATATGCTGCAACAGAGTTTCATTGCATTGTGAAAACTATGTGTCTTTTTAGATAGGACATATTGTTAAAAGGCAGTAGTAGTTAAGTGTTTGGTCTTTTGGCTCTGCTGATGGACTTTTTGCTACAGACAACATCTGTGCTATTTGGTGAGCTCTAAGTGAAAATAGCAAATGGTTTCACAGACCAATATCCCATCCACTATTAAAATATTAAGCTTGTTAGTCAACCACTTTCTTGAGAATGTTTTATTATGGGTTTTTCTCTCTCCAGCATTCTTGTTTGAGTCGAATATCAGCAAATATGAAAAGCAAAATGGAATCTCTATTATTTACACATTCATTTTGATATTGGTAGTTTTATTTCCTAAGGCAGTTTGGAACTACTGTGCTTTAAAGTGTTGGTTTTTTTTTGGGGGGGCAGGGGGGGCCTCTGGGGATAGCTGTGGTGGCTATTTTTATTGCTTATAAACTCCTAAAACTGGCTTTAAACTCATTATTTTTAGTCAACTTTTTGAAAAGACCTTGGTAACAAGTCTTTTGTGTATTGCCTATAATAAGAATTATTTCAGAGTTTTCTGATGGTACTCCAGGTGGACATGCATTGATATGACTGGGTATTTGGTGAGGGGGACTCAGTCATTACAGCTTCTTGTTAATACTCTAAATAAAACTTGGTTTGTCGTGCTTATGACCTGGCTATAGAGAGATGGTGGTTATGGAGTTTAAGAATTGGAGCAGAATAAGCACAGTGAGAAGGTTTCTATAGCAGACACTCCTCCAATAAGAGGAGATGGATGCGTCCCATCCCCCCTCCCCTCAGGTATGACCCAAAGCTCCCTGGGGACATTCAAGCCTGCCTCAGTTTACAGAAGTCTGCCTTGCCAGTTGCTATCCATGCCCCTCATTCCATTGATGCAGACTCTTCCCAGCTAACTCCACTAGGCTCATCTGTTACTATACCTCTAACACTATTGCATTCGTTTGGTTAACTTGTCACCCCAAAGGACAACTGAAATTGTTACACATATCAGATCTCCTAATTCCGTTGTCCCTCCATTCTCTTCCCCAGCCTACTCCATCCATGAGATTCTGGTATTTGATAATCTTTCCAAATTTGTAAGTCTCTTCTTTCTGATCCATGTAAAATTCAAATTCTATATCAGTTTGAGAGCTGGGGAGAAAATAACTTAAAATGGGAAAAACAGAAATATTCATTACCTACTGACTCCTAAACTTTCTTATATAAGACTATTTTATGGTCATTTTATCTATTGGTAATTTACCTACACTCTGATATAAGAATTCGGATTATAGAGAGATTCTGCTTTGATATTTGTTCAGAGTTGTTTATGGTCTAGTACATGGTCAATTTCAGCAAATGTTTCATTAGTGGGCTTCAGAAGAATGCTCTCTAAAATTAAATCTTTATATTGTTTTGATGTACTATATTACTAATATTTTTGTCATCTTTGTTTCTTACTGAGAAAGAACAACGTCAGAATCTACCCCTATAGTGGTAAACTTGTCAATTTCTCCTTAATTATAATAAAATTTATATTTATTGTATCTTCCTAGAGGTTGAAACTTTTATTATGTGAAAACCTTCCCTCTCTCTAATAAAGCTGTTTAACTTAAATATTTTTTTGCCTGATACTAATAGAACCTCCCTATTAATTTAAGTTAGCATTTTTTTCCTAGTATACAATGTTATGACCTTTTGAACTTTCTCCTTTAAACTGTTTTTATTATGGTTAGGTGTGCTTCCTCACAGCATAGAACAGGACTTTTGATGCAATGTCTGTCTTTTTAACTGCAATTCAGTTGATCAATCTTAGTTGTGATTACTAAATTTCATTTCTATTTTACTTTTTTCCTTTTTTTCCCAGTTTAACATGATTTTTGTGTCTCCTTTGTTGCCTCCTTTCAGACTGCTTTTTAAAAAATTCCATTTCTTTACTACTTTGAAAATTATATAATTTATTTGTAGTCTTAAACTTTTATGATGTCTACAGTGAAGATCAAAATTCTCACTGTCCTCAATAATACATGAAATTTAGGATGTTTAAATTCTGATCACCTCTTATGACTTACATGCTATCACTGTTCAGTATTTTAATGTTACCTTTTCCTTTTAACCCTAGAATACTGATCTGCAGTCATCACACGCTTAGATTCATCCACATATTCTTGTTTACATAGTTCATTCATTACTTGCAACTCACACTTTTCTGATATAATACCCCATCTTCCAGAAAACCATATATTAGAAGTGCTTTTAAAGAAGATTTGCTGTGGTAAACTCTCTCATTTTGGTTTATCTGAAAAATACCTTCATTTTGCCTTTGTTATTGAAAGATATTTTTGCTGGAGACATAATTCTAATTGACAGCTATTTTCTTCCTGACATTTGATGATATCTTTGTACTGTTTTCTGGTTTTCTTTCTTACCGTTGGGATGTCTCTGTCAGTTTAATTATAAGTACCTTGTAGGTGATCTGTGTTATTCCCTCTTGCTGCTTTTTAGTTTAGTTTTGTTTTTTTGTTTGTTTGCTTCCTGTAGTTTCCCTACAAAGTGTCTAGTCACGGATATATCATTGCTTTTTCTCAGAACTCCTTGTGCTTCCTGAATCTACAAATCCATGTGTTTTGTCAATTTAAGAAGTTCCCAGCCGTTATATATCCATTTTGGTGAATGTCCCAAGTTGAAAAATTGTATATTCTCCCAAGTATGTAATGTTCTACACATGTCATACAGGGAAAGTTAGGGGATAGTGACCTTCAACATTTTTTAAAAATTACTTTTGATTGCTGTTCTTGCTCTATCACTGAGAGTATTAATCCTCAACTATAATTTTAGATATTTTTATTTCTGTCAGTTTTTGTTAGATATATTTTGAAAGTCTGTTATCAGATGCATATATATCTAGTATTTTTAAGTCTTTGTGGTAAACTGACCCTTTTTATCCTTATAAAGTACTTTGCTTTTTATCAGAAAATAAAACTCAACCCAAAATCTAGTAAGTCTAAATTTGATACAAATACTCCAATTTTCTCATCATGTGTGCTTCTATATTTTATATTTTTCCATCCGTTTCCTTTTAATCAATTTGTGTCTTTAAAGGGCATTTCTTAAAGACAACAGGTACTTTGGACTTAATAGTGGTTGGGACAACCTCTGCCTTTTAATTATAATTAATTCCTGGGTTATATATGGTTTAAATCAACCCTCTTGCATTTCAGCTTTTGTACATCTCATTTGTTCTTAATTTTTTGGTGAAAAGAAATAATTTCTTTTTATTGAGGTAAAATTCATAACATAAAATTCACCATTTTATCTCTTTTGATATATATGTTTCAGTGACTTCCATCTCATTCTCAGTGTGTACAACTGTCACCACTATCTAATTACAGAATATTTTCATCACCCCAAAAAGTTAACCCCATGCGCATCAAGCAGTCACTCCCGTTAATCTCTTTCCCCAGCCCTGGCAATGACTAATCTGCATTCAGTGTCTATGGATTTGCCTCTTCTGGACAGTTCATATAAATGGTATCCTATAAATATACCGTGAGTCTTCTTTTTCATGAGTAATTTTTAAATTCAGGGCCCACTGTGATTCCATATGATTTTGAGAATTGGCTTTTTCAATTCTGTAAAAAAAAAGCTGCTGGAATTTAATAGGGAGTATTTTGAATCTGTTGATTGCTTTGGGTAAAATTGGCATCTTTTGTGTGTGTGTGTCTGTTCATTTTTTTTTTCTTTATTTTTAAAGAAATTTTAGGTTACCTAAAATTTAAATAGAAAATGTAGGGAATTTCCCTATCCCCCATCCCCTCCCCCTTTCACATTCCCCCTATTAATAACATCGTTCATTAGTGTGGTACATTTATTACAATTGAACAAATATTGAAACATTGTTACTAACCATAGTGTTTAGTTTATGTTATGGTTTACACTTTTACCACATATTTTTACCGATTTTGACAGAATGTATAATGGTCTGTATCCATCATTGAAATATCATGCAGAACAATTCCAATGTCCTTAAAATGCCCCCGTGTTACACCTGTTCTTCCCTCTCCCTCCTCTCAGAACTTCTGGTGACCACTATCTTTATATCAATGTTACAAGTTCTTCCATTACTAGAATAATAAGTCTACTTTGACCCATAGTTGCATTCTCCCCTTATATGTGGTTATTCCTTATTCTTGAGGATTTGGGGATGGTGATGCCCACTCTGCTTCCAATTGTGATGGGGCTCAGATCCCATGGGGAAGATGGATGGAATTGTCTTGCTTGCAGTTGTCTGTACTCCCTGTTTTTTGGGGGAGTCTTGACAACAATTTTAAGTCTACCTATTCAGGCACAGAGCAGCTTCCTACTTCTTTAATCTCCTTAAATTTCTTTTAGGAGTGTTTTGTAGATATCAGAAATTAATTCCTAGATATTTTATTCTTTAGACGTTATTGTGAAATGCATTGTTTTTTAAATGTCCATTTCAGATTCAATTCATTGCTGACATATAGAAACACAACTGATTTTGCATGTTGATCTTGCAGCCTGCAACTTTCCTGAATTTGTTTATTAACACTATTCATTTTCTTGTGAATTATTGGGGATTTTACATTAAAGGATCATGTATCTGCAAATAAACATAATTTTAGTTCTTATTGTCTAATTTAGATGCCTTTTCTTTTTCTTGACCAACTGCTCTGTCTAGAACTTCCAGTACAATATTAACTAGCAGTATTGAAAGCAGGCATCCTTTCCTTGTTCCCGATTTCAGGGCGAAGACTTTTAGTCTTTAAACATTGAGTTCAATATTACCTGTGAATTTTCATATATGCCCGTTATCATGTTTAAGTAGTTTCCTTCTATTCCTGTTTTCCTAGGGTTTTTTTTTTTTTTGTTATGAATGGGTGTTGGATTTTATCACTTATATTTTCTGCATCAATTGAGATGGTCATGTGATCTCCCCCCCACCCCACCCCACCCCGGCCCATTTCATTCTGCTATGGTGATGTATTACATTGATTTATGTTTTATTCCTGCGATGAACCTGGTTATTCTGTCTCATTTTAGTTTCTAATGTATTTTTGAGGATTTTTGCATTTATGTTCATAAGGGAAATTGATCTGTAGTTTACTTTTCTTGTGATGCCTTAATATGACTCTGGTGTCAGAGTAATGCTAGCTTTATTTAGTTAGGAAGTATTCCACTTCAGTTTTTTTATATAAGTTTCAGCAAAATTGGCATTAATTCTTGGAATGTTTGATAAAAATCACCAGTGAAGCTATCTGTTCCTATGCTTCTCTTTGTTGGGAGCTTTCTGATTACTGATTCATTCGCCTTACTTGTAAATCTGTTAATCTTCTATTTCTTCTTTAGTCAGTTTAGGTGAATTGTGTGTTTCCAGGAATTTGCCCATTTCCTCTAGATTGTCAGATCAATAGTAATGTCTCCATTTTGATTTCTTATTTAATTATTTGTGGCCTATTTCTTTTTTCCTTTGTCAGTCTGGATAAAGGTTTGTCAATTTATTTTAATTTTCTTATTTTTAAAGAAGATTTAGATTACATGAATGTTATATAAAAAATATAGAGGATTTCCATATGCCTCACCCCCTCCCCCTCCCCCAACATCCTTCATTAGTCTGGTACAATTGTTACAACCGATGAACACGTATTGAAGCATTGCAACTAACCATGGACTATAGTTTACATCATAGTTTACACTCTGTCCCTCACAATTTTGTAGGTTGTGACAAAATATATAATGGCCTATATCTGTCATTGCAATGTCATGCAGGACAATTCAAATATCAATTTTATTGATCTTTTCTGAGAACCACCTATTGGTTTTCTTGAATATCTCAATTATTCCTCTATTCTCAATTTCATTTCTCTCTGCTCTCATTTTTTTTCTTCTTTCTAGTAACTTCAGTCTTAATATGCTCTTTCTTTTTTAGACCTTCCAGTTGTAAGATTAGGTTACTGGTTTGAGATATTTCTTCCTTTTAAATGTAAACATTTAGAGCTATAAACTTCCCTTTGAGTAATAACTTTGCTACTTCCCATAGATTTTGGTATGTTTTGTTTTCCTTTGCATTCATCTCTAAAAATTTTCTGACTTTCTTGTGATTTCTTCTTTGACAGATTGGTTTTTAATAGTGTGTTGTTTAATTTCTACATATATGTAGATTTTCCACGTTTCTTTCTGTTATTACTTTCTAGCTTCATTCTACCATGGTTAAAAATGATTCTTTGTATTATTTCAATCTTTAAAGTTCATTGATATTTTTCTGTAGCCTAATATTCTGGATCATGTCCCATGTGCACTTTAGAAGAATATGTATTTTGCTATTGTTGGGAGGTTTGTCCTATATAAATTCTTTAAGTGTATTTGATTTATGGTGGTTTTCATGTTCTTTGTTTCTTTCCTTTCTTTATTTATCTCCAGTCTGTATGTTCTGTCCAATATCAAAAGTGGTTTAATTTTCTGCTTCTTTCCATGAAATTTTACTTTTCTCTTTAGTTGTATCGGTGTTTGCTTCATATATTTTTGGGCTCTGTGATTAGATACATATAAGTTTATTGTTATATTTTCTTGGTAGATTGACACTTTTATTGATATGTTACAAGAGACAAAGGACACTACATATTTTTACTTAAAGTCTATCTTACATTAGTATAGCCACTTCTGCTCTCTTTTGGATACTATTTGCATGGAATCTGTTTTTCCCATCTTTTCACTTTAAACCTATTTGTGTCTTTTGGGTCTAAGATGAGTCTATTATAAACTGCATATAGTTGGATCATGGTTTTTGTATTCATTCTGCCAATATCTGTTGCCTGGTTGTAGAATTTAAACCATTTACATCCAAAGTAATTAATGGTAAGGCAGAACTTACTTCAGCCATTTTGCATCTTGCAAGCAAGAAACGTGCAAGATATGTTTCTTGCATGTCTCACTACTTTTTTGTAGTGAAACAGTTTGAAACCCTTCTCACTATTTTCTTTGTGTAGTTTTTAGATATTTTCTTTGTGGATATCACGGGATTTATAGTTAACATCCAGAATCTATAATTTGATACCAATCTAACGTCAGTACCATAAACAACCTCTGATCCTATACCTCTCTGTCCTCCCACACTTTATATTGTTCTTGTGGGAAATTACATCTTTATATTTTGTGTGTCCAATAACATAGGAATATTATTTTTTATGTGTTTGTATTTTAGGTTACATAGGACATAGAAGTAGAGTTACATATTGAGAATTCAATAATACTGCTGTTTATATTAATCCATGTACTTACCTTTCACAGAGAACTTTATTTCTTTTTACAACTTTGAGCTACTGTCTAGTTTCCTATCCTTTGAAACTGTACAACTCCAGTTAGCATTTCTTGTAGGATAGGATTAATGATGACTAACTCCCTCTGCTTTTATTGGGAATATCTTAATCTCTCCCCTTTCTTTAAAAATTTTGCCCAATATAGTAGTCTTGGTGGGCAATATATTTTCTTTCAGCACTCTAAATATTATCAAACTGCCTCCTTGACTCCATGGTTTCTGATGAGAAACTGGCACATATTCTTATGGAGAATTCCTTATACATGAAAGTCACTTCTCTCCTGCTGCTTTTAGGTATTTCCTCTTTGTCTTTGGTCTTAAGTTTATAATGTCTCTCATTGCATTTATTCTAACTGGAGTTTTTTGGGCTTTTTTAGATGTTTATATTTAGATGTTTATATTTATGTCTTTTATTTGCCCTTTTTTCCTTTTCTTTCTGGGACTCCTATAATTCGTATGTTGGTACATTTCATGTTTTCCCACAGGCCATTTAGGCTCTGCTTACTTTTTTCCATTCTATTTTCTATGTGTTCTTCAGACTAAATAATTTCAGTTATACTATCTTCAAGTTTACTGGTTCTTTCTTCTGTCTATTTAAATCTGCTGTTGAATACCTGTATTTTATTTTTAATTTCTGTTACAGTATTTTTCTGACCAGAGTTTGTTTTGTTCCCTTCTAAATTTTCTAATTCCTCAGTTTGTCCATGTACCATCTTCCTGGTAACTTTCAGCCATGCTTTCCTTTATCACATTGAACTAAATGAGAGTTGACTAATTCTTTGAGAAGATAACTAAATCTTTGATAAGAATTTTTCCAATATCCTGGCATCATATGGTGTTTTATTTTGCTTCTCTGAATAGACTATCTCTTTCTTGCATTGAATTCTTTGTGACCTGCTATTGGAGTCTGGGCATTTGAATATTTTGGTGTGCCAATTCTGGAATTCAGATTCTCTTTCTTCCCCAGGATTTTATTGTAGATTGACTCTGTTTTGAGGTTGCTGTTTTCTTGTTGCTGTTTTTTTTTTTTTTTTTTTTTTTTAAATATTTCACTCATTTCATACTGATCTATAGATCACCACTTGGGGAACAGTTAGATTCTTCTCAAGTGTTTCTGAACATATGTCTTACATGAGTATGCACTGTTGATTACATTTCCCTTCCAAATAAGGAGTTTCTCTCCTCCCGCTTCTTCTCCTGAGGGCTTGGCTATGTTCTTCCTCTCAGACACAGTGTTTGCCCCAGGTGGCTGAAGTCCATTCCTTTTCACTCTACCTTTTCACACCACTTCTGCATGCCAGGTAAATTATGGGTTAGGTGACCAATACATGGATTTGAGTCACTCTTGAATGAAGTGGGTTGAGACTAATATACCAAGATACCCAATTTGTTCATTTAGGTAGACTAATAAACACACACCAGAGATTGCACTTGAATGCAGGTGGGCCACCAAGCCACCAAGCTGTTGTGGATCACACAAGCTGCCATATCCAAAGGGAGGGGAGGTACCTGGATAGAACCTGCAGTTTCCCTACTGTTTTAAAGTTTCCTTTTCCCTAATCGAGCATTTATTGCATTGTTATCTATGTTTGATTTTTTTCCAGAGTTTGGAAAGTTTATCCTCACCTATTCTGCTTGTGGTTTTTTTTTTCATCCTAAGTGGTGGTGTTGACAAAGGGCTTCTTATTCTGCCATCTTGCTCACGTCACCACCTGGGATTTTCATCTTGCTTACACTCTCTTGGCCTCTCCTTTTGATCTGAGGGAATCCAGATACCATATTCTGAGCTGCCTTATCAAGAAGCCCATGTAGTAAGAATTGAAGGAGCCTCTGCCCCCAAAACATCAAGGAACTGAGGCTCTTAATCTGCATCGATGGGAAACAGAACCCTTCTATCAACCATATGAGTGAGCTTGGAAAAGCTCATTGTTGGCTTATTAACTGTATCTTTTCAATTCATACATTTAGTTGCTGCTTTGTGATTTAAAATTTGGATCTTTAATATACCACAGTCTATCTGAAATGATATTATCCCACTTCATATATAATGTAAATTCTTGCAGCAAGCTACACACATTTTCTACTTTTCACCATTTGTTCTATTGTTGTGGGGGTTATAGAAAAGGAAAATATGACAATACATTATTGTTATCCTTTAATCAATTATCTTGTAAAGACAGTTGAAAGATCTAAGCTTCTTTAAGTATTTAGCATTTCTCCCACTGTTCATTCCTTTGTGTAGCATTCCTTCCAAACAAAGTACCTCCTTTTAATTTTTTAAAATTAATTTATTGAAATATATCACTCATACATAAATATACATAAACAATAAGTGTATAATAATAGTTATGAACTTACAAAACAAGCATATATAACATCATACAGGACTCTCATAACTCACCCTACCACCAATAATTTGCTTTGCTGTTAAACCATTTTTAATGATTAAAGAGCATTGTCAAAATATTACTACTAACCAAAGTATTTTCCCCCAACCAACCCTATTATTATTATCTTCATATCATTTATATATGAACATACATAAACAATTAAGTATATAATAAAAGTTGTGAATTTATAAAGCAAAGATGCATAACATCATACAGGGGTCCCATATATCAACCCTCCACCAATACCTTGCATTGTCATGAGATGCATAGTTGCAAATTATGAAAGAATATTGTCAAAATCTCACTACTAATCATAGCCCTTACTTACATTTGGTGTATTTTTCCCCAACCCACCCTATTATTATTTTTTAAATATATTTTTTATGATAGAAGTTGTAAACATATAAAACAATTATGCATATGTACGGAATTCCCAAACAACACCCCTCCGTCAACACACCACACTGTGGTGGAACATTTGCTACAGATAAGAAAATATCATCTGATTGTTACCATGGCCAAAGTGTACATTTGGCTGACATTTTCCATACCACTTCATTACCAACACAGTACATCTTTTGCATAGATGCAATAATATTATATTATTCCTACTAACCACAGTCCATAGGTCACTCCAGCTGTATTTTTCCCATGCTTCTCCACATTCCCATTACCCTGCAGTAGTGATATACATTTGCTCTAGCTCACAAAGGACACTCTTTCTTCTGTACCATCAACCACAATTCTCATTCATCTCTTGGTTTACTGTGCTGTCCAGTTCCTAGATTATTCTCAAGCATTCTGTCAATTGGCATTTACATACCTAGACTACCATTTTCAGTCACATCCCCATTTATAAACTCGCTGTCACTCACTGTGTGTTACCATCCACTCTACACATTTTCACACTTTTACAGTAAAGCTAATTAAAACTTCTATATATATTAAACATCAGTACTCCACTCTGTCATCCTCTTATCTCCTTTAAGAATTCATCACCTACACACCAGGTCTTAAAGATATTTTCCTATAATTTCTTCTAGAAGTTTTACAGTTCTTGCTTTTATTTTTAGGTTTTTGATCCATTTTGAGTTAATTTTTGGATAAGGTGTGAGATAGGGGTCCTCTTTCCTTTTTTCAGCTTTGGATATCCAATTCTTTCAGCACCATTTGTTGAAAGGATTGTTCTGCCTGAGTTGCTGTGAGTTTGACAGGCTAGTCAAAAATCACTTGACCATACCTGTGCAGGTCTGATTCTGAAATATAAATTTGGTTCCATTGGTCTTTTGTGTCTGTCTTTAGGCCAGTATGATGCTGGTTTTACCACTATAGCTAGGAAATATGATTTAACGTCTGGAGATAATGGTTCACTTTTCATTTTTATTATGACTCTGGCTATTCAGGACCCCTTACTCTTCCAAATAAATTTGATGATCGCATTTTCAATTTTTTCTTTAATGGTGGTGGAATTTTTATCAAGATTGAATTAAATGTGTATATCAATTTGAGTAGAATTGACATCTTAATGATATTTAGTCTTCCAATCCATGAACATGGACTGTTTCCAGGTATTTAGGCCTTTTTTTTTTAAGATTTATTTTATTTATTTCTCTTTCCTGTCCCCCTGTTCCCTCCATTGTCTGCTTATGTCCATTTACTACATGTTCTTCTGTGTCCACTTGCATTCTCAATGGCACCAGGAATCTGTGTCTCTTTTTTTGCGTCATCTTGCTGCATCAGTTCTCCATGTGTGTGGCACCACACCTGGGCAGGCTGCACTTTTTCACACTGGACAGCTCTCCTTGCAGATGCACTCTTTGTGTGTGGGGTTCCCTTACCCATGGGACACCCCTTTGTGGCATGGCACTTGTTGCACGTGGCAGCACTTCACATGGGCCAGCACACCACATGGGCCTGGAGGCCCAAGGTTTAAACCCTGGACCTCCTATATGGTAGGCAGACACTCTATCAGTTGGGCCATATCTGCTTCCCTAGGCCTTTTAAAAATTTCTTTTAACATTGTGTTGCAGTTTTCTGAATACTACTGCTTTACATCATTGGTTAAGTTTATTCATGACTATTTGAGCTTTATCTGTCATATCTTATTTCCACCACTCTTGACACTTTTAGTTACTTTTATTGATATAAACTTCATTTCTAGACTCTTTTCCAGGCCCTTCTCTCCTGTCTTTTCTTTTCAGGCTCTAGCACACCCCTTAGTATTTCCTAAAAACCTGGTCTCTTGCTTAGAAATTCTATTTCTGTTGATATGTGAATATTCTAATCTTGTCCTCAATTTTGAAAGACAGTCTTGCTGGCTACAAGATTCTTGGCTGGAAAGTTTTCTCTTGTAGCATGTTAAATATATCAGACCACTCTCTTCTTGCCTCCATGGTTTCTGGTGAAATATCAGCACTTAATCTTATTGGATATCCTTTATATGTTATGCATTGCTTTTCTCTTGCTGCTCTCAGAATTCTCTCTTTGTCTTTGGCCTTTGACATTCTGATTAGTATGAGTCTAGAGTTGGTCTATTTGGATTTTTTTGAATGGGACATGCTTCTTGGACATGGATATCTATGTTCTTCAATAGGGTTGGGAAATTGTCTACCATTATCTCTTCAAATATTCCTTCTGCCCCTTTTCCCTTCTCTTCTCCTGGAACACCCATGACATATATCTTTGCATGCCTTTTGCTGTCATTTATTTCCCTGAGACCTTGTTCAATTTTTTCCATTCTTTTCTTCATCTCTTCTTTAGTATGTTCCCTTTCAGAGGCCATTTCTTCAAGCTCATCAATCCTTTCTTCTGCCTCCTGAAATTTATTACATGATTCCAATGTTTTGTAAATTTCATTTATTGCACCTTTCATTCCAATTAAGATCTGCTATTTTCTATGTATGCTTTCAAATTCTTCTTTGTGCTCATCCGACATCTTCTTAATATCCTTAATCTCTTTAGCCATCTCATTTAATTTATTAAGGAGATTTGTTTGAGTATCTATGATTAGTTGTCTCAATTCCTTTATGTCATCTGGAGGCTTACCTTGTTCCTTTAATGGGCCTATCTTCCTGTTTCTTGGCATGGATTGTAATTTTCTGTTGGTGAGTTGGCATCTGGCTTACTAGCGTATTTATTCTGGGTTCAGGTTTTCTCTTTAATTTAGGGCTTCCTGCCCTTTCTCCTTTGCTGGTTGTACAGTAGGACCCATCATGTATTTGGTGCTGTAAGCTGTGGAGGCTCAAGCTGCCCTCATTGCTCCAGGGACCAATGAAGCTTCTCCAAACTTTCTCCCTCACCAGAAGTAGCAAAAGAGTCACAGCTATGTAGAATCATCCACATGCAGGCCTAGACTGGAGTTGCCCAGAGAAACTGATGAATTTCACACACCTTTCTTCCCTGCCTGGGGTGGCGGTGGAGCTGCAGGTGTGGGCAGCAGTCTTTGCAGTGTGGGTCCAAGATGACCACAGCTGTCCCAGTAGACTTCCAATTTTCAGTCTTTGCCAGGCAAAGTTACCTGCAGTTACTTAGATAGGCTGGTGAAGGGTCTACCAGTCTACTCCCTTCCAGAGGCAGGGCTGAAGCCTAGTCTAGGGCTGCAGGATGATATGGGTGAAAGAAACCAGTTCCTACTGTCACTGTGATTTTTGGTCAGCCCAGCTTCCCCTTATGCTGGGGACAGAGTTAAAATGGCAGCCACTGGCCTCTTTCCAACTTGGGCAGATTCACACCCTGGCTGTTTCCAGGATTATATCTTAGGCAGCCAAGTCTACCAACCAGTAGCCAAAATTGGCTGCTAACCATCTCCTCCACCCCTGTTTTTGGGAAATGGAACTTCCAATTCCAGTCACAGAATAGCTCCTGGGGTGGCTCATGCTGCCAGAGTAGGATAATCACTGGCCTCTGTGGCTTGGGCAGTAATTTCCGGGGAGGCTGGCAAAGGTCCCCACAGCTTCCTCTCTGCTGGAGGTGGCACTGGGGCCTAGGCTGGAGCTGCAACTTGACCTGGATGGAAAGAAGCCAATCTCCACCAGCACTGGGATTTTCAGTCTGCCCCACTTCCCCTTGTGCTAGGCACAGAGTTAAAATGATGGCTTTTGTCCTCTTTCTGGCTTGGACAATCTCAAACTTTAGCTATTCTTGGAATTATACTTTAGCCTGCTGAATTTACTCATCAGTAGCTGAAATTGGTGCCCAACTGTCTCTTCCTTCCCCATTTTTGGGAAGTGGTGCTTTCAATTCCAGCTGCAGAACAGCTCTCGAGGCGGCTTGTGCCTCCTGTCGAGGATGGGCACTGGCCTCCAGGATGTAGAGCACTCTACTTATGAGTCTTCTCTGCAGATGGGCAGTCTCCTCCTTTCATTCCTTCAAGGATGTGGCAGGATGCTCTTCTGGCCTCCTGGAACCCCCAGACAGGTGCTTCAGCTAGCTCCCGAGAGCTCTGGGTATTTACTAACTGTCCCATAACAGCAGCTGAATCTAGGAGCTCCTTACTCTGCCACCATCTCGTTGGTTCTCCCTTTTACTTTTGTATAGTATACATCTACTGGTGTCAAATTCACTCAAGTTTTGTTTGTATGAATAAAGTCATTATTTCATCTTTTTTATAGTGTTCTATGTAGACATGCTTTTTCTTATGTGTACATTTTAAAGATGGCATTCCATTGTTCTCTGGTCTGTACTGTTTCTGACAAGAAGTTTGCAGTCATTTTTTATCTTTTTTTCTCTGTATATAATGTTTGGTTTCATCTGACTTTATGATTTTCTCCATATCACTAGTTTTCAGCAATTTGATTACATGCCTAGGTGTGGTCAGTTTGTGTCTATCGCATTTGTAGTTTGTTGAACTTCTTAGATATTTGAATCTATATGTTTGATCAAATTTAGAACAGTTTTGGCCATTATATTCTAATTTTTCCCCTGCAATCTCTCTTTTCATCCTGAACCTCATTACACATAAATAACTGGACATTGATATTGTCACACAGATTATTTGGGTTCTGTTCATTTTTTTCTCAGTATTTTTGTTTGTTTATTTCTGTGCTTAAGTTTGGATGGTTTCTTTTGCTATGTCTTAAAGCTTACTGATCTACCTTCTGTCATTTCTAATGTGATATTAATTCCATCAAGTTAATTTTTCATTTCAGAGGTGGTATTTTTCATCTCTAGAAGTTCCATTTGGGTTTTTATGTCAAATTGAGAATGTCGTGTGGTTTTTCTTCAATTTATTAATGTGGTATTACTTTGATTTTCTTGGGTTGAACCACCTTTGCATACCTGCAATAAAACTTGATCGTGGTGTATGATTCTTTTAGTGTGCTTTTGGTTTTGGTTTGCAAGTATCTTGTTGATGATTTTTGCATTTATATTCATTAAAGAATTGGTCTGTAATTTTTTTTTTTGGTAGTATCTTTATTTGACTTTGGCCTTAGGGTGATATTGGCTTTACAGAATGAGTTTGGTAGCATTCCTTGCTGTTCAATTTTTTTAAATGTGTTTGGGCAAGATGAGTATTAAATCTTTAACTGGTTGGTAGAATTCACCAATGACTCTATCTGTGTTCTTCTGACTGTTTTAATGCCTTCACTTGTGATTGTTTTGTGGAGGTCTTCTTTTTCTTCTAGGGTCAATGTGGGTTGTTCTGGTGTTTCTAGAAAGTTGTCCATTTCATCTGTGCTATCTAGTTTGTTGGTCAGAGTGATATTTTTAATGATGAAAACAAAACTTAAGCCCATCATTCTCTGCTTAAAATTCTTCAGTTACTTCCTATTGCATGGAAAATTATAAATAATTTTCCTATTCCATTGTATCTTATCCTACCTGATAAGATTTCTCCAACTTGAATATTTTTCTCTTTTTTTCATTATAATACTCTGGTCATATTCTGGGCTTTCTTCTTTTCTTTTCTTTTCTTTTCTTTTCTTTTCTTTTTTTTTTTTTTTTGTAATACACCATGCTCTTGAAAGCATTGGAACATTTGTAATTAATAGTGTCTCTGCATTGAATGCCCTTCCAGGCGTATGAGCATTTGTCTCCCATACTTTGAGACCATTCTAGAAAACTTTGAACACTAAAAGGATAAATATAAAACTAAGAAAAATGGTTATATAAAGGAATAATATGAGGGTTTAGGGGCACAAATAAGGCTAGTCTGAATTTACTTTTAAATACAATTTTCACTTTGCAATATGTGTACTTAAATACAACTATGTCAATAAATTATAATTCCTAAAATTAAAAACAGAAGCCACTACCAATAAACAGTCGAATAAGAATAAAAAGCAACTTCTGGAACTTCCACTTCTTGAGATAATGGAGCAAGACAGATTAGATTAACCTTCCCAAAAAACAAGAAAACAGATGAACTATATAAAACAGTGGTATTCAGTCATTGGATAACAGATAGTGTAAATGTTAATCCCTGAGGTAAGGAAAAAAGTTGCAATGAGACTGCCTAAGTTTCCAACCAACAGCACAAGAGATAGAATTCGGGGAGGGCAAAGTGGCAAGAATTTGCAAGTTAGAACACCAGAGGTGATGGAGATAAACTTAGAAAGAGCTCTGATTTTCAGAGGTATTTCCTTTAATCTTTCACTTTGAGTGCAGAAGCAGAAATTACCCAAGGCTCCAGGAAGAACCACTGGAAAGTAGCAGGCTGAATAGCTCCCTGAGCTCCTACTGAGCTGGAAATAGTTTCTTTTCTAATGGCCAGTGTAGAAAAACTTCATAAGACGTGAGTGATGAGATGATGTATCTCAGAAGATTATAACTGTAAAAGTTGAGAAAAATTAGACCTAGACTAAAGGCTCTTGTGGACCTGCCTAACAAAACTTAAAGGCAAGTCTCAATAAGGTAGCAAACATCTGTGTGCTGGAAAAAGTCCAATAATATTTAAAGGAATAAAACTAAGTCCAGAAACTGATAATATAAAATATCCAGTGTTCAGCATCCATTCAAAAATATACAGGCATCCAAAGTACAGGAAAACATTAACCATAATCATGAGAAAAATCAGTTAGTAGAAACAAGTCCAGACATTACAGAGATGATAAAATTGCAAGACAAATATGTTAAATGCCTACTGTATGTTCCATATGTTCAAGAAAGTAGGGAAAAGAATGAAAATAGAAATGGAAGATGAAAAAAATTTATAAAGTTAAACATAATTCTTATCACTTGGCCCATCAGTCCTACTCATAGCCAAGATAAATGAAAACATATTTTCCATAAAAATCTTTAGTCAGTTGTTTATAGTAGCTTCATTTTAACAGCCAAGTACTGTGAACAATGTAAATATCCATCTTCTGATAAACAAACTCTGGTATATCTGTACAATGATGTACTATTCAGCAATAACAAGGAATGAAATACTGATGCCTGATTCTCAAATGCATTATTCCAAATGAAAGAAGTTATTTACAAAGGCAATATATTGAATGCTTCTGTTTATATGACATTCTGGATAAGCCTAACAAGCTATAGGGACAGAAAAGAAATCAATGGTTACCGGGAGCTGGGGATGGGTGAAGGACTTGACCACTGAGGCAAAAGGGGAAAATTTCATGGCAATGGAACTGTTGTATGTGACGATTCTGATGGTAATTCTGTAACTGTTTGCATTTGTCAAATCTAACTGGTATCCCAAAAGGGTAATTTTTAAATGTATTTATATGATACCTCAAACTAAAGTAAAAAAAATAAATAAATACTAGCAACTGGCAATATGATGCATTGGACATCTGAAGCAACTGGAACTCACACACTGCTGTTGAGAATGTAAAACATTGGGGTAAAGGGGAATGTTTCTTAGGAAGCTACATGCAGAATGATCATACAATCCAATAGTCCCACTCCTAGGCTTTTATCCAGTTGAAATAAAAACATACATTCACAGAAAGACACATGCAAGCATTCATAATAGGTTTAGTCTTAACAGCAAAAGATAAAAATAAAAACTAGAAAAACCTAGATGTCCACTAACTGGTGAATGGATAAACAAACTGTGATATAGCCATGTAATGGAATACTACTCATCAAAAAAGAGAAATTTGCTACTTATGTATACAGCAACATTGATGAATTTTAAAACATTACACTAAGTGAAAGGTGCCTGATGTAAGTTATTCACAGTCATACATTTATATGACTTTATATAAATTTCTAGGAAAAAACAAAACATATCTATAGAGACTGACAACAAATAGACATAGATGAGGAGGACCCATAAGTAACTTTTGAGGTTACAGGATTATTCTGTGTCTTGATTTTGATGGTGATTTCATGAATGGATTTTTTTATAAAACTTGCTAAATGTGTAAACTTCAAGTGAGTCTCTTTTATTGTTTTTAAATTATTTTTCATTAATGTTAATTTAAAAATAGAAGCAATTATAGCTAAGCTAACTGCATAAAAACACATGGATAAATCATTTCTATTAATGACTTTAGAATAAATTAATTTGACCATACATTGCTAGTGGGATATTTTTTTAAGATCTCTAACCTTGAAAACAAACAAGAACAAATGAATCTAAATATATATAAAATTGAAAATGTATCAATGAAGAGAGCACTACTTCTAGTCATTTCTGATATAGTAGTGACTGCATCCTTAGTAAGATATACTCTAAAGACAAAAATAACTGAAAATAATTTTCAGTGGCACAAATAGTTTTATTTTAGGAATAATATTGATTTTGTTATTTTAAAACATGTTTAAATTACAGCATAAAGTAAAAAAAAATCAATTATGTTATTATAGCTAGGAACCATGATTTTATAAAGAAGGGAACAGAAATACAAACATAGAATCAAATGGTAAGCAAAACTTTGATGCTTAATTTAACTTGGGTGACTTAGTATTAGCTCGTAAATTTTAAAAGAATTTTCTTGGCTCTTTGTTGAGAAAGGCTGGTCTCTGTTACACAAGGTCTGGAGGCTCAACTAGGAAGGCTTCATGGCCTGGGGCTGAAATCATCAAAAGATTTTCTCATTCACATATCTGAACTGGAAGGACTGCACAGCTGAGCTCAACTGGAACTATTCAGTGCTTACATGTGGTCTCCTCAGATATTCCTTACAACATGGTAGCATCTGGGTAATTGGACTTCTTACTTCATAGCTCATGATTCCAAGAATGAATATTCCATGAACAAGGTGGAAGCTGCTTGATCCAGTGTTAGAAGTTACATTGTGTCATTTCCACTGTACATTATTAGTTGAAGCAGTCACAAACCTATCCAGAGTCAAGTGAAGGAAGTGTAGAACCCATCTCTCAGTGGGAGGAGTGTCAAAGAATTTGCAATCATGTTTTAAACTTGCCATGATTAGAAGTTGTACACAACTGGAAATACTACTCTGGAGTAGGTACTTAAAATAAACATGCTTCTGGATCTAGAATATTGGTCACCAGGGTTTGGAGTGAGCCTAGGGAATGAAGAGTTAATGCTTAAATTGTACAGAGTTTCTAATTGGTTTGATCATAAATTTTGGTAATGGATGGTGATGATGGTAGTACAACATGTATGTAATCAATAACACTTAACTCTGTATGTGTGTATGATTAAAAAGGGAAAATTTTAGGTTGTTACTAGAATAAAAATAAAAAAACATACAGGCATAGGACAGCACAATGCAAACAGTGAAAATTTCTGTAGAGGATGACTTTCCATGACCTGTAAAAAGTGTTCCGAACTAATGCAAGATGTTAATAATGGGGTGGTATATTGTAATGCTGTATTTTATTCAGGACTTTTCTGTAAGCCTTCTCTAATTAAAAAGTAAAATAGAGGATAAATGACAAAAAATAAAATAAAATAAACATGCTTATTCTCAGTTCTATGTAGACATGCTGTGAGGTAGAGCAAATTCAAAGTTACTTTTTTCCTTTTAGTTCTTGTGGTATGGTTCCTTCTCCCACAGTGACAAAGAATATATAAATGTGTTTTAATCTCCCAGCTAGCAACAGTTTCTAGTTCTGCTTCATAAATGTTGATACCACAAATTCTGTAAAATTCAGAGAGGTAAATGATCAGTGGTTCTTTGATCAATGGATAATGGTTCCTCCTAGCTCTAATCTTCTATGGTTCTGAACTCACTTTTTCCAGACACATTTAGAGTTGATTGTATCAGTTCCCATAACCTAGTACTTGAGCTGTACATGATCCAACAGATGCTTCCACTCTGGGCTGTTAGCGTCAAGAAGCATGAACAGCAAACAGGGACTTTTCAAATTCTATCAGACAGACAGTCTGGCCTGGTAAATTAATTATTGAATAGTCACTGTCAACTGCTGTTGACATTTGTGCAGTTTGACAAGGCTGCTATAATGCCCAGCCCTTTCAGGAAAGTAATTCAGTAAGGAAATTGCCTGCAGTGGACTTTGTGGGACTCAGCTAGGTGACAGCCATATCATGGCAATCAATAAGGGAACAAAAAAATCAAACATTAATGAAAGATGGATTTGTTCATGCAAAGGGTTGGTATTTTTTGTAAATGCCATTTTACTTCCACAGTCTGCTTTCCAGTCAAGGATAAGTATAAGCTCAGTAACACCAAACCCAAGGTGACAGTTCTCATTTCAATTATTTCTTAAAGTATCTTCCTCTCCTCTTTCTCCCACCTCTTGTCAAGAACCACGGGCACTGTGATGAAATACTCCATCAAATAAGGAGTCTGGGTCTAGAAAGGCAGGAGAGAGTTTTGTTGAGATTTCTGAAAATAGAAAACATTCTAATTTGAAGAACCAGCATGAGGCTTTGAAGAGGATCTTGGCCTTAGCAAAAACTTTATCAAAATAATTTGATCTTTAGAAAGGCTGAATTTCTTCTTAGCTAATTAGCTGTTAATTAGCTGTAAGTTGGCAGATTTCAAGACAGTAATCATAGGGATGATTGTAATAGCTAACACTTATTGTGTACTTAAGTTTGATATTGTTAAAAAATCTGTGTAATTGGTACCATTTCAAATCAGTCATGTTTATGGGATTGACTAAACTTTTTGCTTTTGAGTGTTCTATATAATGTGAAAACAGAAAAATTCATAGGGGGGAAAACAGGTCAATAAGAATAGATATTTGGTGTTTCTTAGACTGGCAACAATTTGCTGAATTCTTTTTGGATGGTCTGTTTTGACTGGGTTGGACAATGAAAGGAATTCAGCTGGTCAATTCCATTGTCATTGCCATTTTGGTCAATTTCCCAAAGACTCCTAATATTTTTCTTGCTTTAGAACAGATGAGAATGACTCATTTTGGCATAGGATATATCAAAGCAGAATGGTTCTTTAAGTCCTTAACAATTAAAGATGATATATTTAATTAGTAAAGAATGAATACAAACTTGGACTGGTTATGGTTTTTCATTGCCTCCAATTTGAGCTCACAAAAATTCAGTTGAAGATTGACCAAGAGATCAAGGATTGGATTGCATTGCCTTGGAATATTTATTCAGGAAAATCACATTTTAGGTAGTAGCCTAGGATAAAAGGAGTGGTGGGCATGATTCCCCCTTGCCTCCTCTCAGGTCTGTATTCTCCCTGCTTTTTCTACCTCTGTAGCACAATGAATGGTGATCCCACAAAAATGTCCACATTCTAATTCCTAGAAACTGTAATTATGTTACCTTACATGATAAAAGAGACTCTGTGGATGTGATTAAAGTAAGGTTCAGGAGATGGGTAGATTGTTCTGGGTTATCCAGATGGACCCAGTATATTCAGAAAGGTCCTTATAAAAGGGAGGCAAGTGTGATGATGGAAACAGAGGTCATAGTGTTGCCATTGTTGGAATGGAGCCATAAGCCGAAGAATGAGGGGGCTTCAAGAAGCTCAAAAAGGCAAGAATGGAATCTCCCTTAGAGAGCCTCCAGAAGAAATGCAGCCTTGTTGGCTCTTTGATTTTAGCCATGTAAGAGTCATTTGCAGATTTCTGACCTTCAAAACTATAAGATAAGTCTGTGTTGTTGTAAGCCACCGAGTTTCTGGTATTCCAACAAGAATAGGAAATTAATACTACCTCTGCCCCTCCCTGTTACCCTTACTCTCCCAATCTTCTTTCCCACTTCTCCTTCTTCCCCACTTATGCTTGCCATTTTCCATCTACTAATATTTATTGAGCACTGTATAAGTCAGCCAAAGGGGTGCTGATGCAAAATACCAGAAATTGGTTGGTTTTTATAAAGGGTATTTATTTGACATAGGAGCTTACAGTTACCAGGCCATAAGCATAAGTTACTTCCCTCACCAAAGTCTATTTTCACATGTTGGAGCAAGATGGCTGCTGACTTCTGTAAGGGTTCAACCTTCCTGGGTTCTTCCTTTCCAGGGTCTTCCCTTTGGGTTCCAGGTTCTTCTCTTCCCAGGGCTTGCTTCTTCCTGGGGTCAGGGTTCTTCTCTTCCTGGGGATGGTTTATATTTCCTCTGTGAGCTTACTTCCTGGGCTCCAGCTTAAGGCTGCAGCATCAAACTCCAGCATCAAAACTACAAGGGCAAAAACCCTCACCTCTGTCCTTTGCCATGTCTTTTATCTGTGAGTCCCCACCCACCAAGGGGTGGAGACTCAATGCCCTAATGACGTGGCCCAATCAAAACCCTAATCATAACTTAACCATGTCCAGGTACAGACCAGATTACAAAGATAATCCAATATCTAGTTTTGGAATTCATAACCATATCAAACTGCCACAAGCACCTATTATTTTATTAAAATACACAATAGTGAAAACACGGTTATGGCTCTTGCATTTGTATGATGAGTGGGAGAGTTGGACAATCAACAAAATAAGCAGAAAGGATTAAATACCTTATGCAAGCAGGGAATAAGCAAGGAGCCGAGAAAATGAGGGTGACATTGACTTTAAATTGTAGGTTGGAACAGTCTTATGAAGGAGGTGACTTATGTGGAGATGCCAAGCTTGAAAAGGAGAGCATGTGAAAAAGTTCTGAATGGGTAAGGTGAAGTAAAAATGGGATATTGATCATCTATCCAGATAGAATGATCAGTGTGAAGCTGCTAAGAATACACAGAGGAGTTCAGGTTCTTTTCTAGGAATGAGACTCAGTCCGGTCAATCAGTGTTTTCACTTTTATTGCCAATGAATTTGCTCATACATGGTATGTCAAACTCTCCTCTAACATTTAATTCAAACTGCTAGAACTCTTGTTCTTGAAGGATTGGAAGACATTTGATTCATTGGCTTTGTTCCAAATTCCATTCTACACTGGATAATAATGTCGAAGAGTGCAATAGTCTAAAAGTAGCTTTAAGGCTACTTGGTTGGCTTGGCATTGAACCCCATTGTTTAGGAGACATTGGCTGCTCCCCACAGCCTCTTATCTCACTCGTGCCACAGAACTGGGGGCTCAATGGATGATGCAGTTTGTATAGTTCTATCTTCATTCCAGTTCTAACTTTTAGTTCTCATTTGTGTTTGAAGTTATTAATAGAATAATCTCCAGAGGTTTTACTTCCTCTACAAAAGAGCTCTTGTTTCAATTAAAGCACCAGGTAATGGTAGGTACTGATATCATTTACCTCTTCTTTTCCTCTATTCTTAATTCCATCTCTCTCTACTGTTATATAGTATGGAAATTTGAGAGGATTATCATGGGTAATTCAGGTCTTTGAATGCTGTCCTTTGTACCTTTTGACTTGAATTACATGGATAATGGCTCTATTTTCTTTTTTTTTTTTTACTTTGAGACATGACCTGTTGTTACCATAGATAGCTAAGTATTGCATATATAAATAATACAAGTAAGGACTTGTATAAAAATAGAAAGTACAGCGGGTTATTTCCCTTTGTTTCCCTTAGCACTACAGTTTTGATGTTGTATGCTCTGACTTTTATCACTTCCTCATTACCTGCTTGTTCTTTGACTCTGTTTGTTCCAACTGTTTTCTCAAAGGTTCATGGATACACTTCCAGAAAATAAACTTAGAAATTGCTCCTTACCTCAATTCTCATTATTTAAAAAAATTTTTGCATGTTACATTGTAGATATCACTTCTTTCTTAAATATTTTCTGACAGCTTCTTTGATGTTTTGCTGTTACTATTTGTTATATTTTTCTGTTTCCTTCTTCCTCCTACTGTTCTTTCTCTGACCCTTCTTTTGCCCTTAAATACAGGGATTCCACTGAGATCTGATCTTCATTCTCTCCTTTTTTTCCCTGTACTTTTAACTTTACCCTCTCACAGACATAATTTCTCTGTGCAACATTGACCCTCATCTGCAAGGCTGACCTCTATACTGGTCTGTCATCTCTCTAGCTGCCTCTAACAGATATCTATATGCAAGTTTCCTTCTGGTGGCTATTGGGGACTTGCAAAAAGTTTCTAGCCACCTAACCATGCTCCTCCTTGGCTCAGGTTTTCATTTCCTCTCCTGTAGACTGGGAGTGCATGTGGCTTAAGTTCCAGAACCCCATGTGCTTTGGTCTGGTAGTTCCTCCAGTGAGGGCTCCACTAGAACAATGCCATCTTGACTGATTTCTTATGAAGTAGTTGGAAATGACTCAAGGAGTTGTTTAATATGAGTCAGCCAGAAGCATGTATTGATTATACCATGATGGCCACTCAAAACTGTTACACAATTGTATTTGCAAAGGGAGGTCAACCTTACGCTAATTCATTATAGAGCCTATGCAGGTCTTTGTAGAAATGGGACTGAGTATATTTCTTCCCAAAATATGATCAGACTACAGAGTCAGGTTAGACAAAACTTAAAATTCCTCTCCAGATATCCAGGTAGATCCTACCCACCAAGAAAGTAGAAAATCAATCCTATCCTATGTAGTTGCTACAGTTACCTATATCAATGCGTAGGACTTTCTTGAAATAGCCATCTCCTCTCAATTTCTTATTTTTCTTGGTCTAATCCCCAAAATAGTGGCCATTGGGGAAATTCTTCTGAAAATAGATCCATCAAATTATGTTCAACTTCTGGGCAAGCTATGATGGGGAGTGGGCAGTGTATGTATTGATTGTTTCTGTCTCATCTGATCCTTCTGGTGAGTAAACCTGCATTTACAGGGTTAGAAATCTCAGTGCAGAAAAATTTTCTCTCTGTGAAACTTGACAGAGGGCCTGAGTCTCATGATATCTGGATCATATAGAGAGTCTTCTTGTCTTCCACATTCCACCCACAACCAGCCTTGGCAGCTTCCATGATCCCCAAAGGTGCTGCTCAGGTGGAGCTGGAGGACCGTCCTTTGTGCAGTTGACCTGTTCTCCTGTGTGTTAGAAGTCACAGCACCAGGAGAGAGTTGGAACATCTAGAGGAGGCATGCCAAAAGTACTCCGCATCAACAATTTTTAGGGATCCATTCTACAGGGGAAAATCTACTGATTTCCCTCTACTTAAGCAATATCAAAACTGTGATCACCAGAGTTCTGACACCTCATATCTGACTTCCCCATTCCCTTCTCCCCACTAAGTTTATTTGAATCCATGTCCCTTCTAAATTGAATTTCTCATTGCCTTGACTTAATTTAATTAAAAATCAGCTGTGAATTTATTTTAGCTTACCAGAAACCCACAAGTGTCAGGCTTCCTCTCTCTCAACCCATGCTTTATTTATTTATGAAAGACCACGAGGAGTACCGCTGTGTGTGCAGCCCCCACTGCTGGCCCTTCGTCAGGATCCAAGACACGTCCCCCTTCATTCCTCATGCCTGTTTCCCTCTCAGACAGAAGCTCTGGAAGGAGCCTGTCAGTCCTGGGAAGGAAACCAAGCAGATAATCAGGAAATCAACTATTCACTAGAAATGGGTATTTGGAGTGCGGCAAGTTCAATTTGCCAGATAATTTGCTTCCCACACTCAGCTTTACCTACAGCACAATGAAATACATTTCAAACTAAATTGCCTCCTAGCTCCAATCAGCATTAATTTAATAATACATATTCAACAGATATAAACACTTGAAATAACTGGAAAATGCATACAGATCCACGTGTGTTTATGCTGATACTGGCACCTAAATATGATATTTATCAGTGATGGCCGTGGAATTTTTTTTCCCTTTTATTCCCCTCCCTCCCTAATAAGAATATGAAATCATTTGCAAGCTGCTAAGGGATTTGCATATTGGCAGGATTAGGAGAGCCTTGGGCTTCTTGCCTTTGCTTTTCTGTGTGATTACTACAGTTTCCTCTACTGGGACTCATCCTGGTCTCATGAAGTTTTTCTGGAGTCAAGACAGAGTGTTGTTGCCTCTTCTGATTGGTCTAGAGAGGCTCAGCCCTGCCCAGGTGTTAGTAAGTGCCGAAGCACTGGCATATTGTTACCACAAAGACAAGAGGGCCACACAAAAGCCTTTAGTGTGTATCAGGCAAAGTGACCACCCAGAAACGGAGACTCTAAGATGGTTAGAATTGAGAGAAACAGTCTAGAGGTCCAAACCCCTCATTTTATAGCCCATGAAACTGAGCTACAGAGAGGATTGGAGGCTTTCCTAGTATCTCAGGCTGAGTAAGGACCAGAATTCAGGTTCCTTATCTCCCAGGCCCATTGACATCCCCAAATACAGCTGCAACTCTGGGAAAAATGTAAAGGACTTACAAAGCAAATACAACCAGGCTGGCTGTTATTATTATTATTATTATTATTTTTTGCCAGGTTCAGCACAGGGTTTTGTGCTGAGAAATAGTCTAGCAGTGGAAATATAACTAAAAAGAAACTTGAAGGTAGAAAAAAAAAATGGTGAGGATATGGGGAAATCAGAACCCTCATTCATTCACTGCTGGTAGGAATGTAAAATGCTTTGGAAAAGCAGTCCGGCAGTTCTTCAAAAACTTAGACAGCAGTTCCACTCCTGGGTATATACCAAAGAGAACTGAAAACATATATGCACACAAAAACTTAAATGTGACTTTTCATAGCAGCATTACTCATAATAGCCAAAAGTGGAAACAATCTGAATGTCTATCAGCTGATGAATGGATAAAGAAAATTTTATATCCTACTGTAGACTATTAATCAGCCACAAAAGGGAATGACATTCTGATCCATGCTACCTAGTTAATGTCCTGCAGGGCAATAAAACTTTAAAACATTACTGTTTGGAGATATCTTTTCTAATTGACACAAATCTAGGAGTTAACATGAACTTCACAGTGTCTGGACTTCGATTAAATATAAATAGCAATGTCAAACACAGACACAGCCTTCTAGGTAATTAATTATTCTTTGATGGTCCTGTTAAGCCATCAGGAATAATTAATAAATGATCATGCCCCCACCCTTACCCCCCTATTTCCAAGATTTGGGTCATGATCAAAGCTGATTTCCAAATAGTGAATCGTAATCACAACACAATTTCATGCTCTGTTCTAAATAATTATTCTTATTCTAAATTAATTTCTTAATTTATCTCTCATACCTAGAAACTGCCTCTCATCAATCACGCACATTTCTGTTGGTCTCCTTCCACCTCTCTAGATTCAAATTCTTAGCCTACTTGGGCTGATGTCTTTCCTGCTCTTCTCTGTGGAGTGGTATGTATTCCTTCCCTAGATAGGCAGTTCTTTTCATTTCCAATGTTAATGCAACAGGATCTTCAGGTTTTTACTGTATCTCCATTGGCAGATCACCCTGATGATCATTAAAAGGTCAGAAGTAGGCCACACAAAATCTTGTGATTGTAGACAGAAGAGCCACACCTAGAAAACCAAACCCAAATTTTCCTTGTGGGAGGATTGAGTATGAAAAGAAGCTAAGGATACTTAAGCATTAGATCTCTCCCTCTCTCTTTTTTTGTCCCTGCCACCTTCACAATTCTCACCTAGCCACAGGTTTCTCAGAGATGCATGGTTCTGGAAAGAATACAAGAATCTGGCTTTCTTGGGCCAATGAATCCATTCAGGATACTATCCTACCCCTTCCCTTTCTCTCTGCCATCCGCCCTCCTGAGTGATCCTTGGAGTTGAAAACACTTTGCTCTTTTGTTGGATGAATTGTTTATCTTTTGCAACTCTGTTTATTTTCATGGTTCTGTAATTATTAGTATCCATTTGTCCTATTTATTCAGGCATACACTGCAATTGCACTGCTAAGTTTTACTATTTTAAGGAAAAGTGTTGAAGATGGCATTTCATTTGGTTTACTCACAAGATCTAAGAAACGGGCTATATTGCTGAGTGTAAATAATTAAAGACAGTTCTCTTTTTAGTGGGAAGTGGGAAGTGCAGACTTTGTTTAGTTTTTAAGTAGATCACAGAAGTGGAAACAGCGTGCAGCTTAGGTTAGAAGACATGGATTGGCACCTGGGGACTTATAGAGTAGCTGTGTGGCCTTTGACAAGGTTGACAGGCCCCAAGCCGGGAAATGACATTTGCCTTGGGTAGTACTGGAATTTAGTGAGGGAAAGTATGTGTGTGGAGGGTAGATGGAGGGATGGGAGCATGGAAATCTGGCTCCCCTGTTTCTCAGTCCTTGGCTCGTTTGAGTATTACAACGTTATTTCTAGAGACATAAAATTGAGGATTATCCTGGACTTTATTCTTCTACAACTTCCTAAAGGTTCTAGTAATCCCTCATCATTAGCAATGCCATATTTTTAACTGATCAGCAAAAGCTCTGGGAGTGGCAGTAGGTATTCCCTCCTTGTGCTTGAGTAAGCCCCTTTGTTTATAGGATTTGTCACAATCTGCTGGAGGGAACTGCCATGCCCCCTCCCTGTTAATTCTGCTAGCTCCCATCCCAAGAGAGATATTACTATGGGTAGGGGGCTAGGTAAAGGCCATGGATGCATTTCAGAAAGTTCATGAGGCTCCAGGAACTGGGTGCAGAGTTGTGCTTGGATTATAAGAAGTCTCTTCCTTACTCCAGATGCCCAATTCCGTCAGTAGATTCATTTATTTCAGACCTGCTCAGGGATGCAACCACATTCCCTGTAGCTTACCATTTCCTGCTGCCAACTACCAATCACCACAATGAAGTGCAGTGATTAGAAACTAGGAGGTTTACACATGCATGTGCATTTTATGCTATTTCCTGAAATGGTCCAGTGTATCCTCCAGAGGTGTGAGTTGTTCACCTGGGTTTTGGCACCTGGGACTTTCCAAGGTCAAGGAACTCAGATTCGCATTTGTGTTTTATAACATTAGCCAATTCTACCTGTGCCTTGTGATCCCTGTATTTTGACTACTTCTTTCACCCCAGAGCTTTGGAGTTCCAGCTCTTATCCAGATTTTGGCACAAGTGATATGGATTCATCTTCCATATTTCTGTGCCTGCATCTACTAACGCATAGGACTTTAGAACTTGTACTGAGAAGCACATCATAGTTTGAAGCTTTTATGATCAAGATCTGTAATGAGCAAGGAATGTAAACTGGTGAAGGGCCAGTTTTTTTGTTTCTGTTTTTAACCTTCTAATCCATTGCAAACGTATGTGCTTTTAAAGTACAATAAAATAAAGAATAATGAAAAAGATACAAAATACAAGCCCCCTTTTGATTATTAGATTCAACAGTCTCTATAACAGGGGTTCTTAACCTTTTTTGTTCATGGACCCCTTTGCCAGTGAGGGGAAAACCATGGACCACTTACTAAGTTTACATTATACTGTGTATTATTTAATACATATATCAAACCTACACCAACACATCCCCACAAGAATAATGTTTTTTTTGAAATTTCGGTTCAAGCTCACGGACCCCCTGAAATCTTTTACTCTGTAAAGTTTCAGAGTGTTTTCTCTCAATTTCAGTACTTATTTTATTGCAGTCAGTAACAAGCAATTTATGTATAGCACCATTGGTGGCACATTCTTTGGGTCACTGTCATGGAGACCATATATTGGAACGTTCTCATCCCATTGACTTTCTGTCCTTTATTATGGTGAGGAGGAATGATTTTCTATACCTTTGATAATATTCTCAAAGTTTTGAATCCTGTCCAAGTCCCCCCAAGTGGTTACCACTTATATTTGGAAAGTCTGTATTTTTAATTAGCATGTAAAGAAAGATTCTTATTTATAAAAAAAGCTCCTTGGAGCTTGAGGATGCTTATATCCCTGGAATTTTTTGAAAGAATGAAAATAAAAGTTGATCATCATCCAGAAAGCCTTGATCATAAGTGTTGTGTTTTTTTGCTGTATGTACCACCAGAAAAATATGTTCTTAATCCGTTCCTGTGACAATGAGTTCATTGTAAGGAGGACCTTTTGATGATTTTACTTCAGATAAGGTGGCCCAGGGTGGGTCTTAATCCTATTGTTGAAAGTCTTATAGGGCAGGTCACAAAGAAAAAAAACCCACAGAGGGAATGCCAGAAGAGAAGGGAGAGGCCAGAAGAGGCCATCATATGCTTTGTAATGTGACAATCTAAGGACCAAGAATTGACAGCAGCCAGCTTCGGAATGCCACAGTATTTAGGGAGAAAGCATCACCTTGATGCCACCTTGATTCAGCCTTCTCTTAGCCTCAAACCATGAGCCAATAAATTCCCCTGGTTTAAGCCAACCCATTGCACGGTATTTGCCTTAGCATTGAGGAAACTGAAACATTTTGTAATGACAGATAGCAACAGTTTTTCTAGCCAAAATGGAATTATCTTAAGTTACTTCCTCTTGACAAATGTTTTAGTTCTGTGCATGGAGGAATCCCTTTGGCAGGTATTTAAATGGGGAAGTGTGAATGCAGATTCAGCAGATGAACACCGATTTCCTGTGTTTTCCCAACATGCCAGTTTGAGAAAGTTTTAAAAAGTGTAAATATTGTTTAAAATGTAAAGAGGTCTGTGTCTGAGCAAGGCACTTTAAAATGAAACTTAAAAAACCTAAAGACCTCAGCTAAGTGCTTAAAACACTATATGAGAGGGAGGGAGAGACTAAAGGAGGAGTTAGAATCAGAAACTTTGCAAAAGCTGACATGCTTTGAAGGATAGGGATTTGAGGGGTCAGTACTAATCTTTAGGTTCAAATGCACTTGCATTTTTTAAGTATAACTGAATCACTTAAATTCCTTTGTTACTCTAAGCAGCACTTCCATGATGGTTAAAATAAATGCCTTATACCATTATCTACATTAAGTATATTTGCTCACTGCCTGAAATTATCACATCATTTAAGAAGATTGTAACTGACTTGATATGTAATTGGGAGATAGATTTACTTCTGGGGCCCTAACTGTGTAGACAGATGATTAAATGGAAAGATAATGCCATTAACTGCAAAATGCACACAGAAGCTACCACAAAAATGAAGTTGTGCAGGGAACTTTGGGGGAAATCATCAGAGAAAAATGTCTAGATTGACACATTGTAGAAGTGTCAACTTTGTCTAAACAACCTTACAATTTAGCAAGACTTTTAAATCCTGGAATATAATGCCTACCGTTTTGGTGCCCTTATCAAACCCAAACCTTTTTCATTAGTTTCTCATGTAGATAAATGATACAGTAGAATGGAAAAAATGATACAATAGCCTTGCAATTGCCATCTTTACTGGGCATCATAATTGCCAGGTATGCTTGGTCAGTAATACAGATTTCAGCTGAGGTCTCAAACCCAGGTGTTCTCATTCAACAGATCTGGAGCAACATAAATCGCCTTAACAAGCATGCAAGTCTAAAGCAAATTGGTTTCTAGAACACTCTTTCAAAACCAATACGACTTCCTCACTGTAAAAAGGAGGAATGGAGCTTCCTTGCTTGTTGACCAATGCTGGAATTCAAGGATCTCCCATCCGTCCCCCATAATCCTTAGATCTACCTGGACTTCAGGTTCACCTGTATATCCCAATATAATGCTTTAGAACTAACTGTATCTTTCTCAATTTGCAACCAGAATTATTTACCAAGATCCAGTGGTGGGTCAGACAACACATGTGCCTAATGTCAAATGCTTAGTGTCTCATCAAAATGGCTTTTAAAACTGAACTTTAGTTTCACCATTTTAGTGCCTGCCTCATACCGTCATTACCTCAGACATAGCCTGAGGAGGTGATGAGTGAGCAGAAAGCCTCTCTTTTTGCCCCAGCTGGGGACTTTAGAGATTACAAGAGGAGGTAAAAAAATTATAGCATTCATACTCTGCCAAGTTACCAAGATTTGAAGGAAGGCGCAGAACCAAAGCAGTTCTTTCAATTCTGTTTTGAATAAATACTGTTGTTAAAGAAAGCTATTTGTCTTATTGACTAATCTGTAGCTTCGTGCAAGGAGACATTTACTCTCTGGGACTGGAATATGACAAGTAGGGATATTAGAAATTACGTGTGCAGTTTGCACTTCTTTTATTTAAAAAGATGAGAAACAAGATGGCTTTATCGATTATTTTGTACTGACTAAATGCTATTATGATGTATAGGAAGAAATAGAGAAAGAATGGTACAATATCTTATTCCAAACAATTAGGCTGTAATCATAAATAACATCTGAATAGCGCTTTACAGTTTATAAAGTACTTTCTTGGGCATTATAAGAAAGTACTTACGTTCACTGAACTCGTCCTTGATTCAGACTCTGTGCTAGTTGTTACAGCATGATCACTCTGGTTCTACGTGTAGTAACTCTTAGGTAGGCTCTGTTATTATCCCCAGCTTGCTACTGAGAAAGCTAATGTTTAGGTAAGTTTACGGAATGTGCCAGAGGTCACAAATTAGTGTGAGAACCTAAATCTTAGTACATCTGAGTCCCTGTGCTTTGATCCCTACCCTATAGTGTGGAATTATAGAAGTAGCCAGAGTGGCCTGAGTTCTTTCCCTTGTCACTCACGCCTGCTCTTTGAGCTTTGGCAATCCACTCAGAGTTCTCCTTTTAGCTTTTTGGGGCATGCAGGTTGGGGTAGATGCTCTCTGACACTTTTGATGTGGTATCTTTTGATGTGTTCCCGAGCTTTGTAGAAGTGATTTTTTTTTTTTTTAATTCTGGAATC
Organism: Dasypus novemcinctus; assembly: GCF_030445035.2. Classification (NCBI taxonomy): domain Eukaryota; kingdom Metazoa; phylum Chordata; class Mammalia; order Cingulata; family Dasypodidae; genus Dasypus; species Dasypus novemcinctus. The sequence continues at coordinate 45,894,926 of NC_080698.1, read as the reverse complement.
CTCGAGGGTTTGGGACAGATTCCCTGAGCATCTCTAAGCCCAGTATCTCTCTCCCTTAATGCCATCATTCCCAGTTCTGACTTCCTTCATGCCAACATATTTATTTTCTCTGCGTTTCTCTGAATATTAATGGAGACCATTTTACAGAGGCATATAGGCAATGTGAATGCAGATTTCAGAATAAATAGTTTTGGGAAAGCACCTTCAAAACCTGTAGACTTAGTAGGTTTTTTTTTGTCACCGATGATTGACGTCTAGGCGTGTTTGGGTGGCTGTGTTCTCCCTCTTAGTCTTGCAGTGCACTGGACTTTGTCACATGGATCAGAGTTTTTGCTTCTGGGCTCTGTTAACAAGGCTGATCTTGGTCAATTGATTTAGTTACTCAGAACTTCAGTTTCTTTTATGTGTCAAATAACCATAATAATACCCTCCCTCCTGGGATTAGCAGGAGGATAAAATGAAAGAGCTTGCAAAATGCTTACTGTTACTGACTTAAATCCAGTGTGAACCATTTCAGAGCCCTCCTTACTGCCTCCTTTCCCCTTTTCCCTTCTGAGTCCAGAGGACCATGTATATGTATATGTCTTAGGCACCAAATAAAACAGAAAGAGCCTGTGTTATTTCCAAAGCCTGCCCTAATGCCATGTCTCATCAGGATACTCCTTGGTAATGGAAAGGAATATTCTTGGGGTAGGTAGACAATCTCTCTGCCTACCACCCTAGTTCATAGATAGACCTTAACTTTTATCTTTAACATGGAACATCTCCCCGGGCCTTGCAAAGGCTCAGAATAATAAGATGCTCTCCCCTACTCAGCAGGGACCTTGAAAAAGGTAGGCTTGGACCATCTGTCCTCATGGTGGGTGCGACCTCAGGAGAGTCTCCAAAACAAGACATGTGGCCTCCAGGCCTCCTGATGGTGACTTTTTACAATGGCAGATGTGAGAGAGCTGGGAGCCCTCTTGCTAAGGAAGGACTGAAGCTTCAGAATGCAGCCATATGATTTAGTATTTGGACTCCGAAGGCAGACTCCTGCTTACTAGCTCTATATACAACCTTGGGTAACTTGATTAACACCCCTGTGCTCCAGTTTTCCCATCTGTACAAAGGAGTTAATAGCGCCTACCTCATAGAGTCATCGTGAGAATGTTTGACATACATTAAGTAACTTGTGTTTTCACAACTACTGTTAATGTTTTCATTAACATAGTGAATGTAACTGCAAGGGAGTTCAGCAAAACTGCAAAGTCTGATAGAACAGTCCCCTCAAGACTGCTCTCACTTCAGACACCAGTCACAAGTTCAGAGTCACCATAGCCTCAGGTTCAATAATTCACTAGAACAACTCCCAGAACTCAGACAAATTGCCATAATTTGATTATGGTAAAAGGATACAAATTAAAATCAGCCAAGGAAAAAGATTCATGGAGCAGATTATGGGAGGAGCTGAAACATGGAATTTCCATTTGTACCCTCCCCATGGAGTCCTGGACAGTGATATCTTCGCTGGACTATAATGTATGACAATTGCCACAGAGTATTGCCAACCAGGGAAGCTCACCCAAACTTTGGTGTACAGAGTTTATATTGAGACTTCATTAAGTAAGCATGACTGATTGATTAATGGCCCAAGTGTTTAAACCCCACGTATTTAATCTCCAGCATTCCCGTTCCTAGAGGTTAGACTGATATCACATGATCCAAAACCTCTAAATCTGGTTTAGACTTTTTCAGAGTCCCCCCTTTCTCTCTCTTTTCTCCTCCAAAGCCTAGCAGGCTGTGTATAAGTTGATTTGGGGCAGCATGATATACAGGAAAAAGCTTTGCACTTAACTCTCTGCATGATTCTTCTTTCTGGCTTAGCCAGCTACATCCTGAGTCATCTTGTTAGTATAAACTATCAGGTGTGGTCCAGGACTCCTCCATGAAAAACAAAGACACTTCCATCACTGGAATAATTCCAACTGTTTACCTCCCAGGAGCAGAGGACAAAGGACAAAGGCTAGATTTCTCTTTGGGCACCAAATTCTTTACTACAAATATATTTCTCTATTACTCTTCATACTTTAATATAATAAATGTAACATTATTATAAAGACTTTTCAGGAAACTTTTGCATCATTAGAGTTTGTATAAGTATCAGTAAAATCAGAGTTTCTCAAAAGGTGGTGTGAAAAAGATGATTTTCAAAGATATGAAGACAGATTGCTTTTCTAAATAATTTTGAATTTATTATGATATACTTGGACAAACATAAATAGCATATCAAATCTGTGATTTCATGGATTTGTTTGGGGAAAAACCAAGGCCTAGGAGTAGATAAATAAGACTCAATATATGTGAGGGACCTGGAAAGTTGTCTGTGGAGAGTTTCAGAATATGAGGTTTTTTATTTGAATTTATGACCCAGTAAATGCTTACAGATCTTGAAACTGAAGTTTCAGCAGAGACACAAATTTTCATTGAATTGTAATGAGATTATAGATAAGGATCAGTATTTTTAAACAATTCAAAAGGCACTCTGAGAAAAAAAGATGTCAACTTTATAATAATCTTGTTCTTCCCCGCCGCCCCCCCCTTGGGTAGAGTTTCAATGGCAATGAATGGTGATCCATTTTCCTAGCCTCGTTCTTAATTCACTTAATAGTAAAAATGACATCTAAACAGTATCCCTCTTTTTTATTGTTAAAAGCATGCTCCTGAGTAAAGATTGCCATTTTCAAAGGGAAAGAATAACACATACTTGACTGACTGGCTGACAGAGGAGAACTTCTGTGCTATCCAAATTTAATCCTTGCCTTCTACTCATTTCCAAGATAATGGCCCCATTTGGGGCTTGCTAGAAGAAGAGCCTCTATTGGAGATTGGATTATGGCTCCCAGAAGAGTCATGTTCAGATCTTAATCCATGACTCTGTGGCTATGTATCCATTTGTAAATAGGACCTTCTGAAGATGTTATAAAATTAGTTGAGATGTGGCCGAGTTGAATCAGGGTGACTCTTAATCCATGACTGGAAGTCTTATAAAGAGAAGAAATTCAGACAGTTAAAGAAAGCTTGAGGAAGAAGCCGGAAGTTGGAAGAAGGCAGGGAAGAGAGAGAGAGAGAGATTGCTCTGTGACAGAGAACTACCATCACTGGAATGCTACCAACTGGGTAAAAATATGGCCTTGCACATATCTTGATTTTGGACTACCAGCCTTTAAAATATCAAGACAATAAATGCTTGTTATTTAAGCCAACCCATTGTAGTATTTGTCATACTAGCTTTGGCAAACTAAGACAAATGCCAAGAAGACTTCTGAAGTTGTCTCTTACAGAGGCTCTGCCATAAATGGTGAGAACATGAAGTTGTGAGGAAACAACTTCTATTTTCAGTTCTTCCTCTTTGTAAATGTCTGTCCTTGGGTGACATGTATGTTTTAGTTTCTTTGGTTGCTCAAGCAAATAGCATGCAATAAGGTGAAGATCCACCCTGGGCCACACCTTAACTAATCTCATCAAAGGTCCTACTTACAATGGGTTCACACCCACAGTTTTGGATTAAGTTTAAGAAGATATTTTTTCTGGGTTATGTGCAGCTCCAAATCACCACACTGTATTTCCCAGATTTCACTGTGTAAATAGGGGAATAAAGCTAGAAAGAGTGCAAAAGTCATTACCTTAGGTCCAGTTTACCATGTAGAGATATTTTTATCTGACTGACAGATAAAATATGCAGAAATATCATATAAAACAAATGGAATTCCTGCTTCTGTTTGAAACTTGGAAGATCCTATGATCTTGGTCCCGTATTTTTTACATGGCAAAATCCTACTGGAGCTGAGCAGCTATTGCCTCCTTTAGGTGCTATTTTATCCCAGTCCCCACCATTTCTCATTGTCTTACTCCCAGTCAAAATTATTCACTTATGGTATCTCCTGGCCTCTTTGGGCATGTGTGTCTGTAATTTCCTGGAATTCTATTTTGGTTACTGAAATTTCTTCATTTCCACCATTTTGTGTGCATTCAGAACAGACTGAGCTTGCCAAGTACTCCAAAATATATGAGGTGCAGCAATGCTCAGAGATGTATTCACCAAATGCAAGGGATGTGTCATGATGATGGGGGAGAGTGTTACTGTGGGGGGAGTGTGGGGTGGAGGGGTGGGGGGTGCATGGGGGTCACATATTTTTTTAATGTAATATTTTAAAAAAATGAATTAAAACAAAAACAAAAACAAAATGTATTCACTAAATGCAATGAATGTGCCATAAGGATGAAAGAGGTTGTTGATGTGGGAGGATTGGGGTGGGGGGGGTTGGGGGTATATGGGGACTGCTTATATTTTTTGAATGTAGCATTTAAAAAAAATAGAGAAAAAAATAAAATAAAATATGGGGGAAAAAAACAAAACAACAACAAAAAAGTTGTTTCTGGATAAATGAAAGGATTATACTTTCTGAATTTTCCATATGTGCAATATTTATGTTCATAATTATGACCCTGAACTTTAAGGTAAGTTCAGTTAGGTTTGATTTTCTCTTTCAAATCTAGAATCTACTCCCCATTCAAAAATTGATTTGCTTCTAATATGATTGGTTTTGAAGTAACTTTGAAATCAGATCAAAGATTCCATTATTCTCTTAAATTATTAAGAGAATCAGAAATGATTTAAAGAAAATGGAGAAAGCATCCATGGGGTACATTTGCTAATATATTATTTACCTCTTCCCCATTTTTAGGGAGTCCAGGGAAATTAGCTGGGGGGGGGGGGGAAGACATCAGGTAGGAGGAAAAACTACCAGATAAAAAGTAAAATAAGAATTGATTTAATAATAGGTTTTGAGGGTTTATTTTTTATTATAATGAAGTAAGTAGACATGGGAATCACCATACCCCTCAACCCTAATTTCTAGGTTCTAAAGATTGAGCAGCATGTCATATTTTACAAGGATTTCCTTCAGAAGTGATTTAAAGGTTTAGAATTTAAAAGGGGAATATTTAATAACTGCCAAACTCTCTTATGTGATAAAACTTTTTCTCATCTTTGTATGTAACTTCAGTAACTCAAGATAACCTTCTTGAGTGATCTGTATAGCTTGGTAGAGAAAATCATCAGTGTGCGTGTCAAATAGGACCTGGTCCAAGCCCTTGCTCTAATACTTGTTAGGGTCACAAAGACAGTAAGCTCTTGAGACACTCTGAACCTCAGTTTTCTCCTCTATAAAACAGGGATTATAATACAACTTACATCATTGGAGGAGTTATGAAGATCAAATAAAATAATGCTCCTAAATCACTTAGAGTATCTGGTATAAAATAAAAGCAACATTTTTTTTTTTTGCCACAGAGCTCAAATATTCTTTCAATCCTGATAACACTTAAGAAATTGCCTTGCAGAAAGAGGTTTTGAGTGTTGCCTTTTCTTTAATGAACAACAGACAATATCCATTCAAAATGGATTAGTGCAGCTGTTTCCTACCATTATTGCATTGTCAAGACTTCAAATGTGTATATTGTATTTATCCTCACATCTGAGCTATATTTTGGCATTTAACAGCTTTGCTTATTCTAGAAGTAAAACATTTTCAGTGCCCATGGTGAATATTCGTCTTTTTTTTTTTCTGTTTATGATATTAAAAGATATTAGCTAACCTGATTCCTCCCAAACTCTTACAACACTGGACTGTTCTATGCAGGGACTGAGAGGGGATGTTGTGTGCTTGTTTTATTGGGTTTTTGGGCACCCTTTAAGAAAATAATTTACCCATTAATATTATTGTGATTTGTGATATAATATGATTTATTCAATCTTCATGTTATTATTTTTAGCTTTTTTTTCATTTTCTCTTTCTTTGGATCTGTAAGATTGCTGAACACTTTTATCCTCTAGTAATTTAGGATTTCCAGTTTCTAATTTAGTTTGCTAGTGGTTACCATCACCTTTTTTTCCCCTAACTTATTGAAGTGTATCACTCATACATGAACACACATAAACAATAGTGTATAGTAATAGTTATGAACTTACAAAACAAACATATATCATACAGGGCTCCCATAGCTACCACCAATAGCTTGCACTGTTGTTAAACATTTTTCTCTAATGATTAAAGAACATCCTCAAAATATTACTACTAACCAAAGTATTTTTCCCCCAACCCAACCTATTATTATTGTTATTTTTATATCATTTATGTATGAACATACATAAACAGTAAGTGTATAGTAAAAGTTGTGAACTTACAAAGCAAACATGCTTAACACCTTACAGGGGTCCCAAACGTTAGCCCTCTATCAGCAACTTCCATTGTCATTAGACACTTGTTACAAATTATGAAATAATATTGTCAAAATCTTACCACTAATTATACTTCTTATCTTACATTTGGTGTATTTTTCCCCCGACCCACCCACCCTATTATTTTTAAATATATTTTTTATGACAGAAGTTGTAAACTTACAAAACAATCCTGCACATGTGAAGAATTCCACAGCAACACCACTCCATCAACATACCACACTGTGGTATGTGGTTTGTAACAGATTATAAGATAATATCCAATTATTACCAGGTCCATTTTGTACATTTGGCACACATTTTCCATACTTCCCCCATTATCAACACAGTACATCTTTGGCATAGATGCGAGAATATTACGTTATTACTGCTAACCATAGTCCATAGATCACTCCAGTTGTATTTTTCCCATGCTTCTCCACATTCCCACCACCCTACAATAATGATGTACATTTGCTCTAGCCCTCAAAGGGCACTCTTGCATCTGTACCATCAACTACATTTCTCATCCACTTCTGGTTTACTGTGCTATTCAGTCCCTAGATTATTCTCTAGCTTTGTCAGTTGGCATTTACATCCCTAGACTACTATTTTCAGCCACATCCCTATTTGTAAACCAGCTGTTACTTGGTATGATGTGTTACCATCAACTCTGTACATTTCTACACTTTAACAGTAAAGCTAATTAAAATGTCTACATATATTAAACATCAGTAGTCCATCTCAGTCCTCCTCTTTTCTCCTTTAAATCCTCCACCTACCACCAGGTCTTGAAGATATTTTCCTCCAATTTCTTCTAGAAGCTTTATGGTTCTTGCTTATATTTTTAAGGTTTTGATCCATTTTGAGTTAATTTTTGGATAAAGTGTGAGATCACGGTCCTCTTTCCTTCTTTTGACTATGGATATCCAATTCTCTCAGCATCATTTGTTGAATGGACTATTCTGTCCAAGCTGTGTGTATTTCTCAGGCTAGTGAAAAATCACTTGACCATACATGTGAGGATCTGTTTCTGAACCATCAATTCAGTTCCATTGACCTATGTGTCTGTCTTTATGCCAGTACCATGTTATTTTTATCACTATAGCTAGGTAATATGATTTGAAGTCCAGAAATGAGAGTCTTCCAACTTTGCTTTTCCTTTTTAAGATGTTTCTGGCTATTCAGAATTCCTTACTCTTCCAAATAAGTTTGATAATTGTGTTTTCCATTTATTTTTAAAATGCTGGTAGAATTTTTAATGGAATTGCATTGAATCTGTATATCAATTTGAGTAGAATTGACATCTTAATGATATTCAGTCTTCTAATCCATGAGCACGGAATGTTTTTCCAATTTTTTAAGTCTTTAAAAAATTTTTTTAACATTGAGTTGTAGTTTTCTGGCTATGAGTGCTTTAAATCATTGGTTAAATTTATTCCTGAATTTTTGGGCTTTATCTGCCATATTTTATTTTCACTCTTTTGACACTTTCAGTTATTTTTATTGATAAAATCTTCATTTCTAGACTTTCTTCCAGGCCTCTCTCTCCTGTCTTTTGTATTCAGGCTGTAGTATACCCTTTAGTATTTCTTGCAAATCTGGCTTATTGGTTACAAACTCTCTCAGTTTCTATTTATCTGTGAATATTCTAATTTTGCCCTCATTTTTGAAAGAAAGTCTTACTGGATATGAGATTCTTGGCTGGAAGTTTTTCTCTTGTAGTAACTTAAATATATCAGACCACTGTCTTCTTGCCTCCATGGTTTCTGGTGAGAAATCAGCACTGACTCTTATTGGGTATCCCTTATATGGTGTGCATTGCTTTTCTCTTGCTGCTCTCAGAATTCTCTCTTTGTCTTTGGCATTTGACATTTTGATGAGATGTGTCTTGGAGTTGTTCTATTTTTTTTTGGATGGGAGAACATTGTGCTTCTTGGACATGAATATCTATGTTTTTCAATAGGGTTGGAAAATTGTCTACCATTACTTCTTCAAATATTCCTTCTAACCCTTTTCTCTTCTATTCTCCTTCTGGGACACCCAAAACATGTATGTTTGCACATCCCTTGCTGTCATTTAGATCCCTGAGTACTTGTTAAATTTTTTCCATTCTTTTCTTCATCTGTTCTTTTGTATGTTCCCTTTCAGAGGCCATTTCTTCAAGTTCACCAATCCTTTCTTCTGCCTCCTCAAATCTGCCATTATATGAGTCCAGTGTATTTTTAATTTCATTTATTGCACTTTTCATTCCCATAAGATCTGCTATTTTTCTATGTATGCTTTCAAATTCTTCTTTGTGCTCATCCAGTGTCTTCTTAATATCCTTAATCTCTTCAACCATCTCATTGAATTTATTTATTTATTTATTTTTTAATATTTATTTATTATTATTATTATTTTTTAATTACATTAAAAAAAATATATGAGGTCCCATTCAACCCCACCGCCCCCACCCCCACTCCCCCCACAGCATCACTCTCTCCCATCATCGTGATACATCCATTGCACCTGGTAAGTTCATCTCTGAACATCACTGCACCCCATAGTCAATGGTCCACATCATAGCCCAGACTCTCTCACGTTCCATCCAGTGGGCCCTGGGGGGATCTACAGTGTCCCGTAATTGTCCGTGAAGCACTATCCAGGACAACTCCACGTCCCAAAAACGCCTCCACATCTCATCTCTTCCTCCCGTTCCCCACACCCAGCAGCCCCCATGGCTACCGTTCCCACACCCATTCCACATTTTCTCTGTGGACATTGAATTGGTTGTGTCCATTACACACCTATGTCAAGTGAGGGCTTAGATTCCACATGGGTACTGGATGCACTCTTCCCGCTTCTAGTTGTAGACACTCTAGGCTCCATGTTGTGGTGGTTGACCTTCTTCAACTCCATGTTAGCTGAGTGGACTAAGTCCAATAAGTCAAAGTGTAGGAGCTGAAGTCTGTTGAGGCTCTGGGCCTGGGTGTCATATTATCAGTCCAGAGATTCAAATCCCCGACATATATCTTAAACCCAGCACCAACTACAATTCCAATAAAGTAGCATGCAAGTCTTGTGAAAAGAGATCCCCTCTGAGTCCATTTCCATCACGCAGAAACATCAGCTCCAAAGAAGGGCCATCTGTCATGGCAGTGAACCCCTTTTGCCATGACCATAGAACCCGTGGGTCTCTTTATCCCTCAAAAGAACCAATACCTGGGGTTGTATCTACCTTATCTGTCTCTTAGACTCTGTTCAGTTGTACATAGGGGTATTCCTTCTGACAACCTCCAGACTCTTTTTTAGAGACTCACAGCCTTATAATCTCATTTCTCTTTTCCATTTCCCCCTTACATTAGGTCAAACCGCTTCCCGAAGTCATGTTATTATATGTAGATAGGTATATTCTGCTGTTCCGCATTTAATCTTTAATTCAAGGTCATTTTCTAGTTGCTTCTTCAGCTGGTATGTGGTAGTGATCCCTCGGTGCCAGGGAGGCTCATCCCCGGGTGTCGTGTCCCACGCTGGGGGGAATGCATCACATCTACACGCTGAGTTTGGCTGTGAGAGTGGCCACATTTGAGTAACATGAAGGCTGTCAGGAGGAAACCCCCAGGCACAATGCTACTCTAGGCCTTGTTCTTATTGCAGGTGCATAGGCTCAAAAGTGTAGCCATTAGTATCAAGAGCCCACTGTTGGGCCCTCCTTCCTTCCTGGTTCTTGCCGTTGCACCTGGAGGATTGCCACTGCTCTCCCAGGGCCCACAACAGTGACCCCCCGGCCAGGAGCCCAGTACCCCCCAGCTGTTGTTTTTAATTGTTTCCACTATGAGTATATATAGATATTACCATATACCCTGGGCATATGCCCTGTATAACTCCCTGTCAACCATATATATCCTGTCAATAACATCCCATATCAGTATTCCTCCGCTGCCATTGTTGAACCACTCTGTGATCCAAAACTTCCCGTAAAGTGAATCCCAACATAATGTCAGCTTCAGAAGAGTCTTAGATCACCAAAATTCATATATACAATATACAGTATTTCCCCAGATCCACCATAAAACCTTTTCCCTTCCACAGCAATAATCTTTTAACTTATTCATATCATATTTCCTGAAACTGATGTACAGATTCCGAAACTATAGTTTTCAAACAAGGTAACATTTGTGCTTACTATGTGGTCCATACTTTAGGTTGTACAGTTTTCTAAATTTTTTAGTTATCCTATGTTTTGTCTTATGGTTTTCATTATTAGTCTGTCGTCCCCTATATGTTTTTGGTGTAATATTAGCTGTTTTATATTCATCCTCGTGTACTCTCACATAACTCCTCTTTTGCCCCCTTATTTACCTTTGTTCCATCCATTGCACGTCCATTTTCCCCTCCCCTTAGGGCCCACAATGCCTGCCAATCTAATGCCCTGGGAGCCGTCCTTTCTCACGAGAGATACAGTTCTCTCTATTCGACGGCATTAGTCTTCCCCAGGATATGGGTCCACCCCACCCAATGGTAGAACCCACCTTGGCAAAATGAGCCTTCAGCTATTCCCTCCAGAGTCCTCCCGCATCAGACCATACCCCCTGAGTGTCCTAACCAGGTAACCCTCCTACTTATACTTTGATACGTTTTACTCAACATTTAGTTCTCAATGAACTTCTGGCACTCTCCCATGTTTGTATGTTGCCCCTCCCTCCCACCTATTTCTTGGACCATATTTCCCCTCTTCCCATCCCCAGCCCCCCTCAAACCCAGAAAACCCCACCCGAAGGTAACCCCTTGCCCCCATTTTGTCCCTTCTTTGTGCTCATACTTACCCCCAGCTCATCACAGATTCCACCCCTACAGACATTAACTCACAGCCTTCCTCCACCCCACGATTTCCAGTAAGCCACTTTTCCAGACTCTAGCTCTCTGAGGCAGTTAACTTATTTCATATCATTGAGGTCATATAGTATTTGTCCTTCAATGCCTGGGTTGCTTCACTCAACATAAGATTCTCAAGGTTCATCCATGTTATCACGTGCGATTGTAGTGTATTGGTTCTTACAGCTGAGTAGTATTCCATTGTGTGTATATACCACATTTTATTGATCCACTCATCTGTTGATGGACTTTTGGATTGATTCCAACTTTTGGCGATGGTGAACAATGCTGCTATGAACATTGGTGTACATATATCGGTTTGTGTCCTTGTTTTCAGATCTGATGGGTATATACCCAGCAGTGGTATTGCTGGGTCATATGGCAAATCTATGGATAATTTTTTGAGAAACCGCCAAACTGTCCGCCAGAATGGTTGGATCCTTCTGCATTCCCACCAGCAATGGATGAGTGTTCCCCTTTCTTCACATCCTCTCCAGCATTTGTATTCTACTGTTTTTTTCATGGCTGCCAATCTTATGGGAGTAAGATGGTATCTCATTGTAGTTTTGATTTGCATTTCCCTGATAGCTAGGGATTTGGAGCATTTTTTCATGTGCTTTTTAGCCATTTGTATTTCTTCTTTGGAGAAGTGTCTGTTTAAATCTTTTTCCCATTTTTTAAATGGGTTGTTTATCTTTTTGTTTTCGAGATCTATGAGTTCTTTATATATGCAAGTTATAAGTCTCTTATCAGATATATGGTTGCCAAATATTTTCTCCCATTGTGTGGGTTCCCTTTTTACTTTCTTGACAAACTCCTTTGAGGTGCAGAAGGCTTTAATTTTGAGGTAGTCCCATTTATCTATTTGTTCTTTTGCTGCTCGTGCTTTTGGTGTGATATTCATGAAGCCATTTCCTATTACAAGGTCCTGTAGATGTTTCCCTACACTGCTTTCCAAGGTCTTTATGGTCTTGGCTCTTATATTTAGGTCTTTGATCCATCTTGAGTTGATCTTTGTATAAGGTGTGAGATGGTAATCCTCTTTCATTCTTCTACATATAGCTATCCAGTTCTCCAGGCACCATTTGTTGAATAGGCCATTCTCTCCCAGTTGAGAGGGTTTGGTGGCTTTATCGAATATTATATGGCTATATACATGAGGTTCTATATCTGAACTTTCAATTCGATTCCATTGGTCTGTGTGTCTCTCCTTATGCCAGTACCATGCTGTTTTCACTACTGTAGCTTTGTAGTATGTTTTGAAGTCAGGAAGTGTGATTCCTCCTATTTCGTTTTTCTTTTTCAGTATGTCTTTGGCTATTCGGGGCCTCTTTTTATTCCAAATAAATTTCATAGTTAGTTTTTCTAGTTCCTTAAAGAAGGCTGTGTTGATTTTTATTGGGATTGCATTGAATGTGTAGATCAGTTTTGGTAGGATAGACATCTTAATAATATTCAGTCTTCCTATCCATGAACAGGGAATATTCTTCCATTTATTTAGGTCTTCTTTGATTTCCTTGAACAATCTTGTATAGTTCTCGATGTATAAGTTTTTTACCTCTTTAGTTAAATTTATTCCTAAGTATTTGATTTTTTTATTTACTATTGTGAATGGTATTTGTTTCTTGATTTCCTCCTGATCTTGCTCATTATTGGTGTATAGAAATGCTACTGATTTTTGCACATTGATCTTATAACCTGCGACTTTGCTAAACTCATTTATGAGTTCTAGGAGCTTTGTTGTAGATCTCTCAGGGTTTTCTATATATAGGATCATGTCATCTGCAAATAATGAAATTTTGACTTCTTCCCTTCCAATTTGAATGCCTTTTATATCTGGTTCTTGTCTCAGTGCTCGAGCCAGTACTTCCAAGACAATGTTAAATAGGAGCGGAGACAATGGGCATCCTTGTCTTGTTCCTGATTTTAGAGGGAAGGATTTCAGGATTTCGCCATTGTAAACAATGTTGGCTTTAGGTTTTTCATATATACTCTTTATCATGTTCAAAAAGTTTCCTTGTATTCCGATCTTTTGGAGTGTTTTTATCAGGAAGGGGTGCTGTATTTTGTCAAATGCCTTTTCTGCATCTACAGATATAATCATGTGGTTTTTTTCTCTCAATCTGTTTATATGGTGTATTACATTGATTGATTTTCTTATGTTGAACCATCCTTGCATACCTGGAATAAATCCCACTTGGTCATGGTGTATAATTCGTTTAATGTGTTGTTGAATACGATTAGCAAGTATTTTGTTAAGTATTTTTGCGTCTAGGTTCATTAGAGAAATTGGTCTGTAATTTTCCTTTCTTGTGGTGTCTTTGTTTGGCTTTGGTACTAGGGTAATGTTGGCATCATAGAAGGAATTAGGCAGTGTTCCTTCTGTTTCGATTTTTTGGAATAGTTTCAACAGGATTGGTGTTAGTTCTTTCCGGAATGTTTTGTAGAATTCACCTGTGAAGCCGTCTGGCCCTGGGCTCTTCTTAGTTGGGAGATTTTTATTGACTGATTCTATCTCTTTGCTTGTGATTGGTTTGTTAAGATCATCAATTTCTTCTTTTGTCAGTATGGGCTGCTTATGTATTTCTAGGAATTTGTCCATTTCCTCTAAATTGTCATTTTTGTTGGAATATAGTTTTTCAAAGTATCCTCTTATGATAGTCTTTATTTCTGTGGGGTCAGTGGTGATTTCACCTTTCTCATTTCTTATTTTGTGTATTTGCATCTTTTCTCTTTTTTTCTTTGTTAGTCTCACTAAAGGTTTGTCAATTTTGTTGATCTTCTCAAAAAACCAGCTCTTGGTCTTGTTTATTTTTTCAAGTGCTTTCTTATTTTCTATTTCATTTAGTTCTGCTCTTATCTTTGTTATTTCCTTCCTTCTTCTTCCTGTTGGGTTACTTTGTTGTTGTTTTTCTAATTCCTTCAAATGTGCAGTTAATTCTTCAATTTCTGCTCTTTCTTCTTTTTTGATATATGAATTTATGGCTATAAATTTCCCTCTCAGTACCGCTTTTGCTGCATCCCATAAATTTTGGTATGTTGTGTTATCATTATCATTTGTTTCAAGGTAGTCATTGATTTCTTTTGAGATTTCCTCTTTGACCCACTGTTTTTCTAAGAGTGTGCTGTTTAATTTCCAAATTGTCGTGTGAAGTCTGGGTCTCTGTCCCTTGCAAATTTCCAGCTTGACTCCACTGTGGTCAGAGATATTGTTTTGTATGATTTCGATCTTTCTGAATTCATTAAGCCTTTCTTTGTGGCCTAGCATATGGTCAATCTTGGAGAATGTTCCATGTGCGCTTGAGAAAAATGTATATCCTGCTGTGTTTGGGTGTAATGATCTATATATGTCTACTAGATCCAGCTCTTCTAATATACTGTTCAAATGTTTTGTTTCTTTAGTGATTCTCTTTTGAGATGTTCTGTCCAGAGTTGATAGTGGTGTATTAAAATCCCCCACTATAATTGTAGATGCATCTATTCTTTCACTTAGTTTTTCCAGCGTTTGCCTCACATATTTAGAGGCGCCCTTGTTAGGAGCATAAATATTTATGATTGTTCGATCTTCTTGACAAATTGTCCCTTTCACTAAAATATAGTATCCTTCTTTGTCTCTCACAATTGTTTCGCATTTAAAGTCTATTTTGTCTGATATTAATATAGCTACTCCTGCCTTTTTTTGGTTGTTGTTTGCTTGTATGATTGTTTTCCAGCCATTCACTTTCAACCTCCATGAGTCTCTGGGTCTAAGATGTGTCTCTTGTAGGCAGCATATAGATGGGTCGTATTTCCTTATCCAGTGTCCCAGTCTGAATCTTTTGATAGGTGAGTTTAATCTGTTGACATTCAGTGTTATTACGTTTAGAGAGTTATTTATGGTAGCCATATTTTGGTTGGATTTGTGTTTGTTATATTTTGTTTGTATTATTTTATTTTCCCCTTCTATTTTTGTCTTTCTTGTTGCTTTTACACTCTCCTCCATCTCTGACTGTCCTGTTTTTTCCTTTCTTCCTGCAGAATTCCCTTAAGAATTTCTTGAAGGTGAGGTTTCTTGTTGATATACTCTTTCAGTTTCTGTTTATCTGTGAATATTTTGAACTCTCCATCATTTTTGAATGCTAGTTTAGCTGGATAGAGTATTCTTGGTTGGAAATTTTTTTCTTTTAGTACCTTGACTATATCATACCACTGCCTTCTTGCCTCCATCGTTTCAGATGAGAAATCAGCACTTAATCTTATGGAGTTTCCCTTGTATGTGATGGTTTTCTTTTCTCTTGCTGCTTTTAGAATTTTTTCTTTGTCTTGAGCATTGGATAATTTGACAAGTATATGTCTTGGGGTGGGCCTGTTGGGGTTTATGACCAGTGGAGTGCGCTGTGCTTCTTGGATATGTACATCTGTCTCTTTCAGTAGATTTGGGAAGTTTTCATTCATTATTTCCTGCAACACTCCTTCTGACCCCTTTCCCTTCTCTTCTCCTTCTGGAATGCCTATAATACGTATGTTTGAGCGTTTTGCGTTATCATTCAGGTCCCTAAGTCCTATCTGGATTTTTTCTACCTTTTTATTGACTACTTCTACTATCTGTTTGATTTCCAATGCACTGTCTTCCACATCACTAATTCTCTGCTCTGCCTCTTCTAGTCTGCTGATATTTGCTGCAAGTGTATTTTTGATTTCTTGAATTGTGGTGTTCATTTCCATCATATCTGTTATTTTTTTGTGCATGTCTGCAATTTCCCCTCCGAGTGTTGTCTTCACGCTGTTAACCTCTTTCATTACTTCATCAAATTTGTCGGTGATAAATGTTCTGAGATCTTTCATTGCTTGTGCGAAGTCCTGCCCCCCTTCCTGATTTTCAGTTTGTTGATTGGATTCAGCCATGTTTTCCTGATTACTGGTTTGGTTTGTAGATTTTTGTTGCTGTCTTGTCTACATTTTTTCTTGACGGGTTTAATCAGTTCCTTAGCTTCTTTGTCTAGTCTTGGAGATTAATTAGCTGTTGTTTTTGGGTAAGTGTTATATCTTCTCTTTGTCACTTTGTTCTTCTTATTCCAATTTCTTATTGCTAGTTAAGCTCACTTTAAAGGAAAGTATTAGTGCTGGGGAAAGTCAATTGTGTGAGGAAGGAAAAAGTGTGAAGTAGTATTGGTGATATATGTTTACAAAGCAACAATATGAGTTCTGGGAGGATGGAGGTTAGATCATGTAAATTGTGTAGAGTTATAGTAGTAGGAAAGTACCTATAATGAGGTAGACGACTGAATATGGGAGGAATGTGGTACGTACTAAGAGGCTATTGTTTTCGTGAGAGAGGGAAAGAGAAAAGAAAGGTAATAGTTTCAGGGACGAATACCAGATGGAAAACTAAACAAAGGTATTAGAAATTAAGAGTTAGACACTTTGTGGATCAAAGAAAGGGAGATGGAATATAGGAGAGATAGCAGATGGTGGAGGATATCAAGTTGTAGGGGAATGGGAATAGTGTAGATAGGCTAAATCTATTCACAGAGAAATGAGGCAGTGGAGGGTGAGGAAACCCAGCAAATGTGAGGTATTTCCTGTAGGACCTATTGTATTGTTAAGGTAAAATAGTATAAGAAGAATATTGGGGACAAGAAAGAGAGGATTAAAAAAAAAAAAAAGAACAACAAGAACAACAACAACAACAAAAAATAAAAAATAAAAAAAACCCAAAGAACAGAAACCCCGCCGCCAGGCTCGGCTGGGCTCAGCTGGGCTCCGGTCCCCCGCCCGCCGCCCGCCGTGGCTCGGCTGGGCTCGGCTGGGCTCGGCCGGGCTCGGCTTTCCCGCCTGCCGCCCGGCGCGGTGCAGCGCGGCTTGGCTCTCCCGCTCGCGGCGCGGCGCGGCTCTCCCGCTCGCCGCCTGGCGTGGCGCGGCTGGGCTCGGCCGAGCTCAGCCGGGCTCCGCCCCCCCGCCCGCCGCGGCTCAGCCGGGCTCGGCCGGAATCGGCTACCCTGGCCGCCGCCCGCCGGGGCTCCGCGCGGTGCTAGCTGCCTCGGCTCCGCCTACCCAAGGAGGGAATCCTCCACACGTAGCTGGGATCTCCGTGTATATTTCACAGATGGATCCTCTCTGTTACCTTCCCTCCAAATCGATGTCCAGACACCTCCGGACCAGGAAAAATCCCGAAACAGCCAGTCCCAAAGAGTCTCCAACGCCTCCCAACCAATTCCCCCCAGGAGCTAGTAACCGGGAAGTTCACTCAGCCGCCATCTTGCCTCCCCCTCCTGAAAAGTCCCAATTTATATCTTATAGACCAGTCCTTTCCGTTACCTTCCCACCAAATCGATGTCCAGACACTTCCTGCCCTGAAAAAATCCTGAAAAAGCCTGGTCCCGGAGAACCTCCAGCAGTGCCCAGCTGCCTCTTCCCAGGAGAGACGGCAAGGCAAGCTCACTCAGCCACCATCTTGCCGGAAGTCCCCTCATTGAATTTATTAAGGAGATTTGTTTGAACATCTATGATTAGTTGTCTCAACTCCTTTATGTCATCTGGAGACTTATCTTGTTCCTTTAACTGGGCCATATCTTCCTGTTTCTTTGTGTGGATTGTAATTTTTTTTTTTTTTTGGTGTCTTGGCATCTAGCTCACTAGAGTGTTTATTTTGGATGAAGTTTCTCTCTTTTTGTGCAGTAGGAGCCAAGGATGTAGTTGGTGTTGTAAGCTGGAGGCTCAAACTGTCCTCTTTATCCCAGGGATGAATGAATCTTCTCCCAAGTTTCTCCTTTGCCAATGGTATGGAAGAGCCACAGCTGTGTGGAATCCAAGCCTTGCAGACCTAGACTATCATTACCTGGAGAGACTGATAAATCTTCATGCCCCTTTCTCCCCTGATTGGGATGGGGATGGAGCTGCAGTTGTCGGCAGCAGTCTATGCAGTGCAGGTCCAAGGTGACCGTGGTTGCCCCAGTAGACTTCTGGCTATTCAGTCTGTGCCAGCTGAATGTACCTGCAGTTACCTGGGTAGGCTGCCAGCTTCCCTCCTGTTAGAGGTAGGGCTGAAGCCTAGGCTAGGGCTGCAGGCCAATATGGGTAAAAGAAAATGGTCTCTACCTGCACTGTAATTTTTAGTCAGACCTGCCTCCACTTATGCTAGGAGAGGAATCAAAATGGTGGCTACCAGTCTCTTTCTGACTTAGACAGATTCAAGCTTTAGCTGTTCTTTGGATTATACTTTAGTCAGCAGAATTTACTAATCAGAAGCAGAAATCATTGGCCAACTGTCTCTTCCTCCACTGCTTTTGGGAAATGGAGCTTCCAATTCCAGCCACAGATATCTCCTGGGGTGGTTTATGCTGCCAAAGTAGGATGATGACTGACCTCCGTGGCATGGTCTGTAGTTTCCCAGAAAAGCTGGGGCAGGTCTCCCCAGTTCCTCCCTGCCAGAGGTGGGGTTGGAACTTTTGTAGAGCTGCAATCTGATCTGGATGGAATGAAGCCAGTGCCTACCAGCACTGTGATTTTCAGTCTGCCCTGCTTCCCCTGGTGCCAGATGTGGAGTTAAGACAGTGGCTACTATCCTTTTTCTGACTTGAACAGGTTCAAACTTTAGATGTACTTAGGATTATGCTTTAGCCAGTTGGATTTACTAATCAGTAGCTGAAGTTGGTGCCCTACCATCTGTTTCTCCCCTGAGTTTTGGGAGTTGGAGCTTCTAATTCTAGCTGCAGAATAGCTCAGGAGAACTCTATGAATCTTCTTTGCAGATGAGCAGTCTCCTCCTTCCCTTCTTTCAAGGATGTTGCAGGATGCTCTTCTGGCCTCCTAGAGCCCCTAAACAGGTGCTTTAGATAGCTCTGGGTGTTTACTAACTGCCCTGTGGCAGGAACTGACTCTAGGAACTCCTTACTCTGCCACCATCTTGCTGGTTTTCCCTACTATCACCTTTCAACAGTCATAGTTAAACTTATTTCAAACCTCCTACTTTTTCTCACATTAATGAAAAGTTTTGAAATACAGCAGAATTGAAAGAATTTTAGTAAACACCTACATACTTTCTACCTGGATTCTACCATTCACATTTTACTATACTTTGTCATTTGAAATCTTACTTGCTACTGTTTGTAAGAGGGCATAAACCTTTTTATTAATAATAAAAAAGTAATTCAAGCATTTTAAAACTCTACCCAAAAAGGGATGATTGAGTTTTCATTACTTCACCCATTGAATTAGCAGAGGGGCCTTTCTTAGAACACAAAATCCAGCCATTCTGGACAAAACTTCAAAAGTATTCATTATGCCATGCTTGTCTTTCTGAGCTAGAATTATGTTTGCTAGCAGAGGGGGGCTTCTCAAATTTTCACCTTCTGAAGGTAATGTGTTTGTCAGATTCAACATATCACCATACTATCAATTCTAGAGATAAGGTGATCAATCAAGCTGCTTACCTGATAAATTTTTAAACTCCCAAATGATGAGTTCACAACCTATTTTTTTCATTTCTTATAAATTATTTTGCTAATAAGTTTAAATAGATTTTATGCATTTAATTTCTTTTGTAAAGGTTTTTTTCTCTTTATTTTTTTAAATGTTACATTAAAAAAAATATGAGGTCCCCATATAGCCCCCACCCTCCTCACCCCACTCCTCCCACATCAACAACCTTTTTCATCATCGTGGGACATTCATTTCATTTGGTGAATACATTTTGGAGCACTGCTGTACCACATGGATAATGGTTTACATTGTAGTTTACACTCTCCCTCAGTCCACCCAGTGGGCCATGGCAGAACTACAATGTCCAGCATCTATCCCTGCAGTACCACCCAGGACAACTGTAAGTCCTGAAAATGCCCCACATCATATCTCTTCTTCCTTCTCCCCACCCTCAGCAGCTACCAGCAGTGTCCAATTTCTCCATATTAATAGCATCATCATTGGTGTATTTATTTTTTAAAAATAATTTTTAAAACTGCATTGCTAGATGTCTAATTATTCCTAGAACCTAGAATCATCAAAGTGTAAAAGCATGTTTTCAAGACATCAGAACGTACTCAAACACATAGTCATCAATACAGACACATAATAAAACACAAATTTTCAGACAAGAATCATGAAGAAAAATAACATGTCAAAAGTTATTTTAAGAACATCAAAACATGTCATTAATAATCAAATACTAAAAAAAATCAAATACTGTGGTATACCATTATCAAAACGACAAAATTATAAAAGAAATATAAGCCGTGAAGACTTTGTAGATGACTATTTCAATAAATAGTCTGCACTAAAATTAATAAAATAAATGCCTAGGGATATTGTGATGGTTAGGGAAGTGTTATTTTGGCCTAGGGTATGGGTCCACCTGTTTGTTCAAGTAAGCACTGGCCTGATTGTTACTATGAGAGTATTTCCTGGATTTAAATCACTAGTCACCTGATTGCACCTATGGCTGATGATGTCTGTAATCAACAGTGGAGAATGGATGAGGAAGCTGCTGTCATTGCTGAAGGCAATCAGTTGGAGTCTTAAAGGGGAAACTGAGGATTTAACAGAAGAATTTCTGTCTCTACTTCAGCCAGTCAGCAAGCATGTCCTGGGGAATTCATCAAAACTTTCATTGGAATTCCCACCTTATGGACTTCTCTGTGGAATTTGGATTTGCCAAATGCCAATGTTTGAGTGAACCAATTCCTATAATAAGTCTCATAATACTTACATATGTATTTTATATATATTCTGTTGGTTCTGTTTCCTTGGAAAACCCAGATTAATGTAGACCTTAAATGCATATATGAATGTACATAAATATAAAAGTGAAGTCTCAGGGCTGTAAGATTACAATGTATTCCAGATCATCA
The DNA here is from genome assembly GCF_030445035.2 of Dasypus novemcinctus. Lineage (NCBI taxonomy): Eukaryota > Metazoa > Chordata > Mammalia > Cingulata > Dasypodidae > Dasypus > Dasypus novemcinctus. The sequence continues at coordinate 45,873,986 of NC_080698.1, read as the reverse complement.
TTTTGTACAAAATGTACACTTGTTTTTGCTATGTGGACTTAAATTGTTTGAACATAGCTTGCACGCTGTCTTTGAGCAAAGGCTGGACTTGGTAAGGATGTTCTTTGTCAAAGCAGATTAATCAGAAAATGGGACAAATCAAGTCTTTTCTCTCTTCCAATTGTCAATATTCTTTGTCTTTGTGTCCTCATCTTTCAATTGCTCCTTCCCAGGCCATTATTTATCTGATTTTGTATCCATTATTTAAACTGGTTATTCTAATGTTCCCCTACATTAATTGATATTTTCTAGTCTTTGCTTCACTTGAACTTTTTACAGCATTCTACAGTGTTAAAGACTCCCTCTTTTCAAAAATTTCTCTTGTTTGGATTTCATGATGCTTAAAGCCATGAATCTCTTGTATTTTCTCCAAGTACTCTGCTGCTTCTTCCTACTCTTATTCTTAGCTTTTAATGTGATGCTTAATGTGATGCTCTTCCTTAGGGGTTCTGTAGTAGGCCAATTCTTTTTTGTTAATTTACTTTTTATTTTTTTATTTTTGTAGTAGGCCAATTCTGAAGCAACACTTTATACTTGAATAAAGTCATATTAACATTTGTAAGTCACCAGCTCAGACGACTCCTCTCCTCATCTTGAGACCATGCTCCCAAGGCACCTGAAAGTCACCACATCCCAAAATGAATTTACCTTCCATTTTCCCTCAGTCAAAATCTACTCTTTCCCTCTGCTTTCACATTCCAGAAAATGGCACCACCTTCCACCTCATGTCTATAAGTTGAAACTGGGGTCTCATTTATGATTTCTCCTGCTCTTTGTTTGCTTCTCACTTTGCACAGATCACAGTGTCATCTTTATTCTGCCTCCTCTCCTATCTTAAATACCCATCCTTTCTCATTATCAAAACTCCCAATATCACTTCCCATAATGTCAACTCCATCACTGAGACACTAGCCTAACTGCTTTCTCCATGTACCTCCAAAATTCTTCTCCATGCTGTGTCCATTATGTTCTTACTAAAGTGCAAATATGATCACAGTTCTTCTCTGTTTGAAATTCCTGAGAGAATGTGCATGGTTCTTTGTTGGAAACTGAGGCACAGTGGTCTCACAAGGAGAGACATGCTGTTTCCATGGCTATGCTTGCAACCTAAGGAATGCAGTAATTAAGAGTTCCCAGCAAACAGGATGAAGCTGTTTAAGGCTGAAAGAAAAGATGAGCAAATACTTTTTGTAGTAAAACTTAGACTTTGTACCTTGAGATAAGATTTTTTGACTTCCTTAGTAATGCTAATAGTTAACTGCCTGTTGCTGCCTGTTGTCAAAGACTAGGGTATATAGAGAGCCCCTTATAAACATTAAAGTTGCCTGATGAGTCTCTACTCACAGACCCCCTGATCCCAGTTCTCTCATTCTTTTTCTCTTGTTCTTTCTTTCTTTCTCTCTCTCTCTTTCTTTTTCTTTCATTCCCAATACCCTTCAGGTTCAAATCTCCAACAGTTCTTGGCCTAATGCCAGGAACCTTTATGATTTCGCTCCATTGCCCACTAGTTCCTTTCCTTTTCCCTACCCCAACACCCAGTTCACCAAGCATGTTCACTTTAGCCACTCTGAATATAGTTAATTTCCTTCAACCTGCTTTGTCTCAATTCTCTGGCCTTCTGTACATTCTCTTCCCTCTTGCCTTGACCATTTCTATCCAAACTCCTCATTATCTAACCAGTTCCCATTCATTTTTCACTCTTAGCTTAAACATTGCTTGCTTTGGGATGACTTTTATGTGTTTTTCTGTATATCATCACAATACTTATAAGTTGTATAATGTTCCCCTAATGCCTACTTTATGCCCAACATTTCAGTTAAAACTTATTATTAATAAATTTAATAACTACTGCTATAAATCCCATTTATTGAATGCTTTTTAGTATGAGGCACTAGTTTAAGAACCTCACAGGTGAGGATTAAATGAATTAATGCAACATCTATGCTATGGGTGCTATTGATACTATTGTACAGATGAAACAGGCACAGAGAGGTTAATCATTGTCCAGGATTTCACAGGTGAAAGTGGCAATACAGGCAAATGACAGGTGTATCTGAGCAGTGTGCTAAAGTCATTAGAGTTCAAGTTGAAATGAAGAACTTACTAGATGCCTTGCTATCAGGCTTCTAGGTAAAGCTTTCTCAAATTCCAGATACTGCATTTTTTCTCTTGCTTCCTCCCCAAGCATATATTAGCCACTAGATTACTAGACAACTCTAATTGCCTGTTGGTAATATTTCTACCAAAGGAAGTTTTTGTTTGAAAATCAGTGAAATCAACTCTAATTGACAAATACCCAAAGGAGAGCTCTTGGAAGGCCATTGGATAGACCAAAGACTCAATGGGAAAGACCGGTTTGCAAAAACAGATAAGAACCAAGATATGCTAGGAAAACAGGCATATTGTGATCCCTCTAAGTGAACAGTTTGTTCATTCATTCACTTAAAATGTTAATGCTGACACCTTGTTCCACTGATCTTCGTTCAACAGTCCACAGGATTTTTAACTTGCTGCTGCTGTGACCTTGAGAATATCTTTGCTGTGGCTGGTTATTTCTGCTGTTCCTTTAAGATTCATAGTCTTAGGGCTTATGATTGGTTAACCTAATTCTAATGCCTTTGTTCTACCTTGCCCCCCTCTGCCATGTCCCAATTTCCATCTCCTATTATTTCAAGATTCTTTGTATGTGTATGTGTGTGTGTGTGTGTGTGTATAATCGGATGCCTGATAGTTCCTTTCTTTCCCACCAAAATACATACGGAGAGATAATGTATCCTTTACAGTTAGAAGGAAAAAGTGGTAAGTTGAAAGAAATCTTAGCTTTGCTACCAGTTCTTACTTATTCTCTCTTTCTTTATAAAGATTTATTTTATTTATTTATTTACTTTCCCCCTCACTATTTGCTCTCTGTGTCTGTTCATTGTGTGCTTATCTTCTTTTTGGGAGGCACTGGGATATGAACCTGGGCATCCCATGTGGTAGGTGGGTATCCAACTCCTTGAGCAACATCCATTCCCATTACTCATTCTCTTATTTTCTTAAGATTTATTTGTTTACTTCCCTTCCTCTCCCGCCCCCCTCCCCCAGTGCCTGCTCTCTGTGTCCATTCACTGTACATTTTCTGTGTCTGCTTGTCTTCTCTTGAGGTGACACCAGCAACCAATCCTGAGACCTTACCAAGTGGGAGAAAGGTACTCAACCTCTTTCGCCACCTCAGCTCCCTGGTCTGCTGCATCTCTTATTGTCTCTCGTGTGTATCTCTTTTTGTTGTGTCATCTTGCTATATCAGCTCTTTGCATGGGCCAGCTTACCTTCACCAGGAGGCCCTGGGAATCAAACCCTGGACCTTCCATATGGTAGACAGGAGCCCATTCACTTGAGCCACATCTGCTTCCCTACTCATTCTCCTTTGAAGTGAAGGTATTTAGTCTGGAACAGGTTAAGTGTATTGGCCATTAAGTGTGACTTGATATTCTGCTGTATTAAGTGATCATACAGTTGCTCACCTATCATATGTCTATTAAGCAACTGATATGTGCTGAGCACTACTCTAGGTACTTGGTGAAAAGGAAAGATGATGTTGCTACTTTGACAGAACTTATGGTCCATTGTTAACTCACTAGCAATAAGAAGTCAAGAGTACCAAGTCCAATCTCCCTTGGTGGGAGTGCTGAGGCTTCTGAAATTCAGAAGACTGATGGAGCAAAATACAATTCATTATTCTTTGTTTAAGGAGATTGAAAGACCAGTTATACTATTTAGTTTGACAAAGGCTTTACAAAGCTCATGTTTTGATTCTTTACCTCAAGGGAACTAGTGTGCTATCTCCTCTGTAGGCTGGAAGCCATTTTAGCAGATGGTCCTGAGCTAAGTGTGCCAGCCACTGAGTGTTTGCCTGGTTTGTTAGCATGTGGCATTGCATTTGTCCAAGAAGGCAGACTACCAAAAGAGAATGTTTTCCAGTAGTGTACTAGGGAGGCTGGGGGAGGGAGGTGGAGTCCACTGAGGGAAGGTCCAGAGATGGCATTATTTTGGCAGGGTATGGGGAAGGTACCAGGCATTGAACTCAGGACCTCGTATATGGGAAGCAGGGAGCAAGAGCTATACCTGCTACCCCCATATGCGGCATTTTTTCAGATATGGTTCTCTGTATACAGACTCACTGCTTGGTTGGCTCTAGATACAGAATTTAGGGACCAACAGAATCCTAGAAACCCATGGTGATTGGGGAGCAGGTTCCCAGAACCCAAAGGTATTAGCTAGGCATGCTCATAAGCAACTGATCTTCTGGCTGTCCTCACATCTCTGGTACATCATTTCTCTTCCAAGCTTGAATCTGACTAAGCTTTTACATCCCAAACCCTGATCCACTGTTCATGCCTGTCTCCTCAGCATCACCATGCAGCTTTAGTTTTCCTCCTGGGTCTCTGGCCTACTTCACTGGACCTGTACTATACTGTTTAATAGTAATTGAAGCTGCATTTTTTCTAGATGGTGTCATTGACTGCTTCTAGTCTGAATTCCAGTCTTGATTCTTTCGCTCAACTTCATTGTCCACATCTATAAAATTCTGAAGAAAAAATGTTTCTCTCTGGCTCTTGAAGATTGATACTTAAGTGTGTACAAAAGCATTTGTAAACTACAAATTTGCTTTCCAAATATTCATGTTTTGGTTATTACTACTATTTTTAATCATTATAATGACAATGATGCTCAGAAATCTAAAATATGAGTAAAAGAAGAAGTTTAAATAGATGAAAAGAAAACAGTTTGCTTAATTGTAATGTGGGGCTGGTGGATCTATCTTGTGGCTGCTATGTGAGGATTAAATGATATTTAGGGTAAGACTGACCGTAAATTTCTCCATCCATCTCAACTCTACCAGTTTTTGACTGAGTAGCTCCTAGACAACTTACTCAGCTTCTCTGTGGTTCCACTTCTTTTTTTAAAAAAATTTATTGAAATATATCACTCATACATAAACATAAATAATAAATGTATAATAGTTGTGAACTTACAAAACACATACAACATCAAACAAACATATAGATCTCCCCCTACCACCAATAACCTGCATCGTCTCTAAACCTTTTCAACTAATGATTAAAGAGCACTGCCAATATACCACCATTAAACAAAGTATTCTTCCCCCAACCAATCTGAGTACCACTATCCTTACATCATCCATACATGAACATACATAAACAATTAAGTGTATAGTAAAAATTGTGAGCTTATAAAGCAAACATGCATAACATCACTTAGGGGTCCCATACATCAACTCTCCACCAACATCCTGCACCATCATGAGACGTCTGCCACAAACTATGAAAGAACACTGTCAAAATCTTACTACTAATCATAGTTCCCATCCTACACCTGGTGCATTTTTCCCCCAACCCACTCTATTATTATTTTTTAAATATTTTTTTATGACAGAAGTTGTAAACTTATAAAACAATCATGCACATGTGCAGAATCCCGAAACAACACCCCTCCACCAATACACCACAATGTGGTGTATCATTTGCTACAGATAAAACAGTATCATCCAATTATCGCCACGTCCATAGTGAACACTTGGCTCACATTTTCCATACTACCTCAGTACCAACACAGCATATCTTTTGCACAGATGCAAGAATATTATTACTACTAACCACAGTCCATAGGTCACTCCAGCTGTATTCTTCCCATGCTTCTCCACACCCCCAACACCCCACTACAGTGATACACATTTGTTCTAGCTAACAAAGGACACTCTTGCATCTGCAACATCAACCACAACCCTCACCCACCTCTTGGTCTACTGTGCCATCCAGTTCCAAGACCATTCTCAAACATTCTGTCAACCGGCATCTACACAACTAGACTACCACTTCAGTCACATCCCCATTTACAAACCAGCTGCCAGTCACTGTGTGTTACCATTCACTCTATATACCTCCACAATTTCACAGTAAAGCTAATTAAAACTTCTACATACTTTAAATATCAGTAGTCCACTCAGTCCTTCTTTTATCTCCTTTAAAAATCCACCACCTACCACCAGGTCTTGAAGATATTTTCCAATAATTTCTTCTAGAAATTTTATGGTTCTTGCTTTTATCTTTAGTTTTCTGATCCATTTTAGTTTGTTTTTGGATAAGTCTGGAGATAAGGGTTCACTTTTCCTTTTAGTGATGTTTCTGGCTATTCAGGACTCCTTACCCTTCCAAACACATTTAATGAACGTGTTTTCAATTTTTTCTTTAATGCTGGTGGAATTTCTATCAGCATTGCAATAAATATGCATATCAATTTGAGTAGAATTGACATCATAATGATATTTACTCTTCCAATCCATGAGCATGGAATGTTCTTCCAGTTATTTAGGACTTTTTTGATTTGTTTAACATTGAATTGCAGTTTTCTGAATACAAGTGCTTTACATCATTGGTTAAGTTTATTTCTGACTATTTGAGTTTTATCTGTCATATTTTATTTTCACCACTCTTTTGACACTTTCAGTTACTTTTATTGATATAATCTTCATTTCTAGACTTCTTCCAGGACTTTCTTTCCTGTCTTTTCTTTTCAGGTTCTACAAGACCCTTTAGTGTTTCTTGAAAATCTTTCTGGTCTCTTGCTTAGAAATTCTCTCAGTTTCTATTTATCTGTGAATATTCTAATATTGCCCTCATTTTTGAAAGACAGTCTCACTGGATATGAGATTCTTGGCTGCAAGCTTTTCTCTTGTAGTATCTTAAATATATCAGACCACTGTCTTCTTGCCTCCATGGTTTCTGGTGAGAAATCAGCACTTACTCTTATTGGATATCCCTTATATGTTATGCATTGCTTTTCTCTTGCTGCTCTCAGAATTCTCTTTGTCTTTGGCATTTGACATTTTGATGAGTGTCTTAGAGTTGGTCTATTTGGATTTTTTCGGATGGGAATACCTTGTGCTTTTTGGACATGTATATCTATGTCCTCCAATAAGGTTGGGAACTTTTCTACCATTATCTCTTCAAATATTCCTTCTGCCCCTTTCCCCTTCTCTTCTCCTTCTGGGACGCCCATGACACATATATTTGCATGCCTTTTGCTGTCATTTAGTTCCCTGAGACCTTGTTAAATTTTTTCCATTCTTTTCTTCTTCTGTTCTTTTGTATGTTCCCTTTCAGAAGCCATTTCTTCAAGCTCACCAATCCTTTCTTCTGCCTCCTCAAATCTGCTATTATATGATTCCAATGTTTTTTAAATTTCATTGATTGCATCTTTTATTCCCATAAGATCTGCTATTTTTCTATGTATGCTTTCAAATTCTTCTTTGTGCTCATCCAGTGTCTTCTTAATATCCTTAATCTCTTTAGCCATCTTATTGCATTTATTAAGGACATTTGTTTGAACATCTATGATTAGTTGTCTCAACTCCTTTATGTCATCTGGAGGCTTATCTTGTTTCTTTAACTGGGTTATAGCTACCTGTTTCTTGGTGTGGATTGTAGTTTTTTGATAGTGTCTTGGCATCTGGCTTACTAGATTATTTATTCTGGGTACAGGTTTCTCTTTAGTTTAGGGCTTCCTATTCTTTCTCCCTTGCTGGTTATGCAGTGGAAACCAAGCATGTATTTGGTGCTGTAAGCTGTGGAGGCTCAAGCTGCCTTCATTGCACCACAGACCAATGAAGATTCTTCCAACTTTCTTCTTTGCCAGGGGTAGGGACAGAGTCACAACTATGTGAATAATCCACCTGCAGGCCTAGACTGTAGTTGCCCAGAGAGACTGATGGAGCTTCACATCCCTTTCTCCTCTACTTGAGGCAGGGATGGAGCTGCAGGTGTAGGCAGCAATCTATACAGTGTGGGCCCTAAGAAGACCACAGTTGTCCTGGTAGACTTCTGATTTTCAGTCTATGCCAGCCAAAGTTCCCTGCAGTTACCTGTATAGGCTGGTGCAGGGTTCCTTAGCCTCCTCCCTGCCAGAGACAGGACTGAAGCCTAGGTGGGCTGCAGGCTGGTCTGTGTGAAAGAAACTATTAGCCCGGCTTCCCCTCAGGCTGGGGGAAGAGTCAGAATGGTGGCTACTGGCCTCTTTCTGACTTGGGCTGGTTGTCACCCCAGCTGTTCCCAGGGTTATCTCTTAGCCAGCCAAGTCTCCCAATCAGTAACTGAAATTGGCAGCCAACCATCTCCTCCTCCCCTGTTTCTGGGAAATGGAACTTCCAATTCCTTTCACAGAGCAGCTCCTGGGGCAGCTTGTGCCACCAGAGTAGGCCTCCACGGCTTGGTCAGTAATTTCCTGGAGAGACTGGCATGGATCCCCGCAGCTTCCTCCCTGCTGGAGGTGGCTCTGGGGCCTAGGCTAGACTGCAATATGATCTGGATGGGGAGAAGGCAATCCCCACCAGCACTGGGATTTTCAGTCTGCCCTGCTTCCCCCCGTGCTAGGCGTGGAGTTAAGATGGCAGCTGCCAGCCTCTTTCTGACTTGGACAGGCCCAAGCTTTAGCTGTTCTCAGGATCATACTGTAGCCCATTGAAATTTCCTCATCATAGCTGAAATTGGTGCCCAACTGTCTCTTCCTCCCCTGTTTTGGGGAAGTACAGCTTTCAGTTCCAGCTGTGGAACAGCTCCCAAGGTGGCTTGTACCTCCAGTGGAGGATGGGCACCGGCCTCCAGGGTGTGGAGTACTCCACTTACCAGTCTTCTCTGCAGATGGGCAGTCTCCTCCTTCCACTCCCCCAACGATGTTGCAGGATGCTCTTCTGCTCTCCTGGAGCCTCAAAACAGGTGCTTCAGCTAGCTCCAGAGAGGTCTGGGTGTTTGCTAACTGTCCTGTAGCAGGAGCTGACTCTAGGAGCTCCTTACTCCTCTACCATCTTGCTGGTTCTCCCCACTCCCTCATTTTAAAAAGGAAGACAATAAATATTTTTCATTACTATTGAAAGTACTGAATAAGATGAGATGATTTATAGATTAATGTTTCTGAGCTAGATCAGGCTTCTAAAGCATTTCCAGGGTTGGTTTTTTTTGTTGTTTGTTGTTTTTGTTTTTGTTTTTGTTTTTTAACATGGGGGTATATAATCTCATCTTTTCCTTACCAAATTTATGAGTGGCATTCTCCTAGGAAGTTGCTTAGAGAGAGTAAGAACAGCTCTGAGCTTTATTAATGAATTTCCTCTATGAAGGGCAAATAATTAGTTGAGAAATAAAACGTCCTGTTGACTGTTGTTTTAAAATATATTTCTATTGCCAAAGTTGTGAACTTACAAAACAATCATCCACATATATAGAATTCTCTTACAACGCATCTTCACCAACACACCACACTGTTGTGGAACATTTGCTACAGATTATGAGATAATATTATCATACTATTACCACTAACTATGGTTCATAGCATACATTTGGCATATTTTTTTCTTACTTCTTATTATTAACATAGTACCTTTTTGGCATTGATGCAAGGATATTATAGTATTGCTGTTAGCATAGTTTATAGGTTACATTAATTGTATTTTCCCATGCTTCTCCACATTCTTGGCCCCTTCCATAGTGATGCACATCCATTGTAGTTCATAGGACATTCTTACATTTGTACTATTAACCACAATTCTCACCCACTTCCAGGTTCACTGTGTTATTCAGAATAATCTCCTAGATTATTCTCTGGCTTTCTTACAGTTGACATTTATATCCCTGAACTACTCTTGTCAGCCACAATCCCACTTTTAAGCCAGCTGCTACTGACTATAATGTGTTACCATCATTTCCACACTTTCACAAAGTTAATTAAAACTTCTACATACTTTAAGCATCCTTCACAGCCTTCCTTTTATCTCCTAATAACCTAGGTTTTAATTCTGTACATTTATTCTTCGTGTTTAGTTTATATTAGTGAGACCATGCAATATTTGTCCTTTTGCGTCTGGCTTACTTCGCTTAGTATAATGTCTTCAAGATTCATCCATGTTATCATATGTGTTCCAATTTTATTTCTTCTTATGCAGCATAGCATTCTATCATAAGTATATACCACATTTTTTTATCCATTCATTGGTTGATGGACACTTGTGTTGTTTCCATTTTTTGGCAATTGTGAATAACACCACTACAAACATCGGTGGGCAAGTGTCTGTTCACGTCACAGTTTTCAGCTCTTACGGATATATTCCTAGTAGAGGATCATATGGCAGTTCTTTATTTAGCTTCTTGAGGAACCACCAAACTGTCTTCCACAGAGGCTGTACCATTTTACCATCCTTCCAACAGTGAAGCAATGTTCCTTTTTCTTCAAATCCTCTTCAGCACTTCTTGTATTTTGTTTGTTTGTTTTATAATGGTCATTCAGTGCAGTGTGAGATGGTATCTCATTGTTTTGATTTACATTTCCCTATGGCTAGTGATATTAAACATTTTTTTCATGTCCTTTTTGGCCATTTGTACTTCCTCTTTGGAGAAATGTCTATGTAAGCTTTTTGCTCATTTTAAAATTGGATTGCTTGCTTTTTTATGGTTGAGTTGTATGATCTCAAATCCAACCCTTATTGGATATGTGGTTCCCTCATATTTTTTCCCATTGAGTGGATTGCCTTTTCATCTTCTTAGCAAAGTCCTTTGAATCACAAGAGTGTCTAATTTTGAGGAATTCTCATTGATCCTTGTTTCTTTTGTTGCTTGTGCTTTCAGGGTAAGGTTGAAGGATACATCACCTACCTACCACCTACCACCAGCTCTTGAAGATGTTTTCCTACATTTTCTTCTAGGAGCTTTATGGTTCTACCTTTTATATTTAGGTCTTTTATCCATTTTGAGATAATTTTTGTATAAGGTTGAGATGGGATCCACTTTCTTTTGGCTGTGGATATCCAGTTCTCCCAGCACTATTTGTTGACTAGACTGTACTGCCCCAGTTGGATGAGTTTACAGACTTGTCAGAAATCACTTGACAGCTTTTGAACCTCCAGTTTGGTTCCATTGGTATGTGTCTGTATTTATGCGAGTACCATGCTGTTTTAACTACTTTAGCTAGGTAATATTATTTAAAGTCCAGAAGTGAGAGTCCTCCAACTTTGTTTTTCCTTTTGAAATGTTTCTTGCTTTCAGGACCCCTTACCATTCCAAATAAATTTGGAAATTGTGTTTTCCAATTGTTTAAAAAATGCTGGTAGATTTTTTTATTGGAATTGCATTGAATCTGTATATCAATTTAAGTAAAATTGACACCTAACTGGTATTTAGCCTTTCAATTCATGAGCATGGAATGTTCTTCCAATTATTTAGGTCTTTTTAAAATTTCTTTCAGCAGTGCATTATAGTTTTCTGAATAAAAGTTCTTTACAAACTTTGTTCTGTTTATTCTTAAATATTTGATTCTTATAGTTGCTATTGTAAATGGAATTTTTTTTCCAGGCTTTCTCTTCAGATTGTGCCTTACTAGGGTTTAGAAACACCACTGATTTTAGCATATTGATCTTATATCCTGACACTACTGAAATAATTTATTAGCTCTAGTAGCTTTATTGTAGTTTTAGGGTGGGACTTTCTAGATAAAGGAATATGTCATCTGCGAATAGCAAAAGTTTTACTTCTTCCATTCCAATTTGGATGCCTTTTCTTTCTTTTTCTTGCCTGATTGCTTAGCGAAACCTCTAGCACTATATTGAACAACAGTTGCGGTCACCCCTCGGGCTGAAGTGTGGTTTGCTGGCCTGGCAGGGGAGCGGCCGCGGTAGGCCTAATTCCGCTGCCCCCATAATAGGGTGGCTGGTCGGACTCACCGCCACCCCTGAAGGAAGCTCGGCATGGGCGCAGAGTGCCCTCGGGTCTCCCCTTCTCGGCAGCCATGCTTCCATGGCCGCCCCTCCTCCCAGATGGCGCCACCCGATGCCTTGTGGGGCGGCACCCTTCTTCTTCCTTCTCCCTGCGCAGGCGCAGGGCAGAAAATTCCAGTCTGCCCTTTTCCCCTCCCCCGACAGCAACAACAGCCAGGTGTGGGCGGAAAAATCCAGCCCGCCCTTTTCCCCTCCCCCGACAGCAGCAACAGCCAGGTGTGGGCGGAAAAATCCAGCCCGCCCTTTTCCCCTCCCCCGACAGCAGCAACAGCCAGGCGTGGGCGGAAAAATCCAGTCTGCCCTCCACCCCAGCAACAGCAGCCACCAATCCCTAAACCCTGCCCCTTCCCCCAGCAACAGAGACAGCCAATCCCTAACCACCACCCCTCCCCCGTCCAGTACCGCCCACTGACCTTTCGCCGGCAACCAATCAGAACAGGGCGTGGCTTCGACCAATCAGCCTTCCCCAGCCCCTATAAAACTGTTGCCTCTCCCTCAATAAAGTGGACTTGCGTGTTTACCTTGTCTCCGCGGTAGTTCTTCTGCCGTGCGCCCTCCAGTCCTGAGAGCCCCCGACAAGGGCCTGGCCTCCCTTGTCCCCAGTTCGTCGCCTGCTTCTCCGGGCGACCCCTTCGTCGCCTGCTTCTCCGGGCGACCCCTTCGTCGCCGGCTTCGCCGGGCGACCCCTTCGTCGCCGGCTTCGCCGGGCGACCCCGTCAGCCGAACCGCGCAACCCCTTGTGAGACCGATCCCTCGTCTGCTGCCGGACTGACCCCTCGTCCCAAGTGGGACCGACCCTTCGTCCCAAGCGGGACCGACCCCTCGTCCAGAGCTGGACCGACCCCTCGTCCGCAGCCAGACCCCACCTCTACCGACCGAGCAAGCCGCCGCAGTTGGCGCCCAACGTGGGGCAAAGCAACCCCACCACAGCACAACGTGGGGCAAAGCAACCCCACCACAGCACAACGTGGGGCAAGGTAACTCCACCACAGCCTCACTCCATAACCTGGCGGCCCCCCCCTCCTCTCTTCTCACCTTGGGACTTCTCTCGTGCAACATTGCTGCTACCTGAGCCTTGGCTACCTCATACGATCCACGGCGGTCTGGGAGAATCGCTGGATGACTTTCTCCTTCCATGTCGGGGGCTTATACCGACCCGCTATGATTAAGAGGAGCCTTGGATTTCTCGGGAGCGTGCGCTTGCACGTCTGAAGTAATCCTACCACAGCCCTACCCCCTCCTCTCTTCTCACCTTGGGACTTCTCTCGTGCAACATTGCTGCTACCTGAGCCTTGGCTACCTCATATGATCCACGGCGGTCTGGGAGAATCGCTGGATGGCTTTCTCCTTCCATGTCGGGGGCTTATACCGACCCGCTATGATTAAGAGGAGGCTTGGATTTCTCGGGAGCGCGCGCTTGCACGTCTGAAGTAACCCTACCATAGCCCTACACTCTCCTCTTTTCTCACCCCTATCTTTTTGCTCTGCATTGCTGCTCCTGAACCTTGGTGACCTCATATGATCCACGGCGGTCTGGGAGAATCGCTGGATGGCTTTCTCCTTCCATGTCGGGGGCTTATACCGACCCGCTATGATTAAGAGGCACCAATAAAACTCTCAGGAGCGCGTGCCTGAGCACCTCCTCTCCTGCCTTCACCTCTGCCTCCTCCCCTCCGCGCTTGCTCCCCTTTGCCTTGCTCCACTGCTCGTCGTCCCGCCCTCCCCTCGTCGGGGCCTTCTCTTGGCCCGCGACCACCGTCGGAGCCCCACCGGCTCCGACCCCTCGTCTCACCGCGCACCTCGGCTCCCATCGCCGTGCTCTCAAGGTAAGGGCCCCTTTTCTTATCGGCTCCAAAAGGCCATTAGCAATGGGTAACATCCTATCTGCTAAGCAAGCCCCACAAGTTCGGGCCCTCGCCGGTCTCCTAGACACTCACCGGTGTAAGATCTCTTTCAAACAGCTTCAAGTATATCGGGACCTTCTTCTCCCCTTTAATCCGTGGCTTACCACGTGTCAGCTTTGGGACCCGGACACCTATACTCGCCTTATAGATAGGGTCACTTTTGCTGTGGAGCAGGAAGGTAAAAGATTCCCTCCTGGCTTATTACAGGCAACATGAAGTCCAGAAGAAATCTTGAAGGGTATAATCTATGATATGCTATATAAAAAAGGATTTAAAAGCAGCTATACCAAGAAAGTAAGAATTATGAGTCAACTGTAAATAAATTATATATTTCTGTTAATGTGTTGTAATTGTTCTGTGTTTGTCTGTCTGTTCGCTCAATGTCAACATATATTGTGATACCTCCGGATGGTAAATATAAATTACTGGAAATCTTTAAAAGAGCTCTATTCAAATGGCCAAAAATTAAATAAGCGCTTATATTAATACTTAAGTTTATTATATTAATACATAAGTTTAAATGTTGATAAGATATCTACAATTTAAAAAAAAATTGTAAGTCTTAATTAACAAAATTAACTGTACGTCTTCATAAAAAGTTGTTCTTGCCTAGATTAAAATGAATAACTTATTTTTCTTCACAGGATAATATAAAGAATGTAAAACTTATATGAATATTAAAAAGGTTAAAAGTTTGTAAAAATGCTAACGGAAATGTAATAAGTTTTGCAAAAAGACGTATTTTGTCCTAAAGTAAGATGGCTAATTTTTCATAAACTCTTGAAATTTAATTTGCATGCGGCAAGTGTAAAAGGTATTGTGATAACTTTACGTAAGGGAATGTGTTCTGTAAGGATAAAATTTATCTTCAATAGTTTACATTAAGGTATTAAATGGCTAATTCCAAAAGGTCATTCTTAAATATATATATATAAAACTGAATTGATGATAATAATAATAAAAGGTAATTTTATAACAGGAAAGATTAACAGCAACCAAGCTCCCCTACCAACTTGCTTTTAGGAAACGGTTTCTAATATTGCATGCTACTAAGTATTTAAAGAAAAGTTATTTTTGAGGAAACAGAAGATGATTTTGTCTTTGCAGCTATTGTCTATTTAGCAACACCCCTCGCTATCGGCCTAGCCACTGTTGCGCCGGACGATTGGAACCTTAAACAAAGACTCCTCCTCACTGTCATCTTCCTATCTATCGTTATTATATTTACTGCCCTCATTCTCCTTCGTTTATAAAGCAGTCTCCTACAAACCACAAAGCTTCTGTCTTAAACATACCATTCTCAACCCTATCCTCTAAATGATCTTCTCACTTCCCCCACAGCCTTTAATACTCTATTTCTTTCTCATAACCTTTGCTTTCTTGATAATATTTTCCGCCATCTGTCTAGCCACTACCACCCCAGAAGATTGTAACCACGGCCCCCCATGCCGCCATCGCTCTCAAGCAGCTCCAGCCCCGCGAAACGGCCCGCAACCTGCTTTCCCCGGCCTGCGGCCTGCTTTCTAGCATCTAATAACGTTTCTGCTTTTAACAGCTCCCCATACTTCTGCGGAGCTTCCTCCTGTCTCGACCTCACTCCTCTTCTCAGCCATCCAAAGCGTCCTTTCTCGTCCCCCGCCCCCCTCCTTTTTTCGCTTGAACCCCTATTGCGTTGCAGATTGGGCCGCCCCATGTCGGCCCGCCCCATTAACATCGGCCTCTCTCGCGCCCGTGAAGACTTTGGCCTTCTTATTGTCCTCGCCTACGTCTCCACCACTCCCGATGCTGCCGCCACCACCGTCGCTGGTGCCCTGACGCAACTTGTCCTCACCGCTGCGATCCTCCAGACCATCACACAGTCTGCCTCTACCGCTCTTCGCCGCCAAGAAGAGATCAACTACCTGTAACGCGCTGTCATCCTGGACTTTTAACAAGCAGATGGACCTTATAGCCACCGAGATCAACAAGAATTGGACATTAGCCACCCTTGCTTGCAATGGCAAGATACTGCCCCCCAAATTGTACATTTGTATCCCCGTCATACTCACCTCCCTCTTCAGCCCCGCTTCCCTCATTGCTTACTGCCTCTTGGGCCTCGGCTACTTGTTGCTGCTGCCATCCTGGCCCTTATTTGAAAAGAAGGGGGAAATGCGGTCACCCCTCGGGCTGAAGTGTGGTTTGCTGGCCTGGCAGGGGAGCGGCCGCGGTAGGCCTAATTCCGCTGCCCCCATAATAGGGTGGCTGGTCGGACTCACCGCCACCCCTGAAGGAAGCTCGGCATGGGCGCAGAGTGCCCTCGGGTCTCCCCTTCTCGGCAGCCATGCTTCCATGGCCGCCCCTCCTCCCAGATGGCGCCACCCGATGCCTTGTGGGGCGGCACCCTTCTTCTTCCTTCTCCCTGCGCAGGCGCAGGGCAGAAAATTCCAGTCTGCCCTTTTCCCCTCCCCCGACAGCAACAACAGCCAGGTGTGGGCGGAAAAATCCAGCCCGCCCTTTTCCCCTCCCCCGACAGCAGCAACAGCCAGGTGTGGGCGGAAAAATCCAGCCCGCCCTTTTCCCCTCCCCCGACAGCAGCAACAGCCAGGCGTGGGCGGAAAAATCCAGTCTGCCCTCCACCCCAGCAACAGCAGCCACCAATCCCTAAACCCTGCCCCTTCCCCCAGCAACAGAGACAGCCAATCCCTAACCACCACCCCTCCCCCGTCCAGTACCGCCCACTGACCTTTCACTGGCAACCAATCAGAACAGGGCGTGGCTTCGACCAATCAGCCTTCCCCAGCCCCTATAAAACTGTTGCCTCTCCCTCAATAAAGTGGACTTGCGTGTTTACCTTGTCTCCGCGGTAGTTCTTCTGCCGTGCGCCCTCCAGTCCTGAGAGCCCCCGACAAGGGCCTGGCCTCCCTTGTCCCCAGTTCGTCGCCTGCTTCTCCGGGCGACCCCTTCGTCGCCTGCTTCTCCGGGCGACCCCTTCGTCGCCGGCTTCGCCGGGCGACCCCTTCGTCGCCGGCTTCGCCGGGCGACCCCGTCAGCCGAACCGCGCAACCCCTTGTGAGACCGATCCCTCGTCTGCTGCCGGACTGACCCCTCGTCCCAAGTGGGACCGACCCTTCGTCCCAAGCGGGACCGACCCCTCGTCCAGAGCTGGACCGACCCCTCGTCCGCAGCCAGACCCCACCTCTACCGACCGAGCAAGCCGCCGCAAACAGTGATAATAGTGAGCATTCTTGTCTTGCTCCTGATTTCAACAGGGAAGCTTTCAGTCCTTCACCATTGAGTACAATGTTAGCTGTGGGTTTTTTATATATGGCCTTTATCATGTTGAGAAAGTTTCCTCTAATTCCTATCTTTTGTAGTATTTTTACCAAGAATGGATGCTGTTTTTTGTGTGAATTTTTTCATCTATATTCCTTAGGGAAATGGGTCTGTAATTTTCACTTTTTGTATCTTTCTCGTAGAATGAGTTTGGTACTGTTACTTCTTGTTCATTTTTTTGGAAAAGCTTGAGTAAGAGTTTTATTAAATCTTCTTTGACCGTTTGGAAGAACTCACCTGTGAAACCATATGTTCCTGGCTTTTCATTTTGGGGAGTTGTTTGTTTCAGTCTCTTTACTTGTAATTGGTTTGTTGAGGTTTTCTATTTCTTCTAGGGTCACTGTAAGTTGTTCATACGTTCCTAGGAATTTCTCCATTTCATCTACATTGTCTTGTTTGTTGGTGTATAATTGTTCACAATCTCCTCTTATGATCTCTCTTATTTCTTTAGGGTTAGTAGTAATCTCCCTTTTTTTATTTTTAATTTTATTTATTTGTTTCTTTTCTTTTTTTTCTTTGTCAGTCTAGCTAAGGATTTGTGGATTTTTTTAATCCTGAAGAATCGACTTTTGGTTATGTTAATTCTCTCCATTTTTCTTTCTGTTGTTGTTCTCAATTTCATTTATTTCTGTGCTGATCTTTATCATTTCAATCCTTCTACTTGCTTTGGCAATAGTTTGCTGTACTTTTTCTAATTCCTCTAACTGTGTAGTTAGGTCATTTATTTTAGCTCTTTCTCTTTTCTTTTTAATTTATTCATTGATTGAGGGTTATAAATTCCCCTACCTTAGCACTACCTTAGCTTCATCCTATGGGTTCTGTTATGTTGTGTTCTCATTTCCATTAATCTCAAGATATTTATTGCTTTCTCTTGCAATTTCTTCTTTGACCCGCTGATTAAGAGTGTGTTGTTTAGTCTCCATATAGTTATGTATTTTCCCTTTTCTCACCTATTATTGATTTCCAACTTTATTCCATTATGATCAGAAAATGTGTTCTGTATAATTTTGATCCTGATGAATTTATTGCAGTCTGGTTTGTGACCCAACATATGATCTGTCCTGGAGAAAGATCCTCAAGCACTTGAGAAGAATGTATATCCTTCTGTTTTAGTATGCAATGTTATATATGTCTATTAGGTTTAGTCCATGTATTATATTATTCAATCTCTCCTTTTCTTTATTGGGCCTCTGCCCCAATATTGTACCCAATGCTGAGAGTGTTGAATTGAAGCTTCCAAACACTATTTTGAGACATCTATTTCTCCCTTCATTTTTGCTATTGTCTCATGTGATTTGGCGCATCCAGGTTAGGTTCATATACATTTATGATTGTTATTTATTCCTTGTGAATTGTCCCTCTTATTAAAATATAATGTCCTTCCTTGTTTCTATTAACATTTTTCCTTTAAAGTCTATTACATCTGATATAAATATAGCTAATCTAGCTTTTTGCTGTTGTGGTATTGTTATTGTATGTGTGGAATATCTTTTTCCAGCATTTCACTTTCAGGCTATTGGTACCCTTGTGTCTAAGGTGAGTCTCTTGTAGACAGCATAGAGATGATTCATATTTTCTTATCCATTCCATCAGTCTTTTGACTGGGGGTTTAATCCATTAACATTCAATGTGATTACTGTAATGACAGTAATAACATTGAATTACTTCAGCCATTTTGACCTTTGGTTTTTATCTGTCATATTTTATTTTATCTGTCATATTTGGTTTTTATCTGTCATATTTTATTTTATCTGTCATATTTGGTTTTTATCTGTCATATTTTATTTTATCTGTCATATTTGGTTTTTATCTGTCATATTTTATTTTATCTGTCATATTTGGTTTTTATCTGTCATATTTTATTTTATCTGTCATATTTTATTTATCTGCCATATTTTATTTTTACTTTTACTGATTTCTTCATTTATAGACTCTCTTCCAAGCCTCTCTTTTCTTTTCATGCTGTAGTACTCCTTTTAGTATTTCCTACAAAGCTAATCTATTGGTTACAACTCTCAGTTTCTGTTTATCTGTGAATATTCTAAACTCACCCTCATTTTAGAAGGACAGTCTTACAAGATATAAGATTCTTGGCCAGCAGTTTTCCTCTTGAGTATCTTAAATATATCAGACCACTGCCTTCTTGCCTCCACGGTTTCTGATGAGAAACCAACACTTAATCTTTTCGGGTATCCCTTGTATGTTAAGCTCCACTTTTTTCTTGCTGCTCTCAGAATTCTCTTTTGTCTTTGACATTTGACATTCTGATTAGTATGTGTCTCAGAGTTAGTCTATTTGGATTTTTTTGGATGGGAGTATATTGTGCTTGTTGGACATGGATTTTTGTGTCTTTCGAAAGAGTTGGGAAATTGTCTACCATTCTTACTACAAATATTCCTTCTGTCCCTTTCCCTTTTCTTTTCCTTCTGGGCTGCCCATGACATGTATTTTTGAATGTCTCTTGCCACTATTTAGTTTCCTGAGATCCTGTTCAATTTTTTCTATTCTTTTCTTCATCTGTTCTTTCGTATGTTTGCTTTCAGAGTCAATGTCTTCAAGCTCACTCATCCTTTCTTCTGCCTCTTCAAATCTGCTGTTAAATGACTCCAGTGTATTTTTAATTTCACTTATTGCACCTTTTATTCCCATAAGATATGCTGTTTTTCTATGTATGCTTTCCAATTCTTCTTTGTGCTCACCCAGTGTCTTTTTATTATCCCTTAATCTCTTTAGCTATCTCATTGAATTTATTAAGGTTATTTGTATGAATATCTATAATTAGTTGTCTTGACTCCTTAATTTGATCTCAAGGCTTATCTTGTTCCTTCAACTGGGCAATATTTTCCTCTTTCTAGGTATGGATTGTAATTTTTTATTAGTGTCTTGGCATCTGGTTTACTAGATGTATTTATTCTGGGTGCAGTTTCTCTCTTTAGTTTAGGACTTTCTTGCCAATTCTCACTTGCTTATTGTGTAGTAGGAGGTGAGGATATAGTTGGTGCTGTATTCTCTGGAGACTGATGCTGCCTGCATTGCCTCAGGACCCAGTGAAGTTTCTCCCCCCTTTCTCCTCTGCCAGGGGTAGGGTTGGAGTCATAGTGTGTGTAGTAATCCAAACCATACAGTCCAAGACTGTAAGTAGTTGCCTGGAGAGAGTGGTGAAGCTTCACAGCCCTTTCTCCCCTGCTTGGGAAGGAGGTGGACCCTCTAGGGTGCCCCAAAATATAATGCATGTGGCTTGAAAGCACCTGCAATTGCCTTGAGAGGATGAGGGAATATTGTCCCTTTTGCTCTTAAAGAGTGGGGATGGAACCACAGGTGCCCATCAGACCAGTCCATGCAGGTGGAAACACCTGCAGTTGTCAAGAGAGGCTGAGGAAACAGAGCTCTCCTCCTATCTTGTTGGGGTGGGAGATACACAGGGACCCAACAGTCCAGTCCATGAAAGCCAAAAGTATCTGCCATTTCCCTGAGAGGCTTAAGAAACACACCTCTCCTTCTATCTTATTGGGGAGTGGAGATGGAGCCACAGGTGTCCAACTATTCAGTTTGTGTGGGCTGAAAGCACCTTCAGTTGCCCATTGAGGTGAGGAGACACTACCTCCCTCTTGTCCTATCAGGGGTTGAATTGGAGCCATAGGCATCCACCAGTCCAATTTGTGCAGGCCAAAAGCTTCTTCATTTGTCCAGATAGGCTGAAGGAACACCAGCCCCCTCCTGTCCTATGGGGTTGGGATGGTGGTGGAGTCCTAGCACTTAACAAACCAGACTGTGCAGGATGAAAATGCCTGCAGTTACCCAGAAAAGCTGAGGGAACACAGCTCCCCTCCTATCCTATTGGAGAATGGCGATAGTGCTATAGGTATCTAAGTTACAGATTTCCAAATATCCAATCTGTGTTGGTTGAAAGCACTTGCAGTTTACCAAAGAGGCTGAAGGAACACCAAACCCCTCCTATCCTATGGGGGTAGAGATGGAACTGAAGGTAATCAACAAACCAGTCTGCGCATGCCAAAAGCACCTGCAGTTTCCCAGAGAGGCTGAGGAATTACAGTTGCCCTCCTATCCTATTGGGGTGCAGGGATGGAGCCCAAGGCTTCCAGCTTTTCAGTCTGTGCCAGCCAAAACTGCCTGCATTTGCCCAGAGAGTCTGGTGCATGTTCCTCCAGCTTTATCCTTGATGGAGGTAAGGCTGGAGCCTAGACTAGAGCTGCAATCTGATCTCGGTGGGAAGAAGCCAGTTCCTACCATCCTTGTGATTTTCAAGCAGCCCTCCTTCCCTTCATGCCAGGTCAGGCTAAAATGGTGGCTACCAACCTCTGTCTAACTTGGACAGGTTCAAACTTTAGCTGTTCTTAGGATTATACTTTAGCCATCCAAATTTACTAAACAGTAGCCTAAGTTGGTGTCCAACAGTCTCTTCCTCCCCCCTTTTTGGGAAATGGAGCTTCCAACTCCAGCCATGGACTAGCTCCCAAGGTGGCTTGTGCCACCAGTGGAGGATGGGCACCAGCCTCCACAACGTGGAGTGCTCTACTCATGAATCTTCACTGCAGATGGGCACTCTCCTTCCATTCTTTTAAGGATGTTGCAAGATGCTCTTTTGGTCTCCTGAGCTGCCCCCTGCCCCCCACAGGTGTTCTGTTTATGTTACTAAGTGCCCTGTAGGAAGAGCTGCCTCTTAGAATGCCTTACTCTACTACCATTTGCCCCCATCCCCATTAGCTATTTTGCCACTATTGTTCCAAGCATATTTTTGAATTATTTTCACTTAGCTTATCAATTATCTTGACATTTTCAGTCTTAATCTAAGAAATCTATGATTTCAAAAAGACCCTTTAACAAGCTAAACCCACCCCTCAGTTTTGGCATTTTTCATAGGTTGTTTTTTTTAACGCCTTCATTGTCTTATATAAACAAATCCAAGGCATTCAATGACCATTTTCTTCCATCACCTTTAAGCAAGATGGAAGACCTAGGTTTCCAGTGAAAATTCCCTGTAATAAGGTTCCATTCAATTTCCTATAGTTATTTTGTGAAGGGAATTCTCTAATAGCATATATCTTCATTTGTTTTTTACCCTGTGCATCTTCATTATAACCACTCTGCTCTTAAACACTCAAGTATAACAACAGTTTTGCTGTATAATAATTGCTCCCTCTCAAGTTCTGTGTAATTTGTTTCTACGTGAGTGGCAAGATTCATGATTTTTTAATTTTGAAATAATTCAGCCTAAGAGAAAAAATTGAATGAAAACTGCAGAGATTTTGCTGAGCCATCTGAGAATAAGCTACACATATTGTATTCAAGTATACCTGAACACTTCACTGCCAATTTCCTATACATAAGGAGAATGCAGCATAACCAGAGTAACCAATCAGTATCAGAAAATCAACTTGCTGCATAACTACCATCCAATCCACAGGTGTTATTCAACTTTTGTCAAATGTCTTTAAAATGCCCTTCATAACCAAAGGATCCAAATTCAGGGTCATATGTTGCAGTTAGTTGTCAGGTTCTTTACATTTCTTCAATCTGGAACAGTTCTTCAGTCTTTCCTTGAAACTTTTGAAGAGTATCGCACAGTTACTTTGGAGAACATCCCTCAAATCAAGTTTTTCTGATGTTTTACAGGATTAAATTCAGCTTACTCATGTCTGGCAGGAATATCACAGAAATGATACTGTTTTCTTCTCCTTGCATCTTATCAGGTGGTTCATGATTTCAATTTGATTCATTAATATTGATGTTTGGTTTTATCACTTAATGTGGTATCAGCCAGGTTTCTTTACTGTAATGTTGCTTTTCTCCCTTTGTAATTGAGTATTTTGTGTGAAAATATTTTGGGACTATGTGAATACCCTGCTATTCAACAATCTTTCTCCAACTACCTTTAGCATTCATTTCCACATTAGTTGGCATTTTGCTCTAAGCTACTGCTTTCTTTTTCTCTATTTTTAATGCATTCTTATATTTATACACATGACTTCCTATTTTGTTTTCAATGGGTAATGAACCATTGCTGTCATTTACTTTGCTGTTTAAATTATCCCAGATTTGGTCAATGGGTACCATTTTAAGTTCATTCCTGTGTCTTTTTGACATGTAGCCATCCTTCTTTGAACACTTCCTTACATTCTAACACAAGAAAATGTTGTAGGGTCTTTGTGTATTTTCCAAGCTCCATTCCTGAAATCAGCCATTTTCCTAAGTGGAATCAGCCATTTTTCTAAGGAGTGCTGATTTTTGTAGAAACCAAGATCTAGTATGAGGTGTGCTTACTGCTATTGGGGTGTCACTATTCCAAGGCCCACAGTGTAGACAAAGCTAAGGAATATGTGTATATACTTGTATGAAAACCCACAATTGCCTCTATATATGTTTTCCTACCTGTCTGTTCATCTATCTAATCTATCAAAAACTCTAAGTTACTGTCTCCAGTTCCAGGCTAACATCACAGTATCCATCCCGATTTATTCCCTTTCTGTATTTGAAACAAATACCTTTCTCCAAGAGTGAGAAACTTCTTTTCCATTGTGTTTTCCTGCATATTATCTGTTCAGTCTTCCTTTTTGGAATCAATCTCCCAAAATTTCTTGGATATCACCTCACCTCTCTCATTTTTCTTTACAGGCTTCAGCCCTAATGACTTTTGAAAGGAAAATAAAAAAGACAAGAAGGCTGGCAGGCAAACTAGCTGGCTTCTACTTCTTTATATGTTGATACTTTGAAGCATTGCATTATGTGAATTTGGCTTTATGTATATTTCTGGCTATTGCATTCTCTTTTTACTTCTGTGCTGTGATTTGAGAAGAGATGACATAAAATATCTTCCCTTTTTTTTTCATTTATACAATTTGTAAGTCATTTCTTTGGAAGTCAAGTTTTTCCCTCTACCTTGAAATGTGACATCCCCAAGAAAGGTCAACTTTATTTAGTATGAGAATAGTATGCTACACAGAATATATGACATTGGAGCCTCTCTTTCAAAACATTTGAAGGCTTCCCATTTACAGCAGTGAATTTCAAACTTTCAGTTATGTTAATTTATTTTGTGGTAGAAGTAGATATTATTTAGCAAATAAAGTCATAGATGGGGAACTAATTTTAAAATATTTGTGTGTGTATATGTGTGTATATATATGTGTGTATATGCGTGTATTTGTGTGTATATATACAATCAACATAAGTGAACTATTTGCTTTTTTGGTTGATCCTTAGTTATACAAAATTTATTTAATCTTAATCCTTGGCTCATTATGTACTTTTATCATTAGTCTCTGTATGACCTGCATTTATTTATTTGTTTTAGTAATTTTTAAAAATGTGCTAAATGTACTCACAAACCTACCATCCCACACAGAAGTCAACATCATAACCTATATGATACTCATGCTCTCCCGCCCAATGTTTCACCTTTCTGTCTTCTAAAAGAGAAAAAAGAAAAGTGGACTGTGCTCATTAATCCTGTCCTTTATTTTTTATTTTATTTTTTTAACAAAGCAATTTTGTTGATACATATTAATAAAACATAATTCCATCCAAAGTGTACAATCAGTGGTATTAGGTAAAACCACATAGATGGGCATTCATTAATTCAATCATTTGTAGAGAATTTTCATTATTCCAGTAATAACATACTAAAAATCAAAAGCCAACCAAATAAAACTCATCATCTCTCAATCTATGCTTCCCCTCCTGTACATAGCTGCTATTCTGTTTCCTCCTCTCTAGTTCACTTGTATTTATATTTTGGGAAAAGTCCTATATATACAATATTACCCATATTTATATTTTACATGAGGTTTCACTATGTTATACAGTCTCATGTTATATATTTCTTAGCTTTCTCTCTGATACTATAGATGTCCTTAGACTTACCCTTTTAATTACTGTCACATCCATATAATAGCTCTGTTAGACACAAACATCATGATGTGCTCCCAACATTTCCATCATTTCCAATGATTTACAAATACCTTACAACTAATTCTGCACAGATTTCCATTCTCCACCCTCATTCTATTTTCTGGTGACCTATATTCTAATTATTAAATCTGTGAGTTTATATAATATATTAGTTCATAATAGTTTCATACAATAATTGTCCTTTTGTGTCTGGGGTGCTTCACTCAGAATAATGTCCTCCAGGTTCATCCACATTGTCATATGCTTCATGACTTCATTTCTTCTTACTGCTGCATAATATTCCATTGTGTGTATACACCACAATTTGTTTACCCATTTATCAGTTGATGGACACCTGGGTTGTTCCCACCTTTTGACTCTCATGTATAATGCTGCTATGAACATCAGTGTGCAGATATCTATTCATGTCACTGCTCTCAGTTCTTCTGGGTATATACCTAGCAATGGTATTGCCGGGTCACACAGCAAGTCTATATTCAACTTCTTTACAAACTGCCACACAATCCTCCACAGTGTCTGCACCATTCTACATTCCCACCAATGGGGAATAAGCATTCCTATCTCTCTGCATCCTTTCAAATACTTAGTTTTCCAACTTTTTAATAGTGGCCAATTTAATAGGTGTGAAATGATATCTCTTTGTAGTTTTGATTTGCATTTCTTAATCGTTAGTGATGTTGAACATTTTTTCATGTGTTTCTTCACCATTTGTATTTCTTCTTTAGACAATTGTCTTTTCAAGTCTTTTGCCCATTTTTAAAAATTTCTTAAACTATATCACTCATACATGAATATATATAAACAATAAGTGTATAGTAATAGTTGTGAACTTATAAAACAAACTTATATAACATCATATAGGGTTCCCATACCTCACCTTTTCACCAATACCTTATATTGTTATTAAACATTTTTTAACTAATGATTAATGGACATCCTCCAAATATTAATACTAACCAAAGTATTTTCCCCCAAGCCACCCTATTATTATTATCTTTATATCATTTATACCTGATCATACATAAACAATAATATATAGTAAAAGTTGTGAACTTACAAAGGAAACATGCATAAGGTCATACAGCAAATCCAACACCTTGCATTGTCATGAGACATTTGTTACAAATTATGAAAGAATATTGTCAAAATCTTACTAAATTATAGTCCTTATCTTATATTTGGTGTATTTTTCCCCCAACCCACCCTACTATTTTTTAAATATATTTTTATGACAGAAGTTGTAAACTTAGAAAACAATCATGCACATGTGAAGAATTCATAAACAACATACCTCTGTTAACACACCACATTGTGGTGGAACATTTGTTAGAGATTTTGAGATAATATCATCTGACTATTGCCTTGTCCATAGTGTACATTTGGCACACATTTTCTGTACTCAACACAGCACATCATTGGCATAGATGCATGAATATTACATTTTTACTGCTAACCAGAGCTCATAGGCTACTCCACTTGTATTTTTCCCATGTTTCTCCACATTCACAGCACCCTGCAATAGTGATGTACATCTGCTCTAGCTCACAAAGGACACTCTTGCATCTGTACCATCAGCCACAGTTCTCATCTGTACCATCAGCCACAGTTCTCATCACCTCTGGGTTTACCGTGCCTTTCCGTCCCTAGATTATTCTCTAGCTTTCAGTCAGTTGGCATTTACATACCTAGACTACCATTTTCAGCCACATGCCCATTTATAAACCAGTTGTTATTCACTGTAATGTGTTGCCATCAACTCTGTATATTTCCACACTCTTAGAGTAAAGCTAATTAAAACTTCTAAATGCATTAAACATCAGTAGTCCATCACAGTCCTCCTGTTATCTCCTTTAAGAATCCACCGCCTACAACCAGGGTTTGAAGATATTTTTACATTTTCTTCTAGAAGCTTTATGGCTCTGCTTTTATATTTAGGTCCTTAATTCATTTTAAGTTAACTTTTGTGTAAAGTATGAGATAGGGGTTCTCTTTCTTTCTTTTGGATATGGGTATCCAGTTCTTACAGCACCATTTGTTGAATGGACTGTTCTGGCCCAGCTAGGTGGACTTAATAGCCTTGTCAAAAATCACTTGACTGCGGATGTGAGAGAGTATTTCTGAGTTCTCAATTCAGTTCCATTGGTTAATCTGTCTGTATTTATGCCAGTACCATGCTGTTTTTACCACTGTAGCTAAGTAATATGCTTTAAAGTCAGGAAGTAAGAGTTCTACAATTTCATTCTTCTTTTTCAATATTTTTAGCTATTCAGGGTCCCTTACCCTTCCAAATAAATCTGATAATAGGCTTTTCATTTTCTGCAAGGAAAGGCTTTTAGGATTTTTATTGGGATTGCATTGAATCTGTAAATCAGTTTAGGTGGAAATAACATCTTAACAATATTTAGTCTTCCAATTCATGAACATGGGATGCATTTATCTAAGTTTTCAGTTTCTTTTAGCAGTGTTTCATAGTATTCTGAATATAGGTGGCTTATATCCTTGGTTAAGTTTATTCCTAATTATTTGATGTTTTAGTCACTATTATAAATGAATTTTTTTTCTGATTTCCTCCTCAGATTACACATCACTAATGTATAGAAATGAATTATTATTATTTATTAATCTTGTATCCTGCCATTTTGCTGAATTTGTCTATTAATTCTAGTATCTTTGTTGTAGATTTTTCAGGATTTTCTAGATATAGGATCATATCATCAGTGATAATGAATGTTTTACTTCTTCCTTTCCTATTTGGGTGCCTTTTATTTCTTCTTTAACCTAATTCCTCTAGCTAGAACTTCTAATATATTATTGAATAATAATGGTGGCAGTAGGTATCCTTGTCTTGTTCCTGATGTCAGTGGGAAAGCTTTCAGTCTTTCATGGTTGAGTACAATGCTTGCTGTAAGCTTTTCATATATGCACTTTACCATATTGAAAAAGCTTATTTCTATTCCTATCTTTTGGACTGTTTTTATCAAGAAAGGGTGCTGTATTTTGTCAAGTACCTTTTCTTCATCAGTCAAGAGGATCATGTGAATTTTCTTCTTCAATGTATCAATATAGTTTATTATACTAATTTATTTTCTTATGTTTTGAAGCATCCTTGCATACCTGGGATAAAACCCACTTGATGTGGTGTTTAATTCTTTAAGTATGTGTTTGGATTTGGTTTGCAAGTATTTTGTTGAGTATTTTTGCATCTGTATTCATTAGTGGTCTGTAATTTTTTTTTTTTTGATATTATCTTTATCTGTTTTTGGTATTAGGGTGATGTTGGCTTCGTAGAATGAGTTTTGTAGCATTCTTTCCTGTTCAATTTTTTTAAAGAGCTTGAGCAAAATTAGTATTAGATCATCTTTGATGACTGGTAGAACTCACCTGTGAAGCCATCCATCTGGTCCTGGAATTTTCAACTTTTGGAAGTTTTTGATGACTTTTGCAATCTCTTTACTTGTGATTGGTTTGTTGAGGTCATCTCTTTCTTCTAGTGTCAGTGTAGGTGGTTTGTGTGTTTCTAGGAATTTGGCCATCTCACCTACATTGTCTAGTTTTTTTGGCATTCAGTTCATAGTATTCTCTTAAGATCTTAGTTCTGCAGGGTCAGTAGTGATGTCCCTCCTCTCATTGCTGATTTTGTTTATTTGCATCTTCTCTCAGCACGGTCTCTGGTGTCCCATCAGTTTTGATATGTTATGTTCTCATTTTCATTTGTCTCAAGATATTTGCTGAATTTCTTGTAATTTCTTCTTTGATCCACTGATTACTTAAGAGTATGTTGTTTAATTTCCATATATATGGGACTTTTCCCTTTTTCCATCCATTTTTGATTTCCAACTTCAATCCATTATGATCAGAGAAAGTGTTTTGTATAATTTCAGTCTTTTTCAATTTATTGAGACTTGTCACTCTGCCTATGATTTGTCTTGGAGAAGGATCCATGAGCACTTGCAAAGAATGTATATCCTGCTATTTTGGGATGCAGTGCTCTTTAGATGGCTCTTAGGTCTAGTTCATTTATCATATTATCCAAGCTTTCTGTTTCTTTATCCCCTATTCAGATGTTCTTTCCATTACTGAGTGTTGTGTATTGAAGTTTCCAACTATTATTTTAGATACATCTATTTTTCCCTTCAGCTTTGCCAGTGCCTGCCTCATATATCTTGGGGCATTCAGGTTATGTGCAGAAATATTTAGTATAGTTATTTCTTCTTGGTGAATTCCCCCTTTTATTAATATATAATGATCTTCCTCATCCCTTATAACAGTTTTGCACATAAAATTTATTTTGTCTGATATTAGTATTACCATTCCAGCTCTTTTTTTGGCTAGTATTTATGTGGAATAACTTTTTCCAACCCTTCACTTTTAATCTGGCTGCTCTTTATGTCTGAGGTAAGTCTCTTGTAGACAACATTAGATGGTTCATATTTTTTTATCCATTCTATCAGTCTATGTCTTTTGATTGGGGGGCTCAATTCATAAACAGTTGATGTTATTCCTCTAAAGGCATTACTTACTTCATCCTTTTTGTCCTTTGGCTTTGTTTTGTCATATTGCACTATTGTGCCCCATTAATGAGCCCCCAGCTCATTAATTTACCCTAATTTAATTTACCCCTCCTAATATTCTTCATTTCTACACTTTTCTCCTTGTCTCTTGCCCTGGTTTTTCCTTTCAGATTGCAGCACTGCCTTTAGTATCTCTTGTAAGTCTGGTCTTTTAGTAGCATAGTTCATCACTTTTTTGTTTGTTAAGTCTTTGAATTAACCTTCATTTTTGAAGGGCAGCTTTGTTGTATACAGACTTCTTGCCATGGCAATTTTTCTCATTCATTACCTTAAATACATCATACCACTTTCTTCTCTCCCCTGTCATTTCTGATGAGAGGTTGGCATTTAATTTTATCAAGTTTCCCTTGTATGTGATGCTTTGTTTTTCTCTTTCTGCTTTCACAATCCTCTCTTTATCTCCAACATTCATCATTCTGAATAGTAGGTGTCTCAAGGTAGGTCTAATGGATTTATTCTGTTTGGGGTGAGTTGTCCTTCTTGGGTATTCATATTTATGTCTTTCATAAGGGTTGGGAAGTTTTCAGTCATTGTTTCCCCAAATATTCTTTATGCTCCTTTTCCATTCTCCTCCTATTCTGGGGCACCAATGATGCAAATGATTATGCATTTTGCATTGTCATTCAGTTCCCTGATACTCTGTCCTATCTTTTCATTCTTTTCTCTTTCTGCTCTCCTGTCTTTTCTAGTTCAGATGTTCTGTCTTCAAAATCATTAATTCTGTCTTCAAGCAGTTCAAATCTTCTCTCATATGCCTCTGATGTATTTTTAATCTCATCCATCATGTCTTTCATCCCCATAAGATCTTTTACTTTTCTTTGTAGGCTTTCCAATTTTTCTTTATGTTCGACCAATGTCTTCCTAATATCCTTTATATTTACATTCTTATTTTCTTTAAATTCTTTGAAGTGATTTAGGAGAGTTGTGTGATTATCATTGATTGTCTTAAATCCTGTATCTCTTCAAGATATTTGGTTTGTTCCTTTGGCTTAGCCATCCCTTCCTGTTTCCTAGTATGGCTTTTAATTTTTTGCTTATGTCTAGGCATCTGAATATGTTGGTGAATTTACTCTGATGGCCAATTTCTCTCTTTCCTATTGTTTTTTACAGCTTTTCTTTGACATTTGGTTCAACTTACTCTAAGACTTTAAAATTACCCAGTTTAAGTTATCAAAATCATGCTGGGGGCTCATTAATGGGGCACAGATTTTCTCCCAGGATTTAGGGTATAGAGAGAACCAAAAGCAGTGTTCATCCATGCCATTTCTGGACTGTTCAACCATTGACAGTCATCAGAGCACCCTTCCATGGAGGTGTTTCAATCTCTGTTTTCCTGTGTTTTGGTCTGGCCAGAGCAGAGATTCAAAGTGGGCTCTGTTGGCCAAATTCATTGAAGAAAAACCCCCTGACTACCCCTCCATTTTCCCTTTTAACAGTTGTCAGGGTGGGAGATGTCTGTTCCCCTCTTAGCAGGTTCAGTGAGCCAGGGAGGCTTACCCCTGTTTAGTATCTTGGGAGTGGGGGAGAGGAGCCCTTCCTGGCCACTGCAGGGGTTTGTTTACTCACATTTATTGTTTTGGGTTCTTTGTCTCTCTGTTCCTCACCCTCCTGGGACTTGTGAAGCACTGTCCTGGACTGCTGACCCCCAAAGTAGATCCTCAGACAACTTTTGGCTCTTTTTTCATTGTTTTTGTGAGAGAATTGAGCCTTGCCTGCCTAATCTGATGCCATCTTCCCACAATTATCCTCCTTTATTTATTTATTTTATTCCCCCTCCCCTTTGTGGCTTGCTTACTGTCTATTCTCTGTGTCCATTCACTGTGTGTTCTTCTATGTATCCGTATTTATTTATTTATTTATTTAATTTATTTATTTTCCTCCTCCCCTTGCAGCTTGCTTGTTGTCTGTTCCCTGTGTCCATGTGCTGTGCGCTCTTCTGTGTTTTTCACTTGTCTCCTTTTTTGTTGCAACACCTTGCTGAGTCAGCACTCCATGGCACTTACAGGCTGGGTGGCATGCTGCAGTGCTTGCAGGCCAGCAGCTCTCCATGGTGTGCGGGCGACCCTTCCTTCACAAGGGGGCCCTGGGATGTGAACCCAGGACCTCCCATAAGGTAGATGGGAGCCCAACTGATTGAGCCACAGCCGCTTCCCTCCCCTCCTTTATTTTTGAATAGTTTTAATGACTGTATAAATACTTCTATAAACACGTTTTTTTACTTTAATCTGTCTTTAAATTTATAAACACTATGACTACTTAACTTTTTTCTCACCATATTATGTTGTTAAGATTCATCCAGCTTATGGTATATCATTTTTAATTCATCCATTTTGACTGCTGTATAATATTCTCCTGGGAAAATATGCCACAATGTATTCTTGTACTGATGGGCATTTGGCCTATTCCAAAATTCTTTTTCATTGTGAACATTTCTGCTAGCAGCATTTTGTATATGTCTTCTCTTAAAAATGTGCTAGTATGTCTGGGGTATTGATTTGGTGTGGAATTGCTATGTCATACAATATCTACTTCATTACAGGGTTCCTCAACTTTGGCACTATTGATATTGTGGTTCAGATAATTCTTTGTTGCGAGGGATACCCTGCGCTGGGTAGGATGTTTAGCAGAACCCTTGGACTCTATTCACCAGATTCCAGCAGAACCTCCTCACCCTGATTGTGACAAGCAAAACTATCTCCAGACATTGCCAAATATCCCTGGGTGAGCAACATCACTGCCAGTTAAAAATCGCTCCTTTAAAAAATAATACCAAGGTGTTGTTTTTCAAAGTGGTTGTAACACTTGACACATTACCAGGAATATTAAAGAGATCCTGTGACTCTATGACCTCAGTGATACTTGATTTTATCAGGCTTCTAAATTTTGGCAATATTCTTTAGCATGGAACTGGACCACCGATATCTTTCTATCCTTATTTCCAGCTATTGCCTACATCTATGCCCTAGACAACCAAATTGTTCTCCTTTGATTAAAATGGCCCAATTCCAATTATATAAAGCTTTTTTCATCTTGCAAATATTTATTGAGCAGCAACTTCATGCCAGTAATGGCTAAGCTTTTGATCCAGTGGTAAGTGAAACATGTGGTTCCTGCTATCATGCACCTTGCACACTAATGGAGGAAACAGACATTAATCAGAGAGTCACTCTGCTCCATATAAAGTACCAGGAACAGAGTGCTGAGGACCTAAAAGTGGCTGATTTGACCCAGTCAGCCAAGTCATGAGCACATAAGGTCATGGAAGAGGGCTAACATTTCTGGAGAGCAGAGATTAAGGAGGATTGTGATATGAGCTTTTGCAGGAGATACAGGTAAGGGTCAGGCCACTTTGTGCCTTTTTGCCTATGTTAAGGATTTTGATGACATCATAAGAAACATGGGGGGTGCACTGAAATGTTTGAAATAGGAAAATGACTTGATCATTATGAATTGAAAGATGGCCAAATGGGGCAGATCAGTAAGGAAAACAATGGAGAAAGTTACTTTAAGTATTTTGATAGCAGTCTCTGACTGGGATTGGTCATAGACATGGAGACCACTGTCTTAGATAGAAAGAGATTTTGAAGCTAAAATCAACCTGACATAATGATGGAGGAGTGATAGAGAAAGACTTTTGTTTGGGGGAACTAGCTGGAGAGTAACACTATCATCAGTCTCTTCAAGGAGATTGGGTGGGGTGCGGTACTTATTGATGGAAATCCAGGGTCAGGGGTGGGTGGGAGAAGATACATCTGGTAATTGGTTCCAGTGGTTATCTGCTCATAGAATGTTTCTTTCCCCTTCTCTGTCCCTCCTTGCCTATTTCATAAATTTCTACTCTTTTCTTTAGGCCCCAATTGACTGGTTCTTCTTTATCTCTGACCTTTCTTTGATTCTTGTCTCCTTTCCTGCCCTCTCCCTGCTGCGCTTATGGTGTATGTATGTATTCCTTGCTAATCCCAAATAGACTGAAGGCACAATGATTATAATATCATAGTGTTGAAGTTTTATTTCTAGGTCTTTGTTCTTTCCCAGGTGAGAAGCTCCTTCAGGTCAGGAACGTGCTTGGTTTCATCCTTTTACTTCCAGAATTTATCATAGTGTCTATTACAAGGGAATGAATTGAATGCATTTTTCACATGTTTCTCTGCAAAAGGTAAAGAGGGTTTTGATGAGGGAAATTAGCCCCCAAGTTACCAATGCTGACCTTGGTTTTATTCTCAGGCCATTTACTAGAGGTTGGGAAGTTTAGTGTGTGAATCTTTTTTTCCCACACTAATCTATCTGCCTCTGTTTTATTCACTCATTAATATGTTAATTCAATATTGTATTCATTCATTCAATAATTCATTCATTCACTAACTCATTCAGTTAATAATTCAATCATTCACTCAGTATTTATTAAATAGCAGGCACAATTCTATGTGTTGGGGATACAGCAGAGAGAAAGATGATGAAAATACCTGCCCTCTTAAGAAAAGCCAGGTTCAAAGCTTGAGCAGTGTTGTCACTGATGCCTACCCTGTCTCAGGCAGTGGTGTCTTTGCTTTTTATCTTCCTTTGAAACTTTCTAGAGGAAATAAGAAGGGAAAGAGGAGAGGTGGGGAGGAGGCATTGACTGGAAGGGAAAAACAAAGAGATTTCTCAGATGGAGAGATGGGGAAAGTGAGTGCCTGTCTTTGGAAGTCATTACAGTGAGAAACAGGAGCCTTGTACCTGCTAATGTTGAGACTTTTGTTAAGTGGATTTTCCCCTTCTCTGGTATTTAAGATTCCATTCTGTGAAATGAGCAGGTCAGACCAGATGATCTCTAAGACACTTCACCCATGATAACTTCTCATGTTACAGTTGTGAACTAAAGAGAGACCATAGGTTTAATGTGCATATAAGCCTTTTCTTTAGGAAACAAGAGAGCATAGAAATCCTCGATATTCATCATTTATTCTAAATTTAAATATTTACTTCCAAATAGCTAAAAACCAATTCATTTTTCTTATTAGGTCTTTTCCCTATCCTGAGTAAAAATCAGAGGAGAATTTATCAAGTACTAAAGTTTAAAACAATTAAGCTTAAAAAAAATCCTGTTCTCATGATGTATTTGAATTTTGATGCATAAAACTAAATTAAGTAGATAAGTGCCTATTTTTTATTTGAAGGTACATAAGGACTGCTATTTAAGGTATTAAATTTAAAAGAAAGGGCCACTGTCAGGGTCCTGAAATAAATAGCATGTGTTCAGAGGTAAAAGGAAGACCCAATTTAGGCAAATTTAAGTAATCTGGAATGCTCAATGAAGAAATAAATATGTATTCTCCTTGTTCTCTGAGAAGTGAGATGAATGCCTTAGAGCCCTGAATCAAGCATGCTGACATTCTCTATCCATTCATGTTAACAAAAATGTAGTTTAATACCTTGCCCTTCATATTATAAATCTCCTGATTTGTTTATTTACTCACAAATGTTGACTCCACAATCATCCCTTCAAATAAAAAATATACCAGGAAGTCATTCTCTATTATAATTTGGGGGTAGTGGGGATAAAATCCTTCTATGAGGAAAACATAATAGAAATAATGCATCTTGTGAATCAACATGTTTCCTAATTTGTGAGGGCACCCTATGCTTAGTGTCTCATTAACATACTTCTCTTTACTTGGCATGGCTTATTATATGTTGGTGTAGTGTCCTAATCCCTGATTTCCTGATCTTCAGAAACATTACTTTTTTAGGGTGACTGCAAAACTTCACAGGTAAATTCTGGTGGTAACAAGGTTAAGACTATCTTCCTAAATGTGGTTAGAGTGCTCAAGAGTCTTACAGATAATAGAATCTACTTTGGCTGGTTTAAGCAGTAAGAAGTTTCTCACAGAGCATTTGGTAGCTTATAGACTTTCCAGAAGGACCAGAAGCTAAGCTTAGCTCTTCAAAATGAAGAATATGTTTCCAGAAGAAATGTAAAACAATGTCCTGGAATGTTCTGAATTAAACCTCACTCCTGTTCTTCATAAAACTTGGCACACTAATGCTGGGGACTTCCTCCTGAGCTGTCCCACAAGAACTGTCTACATTCCCCACCATGCTTTGCAGAAGCTCCACTGTGGACAGCAACTTCTTCATATTACTCATAACTAGTGGGTGTGTGTCTGCCTGCCTGCACATAGGTCTTCTCCATAACTAGCTGCAAGAGAGTCTGGAGAATACAGTTGTCTGTGTCAGAAAGGCATGTAAGCAAGAGATTAGAGTGGGTACCATATGAGCCGACCTGTTATATGTGAGTAGACATGCCCATGTGCAGACCTGACCTTCTTCCATCTTCAGGACCTCTTTCCAAAATCAGAGAATTAGGGTTGGGGAGAAAAAAAGGTTCAGTGCTATTGAGCTTTATACTACTTTACTTTGGGAAACATTTCTAAGTATGATAATAGTAGAAATTAAGAGAGAAATTACTCATTCCTTAGAACTTGGGGGTTCTATATCCCACATTTAGGTACTGATATTTGTCATTCATTAATTAAACAAATATTTGAGACCTTTTGCCAGACACTAGCACTTAACACTGGAGATACACAGATAAACCTAACACAGTTCTTGTTGAAAGTAAACTCACAATCCTGGTAGGGGAAGTAAATAAATGATGACAGTAGTGAGCATGGTGGCATGGGAGCATGCAAGAGATATAACTTATGCAGTCGTTGGGTGTTAGACTAAACTGAAATCCATGCCAAGATTGAATAGGAGTTAGGCACAGGTGGGCATTTACACATGCTATTTCTTCTTCCTAGAACACTTCTTGTAGTGCAGAAGAGTTTGTCCCAAGGAACCAAAAACAGACATGTACCCAGGCCCAATGCTGAAAGGAAGCAAAAGTTGTTTGTGGGGAGTTTGGGGGAAAGGTCAGCACCTTAATGTGGGTGGCATCAATGGGCTATGGCCCCAGGAGATGTGTCTGAAAAGGCAGCAGGGTCAAAATAAGAAGGAATATGTGTATCAGTTTATAGAGTTTATAGTATGCCAGCTATTTATCCTTTTCCAATTCTAACTTTTAAATTTGTCTGAATGCTTATAAATCAACCATCTTAAAAAGCAAAACTAACTCTTATCATTGATGTAAAGGCAGTGGCCACCAGAGGTTCTGAGGGACAGGAGAGGGAAGAATAGGTATAATATGGGGGCATTTTAGGACATTGGATTTGTCCTGTATGACATTGCAGTGATGGATACAGGCCATTGTATATTTGGTCATAACTTACAAAATTGTGTAGGACAAAGTGCAAACTACAATGTAAACTGTAGTCCATGCTTAGTTGCAATGCTTCAATATGGGCTCATTAATTTTAACAAATGTACCACACTAATGAAAGGTGTTGTTATTGTGGGAAAGTATGGGCAAGGAGGGAGTGGGGCATATGGGAATCTCATTTTTTTATGTAACATTTATATGCTCTAAAGCATCTTTAAAAGTTAAAAAAATATTATAAAATATTTTTAAAAAGCAAAGCAAAACAACAACAAAAAATAAAAACAAACCAACAACGTGGAAATATATGAACTTATAGGCCACAAAGGATAGTAAGATAGCTCACAGGATCTGAGAAAGAAATGAAATTTAGTCACCAAGCTTTGAATGTGGACGCATCTCTCTTTCTCTGTCCACATCTCTCTCCATCCTACATCTGTCTATTTGACTTTGTTCACGTGGCATGGTTGGAGTTGAGCAGGTTAGATCACTTCCAACATCCTGGGATTTGCATCTGTCAATTTAGAAACCCTAAATTAAAGTGAACCTCTTTCTCTTTCATCTGCATTTCAATCCCAGGCAAGCACTCTGGTGGGCCATACCTGTGCTATGCTTGTCTGGTCCAATCACTGTAACAAAGGGGAAGGCCAGCCCTAATTGGCTATACCTGGATCACATATTTCCTGGGAATGGGTAGGGTAGGTGAAATATTTTATAATTGGTACCGCCATTAAATCCATACTTTATAGATATTTTCTCTGCTAGTAGGTAAAATGGCTATCAGTAGCCATGTATTTACATTCTCATTGCTTATCACCCCAGAAGACTTTAATAGTATGCATATAATATTTGTTTAAAATATTAGCTCTGGGGATAGAGAATGGGTGGTTAAGGCTTAAAAAAGTACAGGCTTCCTATTGGAAAGATGGAAATATTTTGTTAACATATGGTGGTGATGGTAGCACAACATGACTACAATTAACAGTACTGTAGTATATATATATATGAATATGATTAAAAGGGGAATGTTAGATTGTATATATGGTAATAGAATAAATATTTTTATAAATAATCCTTGGGCCTATACTGCACAAATATTGAACCCTAAGTTAAACTATGAACTTTGGTTAACAGTGTAACTATAAAAATGTACTATCATCAATTGTAGCAAATGTTCCACACCAGTGCAAGATGTTAGTAGTGGAGTGGTGTAATGGTTAGGCTATTGTGTCAACTCAGCCAGGTAGTTGTGCCCAGTTGTTTGGTCAAGCAAGCACTGAGGTAACTGTAATACAAGGGCATTTATGGACTTTAGTCACCATTGACTTTACTGCAGTGGTAAATCATAGATAGCTATGATTATATTATAGTTATAATTACATCAGTCAGGGAGATTGCCATCAACAGTGAGTGATGCTTAACCCAATCAGTTGAATGCCTTAAAAGAGGAAGTGATTCCAACATTGAGAGAGAATTTTCTAGCTTGTCTTTGGACAGCTAACATCTCCCAGAACTCATTGAGATCAAGAACCTTCACTGGACTTTCATTGCAGCCCCTGGTTGCAACCTGCCTGCAGAACCTGGACTTGTGCATCCCACAGCTATCTGAGAGACTCTTACAGAATCACATACTATTGACACATATCTCTTGTTGATTCTGTTTCCTCAGAGAAACCTGAATAATACAGCTTGGTACCAGGAGAGGTTTTTGAGGAACAGATTCTTAAACATGGGGTCTCTGAGGTGGCTCTGGGAGTTTTGCAATTGTCTCCCTACGTTAATTGGACTCAAGGGTAATGACAACTCCCTTTCCAATAACGAAGAGTCCGCTAACAGTCCATGGTGTGAGTTGGCAATCAAGATACTCAAAATCGCATCACTAGATTCCCCTACTTCACGCTTATAAGAAGCAAGGATCTGGGTGAGAGTGTTTTCAACATCTTAACAGAGTTTTGTGGAGTCAAACAGTATAATGATGTTGGCTGGCTCCTCCTAGATACTGTGGATTCTGTTACAAAAGAAAGAGATGACTTAAAGGCTTGAAATTTGAAACTTAAACACAGAATGGATAATGTGAAAGTTTCTATGTGTGCTCAGAAAGAAAATCTTGTCTTCTGTAGCCACAGGCTCCAAATATATGAGAACCAAACTCAGACTCTCATTGTATGAGTAGCAGAGTTACAAAGGAAACTAAAATCTCAACCCCACAGGGTCCTGCAGCTAAAGTGAAGGCATTGATTGGAAAAGAGTGGAATCCAGACAATTGGGATGGAGATGTATGGGACGATGATGATATTGATGGAGACACTGGAACCCTGAATTCTGCCAAGACTTTACCAGATAAGCCTGCCATGACCCGCCCTCTCCAGGCCACACCGTGTCAACCTTGTATCATCCAGCCTCCAGCCTGCCTCAGGGAGACTGAAACAACTTCTATCCCTGAGGTGGGTACCAGCCAAACTGAAGCCTGCCCAGCCCAGCCTCAGGCCTGCCCCAGGGAGTCTGGACTCCTCCCAGCTCTCAGACAGTACCAGCCAAACTCCAGCATGCACTTCCAATCCTCCAGTCTGCCCTGAGGAAACTGCCTTCCAACCCCTGCCTGAAGAGATTAATCCTGTCTCACCAGAAGAAAATGCAAGGGAATGCCCTGAGGTTAGTAGTTTGCAAGGCATTTCTAATCCTTCTCCTTAGTCACCCCTACCATCTCTCTTGTCTTCGAGATCTATTACTAGACTAAAATCACAAGGCCCCAAAGGTGAAATACAATGTATGACCCATGAGGAAGTAAGGTATACTCATAAAGAACTGCATGAGTTTTCCAACTTATATAGACAGAAATCAGGGGAATATGTGTGGGAATGGATACTAAGGGTATGGGATAATGGTGGGAGGAATATAAAGTTGGATCAGACCGAATTTATTGATATGGGGGGAGGAATATAAAGTTGGATCAGACCGAATTTACTGATATGGGCCCACTAAGCAGAAATTCTGGTTTCAACACTGTAGCTCTAGGGGTTAGAAAGGGCTCTAATAGTTTGAATAGCTGATTGAAACATGGGCCAAAAGATGGCCTAGCATGTCTGAGGTTGAGATGTCCAATTTTCCTTGATATACAGTAGAAGAGGGAATTCAAAGACTTAGGGAGATTGGAAAGCTAGAAAGGATTTACCACTTGAGAGTTGCCCACCCACCCTAGGAATGTCCAGAGGACACACCTTTAACCAGGACTATGAGTAATACATTTTTAAGACTAACTCTATCTTGCCTGAGGAGCTCTGTGTTTGTTCTTTTCTGTAGTCGAGATATTACTATAGGGAGGGCTGTGATAGAATTAGAATCCTTGAACATTATGGGGATGATTGGACGTCATCCTGGTAAAAGTCAAGTATTGGCAGTTAATTGCCAAAGTCAAGCTGGGCATGGCTACTGCAATAAAAGGCAGATTCAAAAAAGCACTCAAAATAGTCTGAGTCATGTAGAGTTATGGCATTGGCTAATAAATCATGGGGTACCTAGCAGTGAAATAGAAGAGCGGTCTACTAAATTTCTTTGGGATCTGTATAAATAGAAGAGTGAATGAAACCCTAATTCAGATTACAGATGCAGAGAATCATGGCCCCTTAATCAATTCCCAGACTTTAGACAGGTTACAGACTCAGAGCTCTTTGAATGAGGAGGAGGCCAGGTTTCCCTGCGGAAGGATCCTGTTAAACTGTCCAAAATTTGTACTCTTAATCTTCCTCCCACCTTTCCCCAAAAAGATCTATGGCCTTTTACCAGAGTAACTGTGAACTGGGGAAAATGAAATGATCAGACCTATTAGGGGTTATTAGATACTGGCTCAGAAGTGACATTAATTCCTGGAGACCCAAAATGTCACTGTGGTCCACCAATCAGAGTAGGGGCTTACGGAGGTCAGGTGATTACTGGAGTTCTAGCTCAGGTCCATCTCACAGTTGGTCCAGTGGGTCCCTGGACCCATTCTGTGGTTATTTCCCAAATACCAGAATGCATAATTGGAATAGACATACTCAGTAACTGGCAGAATCCCCAATTGGATCCCTGACCTATGGAGTAAAGTCTATTATAGTTGGAAATGTCAAGTGGAAGCCACTAGAACTGCCCCTACCTAGCAAAATAATAAACCAAAAGCAATACCAGATTCTTGGAGGGATTGCAGAAATTAGTGCCACCATCAAGGAATTGAAGGATGCAGGGGTGGTGATGCCCACCACATCCCCATTCAACTCTCCTATTTGACCTGTACAGAAAACAGACGGATCTTGGAGGATGACAGTAGATTATCATAAACTTAACCAGGTGGTGACTCCAGTTGAAGCTGCTATCCTAGATGTTGTATCATTGCATGAGCAAATCAATATGCCCCCTGGTACCTGGTATGCAGCTGTTGATTTGGCAAATGCTTTTTTCTCAATTGCTATTAGTAAGGATCACCGGAAACAGTTTGCTTTCAGCTGCCAAGGCCAGCAGTATACCTTTACTGTCCTGCCTTGGGTGTATCAACTCTCCAGTCCTATGTCATAATATTGTCCGCAGGGATCTTGATCATCTCTCCCTCCCACAAGACATCACACTGGTCCATTATATTGATGATATCATGTTGATAGGACCTAGTGAGCAAGAAGTAGCAAAGACTCTAGCCTTATTAGTAAGGCATTTGTGTGAGAGAGGATGGGAAATAACTAAAATACAAGGTCCTTCCACCTCAGTGAAATTTCTAGGTGTCCAGTGGTGTTGGGCATGTCAAGATATCCCTTCTAAAATGAAGGATAAGCTGTTGCATCTGACTCCTCCTATGACCAAAAAAGAGGCACAATGCTTAGTTGGTCTCTTTGGACTTTGCAGACAACACATTCCTTATTTAGGTATGCTTCTCCAGTCCATTTACTGGGTGACCAGAAAATATGCTAGTTTTGATTGGGGACCAGAACAAGAAGAGGCTCTGCATCAAGTCCAGGCTGCTGTGCAAGCTGTACTACCACTTGGTCCATATGATCCAGCAGACCCAATGGTGCTAGAAGTTTCCATGGCAATAGAGATGTTGTCTGGAGCCTTTGGCAGGGCCCTATATGAGAATCACAATGCCAGACCCTTAGGATTTTGGAGCAAAGCCCAGCTATCCTTTGCAGATAACTACTCCCCTTTTGAGAAACAGCTTTTTGCTTGCTATTAGGCCTTAGTAGAGACTGAATGCTTAACCATGGGCCATCAAGTTACCATGAGACCTGAGTTGCCTATCATGACCTGGGTATTGTCTGATCTATTAAACCATAAACTTGGGCATGCACAGCAGCACTCCATAATAAAGTGGAAGTGGTATATATGAGATAGAGCTTGAGCGGGTCCTGCAGGCACAAGTAAGTTACACAAAGAAGCAGTCCAAATGTCCATGGTCACCACCCCCACCATGTTACTTTCTCTTTCCCAGCCCACAGCTTTAGCTTCTTGGGGAGTCCCTTATAATCAGTTGACTGAAGAGGAGAAAACTCAGGACTGGTTTACAGATGGTTCTGCATGATATGCAGGTACCACATGAAAGTGGACTGCTGCAGCACTGCAGCCCCTTTCTGGGACATCCCTGAAGGATAGTGGTGGGGGCAAATATCCCAGTGGGCAGAACTTCGAGCAGTGTATGTGATTTTTCATGTTGCTTAGAAGAAGAAATGGCCAGAGGTGCATTTGTGCACTGATTCATGGGCTGTTGTCGATGGTTTGGCTGAATGGTCAGGGACTTGGAAGGAACATGATTAGAGGTCTGGGGAAGGGGTATGTGGGTTGAGCTTTTTGAGTGGGCAAAAAACATGAAAATTTTTGTGTCCCATGTGAATGCGCACCAGAGGGTGATTTCAACAAAGGAAGATTTTAATAATCAAGTGGATAAGATGACCCCCTCTGTTGTTACTGCTCAGCCTCTTTCCCCAGCCACTCCTGTCATTGCTCAGTGGGCTCACGAACAAAGTGGCCATGGAGATAGGGATGGAGGTTATACGTGGGCTCAGCAACATGAACTTACCCTTACCAAGGTTGACTTGGCTACAGCCACCGCTGAGTGCCCAGTCTGCCAGAAGCAGAGACCCACGCTCAGGCCCTGATATGGCACCATTCCTTGAGGTGACCAGCCTGCTACCTGGTGGCAGGTTAACTGCATTGGACCACTTCCACTATGGAAGGGGCAGTGATTTGTTTTAACTGGAATAGACACAGTCTCTGGATATGGGTTTGCATTTTCTGCACACAATTCTTCTTCCAAAACTAACGTCTGTGGACTTACCAAATGTTTTATCTGCTTCCATGGCATTCCACACAACATTGCTTCTGATCAAGGAACCCATTTCACAGCAAATGATGTGCTGGAATGGGCACATGCCCATGGAATTCAGTGATCTTACCATGTTCCCCATCACCCTGAAGCAGCTGGATTGATAGAACAGTGGAATGGCCTTTTGAAAACTCAATTATGGCACCAACTAGGTGGCAATACCTTGCTGGGCTGGGACAATGTTCT
Source organism: Dasypus novemcinctus (assembly GCF_030445035.2). Classification (NCBI taxonomy): domain Eukaryota; kingdom Metazoa; phylum Chordata; class Mammalia; order Cingulata; family Dasypodidae; genus Dasypus; species Dasypus novemcinctus. The sequence continues at coordinate 45,830,647 of NC_080698.1, read as the reverse complement.
CCAGGTGACTGTGTATGTTTTAAATCAGTGTTCACTCTATGGTACTGTTTTTCCCATAACTGGGATCCATGGGTCCAGGAATCAAGGGATAGAAATGGGAATGGTACCACTCACTATTACCCCTAATGACCACTAGGAGAATTTTTGCTTCTGTCCCTGCAACCTCAAACTCTGCTGATCTATAGGTTTTAGTCCCAAAAGGAGGAGTGCTGTCACCAGGGAACACAACAATGATTCCATCGAACTGGAAGTCAAAACTGCCACCTGGCCGCTTTGGGCTCCTCTTACCTCTGAATCAAAAGTCAAAGAAGGGAATTACTGTACTGACTGGGGTGACTGATCCTGACTATCAAGGGGAAATAGGACTGAATCTACATAATGGGGATAAAGAAGAGTTTGTCTAGAATACAGGAGATCTTCTAGGGCATCTCCTAACACTGCCATGTCCTACGATTAAAGTCAATGGAAAATTGCAACAACCCAATCCAAGGAGGACCAATAATGGCCCAAAATCTTCAGGAATGAAAGTTTAGGTCATCCCACCATGCAAATAACCATGGCCAGCTGAAATGCTTGCTGAGGGTAATGAAAACATGGAATGGGTAGTGCAAGAAAGTAGTGATAAATATGGCCTTCAACCATGTGACCATTTATAGGAATGAGGACTATAATGGTCATGAATCTTTCTTCCTTGTTTCATTATGATGATGACTGTATATGTATGCAAAATGAATTTCTTTGTCTTTTTCCCCACACTTTCCCCTTAGCATATAACAAGTTGCATCCATTTCATGTCATAATATTTGAGGATGTCAAGTTTGAGAGTGAATATTACCCAAGAACTTGCATCCTATTCTGTATGGAATTAATGTGTTTCTGGTTGTAGACAGGAGAGTTGAACTTTGTTAGATGGAAATATATATATATTTTGTTATATATATATATATATACTTTGTTAGATGGAAACATATATAAATATATGCATGTCTGTTATTGTTTTTACTTAGAGACTAAGTATGGTTTAAGGTAATGTGCATGGTTGCCAAGTTGACAAGGGGTGGACTGTGATGGTTAGGCTACTGTGTCAACTCGGCTAGGTAATTGGGCCCAGTTGTTTGGTCAAGCAAGCACTGGGCTAACTGTAATACAAGGGCATTTATGGACTTTAGTCACAATTGACTTTACTGCAGTGGTAATAATTACATCAGTCAGGGAGATTGCCATCAATAGTGAGTGATGCTTAACTCAATCAGTTGAATGCCTGAAAAGGGGAAGTGATTCCAGCATTGCGAGAGAATTTCCCAGCTCATCTTTGGACAGCCAACATCTCTCAGAACTCATCAAGAACCTTCATTGGACTTTCATTGCAGCCCCTGGTTGCTGCCTGCTTGCAAAACCTGGATTTGTGCATCCCCATGGCTATGTGAGAGACTCTTACAGAATCACATACTATTGACAGACAGAATCTTATTGATTCTGTTTCCCTAAAGAACCCTTACTAACACAAGTGGTGTATGGGAATCCTGTATTTTATGCACGATTGTTCTGTAAACCTACAACTTCTCTAATAATAATAATTTTTTAAGAAACCCTATTGGCAGATAAGGAAAAATAAAATAGCTGTGGAATGATCATACATGTCCTGACCCATTGATATCAAACTTGTCCATATGAATTGTGGTACCTCTCCCTGTGGAAGGACTATATTTCTTTAGTTTATTAACATCAGATTTGGGGCAAGAAAGAAACCTTTGTTGTTGAAAGCCATTGATGTTTGGGAGTTTGTTGTGACAGCATAACTGAGCCTAAGCTGACTGATATATGCAGCATCTTTTCTAAAACATTTGTATGTTGAACCTGTGGACAAATTGGTTCTGCTTGTATCTTATGACCATACTTGGTCCATTTACCGTCATTGGAGGGAAGGGCAGGGCAACAAGATTGGCCAGTTTGGATGGTCACATGTACCTTCCTTTGACCAATGAGGAAATATTTAGTGGTTGTTGGTGGGCTGTGGGAAGTAATCTGTTATCACCATCAGAATATTATTGAATAGGGAAAGGGTGGTGTGATTCTCAAAAGTAAAGGAAGGAAGTTGCTAAAAACAAAGTATGTCTACCAGAGTTTATCTACAAAATTCCAGAAACCTCCCTACCTCCCTCGTAGAGTTCCTCTTTACCTAGATATAGAAAGTTATGGGCAAAGTGTCACAGAAAAGGTTTCTGGAAATATAAAGAGAAAGACAATTTTGTTTGAGGTAGGCCTATTGCTGTTCTCCATTCCCCAAACCCTTGCTAACTAATTATGCCATTCTTTTCCAGAGAGGCAGAATACAGCTTCCCTACATACTTTTACAATATACTCCAGAACCCACTGTCATTCAGTAATATCAACAATTAACTTGTTGCAACTCAGGTATGTCTCCCTTCTGGAATAACACTTTGGACTCATCTTAGCAAACCGACATCTAACATTTGCCCATCTAACAATTGGTTGTGCTAATAGCTACCCCCAAATCATTAGTCTTAAATGAGGCAAAGGATGTGATACACCTAATGCCAGGCCAACCAAGAAATGGACTCTCAAAAAATGGCTGCTGCCTTCATCCCTGCTATTAGAGCTAAAGCCTCTTGGACATAGCAATATGAGTGCTGAGTGTTCCCAGAGAAAAAGGACAACCTGAAAAATACATGCAAGAGCCTTGAGGAACAAAGTCTCCATGAGAAATCCACTAAGGACTGATGCTCCTTTTCATGCACACATTACTCTTAATCCAATAGCAAATCCTGTTGCCTTCAGTCTCCTCCCTCTTCAATGCCTTCTCTACATGTCCACCATATTTTTCTTCCCAAAGCACTGCTTTGACCATTTTACTTCCCATTGACTGTAACCTGGAACTTAAGAATCTTCTGATACAAATCATTGGCCATCTTTTCTTATATTATTAAATGTAGTTCTCCGGTAAGTTCTCAGGAATTGGTTGCTCCTGCAGATTTCTTCCTGATTATCATAGAAACACGAAGTAAAACAAGCCTTTAAAAAATTATCATATACTTTCCTTATTTTGAAAGAAAAGTCTATGGTTGCACTTTGCCTTGATTTGACATGCATTATAACCTGTGATTGAATATCTAGTCACTTTATACTTAAAATTCCCCAAAGATGAGTCTGTGTTATTGATAGTGAATTAATTTCTATACACTAGAAAGGAAATATGAGAACTATGAACTATGAGAACCATATCCTTCTGTCTAATATACTCTTCTTCCATGCAGTGAGCTGCCCACCAGTTCTGCTGAAAACAGGGCAGATAAATTTACCAAATTCATAGCAAAACTAAGGGACAACTTTGGCCTTGGATTAAAGCCACATTCTCCAAAGAGCTTTCTTAGTAATAAATTCAACTTCATCTGTTTGTTTCCTTTGTCTTAATTCTCAAGTGGTCCCTGCCATGTCCACTTGCTTGTTTGTCCTCACATCCACTTCTGGATTTTTCCCCTCTCTTCATTATAGGGAGCCTGACCATTCAAACTTTGTTCCCAGCTTTGTTGCCACCTGGCTTCCAGCTGACTCAGCACACGAAAGGAAGGTGTTGGAGGACTGGAGGAAGACAGAGCCAGATATTTTTCGCCCTCTCACCTCTTAGGACAATACTTCTAGCAGTGACTGCTGTAGCTACACCTTCATTCCAGCCATCTGCTTTCTCTGAGAGTCACTGCCTTCCAGAAAGGTCTAATGTAATTTCTGTTCCCACTGGAGGCTCCAGCTCTTGATATTCTTTAGCAACGCCCCCTCCCTTTGTACCTCCAGTCCTAGGGATGGTAAGGCTTTCTCCAGATGCTTATCTCCAGATTGCTCCTCCTTCCCAGTTTCAACTTTTCTAAACATCATTTTAACTGATTTGCCTTATTAAATCCTTTCTACTGATTTGCATAGTCAGGGTTTTGTTTTCCTGCCTTGACCCTGATAGACACCATTCTAAACTCTGTAGGGGAAAAAAAGGACACTGAACATTTTATTGACCATCCAAAACCCCATCAATCACCAATCCAGAATCTAGACCTTTCTGGCTGGCATGATATCATTGACTAAACTCAATCAGCATCTAGTTCTCACCTCCTACATAGGGCCTGGGAAAAAAATCATTTGAATTAATGACTGAAACAAAAAAGTACAAATATAAGACCACAGAAAATACCAGAGAATATTTATATAATCTTGGTGGCAATGCAATTATTCAACTTATTTTATAGCTGAAGACATGAAACTCAATAGGTCTTAGTAATGTCTGTAAGAAAGGAAATGCCACTAGAATTTCAACCCCTCAAGAGCAGGAACCTTGCTGGTCTTGATGATGTATTTCCACGGCCTAGAAAGAATCCATCATATGGTGGGTGTTCCAGGTTATAGTGATAGTTCATGGCAGAATAGCATTCAAATGCAGTCTGACTAGCGGCCCAGTTTACCACTTATTAGAAGTGCCTCCCAAGAACTTTGGTTGCCAGGGCTGAGGCACCTGGGAAGATAGGAGGCATCTGAGGTACACCAGGATCAACAGTGGTTAAGTGAAAACAGGAGTAGTTTTGGTATACTAGGATGTCACCTTTGTAAAGAGATACAGATTGCGTATGCTTCCTGAGTTACCTAGCACTCAACTTAGGCAAATGAGAGTTTATAAAAAATATTCAAAAGGATATAATAGAATTTTAGACATGAAAAATTTCATTGCACTCAGAACACAAAGCAGACCAGAACACAGATGGCCATCTTGAAACGAAGGCCTGAGTTTGGAGGCAGCTAACACAAGGTGGACACTCTTCCTTTTTGTCTCATGTTGTTTCTATTGCTTCAGTTTATTTCTGGGTGATTTTCATCATTTACTCCCTTTTGTTGAATTCTAATCATGATAGGAAAGTGGGAAAAAAAAGGAAACAGTTTAGGGACAGTTCCTGGTTTCAAGTGTGTGTGTGTGTATGTGCATACAAATGATCATAATTTAGCTTTTTTTTTTTAAGTTAAACTATGTTATCATTGAGAACATGAAAGAAAAAGTGGAAGACTCCTCTTTTAGAGTAAACAATGGCTACAAGGCATTTTCCACTTACGTAGTACTCAAACTTGTGTAAGATCATCCGGAACTGAGGAAGCCCACTCTCAGTTCTTAGTATATTGAACTACTTCTGTCCTTCCCCTGTCCCTGCCTGTCCTCCATGGTGCAGGACCCCTGGGACCTCCAATACTCTGCTCCAACATCTCTTCTGGTGCCTCATGGCCCAGGTTGTATTGATTGCTAAATATTTCGAATGTCACCTCCAGGAGCATTTTTATAAACAAGCAGAACTAGAGAGTAATTGCATTGTATACCTCTGCGTGGCCTCTAGTTGTTATTAGTTTTGCACTAAGAATAGTGATGAACTCAAATGTTTTCTTCACAATGTATAAAAAGGGTGAGCACCCAGAAATGCCAATGGGTCTGTGCAATCTACCTGATGGCATTGGGATTCTAAAAAGGAACCCAGGACCTATGTGTCATCTAATTTTAGACAGCAGCGTGATGCTCAGAACCATGTCCTGAGAAATGTTCCAGTAGGTGATGGGTTCTGTATCTCCTCATTACCCGTCTACCTGTATCCATCAGGTGTCAGTGTAATGGAGCTTCGATGCTGGCTCCAAGACAGGAAGAAAAATGTAATTGACATATTCCACTTGAGAAGGGAGAGCCATTTGTGATTTTCTAGTAATAGTCCTTCAGCCTACACTTTAATATATAATTCATGACACTCCAAACTGTCTATTTCATTTTCTACACTGATTTGGCTTTTTATATGCCCGCTGACATTTATTGGGCAATGTTAATTAGCATCTTCCCTGGTGCAGTTGGTTAGAGTTTTATTCTTCTCTTGCGAATGAAATATCAGTGGGGGTGTAAGTATATATTCATTCTGATATATAATGAGCATTTGCGATTTGCAAGTCCCTGTGCTGGTTCTGAAATGAATCAGATGCCTGTTCTGCAGCAGGCAGTCTGTATTCTGGACGTTTAAATGAAGTCTTTTTGCCTGCCAACCATTCCTTCCCCGCAGAGCAGAACATCCTTCTTACAACAGCACTTTGCTTTTCCTTCTCAAATGTGTTAGGCTTCTTGGGGGGGGGAGGGGGAGAAGGGAAGGGGTGTATAAATAGTTTTGCCAGCTCAATGTAGGCACAGAATCTGGGTTCTCAATCAAATTAGAAGCCCACCAAGTCTAGCTCTCCACATGACATTGCCTGGAAGTATTCTCAAACCCTGGGATTTTATGAAAACAATAAAAATGACTTGTTGCGAATAGTTGGAACCTTATTATTGAATCAAGTATGTATAATTCATCAAGCAGTTGTGGGAATAATTACTTATCCATTCAACAAATGATACTTTTTACAATTTCCTTCTAAGTAAGAGGTGGAGAAAACCTTTGGTATAGATTAGTCGGCAAACTATCCTGACTGTATCTAGATTTCTATTTGTCTTCCATGATTGCGAGTCTGTATTCCTCCACTGTTACATCACATCATTGAGTGTTCAGATGTCATATTCTCGAATAGCCAACTCTTTCTTAATCTGCTTGTTTTTTCGTTCCACAGCATTTTAAGCACATACTCTGGATCATTTGTATTGCTAAAAAGGGTTTGCCTTGTTTTCCAATTGTATGTTGCAAAGTGACTGCTGCTAGGCACACAGTCCATGGAAATGACTTTTCTTTCCATTTTTGAGGCAATTTGCGAATTACGAAAGATCCCCTTGTGGAGATAACAGTTATGTGCCCATTTATTGTGCAGAAAAGTCTAAATTGAGATTGGATCTGGGCTTCAGATGTGTTCTCTCCCCACTGCAACTGCAGGAGCACTAGGAACTTTATAACACTAATGATTACCCTGTCTGGTGGCCATATTTTCCTGTAACCATTTCATGCCTCTGAATTGCACAAATTCATACCTGAGGATGTATTCATCCGAGGGTCCGCGGACATACCTAACACCATGATCATGGCGCCCTCTGGAGTCTCGCTACTTTGCATTCCTGATGCCCATTCCTGTTACCTCACATATGTCTTTGTGGTTACACATATCTTTTCAGATATTTATTGAGGCCCTACTCTGTTGTGATGGGTACAGTAAGTGATTCATTCTGCAAATTCATTCTGTATTTATTAAGCATCGCCTATGTGCCAAGTATCATTATAGGTGCTAGCGCTGGGGCAGGAAAAAAACAGCAAATCCCCGTGTTCATGGAGCTTACTAATGTATGCATGTTGATCAGCCTTAGCCATGAAGAAATGCAGGGTTTGCTGATGGGATGATATTTAGTTTCATTTTACTGGGAGCAAATGTCTTACAATTTGTGTATAACAAAATTTAAGTAGAGAAGATTGGTGTGAATTAGGACAGAAATGATTGATTAGGATCAGATATTGGAGAGTTTTGCACAACAGAGCCATTTAAGGTTCTTTATTTTTAAATTATTATTAAGAATATCAGTATTTTTAATATAATGAAGTTATTAAGATGGTAATATTAAGAATATTTTCTTGCCTTCTCTTAGGTTGAAATTAGCAGATTGGTCTGAAAACTGCCAGTATTAACTACATTTCATTCTTGAGCTTAATAGCGTAGATCTTATCTACATATCCATTTAGCTATAGTTGCATAAAACAAATCTTTGTGATTTTGTATTTCAAGTATATATTCAAACAAAGGAAGAATTATGTATCCACTTGGCATGGCATAAGCAATTTGTTTTATCGTTGATCTTCCTAGAAAAACTGTTGTTGGGCTAATTTATGTTTAAATGAGACTGACAGGAAAACACAACAATAACTGACATGAATGCTATGGAAAAAATAAATCTTTCAATTCTTGTGGAATGGCGTAAGTATGGTCTTTGTTCAGTTCCATAAACTAAAAAGGCAGTGAAGGTGATTGGTATCTGAAAACTAGACTTAAGTTAAAATTGTCAATGTTAGTATCTTGCTATGAGAATTACCAAACAGTGTGTTGGCATAAGCCAATGAAGTTTACTCACGTTGGATCTAGAGCTCATGATTTTGGATCTACAAGTCCACAGTAAAGTCATCAGCAAGGCCATGTTCTCTCCCTGAAGTCTGTAGCACTCTGGTGTGGACAGGCCAAAACCCTTGGGGCTCCTTGGCTTGCATCTTGGCCTCCCATCACAGGGCAATCTCTCTTTGCATCTATTCTTCCGATTTCTGTTGACTTCTGGCTTCTCCCTGCGGCTTTCTTTGACATGTTCCATCTGAGTTTCCTTTGCTTAAAAGGACTCCAATAATACAGATTGAGGCCCAGCCTGTTTCAGTTGGGCCTCACCTTCACTGATAAAACATCTTCCAAGGGTCCTATTTACAAATGGGTACACACACACAGGAATGTGGGGTGAAGCACCTGTCTTTTGTTGGGGTATATGAGTCAATCTACCACAGTCAGAAGAGAAAATAAATTTAAAATATACTCTTTCCTGTGAACTCTGCTTATCAAGGTTTATAAGCAGAAAAGTGACCTATTGCCAGCACTGTCTTCTATAGGATAGTACTTCAAATATTTGTGGCTGGCTGCACTATCTCTTAAAGCTATAATGTCAAATGAAAATACACACACTCTCTCACAGATTTCATCACTGCTGCTTTGACTTAATCTATACAAGGTACCACATTTATGCTCTAGGTCACGGAATGTCAGCTACTGAGATACTGGCCTTTCCAATTGATCCTTGTGCTCCACAGACACATATCTGAGCACGTTTCCAGAAGTGTCTATCTAGTACCCTGAAATCCAAATCTAATTGCAGGTTTTCAACTTCTTTAGAGGTTTCGTACGGATGAAGTACACTGGTTCTGCTTTTGAGTAAGTACGATTTGCAATGGGGGCATGACGCCCCTTGGGCAGGTGAGAAGTATGTTGAAAACAATGAAACACTAATCCCTAACTCTGAAAGACTCCAGAGATAGTTATACAGAAACAAATAAAGAATCAAGAATACCAGCACTGACTCATTTTGGTAAGAGCCTTAGATTAATTTCTTGCAAGTTGCACAAAGGCAAATGGTCTATAATTTTCATACTGTACTTGGTTTAAGTTTTTGGGAAAAATAAAGATGTTCATTGATTAGCATTTGAAAAACCAACTAGAAGGAAGTGAACATGGCTCAACTGATAGAGTGTCCACATACCATATGCAGGGTCGAGGGTTTAATCCCCAGGGCCTCCTGACCCGTGTGTTAAACTGGCCCACATGCAGTGCTGTGGCATGCACGGAGTGCCGTGCCATACTTGGGTGCCCCTGTATATGTAGGGGTGCCCCATGTGCAAGGAACACGCCTCGTAAGGAGAGCCACCCCGTGTGAAAAAACACAGCCTGCTCAGGAGTGGTGCCACACACATGGAGAACTGCCAAAGCAAGATGAAGCAACAAAAAAGAGGAGCAATTTCCCAGTGCTGCCTCATAATGCAGGCAGATGCAGAAGAACACAGTGAATGGACACAGAAAGCAGACAATAGGGGAAAGGGGAGAGAAATAAGGAAAATAAATAAAAAAAAAAAACAGGAAACAATTAGAACTTAGTTTGCTTGAAAGACAAAACTGGAGAGGAATGTCAGAACCACATACAAGCATTTCCAAGACTAACCAGCACCCTGGAACTAGTAAATGGGGACTTGATTTCAGCCACAGTCTCCAGGCCTGAGTCCAAACCTCGTGGCTGTACAATGCTGTGTACATGTTTCTTTGGGAAATGTAACACTTTTTATTGTCACAAACTTCTCTATACCATCTTCCCTCCCACCCCTCCCCTACTGTGTTCCCTGATAGATTCCTGGAAAGAAAGTTGCCTGAATATGGAAAAAAATCTGAAAATAGGCAATTTATAAAATATACCACTTGAGCACCAGTTACAAGGGATTAAAAAATGTTAATATGTGAAGGATCACTTGTAAGTGTGAATGAATTTGAGAAATACCTAGTTAAATAAAGAGCTTTACTGCAGAACCTATGAGAGTCCTTAATATGCTAATGTATGTTGTGGCTGTTAAAGGAAAGAGAATATAGGGTTTCCCAAAACATTTGGAACTTTTTTATACATGTGTGGAGCTGCTTGCAGGAACAATGCTGCTAGGAACTTGCTTTCATAAATCCTGCTGTATATTCCTAGATATTTGTAATGTTCCAGGAAAAGTTTGGGAATGGGCAGAATGGAAGAATGCCTTCTTATTCTCTCTTTTTCTCTTCTTTCTCCTCTTATTTATCCAACCATCTATCCATTCATCATTGTATTAGTCTGCCAAAGGAGTGCTTGATACAAAGTATTTGACTTTTATAAAAGCGTAAAAGCTTACCATTACAAGGTCCTAAAGAGTTCACCTCAAGGTTGCTTTCTCACCAAAGTCATTTGCCACATATTGAGGCAAAATGGTGGCTTATCTCTTCAGGGTCTCTCCTTCCTGGGCTTCCTCTTCCTCTAGAGGCTCCATGGGCCCTGGTTCTTCCCAATCTCAGCTGTACGCTGGCATGGGGCTTGTCTCTTAGGGCATCCTGTATCAGTTTCGATCTTCCCAATCTCATCTGTAAACTATCAGGTGAATGACTCATCTCTCCCTGGAGCACCAAATCAAGCATGACAAAGCTCTCTCTTCCTGTATATCTTCTTCAGTGAGCACCCTTTTATATAGGCCCACCAAGGGCACCAGGACTCAACCTGAGTCATGCCCTACTGACAAATCAAAGCTCTAGTCTTAGCAGATAATTTAATCAAAGACATCTCAGCTGAATCTAATACAATCAAAGAGTATCATACCCAGAGGAATAGATTCGTTTACAACATAATCTTTCACTTTTGGGGATTCATCAATAATCTCAAACTGCCACAATCATCCATATGCCATCCATCCATCCGACAAACTTCTTACAGTCAGTAAAAGATTGAGAAATGCTATTAAGGGACTGAGACAACTTATTGTGGGGCCAGAGAAAAGAATATAAGGTTAGAAATAGGGGAAACTGAGCCTAATTTTAGACTTGTAATTTGGATGACTTTTGTGCCTATGTTCCTGAGAACATTAAGAAGTTTTTTTGTTTGTTTGTTTGTTTTTCTTATTTGCATTGGAGATGCCTTCTTCCTGGGAAACACTGCTGAGAGTGGAACTTAGAGGGATTTGGGTGTCTTGGAAGAGGAGGAGCCTAGCGGCTGGCATTCTTCTCAGTGGGGCTCTAGTTTTGAGTGCCAGGTTCTGGAGTATGTCTGTGACTAGAGCCCAGCCCACGTTCAACTAGTAGAGTCCAGAGACTGTGCTTTCCCCAGCTAGCTGAGCTCAGCAGTGTAGTAAAAGGGGGCTGGAGAAAAACTCAGGGGAGTGGCTCTCAACACATATCTGAGGTTTTGAAATAGGAGACTAAAGGTGCGAATCCCTTATGCTGTCCACATAAGGGTGCTATAGCAGTGAATGCTCAGATGCAGCAGTAGACTCCGCTCTCAGTCAGCAGTCCCTGGCAAAGCACATGAAACTTGATTTCAAGGGGCGAGTTTACTAGCAATAACCTTGAATATAAGGACTGAGGATGGTTAGGAGCTTAAATAAATCAGCAAATAGATTGGCCAGAATCTGAGCAAATGCAGGAATTTAAGTCATCTGACCTAGCGGTAAAGCAAACATCTTCTATGACCCTTATAAGTCAATGCTCTTCACTTGTATTGGTTGAGGTGCCTGGACCTCTGCATTATGGAAGGAAACCCTCCATGTTTGTTTGTTTTTTCCCCTTCAGGAGACCTTAGATCACAGCCAGCCCCTCTACCAGACGTTCCCCTATAGCAGGGGTTCTTAACCAGGGGTCTATGAGTTTGAATTGAAATTCAAAAAAATATTCTTGTGGACCCATGTTGCTATGTGTATGATGTATTTATTAAATAATACACAGTATTGTATGGACTTAGTAAAGGGTCTGTGGTTTTCACCTGACTGGCAAAGGGGTCTGTGGAACAAAAAAGTTAAAAATCCCTGCCCTATAGTAAAACTCAAATAATACCTCCAACCCCTCAGGAATGGCAGAGAATGAAGTGAGCTAATGCAAATAAAGTGCTTGGCACCTGGCAGGAATTCAGTAGATTTGAGTTTTTACTCCTCCCTCTTTATTTCCCTCTCTAGTCTCTCAAACCAATAAGAAAAGATACTGATGTATTAATTTATATGAAAAGGGATTTCTGACTTCCCTGGAACCTTGACCCTCAGGTCCCAAAGGATTTCATCTCACAGAGGTGATCCTGCCCTTTACCGTGAATCTTCAAAAGAATCTTTATTGAAGCACGTTGCCTCTGACTTTTTCCTTATTTTTTTCTTCTCTCTCATTAGAAGTGGAAAACAAAATTGTGAAATAGGCTGTTTTATGAACTTGAGCTTGTGCTGAAACCCTGGCTTTACCTCCAGCAAGTGGTGTGACATTGGGAAAGTCTGAATCTGAATCTTATTTTTTAAAGGGGATTGTAATGAGATAAAATTATCTGAAAATATTTTGCCAAATCAGAAGTGCTAGACATATTGGGATGGAGATTGCTTCTTATCCCATCCTCCTTTGTCACCACTCTCAAAGGATTAGGTAGGCTCTTCCCCCTTAGATGCTCAAGCTGGACTTCCTTCTCCCTTTGATCTTTCTCTTTCTGTCAACATCAGTACATCTCGGAGTGGAACATTTCAACTATTGCCCAGTGATGTATTTGGTAATGACATAGAAACTGTCATTTCATAATACCCTACTACATTCAATGTTATCTATATATTTCTATGTAGAACTATATCTGTCTTCCTCCCTCCTTCCCATCCATCCATCCATCTTCCTGTTTCTCACATTCCTACAACAGTTCTTCCAGCAGGTGATAGGACCCCCATTTTTAAAGACAAGACAACTCTGTTTCTGAAAGAAGTAGTAAGTTCCAAGGTAGTACAGATAGTAGATGGAATTGCAAGGATTTAAACTCAGCCCTGGGTGACTCACTTTGGAGGCAGTTCCTGGTTCAAGTCTAAGATTTTCCATACCATAAAGACCCTTCAACCCTTCAACCCCATATTCCCATATTCTTCAATTTCAAAATGAGGATGATAGTGATCTTTCTACCTCACAGGATGTACATGAGAATTAAAAGATACCATAATTATGAATGTACATGGGATGTTATAGGGTGCCTTTCAAATATAAGGGCTGAAGGATGAATTTCACAAACATAATGTTGAATGAAAGAAGTCAGACATAAAAGGGTGTATTTACTGCATGATTACATTCACATAAAGTTCAAACACCATCAAAACTCATCTATGCCTTAAAAGTCAGGATGTTGTTAATTTTAGGGTGAGGGTAGTGCCAGAAAGGGAGTTTCTTGGGTGCACATTGGGTTGTATTTCTTGATTTGAGGGCTGGATACACAGTGTGCTCATTTTATAAAGTTAATTGAGCTGTAACATGATTTTTGCACTTTTCTGTATTTGTTATACTTCAATAAAATAATCACTGTGTTAAATAAAATGCATATATAGCAACAGTCTAGATGTGTTTATAGGAAGTTGAGAGATCAGTCACCAGGGAAGTCAGGAGAAGGAGAGATCTGAAAAAAGTCTGGGCTGGGAGTGAAGATGATCACTAGCAATAGCATTCAAGAACTAGTGGGAGGCAAGTTGGCTAGACAGAGAGGGACTTCTAGGAGCATAATAAATGATACCTGGCAGCCTGTTGGAATAGCAACTGGCTCACTGACAGAAGTGCACTAAACCTTGGTAGCGCTCCTTGGTTCTACCTTCCAGCCAGGAGTTTGTATTAGTACAAGGGGACCTCTGACTGACAGAAAGCTTGAGCTAGATTGTAGGTCACTAATGGTATCCTAGGGGCCAGTTCAGAAAACAGACATAATTTGTTTGTCATACCTAATTCTTTTTTAAAATTGCATAAGTTAAATTCTGCAAATATAAGATCCAAATTTTGGCTTCACCTGAAATATCAGAAATTTTAGCAATGCTAAATCTGTGCTCCCATATCACAATCAGCTGGGGCTTAGTTGCAGCTGCCACTTAGATGGGGCATGTGATCTCCATTTTGCTCAATCCCCGCCTTGACATAGTCACCAATTAATGTATCTTCTAATTCCCCAGAAGCATTTGGGTTTGTCACGTTTGATTAGAATAGTGATTCTCAGTCCTGGTTGTCTATTAGAATCTCCTGGGAAACTGAGAAATTACTGATATCCAGGTCCCACTCTGACTAATAAAAAAGCATGTTCTCTTCTTTTAAAAGCAATGCAAATGATTGTAGCACATACCTGGGTGGAGAAGCACAGGTTTGTCAGGCAAGAACTAGAGCAATAATTCTCAAACTGTGCTTCCTAGACCAGTGGCATCTTCATCCCAAAGGAGAGGTAAATTCACAGTCTGATATCTGTGGAAAAAGAAAAGATGAAAATGGTTTTGTGTCTTTTTCTAAATAAGAAAACACTACCACATTTTACTCAAAGCCAACTCTGTGGCACAGAAGTGAGGAGGTGGGATCCATAATAGACCGAGATATCTTCCCCTATGAGAACAGCATTTTCCCTCTAGAACTCATTGCACGTTGTCATTAAATTTTTAATTAGGTTGTTACAATGGGTGTTGGACATGTTAATCAAATTAGATCCCTTGGGAAAATTTTGTTTTTGCTGCATGGCTAATATCTCCGAACAAGTTCTGCTGAAATGCAGCTGAAATGCCATTTTCTGATGCACAACAAATGGCTGGTGAGAGGGCAGCGTTACAGGCTTCTAATTCAGAAGGATTTGGGTCTTAAAGACAGTACTGTGACCATGATGTCTCTAGTGTTGTTATATTTTCTGGCCCCCAGGACCCCAAAAGCATCTTGAAGTTGGCAGTTGCCTACTTGCTGTTTTGCAGGTTTGTCAGAACACTTCCTTTGCCTCCTCATAAGCCTCTGTTGGCTGAAACGGAAATTTTACCTACTTATCTGCAGTTTTTAGCTTGAGGCTTTGGTTCCAGTGAAATCAGTTTTTGATAGGAAGCTATGGGACATTTATATTACATAGCAAATATGCTGCAGAATATTAATTCTTGCCAATAAACCTATCAATTTAAGAGTGTATATATAGAGATGTTGGTGGGTACCTTGTTAGGAGCTTGGGGATGTGTGGGAAAGCAGTCATAGAACCTTTCTGAGTCATAGAACCTTTCTATTTCAATAGCCCTTATGATCCTTTAAAACAGAGTATAGTGCCTTGGCCAAATCCAGAGTGCTGGCTATTCTTGTAAATAAAGTTTTATTGGAACACAGCCATAGTCATTCCTTTTACATATTGTCTTTGGCTGCTTTCTCACTACAACAGCAGAGCTAAATAGTTGTGACAGGAACCATATAGCCCTTAAAGTATTTATAGAATACCTGCCACAGAGAAAGTTGGCCAACCCTTGCTTTAAATTCCCAGATACTGCAGCCCCATCCCAGGTGCGGACAGCCTTGCTGCCACTATTGTGAAGTAGTTCTACTAATGCTATGGATCTGCCTTTGATCTGTCCTTGGGCAGCTCTAACTTCTACTCTAAACCTTCCCCTTTCTACCCGGTTGAGCTCTAGGAGTAATCTCTGCCCTTCTTAGCATGGCCTCCTCTGACTTCTTCCACACTCTTGGGATTGACTTTCCCTTGAAGAGGTCTCCCATACCTGTTTTCAACCTTAACTCTTCTGCTAAATTCTCTCCCTACATTTCCAGTTGCCTGAGTCAGGGGCCCTCTTAGCTCAAACTTAGTATGCCTCAAACCGGATTCATCATCATTTCCCTCAAGACATCTTGCCCTCCAGACTTTCCACTTTTGCACTATTGGTAACATCAGTCTCCTGCTTTTGAAGTCTTGGTCATTAACAATAATCATATTTGTCTCAAATTTTACTTTCTGGTTATTAAAAACAAATCTTGCTTTAGATCAAGATCTAAGGAAAAGTACATAATCCTCCCAATAATGCTATGTAATTGCCAGGTCAGATGGTAATTCTATGCGTAACTTTTTGAGGAATCCCCAAACTGTTTTCACAGTGTCTGCACCATTTTACATTCCCGCCAGCAATGTATGAGAGTTCCAGTTTCTCCAGATCTTTATCAATACTTGTTATTTCTACCTTTTTAAAAAATATTAGCCATCCTAGTAGGTGTTAGGTAGTATTTTACTGTGGTTTTGATCTGCATTTTCCTAATGGCTAAGATATGGTATTCCATCCACCCAGGGTAGCACCCATGAGCATTGGTATTCTATGTTCTTCTGTGGATCCCACTTGGTGCTCAGATTTGTAGCATTGCCTTCAGCCAAGAGCCTCATTGCAAAAGGGTTGCTTTTTATGCAGATATGAATGGTGACTATTTGAAATGATCTTACCACAAGATAATTTAAAATGCTCTCCATGTCACAAATTTGAAATAAATCCCTAAATTTATTTTAAAATGTAATTGCAAAATTTCAAAGTTATCAGGCCATAGAAAGTGTAAAGCATACTAATATTAGATGATCATGTCTGTACCACCTGAGCTGTTAAAAAAAATGGAAGAACTAGCTCTCTTCCTTTGAAATTCTGTGAACCATGCTATGTTTTATGTGGATCCAATCTTCTGCAAGTAATGTGATACTTAAATTATAACAATGACTATTAAATTAGTTTTTATTATGTACAGTAACAATGTCACCTTTGAGGTAGTATTACTGATAGCACAAGAAAATGTATCCACAGAATTAGTAAACCTGACCCAGAAGTTGATAACTGTCATGGTATACCATGGCGTTAATTTGAGAAAAGATTCTTCATAATACAAGAAATAATGCTGGAAATTGGAATTTTAAAAATGTTTCTATAATGGCTGCAATTTTGTGCTCTGGAGGAATGTATTCCTCTCCAATGGGAAAGTGAATATTTAATTTAGAGAATTACAGATGATGTGAGTTCTTCAGGAATCCATGCCTCACGTATGTGACCACCATAGCTATTTTGACTGTCAAGTCACAACACTTCCCCTAACAGGTACCAACCTGTAACTTCATCATGCTTCTGGCAGCTTTTCCCAGGTTGCCTTTGTACAAGAAGAGGATGAGGAGCTCACGAACATGCGACTCTATAATCCCTGCAAACATAATATAGATGTCTATATCAGATCTATTCAGAGGATGTACCCATTCTTTAGCTCAAATATGCTTCTTGCATAGATCATCTGACATAAAACTGCCTTCAAAAGATCTGTGCTTCATGTACACAGTTGGAAAGCACCTGCTGATAAATCCAGCACTAATCCACCTAATCGTGCTTCCTTCTGGGAAGAGACCAGTAGACAGCAGGGCATTGTAAGGGATGTTCTCTCTCTCCCGAAATTTATTTGACCTCCTTGGTTTTTAAAGATACATTGCCTAGGCTTGTTAACTGTCAAAGCTAAGAAAATTTAACATTGCCCCAGACTAGATGATATCCTCTCTGAGGTCAAGAAGACAATCACTTACACATCTTTGTATCTATCCAAGTTTACAGCATGGTACTTACTCAAACACTGACTACCTGATTTTTTCATATTAGGTGTTATTCTCAATGGTGCAATGCCTGCTTGTGCTTTTACTCCTTTATTTTTTTTCCTATTCCTTTAATAAAATCTAGATGGAAGAGTGATGACTCACTCACTCATTAGCCATACACTGTTACACAGACATTTAACCTCTTTAGGCCTATCTACTTATTTGGAAAATAAGGTGGCGAGACTTGATGTTGTGCTAGTGGAAAGTTGGTCTCTAGAGATGCCCCGTGGAGCTCCATCTGCCCAATATTTTCACGAGTCTCAAGGATGTGGAAGGCATGCTAATCAACTTGCTAGAGGACACAGAGCTAGTGGGTATGGTTACTGTTTGAATGACAAAAACATTGTCACAACTTGGAATAATGGGCTGCACTGAGCAGGGCAAGTTCTTCAGAGATCAAGGAAGAGCCTTCTAGAATGATATAAAACCAGTAGGAACAAGACAGGATGGCTGCAACTTTCAATAGCATCTGTAGTTAGGTGTTGGGAAGAGCAGGCTGTAAGGTCATGCATAGTGTGATATGATGTCAACAAAAAAATTCTTCACTTTTCTAAAGATGTAAGATCAATATCATAGAATATGTCCAGATCAAGTTGTTTAATCTCTCTGCAACTGATGTGGGGATCAACATAATAACAACAATTTCTAAATACATTCTTTGAATCTTAAGCACAATGCCAAGTGTTTTCCCTGGTTATCTCGGTAATCTTCACAACAGACTTGTGAGATACATGCTGGTAGGGTGCTCATTTTATAGATGAAGAAACTGAGGCTTAAATTATTTAGTTCATTTCCCAAGATCATACAGGTAGCATAAATCCAGTTCATTCTGACTTTAAGGCTCAGGTAATTCAGTGCTATCCTCTATCATCAACTTCCATAATGTTTAAGGGGTGCTGGGCTAAATGTGACTGTATAAACAAATTTCCTAGCACAGTGCCTTGTATGCAGATGGAGACTAAATGCTAATATACTTCCCTTTTCTCATCCCTGTTTCCTTCCATCTCCCATTGTAATGGCAGAATTCCAAACCAGCATGAACCTCTAGCCATTATTCTGAGGCTCAGGAGTAGACTTTTCTTCACACTAGTCATCACAAAGGCAGTCTTTCTGGGAGTTTGTCTACTTGTCTTGATTCCATTTCTTGGTCTAATATAAACCTTTTCCACACATCCCCAGCGGAGACCAGCAAATTGCCCAACATCAGCAACAGTGCTCACCTCTGCAGTAATCCTACTAGGGGCTGCTAGAAAGACATTTGGAGGGATTTAATTTGTGTCATTGAAATCATTCCCTGGAGGAAGCTCAAACCTCTCAGTTAATAGACAAGTAAACAACCTGGAGAAATTGAAATAAGTTATTTTTTAATAACGGGGCAGAGGCACAGGGTGAGCCTTAGGCAGCACCAATGTCCCTGCCGAAGAGACCTGCTTCACCCTGAGAGTATTAACTCTGTCCTGTTAAAATTTTGTGGCACTACTTATTTTTAGGGAACTGACAAGATTGGTTTAGTCTAAAGAGATCTTGGGGCATGAATGGCTGAAACAAACAATTATTGACTGTTTGATATCCTCGGTAGGTACAGAATCTCATTTTCTGACTCACTGCTGCTTAAAAAAAACAAATGTCACGGCAACAGATCTGCTCTGAACCCTGATTCATGGCATGCACCACTACGACAATAGGTGTGTATCCAGAGTATAGCTGTGTTCTAGTTGCTGCCTGTGAGAAATATCAGTGGATCCAATCCACTTAGGGCAGTGGCCTTCATACAGTAGCTGAGAGTTTGCCTCCACCAGCAGTCCTCCATGGCTGTTCTTCTGTTGCTGGTCCAGGGATCAAGTCAGGGTTTACATGTCTTGGAAGTCTGCAGGCTCTGTGACTTCTTGGCCCAGTGGTTGAAAAAGATTGTGTTACATAGCTTAGAGAATGGGGAGTTGCTGCTTAACTTGCATGGAATTCCATTTTTGTTTGAGAATGAATGGTGGTTATAGTAGCACATTATTAGTGAGTGTAATCTACAGCACTGAACTGCAAAGGTGAATGAAGTTAACAGAGGAAACTTCGGGATGTGTATGTTACCAGAATAAAATACTTGAAAGATAAACATAGGACTGTACAGTGCAGTAAATCCTGTTGTAGATGATGACTATAGTTAAAAGTACAGTATAAAGGTGTTTCATGAATTATTGCAAATGTATATTAAAACAAGATGGTAATACTAGGGTGGTACATTGGGAAAAGTATATCTAATATAAATAATGGATAATAGAACTATTTTAATAACTCTTCATAAATTGTAACATAGGTAGCTAATGTTGCAAAAATTCTACAATTATTTTAAGAAGTGCTATCATCAAAAAAAAAAAAAGAAAAACAAATCGCTTACCTAATGCTAAAGAAGCAAATCAATGCTTTAAAAATATAGAAAAAGACTAGGTTAAAAACAACAAAAACTATGTTTTTATATGTATACATCAAAATACTGGAGGTATTAAAGAGAAAGTTGTTAGTAAAGGTTTTTTTTGTGGTCAGAGATAACAGGAAGTTGACATTTTCTTCCTTTTATCATTTTTTTCCAAATTTTCTACAAGAAGCAGGATTTTTTTATAATCAGAAAGTACAAATGTATTTAAAAATAATGATGTTTAAATGTGACAATATTAAGACATACTGGGGTATTTATATCTGCAGCAGACAAATGAACTGGCTTCAGCAGACAAGGGCCAGCTGGATCCCTGCCTCACCCTGCTTTCACATGCAGTGTTGCCTTTTGAGATAAAACAAGACATAGCAAGGATGTCTAAACTCACATATCAAAAGGTACTTAGGAAATTAGGATTTCTTTTCCTTTATTTGGAATTCTATGAATGTTACCAAATGCTGCCAAGGAATCTATTAACATTCACTCTGCTTTTTTTGAGACACATCATGAAACTAAAAAGAGAATTAGTTGGCCTCAAAGGAGAGATGCTAAAATTTATTTACAGTGTACCTAGGTTGGATGGTGTGATGGTAGTAAAGTATTCCTGAAATATTGCTGTCATTATAAATGAATGTTAACAAACTAGTACCCAGAATAGAGATCAAAGACCTTCCAGCAGCTCAAGATCAACTAAAGAAGTCAAACAAACAGAAAGATGATGATAAAATATGATGGTTGCTGTGTAGGAGCCGTACATAAAGAAGAGACATGGAATTTGGCAATTATGCAGTTCACAGAGTACCAAAACATCTTTCTTATTTGATCTCTCGAACTGGTTGACTAACATGATGTGTCCATATTACAAATCCTAACACTTGAGTGATTTCCCTGGGCCAGGCATTCTTCTATGTTTTTTCATATAATTTTAAAAAATGTATACCTATACCCATAAAATCATGAGACATGGGTGCTATTTCTATGCCTATTTTATAGCTGAAGAAAATGAGTTACAGAGGGTGTGGTGGGTTGAATTGTGCACCTGGCTTGGACATGTTCTTGGTATTGGCCCACATGCTGGTGGGTGTGGATCCATAGTAACTACGATCTCCTCAAGATATTAACTGCAATTAAAGTGAGGCTCAACTGAATTAGTGGTTCTTTAACCTAGGATGGCTGAAGTCCTTTATAAGCAGAAAGTAAGATGGAAAAAATCCACAGGGAGAAGCTGGAAGTTCATGGAAGCAGGTAGAGAAAGGAGAAGACAATGCCTTGTGCTTTGCCTGGTGACAGAAAAGCCAATGAACCTGAGGATCACCAGCAGCCAGCCCCAGAGCACCATCGTCTTCTAGGAGAAAGCATCATCTTACTGATGCCTTGGTTTTGGCTTCTCCTAGCCTCAAATCCTTGAGCCAATACGTTTCCATTGTTTGAGAAAACTCATTGTATGGTATTTGTTTCAGCTGCAAAGGCATTTAGTCACTTGCTAAAAGTCAACTTTTTACTAAAAGTCTGTACTGCAACTCCAGGGCTCTCTACCTCCAGGTGAGAGAAATGGAGTTCTTGGATGTAGAGTGGTTGTCCCAAGCCCCCTCGGAGTGTACATCTGTACCAGGACCTGGAGATCATCCTTCCAAGATCAGTGTGAAGGAAAGAGTGTGAACTGTGTCTCACCCCTTTTACATACATCCTTTTGGAATGTTTGCATTTTAGAGCAATCAGTAATATATCTGTTTCAGAATGTAAATCCTGAAGTGATTTTTTATTTTTAGCCTTACTATGTTTCCTAAATAGTCCAGATTGAAAAAAAGGGGGAAAGAAAGGAAATCCAATGCTTTCGATCTTAGCTGTAAGGCAGAACAAGCCTTGCGCATGGCAGCTGGTTAAGTACCTCCCAGGTATCTCTCCTGTTTCATGGAAAGTGAATGAATGCCCACGGGAATGCCAGATGCTTTTCCTAATGGTGGCTAGTTGCACATTGGAAGGCCCCTGAGAACGCAGGTACTCAGGAAGGGACACTTTCCTACCTTTCCTTCAGTCACCATTGCCTGCCACATGGCCTTCAGGCTTCATTGCATGGCAGTAAAACAGTCTACGCAGCTCCATTTACCACCTTGCTCTAGCTTCTCTTCAGAACACCCCTTTCAGCCTTCAGTCTCTCTGGCTCTTTCGTGCCCTTCACACATGTGTGCATAGCCAAGTGGTACACATTTTTCAAGATCCCTCTCAAGTACTATCCCCAAGTGAAACTGTGGAAATTTTCTTTAAGTTTTGTTTGATTGCCTTGCTTTGCTAAGTGGGGAAAGAGAGGAATAGGTGTATGGAAAATTTACTTACAAAATCACCTCACCTTGGAATCAGAAAGTATTGTTGAATATATTTGGGGTGAGAGGTTAAGTATGCTTTGGTTTAAAATATAGAAGGGAAAATGGATCATAATATTCTAGTCAGATGTTATCACTCTGATTATAGAAATTGGTGCAAATGATTGTAGTAA
The DNA here is from genome assembly GCF_030445035.2 of Dasypus novemcinctus. NCBI lineage: Eukaryota > Metazoa > Chordata > Mammalia > Cingulata > Dasypodidae > Dasypus > Dasypus novemcinctus. The sequence goes on along the minus strand of NC_080698.1, from coordinate 45,808,117 downwards.
CTTTAGTCAACAGTTGCAAATACTGTAGACACTTCAAAACCAACTGTAATATAATTCAGTTAAAAACTATCTAGAGTTAGATCCATTTTCACAAGTTAAAGACAATCTTCTATAAGTTTATCCTTCAGGGATCTCTACTTCTGACCAACTCGGTACAAATTTGGGATGTCAAAAACGAAGACATTTTTACAATGTTAAAGTTTATTTGGACAATAAATGAGTCATAAATCAGGCATTGTCAAACACTGTAAAGGACTCTGCTGAAGGGGTAGAAAGGGGAAGTGTATATATGACAAATATGGGAGCAAGCAATGAAATGTTTTGACTGGCTGATGTGAAGTTTCTATTTTAAATGGGGAGGGGGCTTACAAAGTAGATATACATTGATTATTATGGTTTGAACATTCTGATACATTCTCTACACTCCACTTGACTGAAACTGGTTTTATCACCAGGTGTTGCTTATTTGCAATTCTGTAAGGTGTGTTCCCTCATTCCATTTTCTCCAGAAGCTGTTGCACACCAATTGTTTGTCCTCTGAAAGATCCTTTCTCGAAAAGGTTCCCTCCTGACAATGCCTGGTGCAGGCAGCCATTTTATTTTACTTAGCAGGGGGTTCCCACCACCCTCTCAGATTAGATAATTTGCTAGAAATAATCAAAGAACTCAGGATAGCACTATACTATAATTACTTTTTTACTATAGCAAAATGGATTCAAGGCAGAAGAAGCCAAAGGAAGAGGTGCTTAGGGTTAGGTCTGGGAGGGTCCCAAACACAAGCATCCAGGTCTTTTCTGCCTGGAGTGAGAACACATCACCCTCCAGCACATCAGTATGCATTACCAGTCATGGAAGCCCCTGGGGGCCCTCCTCTATGACATAGCTCAAAGCCCACATCCTGTGACATCTTGTTAGCATACATTTATCAGGTGTAATCTGGGGCTGTCCATGCAGGAGAAGATACTCCTGTAATGGGAAATTCCAAAGATTATGAGGATATTTCCTAGGAACAAGGCACAAAGTCTAGCCAAGTTCTTTATTATATACCTGGCCTGAAGAATTCTTTGATGTCTAAGTATTTTCCCAACCTTTTTTATTTAGGTTAGATTATATATATGGGTCAACAATACTGAAGTCCTGTAAAATATTGAGTAGATCCTAAGAAAATCAAATGAAAGGGAAAGAAAGAGCAGAAAGCATGGAGAGGAAGAATCAATGTCTTCTCTCTCTAGAAGATAGAGCTGTGTGCAGGCTTTCTCCCCATTTGTTTTTTAGGACACGGTGTTAAGGGTGCCATTTAATTCATGCCTCTGACTATAAAGAAAACAATTAAAATATATTTCTATTTCCCTTATTTTAGTTAGGTGATTCTGCTTGATGAGGCGTAGTACTAAGGGTATATATCAGAAGGGAGGTATATAACATTGAATCACATAGCAATATTTTCTTTTTTTTAATTCTTTTTCAATATTTGTAATTGCTTCAAGGGGCATGAATCTGTCTGATGCTAATACATTTTTAACACTTTCCCTCAAATGCCAAAAAAAAAAAAAAAGCAGGCCTCAAATGCCAAGTCTTTAGTAGACAGACACACAAGTAGAAATTGATGAAGTTGGTTCCTTTTCATTTCCTTTAATTTTGTAGCTACCTCTTTGGAGCCTTTGGTGCTGGCTTTCCATTCATGACAGTGATGTGAAGTTTCCTTTTGAACAAATTGGTCAATTAGTGAGGTTATTTAAAGGAAAATATTGAAACAATAATATATTTACTTTATAGATATAGAAGAAATTGTGCAGGGATACACAAGTGAATGTATTTCGGGAAACTAGTAAAAGTAGTGACCAGAATGCCTTTCTCATATCATCACACCTGAGATGTTCACCCCCCTTGGACCTCTTAAAGCATATATCATATATACCATGTCTCAGGAATTTATTCCACTGCCTTGTGAACTAATAATATTTGTAAGTAATTATAATAATATATAACAATACAATATGATACTGCTTATTAAACATGTGTGTACATATGTGTGCATTTTTGTATATATGTGTCTGTGTATATATACACATATGTATATACACATTTGTACATGACTGTGTGTGTACACTTGTTTGTGAGTTCATTGATGCCAAAGGATCATCTTTTACTTAACTTGACCCTCCCAACTGCTCAGGGTGCTTACATATACTAAACAGAGTACTCCAATGTCTAGCCTCACCCCTCCTCGGTATATCTCATCAGCCAAGGATACCATTCCCTTAAGGCATCCTGAATTTAGAGATGTTGGACATCTAAAATGATCTGGGCATTGAAAATGTTCAGAGTGAGTGTTGAGGTCCTTGCAAGTCAGAGTTCTAAATCTGCTGGACTCATGGAAATAATAAGAGTAGACATGTTGCTTGGGTGATATGGGTCCAGTTCATTCCTAACTGGCAGAAGTCATGGTTGCTGTGAACAGACCATGGATAATAGTTTCTTATGGAAATTAAGTGTACCCATAGAATAAAAACTATCTTGGAAAATGAGAAGCTGTGTGGGATTAGGATGGGATGAATCATCAACTTACGACTTGTCGCCAAAGAGAAAATAGACTAGTCAGTTTGGTAAGTATCTTTGCTTTATTGCATGTCCTGGGTCTTGAATAAGATTTTTTTTTTTTTTGAGTGAGATAACTGGTCAACGTAAGATATTAACATGGTGAAGCATAATCTTGTACTCACTGAATCAGAGGACTATCAAATGACGATACCATCTATTTTCTGTATTGATGGGTACAGAAATTAAGATCCAGAAATGTGGCATGATATGTCCAAGATCATAATACTAGTTGTTCGAGTTAGCACATATTGTTAGTTTAAGAAAAGACTTGAGTTGGGAATTCTCAACTCTCATTATATTATTGTGCCTACTACACATACATTGTCTTTGGTTTAATATATTTTGATTTCAATTTATTTTTACTTTATCTTGCAATATGTAGTCTAGCACTTTTTTACTCAACATGTGATCTTCAAAACCAGAATCATCTGCATCACCTGGAAGATGATTAAAAATGCAGAATCTTAAACCTTTCCTCAGGTTTACTGAATAAGAACCTGCATTTTAATAAGGCTCTAGATAGTTTAAAACACATTAAAGTTGAAAAATTTAATGGTTAACATCTAATGGGTCTTTTATTCATCACCTTAATTCAGAAAAATGTTCTGAACTGGATGAAGCTGGATTATCTTTTAGCTCAGTGCTTCTCAAACTTTGCTGCATATAAGATAAATTAGTTTCAACTGAGACAGCCCACAACCAAGAATCCTTATGTACCACCCCCCCATCTGAATTCCATGTAGCAGGAGAGAGGCTGAAAATTCTGGGAGGAGGCATGCTGAAGTCTTTGGTCTGAGCCTGTAGGATAGAGGACAGGGAGGAATGGGGCCCCAGTCAGGAAATCTAGGCAATTAGGGTTGGTTTAGGGATTATTGTGTGATTTGTGTGATTTATATTGATTCCATTCCAATAGCTTTCTCAGGACAGCTGGGAAAGAGAAACTCTATTTCCTCAGGGATCTGAAGTGGTACATATATAAGCCAGAAGTGGATGGTGGTCATTTTGCCTCAGAATGAAGGCAGAAACAGAGAGGAGAGATGCTGTCCTATTTGTGACCTTTGAATCTGTATTAGTCAGCCAAAGGGGTGCTGATGCAAAATACCAGAAGCTGGTTGGTTTTTATAAGGGGTATTTATTTGGGGTAGGAGCTTACGTACACCAGACCATAAAGCATAAATTACTTCCCTCACCAAAGTCTATTTGAAGCAAGATGGCTGATGACGTCTGCAAGGGTTCAGGCTTCCTGGGCTCCTACATTCTGGGGCTTGTTTTTCTCTGGGTTTAAGGTTCTTTCTTTCCTGGTGCTGGTTTCCCTTTCCTCTGGGTGCTGATTTTCTGGGTCTTCAACATCATACTCTAACATCAGAAATCCCCACTCTGTTCTTTGCCATGCCTTTTATATGTGAGTTCCTACCCACTCAGGAGTGGGGACGCAATGCCCTAATCATAACTCAATCATGCAAAGGTACAGATCAGATTACAAGCATAATCCAATATTTCTTTTTGGAATTTATTAATTAAATCAAACTGCTACAGAATCCATAGATATTTCCATGTCTGAAGGTGATCCACCCATAGACATTGCTTTTTAATTGAAGTCTTTATTTCCAGATTATTATAGAGTCACATGAAGTTGTAAGAAATGAGAGAGATACATGTACTCATTACCTAGTTTCTCCCTATGGTAACATCATGTAAAACTATAGTACAGTATAGCAACAAGGATATTGGCATGGATATAGTCAATATACAGAACATTTCTATCATGATTAGAATGGCTTGGATTGCCATTTTATAGGCACACCCACTTCCCTTTCCCTCTCTGCCCCCTATCACTGACTCCCGGGAGCTACTAACTTTCCAAAAGTGTTATATAAATGGTATCATATAGCATGTAACCTTCTGGGATTGTTTTTTTCACTTTGCCTAATTTCTTGGAAATTCATTTCATTCATGGATATCATGAGTTCATTTTTATTGCTGAGAAGTATTTCATGGCATAGATGTACTATCATAGTATGTTTAACTATTCACTAATTGAAGAATTGTTTCCAGGTTTGGGCTATTGTGAATAAAGCTGCCATACACATTTCGGTATAAGTTTTTGAATAAACTTATGCTTTCATTTCTCTATGATAAATGCTCAAGAGTGCAATTGCCGGATTGTATACATGCTTAATTCTTTTTTTTTAAAGAAACTGCCAAACCATTTTCCAGAGTTTCTGTAGTATTCTACATTCCTGTCAGCAATGTATAAGCCTATGGACTTTTTGATTTTTCCTTAAGCTATTTGGAGCAAGATGTCTTTACTTGCTTCTTTCCTATACTTCATCATTCAATATAATTGTCATCCTTTTATTAGTAAACTCTTGCTGCAATAATGCTGGATAAGAAACCATCATTAAATCCAGTGGCATTTATTTTTGTGGATTTAGAGGCCAAATGTAAATTGTCTGCTCTAGCTGGGCTATAGGTTCTGGTTGTTTTGTCTGCTCACTCTGAGTTGGACCCACTTTGTTCCATATGTTGTTTCTGGGAATTGGGCTAAAGGGTCATTTGCTAGTTGTGGAAAGATTTCTCAAGTCCTCTTGTGCTTCTGCTATACATACCTCCACTTCTCATATGAAGCCTCTGCTTAAATCACATCTACTGATATCTCATTGGCTAAAGCAAGTGAGATGGCAAGTCTTTTAAAATCAAGGGGCAAGGGAATACGCTCCCCATTTCGTGGAAGGAACTGAGGTCACATGACAAAGGATGTGCACAGAAGGACAGAACAATAATGTGATTTCTTTTCTATCACCTATTCTCCTGGTTTTACATCTATCCTGGCCTCACATAATTTCTAGTGCCCATATGAATATAATTTTTTGGATTTTCTTTATCTATGTCTTTTAGAACTATAGTAGAGCATAGTAGGAATATGTATTCCTTTCTTAAAATATTTTTTATCTAAACAAAGTTGTAAGAGATTAGGTACTCCCAAAAGGTGCAGAAATTCCCATTATTTATAAGCATTTCTAAATATAAGCCTTTGTATTTCTTATTATACCCTCTCCCCCGTATTAGGATGACTTGCATTTTTGGTTTCTATTTCTGTATTCTTATGACTTCTCAAATTTTCTACCATGAGGATATGTGGTACATTTGAACTACTCTTACACTGGAGTGGGATTTTAAAATTCAAATCTAAGTTATGGTACTTATTAACTTTGAGCATCTGTTTCCTCTCTAAAATGGGAATAATAATCTTTACCTCACAGTATTTTCTGATCAAAAGGATTTGAAAGAATTTGCAACAAGTTAAGGCTTTATATTCAATGCTGATATTAGTTACTTATTGTTTAGAGAATAGTTTCAATCAGAAAAGTAGTTTCACTGATACTCGATTTATCTAAGCTAGGAATGCTGCATCTGCTTCTGACTGCCATGCACAAGAAAGAGACAAAGAAGGATGCACATTTGATCAAATGAATGACTTCAGCCCAACAGACTATAGACCTTTACAATTCACCTTGCTAAGTCTTACAAGATAAGATGATTTCATTTTGATCAATATGAGTAGGTTAACTCCAGCTTTATTCATCATCTCTAGTATGTTTCGACCTAGGTACCAACAATAAACTTGAAGATAGAGTCTGATATACCATGTTTGATATTTTCCCCAGTGGATGGGACAAACCTTTTAGACTTGATCATTTTGCAAAGTACGCTTCTATGTTCTATATGACAATTGACAGTTATTGGGTTTTATGGGGGTGCCTTCCATTGTCTGGAGACTTCTTTCTTAAAGCTATAAGAAGAAGCCACATTGAAGCTCCTTCTTTGTCTTAGAAAGTCAATATCCTAATCTCACCAGGCCTCTGCATGGCTATGTGATGACCTTGGGGCTAGTTGTTTATCCTCAGTGTTTTCCTCTGCCTTAAAAATGACAGGGTGATGCTTCAAAACTTGTTATATCCCTTCCAACTTAAATATTCTAGACTCTGAAATTCCCTCATTTACTGGAGCAGTGCAACATATGGCACATATCAAGGATATTGTTTCAGCAGGGCTCTGGATTTTCCATGATGAGATCTTATGATATCAATGAATCCATGCTCATGTGTCACATGTGTTTAAGCTATGAGGGCACAGACCCAGTGCTGGTAAACAGTAGGCAAACCACCTTCTTCAAGGATAATATGGCTGTCCTTGGCCTTTTGCTCTCCTGAATTACAGTCCATGCCTCCCTACTCCATGTGTCTTTTAAAGTGGCCCAGATATCACTTATTTATTAAAAATGATTTTTATTTATCCACAGCTCAGTGAGGTAAGATTTTTGGGGAACAAATTATAATTAGAATCCCATTTTAGTAACTCAGTTATTCTGTGTCCTACAGGAAGAATTTCACTTCTGAGGTATCAGTTTCCTCATCTATAAGATGGGACTACAGCTAATCTTATATGGTTATTCTAAGACTAAAATTAGTTGATAATTATAGCTGTGCCTAGCACTGGACATTTCAAAGAGTAGGTGATTAGGAAATGTCATTTCTCCACCACTGGTAATACAATTTCTGCTATTACAGTATGCTTTTCTGTTTGAAGATTGTACAAATGACCATGTATTGGTCAACCAGTGCATTCTAAAGACTCAAAAAGAGTCTCCCTGGTGCTGAGGGATTACTACCAAGTACCAGCTGATGATGTAACTAGAAAATGACCTTGAATAAAAGGGTCAACTCGACCAGCAGACTATCTCAGTCTACATATAATACCAGGAGTTAAAAACGTTTTTTGATCTGAATCAAGGGGGAAATAGAAAGGACAAATGAGTTTATATGGCTATGAGTCTCCAAAAAAGACCCAGGAGATTATCAGAGGGGTTGCCCTTATGCACACCTCAGCAGAGTCCCAGAGACAGATAAAGTAGATACAACCCTGGGTATTGGTTCTTCTGAGGGCTACAGAGACCCACAGGTCCTATGGTCATGGCAGATGGAGTTGAGTGCCATGTCAGTTGGCCCTTCTTTGGAGTTCGTGTTTCTGTGTGATGGAGCTGGACTCAGATGTGATCTTTTTTCACAAGCCTCTCCTGTTACTTTTACCAGAACTGTAGTTGATGCTGGGGTTTAATATGTACCCAGGGGATCTGAATCTCTGGACTGACCATATGATAGCCAGGCCCTGAGCCTCAACAGACTTCAGCTCCTACACTCTGGTTTATTGGACTTATCCCACTCAGCTAACATGGAGTTGAAGAATGTCAACCACCACACCATGGAGCCAAAAGTGCCTACTCTGAATGCGGGAGGATCGCATCCAGCATCCATGTGGAATCTAAGCCCTCTCTTGATATAGATGTGGAGTGGACACGGCCATTCTAGGGTCCACAGGGTGGAGGAATAGCATATGGATTAGAGTGGACTTACTGATATTCTATTCATGAACTATTGTGATTAATAATCAAAGAAAATGTGGCATTGGTGTGGAGAAAGTGGCCATGGTGGCTGCTGGGGGTGGAGAATGGGAGGAAGAGATGAGATGTGGAGGCGTTTTCGGGACTTGGAGTTGTCCTGGGTGATGCTGCAGGAACGGTTACCAGATACTGTATGTCCTCCCATGGCCCACTGGATGGAACGTGGGAGAGTGTGGGCTATAATGTGGACCATTGACCATGAGGTGCAGTGGTGCTCAGAGATGTATTCACCAAATGCAATGAATGTCTCATGATGATGGAGGAGATTGTTGCTATGGGGGGAGGAGGGAGGTGAGGGGGGTGGGGGTATATGGGGACCTCATATTTTTTTGATGTAATATTAAAAAATAAATAAAGACAAAAAAAATAAAGACTCAAAAAGTCATCTAAGTTTGTAAGGATACATGAACAGAGATCATTTCTCTGCCTGTGCATATATCTTATAAAAAGTAGGAGAAAAAATCATTGATAGTGGCATTATGAGAATCATAACCTTTCTATTTTTCTGTAATTGGTTGTTTTTTCCTAATGAATATTGGCTTGAAATCTATTTTGGGTCCCAGACTCCTTTGAGAATCAAGTAGAAATCATGGACCCTCTCTCCATAGAGTGGCTGTGCTATTCTACATTTATACATTCTTTCATATGCACAAAATTCTGTATTTGATATCATGTGGTTAGAGACTTTCTGAAGGATATCCGTAAGTTGAGGCATAAGAATTCCTCTTTCAGAAAATAATTTCTTTGAAGTTAACTAAATGTCAGATTTTTTGCAATATCGATATTCCCATTTCATGTAGACTACAGCAAGCTGAGTTGCAGAATAAGCTTGAAATTGATAGAATTTTTTTAAGATTTTTTTTTTTATTTCTCTCCCCTCCCCCCCCCAGTTGTCTGCTCTCTGTGTCCATTCGCTGTGGGTTCTTCTTTGACTGCTTCTCTCCTTATCAATGGCACCGGGAATCTGTGTTTCTTTTTGTTGCGTCATCTTGTTGTGTCAGCTCTCCGAGTGTGCGGCACCATTCTTAGGCAGCCTGCACTTTCTTTCACTCTGGGTGGCTCTCCTTACAGGGCACAATCCTTGTGCGTGGGGCTGCCCTATGTGGGGGACACCCCTGCGTGGCACAGCACTCCTTGCGCGCATCAGCGCTGTGCGTGGGCCAGCTCCACGCAGGTCAAGGAAGCCCGGGGTTTGAACTGCAGACCTCCCATGTGGTAGACGGATGCCCTAACCACTGGGCCAAGTCTGCTTCCCAGATAGACAGAATTTTTGATGTTACTATTCCTTATGGTATCAGCCATAATTACTGTGAAAGGGAACTGGAAACGTGATCTTAAACAGAAAGTGAAAACAATTTTCAATTCTAAGGATATTCTGAGGAATGGATCCCTTGTGATGTCCCAATGTATCTTAATTGGATGCATTTGAAATTTTCAAAACCCTTTGCCCCACCTTCCTCTTACTTTGGATTCCAAGTTATTCAGGGATGACTGTAAAATCAGCATTGAAGACAAGAATATACTTAGTTGGGAGATAGTAAGAACAGATTGCCCTTTATTTTTGTTTCAGAAACAAATACAGCTAATTGCGATACATATCTTGACCTTGTGCTTAGAGGTAGAATCCAGAATTTAAACAAAGCTCCTATTTTCCTGAATAATCATATTTTCTTGATAACTTTATTGAACATACCAAACTAATGAAAATAACTTTGCTCTCAGGTAGCCAAGAAGAAACTTGGATGCATTTCAGGAATTTTCATTTTCATATTCTAAGTTAAAATTCCTAAACTATTTCTGATAAGTAGACATTATTGGTTATTTATTAATAAATTTAAAATGAAGTATAGCAATCTGTTCTTGGGGGGTGTTAGCTCTTATGTACTTCCCAGATCTCCCCTGACTTTTTAAAAAATTTATTGAAATATGTTACTCATGCATAAACATACATAAACAATAAGTGTATAATAGTTGTGAACTTACAAAACAAACATATATAACATCAAACAAACATATATAACATCTTACCCTACCACCAATAACTTTCATTGTTTTTAAACCTTTTTAACTAATAATTAAAGAGCATTGTCAAAATATTACTATTAAAGTATTTTTCCCCTAACCAATCCTATTATTATCTTTATTCATTTATACATGAACATATATAAGCAATTAAGTGTATAGTAAAATTTGTGAACTTACAAAGCAAACATGCATAACATACAGGGGTCCCATACATCAACTCTCCACCAACACCTTGCATTGTCATGAGATGTTACAAATTATGAAAGAATATTGTTAAAATCTTACTACTAATCATAGTCCTCTTATATTTGGTGTTTTTCCCCCAACCCACACTCTTATTATTTTTTAAATATATATTTTATGACAGAAGTTGTAAACTTACAAAACAATCATGCACATGTGCAGAATTCCCAAACAACACTCTCCTTCAGCACACCACAATGTGGTGTGTCATTTGCTACAGATAAAATAATATCATCTGACTGTTACCATGTCCATAGCAGACATTTGGCTCACATTTATCATACTGCCTCAATATCAACACAGTACATCGTTTGCATAGATGCAACAATATTATATTATTACTACTAACCACAGTCCATAGGTCACTCCAGCTGTATTTTTCCCATGCTTCTCCACATTCCCAACACCCTGCAGTAGTGATATACATCGGTTCTAGCTAACAAAGGGCACTCTTGCATCTGTACCATCAACCACAATTCTCATCCACCTTTTGGTTTACTGTGCTATCCAGTTCCTAGATTATTCTCAAGCATTCTGCCAATTGGCATTCACATAACTAGACTACCATTTTCAGTCATATCCCCATTTATAAACTAGCTGTTACTCACTGTGTGTTACCATCCAATCTACACATTTCCACACTTTTACAGTAAAGCTAATTAAAACTTCTACATACATTAAACATCAGTAGTTCACTCAGTCCTTCTCTTATCTTTAAGAATCTACCACCTACCACCAGGTCTTAAAGATATTTTCCTACAATTTCTTCTAGAAGTTTTATGGTTCTTGCTTTTTAGTTTTTTTGATCCATTTTGAGTTAATTTTTGGATAAGGTGTGAGATAGGGGTCCTGCTTCCTTCTTTCAGCTATGGATGTCCAATTCTTTCAGCACCTTTTGTTGAATGGATTGTTCTACCCGAGCTGTACGGATTTGACAGGCTAGTCAAAAATCACTTGGCCATACCTGTGAGGGTCTGTTTCTGAACCATGAATTTGGTTCCATTGGTCTATTGTGTCTGTCTTTAGGCCAGTATCATGCTGTTTTTACCACTATAGGTAGGTATTATGATTTAAAGTCTGGAGATGAGGGTTCACTTTTCCTTTTTATGATGTTTCTGGCTATTCAGGACTCCTTACCCTTCCAAAGAAATTTAGTGATAGTGTTTTAAATTTTTTCTTTAATGCTGGTGGAATTTTTATCAGGATTGCATTAAATCTGTATATCAGTTTGAGTAGAATTGACATCTTGATATTTAATCTTCCAATCCATGAGCATGGAACGTTTTTCCAGTTATTTGGGACTTTTTTGATTTAACACTGAGTTTTCCAGAGAGCTCTGGGTGTTTGCTAACTGCCCTGTAGCAGGAACTGACACTAGAAGCTCCTAACTCCTCCACCATCTTGCTGGTTCTTCCCCTGACTTTTGCTGACATTTTAAGTTGTGTCAGTGGAAATGTTGGCCCCCTGGTCCTTCAGAAACTAGAGGAAGAAATGAGAGAAACTGATTCTGTGGTTTGAATTCTCAACAAAAAATAAGATTTATCCAGACAAGGAATGGGAACATTGGGAGAAAACAACTGTTCATCACTGAGTTTGTGTTTACCGAGGACAATCCAGCAACAGTTTTATACCCTAGAACTTAAGGCTGATTTTACCCAGTTTTGTGGAAAGTTCTCCTCTGATCCAAGGCAGTCTGGAAATAGGCAGGGATCAAATTTAGATGATTCCAATGAGAAAAGAATAGCAGGAAGGATCTAAACAGATACATCATGGGTTCTCAAAAGCAGTTAGATTGTAAAGACATATGGAAAAGGTGGAAGAAGAGCACTATGCCAAAAGTTTTATGAACCAAGTGCTCATTGTCCATAGAGTGAAAGCCTTGGATGGGCTGAGTTTTCTATGAAACATGAATGGTAATAGAGAAAGGAAAATATTGTCTTGTTTCTTGTGGTAGAGTGTGATGGTTAGAAGCTGTATGTATCCCAGTAAAACATGTTCTTAAATTGAATCCATTTCTGTAGGTATGAACCCATTGTAAATAGGTCATTTTGATAAGATAACTTCAGTTAAGGAGTGTGGGGCACAACTCAATCAGGATGGGCCTTAATCCTGATCCTCCATTTAAATTGGAGTCCTTTATAAATGTAATTAATTCAGACATGAGAGAGAGAAGGCTACATGAAGTAAGTAGCTGAAATTGATGACATCTGAAAGGCAATGGAGAAACTATCATGTGAAAGAGCCAAAGATCACTGACAGTCAGCCCCAGAAAACTGGTCTTTGGGAAGACAATATCACCTTTATCACACCTTAATTTAGACTTCTTTAAGCCTTAAAACCATAAGCAAATAAATTCCCATTGTTTAACCTGACCCATTTCATGGTATTTGCTTGAGCAGCCTAGAAAACTAAAACAGTTCCCCAAAAGAGAAAGAAGACAGATACAGAAATTCATTGGTCATAAAACTGGATATTGAATACTGAAATAATTTTAAACTTGATTATCAAATGGAAACTTTATAATTAGCCTCTAGGGAAGAGAAAAAAGTATTCATGGAATTCATGTGACTTTACAAAGCACAGAAGTCTTTGATAAGTTCACTTCATTGTAGAGCAAGACCTCAAATAGGCATGATGAGCTATTCTGTTGTTAAATTACTACTGCTTTATATGCACATAGACACACACACACACATATACACACTATATGGGCCTTTAATGTATAACTGGCACCCATGGATGGTGGTGATGGGGATAGTCATTGGGATGCTATCAGATTTCTCTAGTTTAAGGAATATTATGAATGGCTTACATAGAGATACACATAATTTAGGGTGATGCTTCTTTTAAATTTGTAGATTGTCCAAGCCCAGAGGCATAGCCAGAAGGTTAGAGAAAGTAAAAATCCGAACCTTTCTCAAGTAGTTAAAACAATGGAATACATATAAGAAGATAAAATTCAGAAGAAAAAAGTTTGAAAACTTGATGTTTTTTTAAAAAAAAGAAAATAATAAATGTAATATATAGCTCTTACAGGGTTGTGGTGAGGATTAAATGAGGAGATACACAAAAGGATCTTTAGTGATATTAATGATCTCGAATCCCCCAAATATTGTAAACATATTGTCCACAATTAGAATGTAAACTAGTTGAGAAAAACTTGTTTTTGTAACAGGTGATAACTGGATAATCATGTGAGATTTTAATATGGGTTAGCATGATGCCTGCCAGAAGGATGCTACCTTGATAAGGATATTAAGGACCAGGCCTCTGAGGCATTCGATGCCACTGCAGTATGCTTCAGGTAGAGGTAGTCCCATTGCTCTGACTCCCAGCTCCAATGCCCATGTTGTGCTGTGAGGCTTTCTGTGGTCCTGGCCACACTGAAACCAGCACCTTCCACCAATGGAGCTTGGATCTTCCGTTGGTGCTATGTAAGATGAGCTCTCAAGACCTCTCATTAAAGATACCTGCCTTTGTGATGGACTTTAGAGACTCTGGTATCCTCTGCCTTTAAATGTGTGTGTGCCCTTCATCTGGTCATTGCAAACTGTATGTGTTGGCAGCGTGTGATTAAAGGTGCAAATAAATTGCATGGAGCATGCAAACTATAGTCATACCCAATCTGTCTTTGATTTGCGATCAATTCTCAGGTCATTTACAGCAATTTTAAGGCACTTACATGACACTGATGCATAGTTAGAGTAGCCAAGATTGTTATTAATACTGACTCTTGTTATTTAATTATTTTTAAAGCTTATTCACGTAGCACTGGGATTTAGCTTTTGCTTCTCAAAGTATATTTTGCAAAATAAATAAATAATGGGAACATTTCTGTTCATAACATATTAAAACAATTCCCTAAGAACTTTTACTGAGGGACTCTTTAAAAAAACATTATTGTGTTGTGGATAAGAAGACAAACTCTGATTTCAGAACTGAAAGATGACAAACTGATTCCTTGGACATCCATTACTAGCTCGACAACTCTAGGCCAATGACCTAATGTCAGGTCTGTTTCCTCATCCACAAATGGGAATTGCAAAAGACCTGACATTGTAGGGTGACCATGAGGATTAAATGAGATTCTCTATATTAAAAGTGCTTAGCACAGTACATCATATTTAGAAAGCACTAGGTATTAGTCCCTATTGTTGTTGACATTTTCACTGATCATTTTGACTCCAAGGCATCTTCAGATGTCAAGGAAATTAGTTGAGAAAAACCAGGTTGGAGGGTAGATGACAGTCTTAAGGTAAAAAAATGTTTATTAAGAGATAACTAAACAAATAAAATCATTACATAAATCAAGTGCTGTATAGAGAAGGAAGTGGAATGCTCACCCAACAGGATGAGGTGAGACTCATCATGGTCATTTTTTAAGAAGATGGTGAGATAGGAAGGTGAGACAGGAAATCTATTTCTCATAAGTGAAGACCAGGAGGCATTTCCAGGGCCAGTGTCACAGTGGACAGCTCAGGACATTTTACTAGCCATTAGTGTTTATCAGATCTACTATAAAAACGTCATACTGTGTACTTGGGGTAGCTGTGATAAATGAATTTTAATACCTTCATCAGGATGTTTATGGTGATATTTTTCCAAAGATCATTTTTCTGTCTTTAGGGACAGGACTAGAAAAATATATTGGAAAATGTAAATGATTAACATTTAACTCTCAAAGGAGAGTTGTGATAAATATTTATACTGGTTATTTGTTATCCATTTAATACTCAATGGGTTGTTATATCTGCACTTACTATGTTATCTCTTTTAAATATTCCCATATGACTGATTTGTCTTAGTAGCTATACACAGAGGAAACTGTATGGCTAACCGATAAGAAATCTCTATGTCTTAATACAGCATTTGCTATAGCAACTATCTTCTATGTTTCAAGAATATATATTTATTCTACTGATTTGTACATGGTGGATTTTAATGCAGTTTCACAGACTGTATGTCCAATAGACCCAGAACCTAACAGAAAACACTTTGAACCTAAAATAATAATGCTTTAGGAAGGGAAAAGTGAGAAATTAATAAAATTGAAATACAGATGATAGCATTACGATTACAAGTCACCTTTGCCTTAAATACGTTACATGTTTTTCCCCAAATTCTTTGTAAATTGAAACACACTGTAATTCAGTCCATTATTATTGAGCATGTTATGTAGTAAAGGAATAACGTAGAGTAAAATATTACTTTTACACTTAAGTGGCACATAGTCTAGTGGGGGTGACAAGCTTATAAACAGAAATTAGAGAACATTAAGGTATGTGCAGTGACAGAGATACACACAGGTTATCTAGAGTAGGGACACCTAGCTCATCTTGAAGGGGTCAAAGGAGGTTTCATATGGAGGAGATGAAGCCCAGAAATGATATTTGTTTCACATTATTAGGTTTACCTGTGGTTTACAGATGCATTCATGATGGTGCATCTCCTCCCATGCCATATTGGGTTTCAAATAATTTGAATATCACACATTTATTTCCTGTACTAAGTCTTAAAGAACCCTGTGTAGGATTTAGCTAAGTAAAAGAATGTTGGGATAGGAGAGCATTCCTGTGTGAGAAATCCTTGCCAGTCCCATCATTAAAATATTCTTCTATCTTACAATTTACCTTGAATTGATTTCCATGTATGGATCAAGATTATTTTTTCATAGGGGTATCTGATTAACCCAATGTATTAGTATCCTAGGGCTGCCATAAAAAATATTATCACAAACTTGGTAACTTAAAACATCAGAAGTTTATTCTCTCATAGTTCTAGAGGCTAGAAGTAAAAAAAAAAAAAAAATCCAAGGTGTTGGCAGGGCCATTTTTTCTCAGAGGGTCTTAGGGAAAAAGGTTTCCTTGTGCCCTTTCTAGCTTCTAGTGGCCCATGACAATTCCTTAATTGGTAGCTGTATCACTCAAATCTCTGCTTCCATCTTCCTGTGGCCTTTTCTGTGCATCTGCTCTCTTCTTTTAAGAATGACCGTGATTGGATTTTGGACCCTCTCTAATCTAGCATGACTCACCTTAATTTAATTATACCAGTAAAGGTCATATTTCCAAATAATTTCACAATCTGAAGTTCTAGGACATGAATTTGGGGGAAGGGCAATACAAATCAACTACACTCAGGTCATATATATTTAGAGGGCCATCCTTTCTCCCCATCTCTCTAACATTATTACTTTTGTCATTAATTAAATGTATAGATATGGGTTGATCCATTTCTGGATTCTGACCCATTGCTTTGTTTGTCAATAATTTTACAAATTCTAAAGTATCTGAATTATTGAAGCTCTTTAAGTCTACATATCTATTAGTATAAATCCACCAAATTTGTTCTTGAAAATTTTTTTGAATAAATCTTGGTTTTTTTCACATCAATATAATAGTATCACTTTTTC
Organism: Dasypus novemcinctus; assembly: GCF_030445035.2. Taxonomy (NCBI): domain Eukaryota; kingdom Metazoa; phylum Chordata; class Mammalia; order Cingulata; family Dasypodidae; genus Dasypus; species Dasypus novemcinctus. The sequence goes on along the minus strand of NC_080698.1, from coordinate 45,791,378 downwards.
AATCTACATACACAAGCACAAACCTGCCAGCATTTTACTGTGACTTCCTTGAAACTATTAATCAATTTGAAGATGATTAACATCATAACAATATTGACTCTTCCAATGAATAAACATGGTATGTTAAATCCATATCTAAATTTATTTTTATCATCTTTACCTTCCCATAATAATGGTTTTCTTTTTGTTTGGTTTGGTTTTCTATGTAGAAATGTACATACACCTTTCATTAATTTTATCCTTTGAGGGGCATTTTAGTGCTATTAAAAGCTTCTTCTTTATTTCTGTTGCTGATATACAGAAGCACATCTGATTTTTATATATGAACTCTTGTATCCAACAATCTTACTAAATTATTAGTTACAGTAATTTATTTTTCAAGTCTTTAAAATTTTGCAGATACACAACTCTATCATCTACAGATAGCCATTATTTAAAGTTTTAGTTGGAAATAATTTCAGACTTATAGAAAAATTGCTGAAGCAGAGTGGGCATCACCATCCCCAAACACTCAAGATAGAGTAATGAACAAAGAAAAGGGGGGAATGCAACTATGGACTAAAGTAGACTTACTATTATTCAAGTAATGGAAGAACTTATAACACTGATATAAAGACAGTGGTCACCAGAGGTCCTGAGGAAAGGGAGAGGGAAGAATAGGTATAACATGGGACATTTTTCAGACATTAGAATCTTTCTGCATGATATTACTATGACGGATACAAGTCAGTGTATATTTTGTCAAAACCAATAAAACTGCATGATGCAAAGTATAAACCATAATGTAAACTATAGACCATGCTTGGTAGCAAGGCTTCAATGTGTGTTCATCAAGTGTAACAAATGTGCCACACTAATGCAAGATGTTGCTAATGGGGGAAAGTGTGGGGGGGAGGGGAGGCAGGTGGGGTTTTTAGGAATCCCCTATATTTTCACTGTATCATTTATGTAATCTAAAGCTCCTTTAAAAATAAAAATAAAATTTTGAAAAAAGAATAGCAAAAAGAAATTCCATAATACCCTTTACCCAGATTTATCTCTTGTTAGTACTTTATCCCATTTACTTTCTCATTTTCTCTCTTTTTCTCTCAGTCTTTCTCTCTCTCTTGCTCTCATGTTTGTTCTGTATGGGTGTATATGTACCGCATTTCTTTCTAAACAATTTGAGAATAAGTTGCATACATCCTAGTAATTTAACAATAAATACTACAGTGTGACTCCTAAAAAATAGAGATATTTTTAAGCACTGTACATTTACCAACTTTAATTAATGTAATGTTTTAATTTATTAACTGATTCCAATTTTGTTGATTAATGTAACTATATAATTTATAGCACTTTTTTTCTCTCTCCAGTATAAGATCCAGTGTAGGATCAGGAATATATTTGGTTTCCAAGTATTTTTATTGCTCTCCTTTTATCTGGAACATTTGTATTCCATTTCTTTGAATTTTATGACATTGACATTTTGAAAAAGTCTGTTTTTGTAATAGAATATTCCACATTTTGGATTTGTCTAATGGTTAACATGATTAGATTCAAGTTAAGCATAATAGTACATAAGAGGTGTTACGTCCTTCTCAGAGTACCCCCTCTAGAGGTACGCAGTGTCCTCTTGCTGATATTAATTTTGATTACCTGCCCAAGGAATCCAATTTCTCTTTAGACTAATAAGCATTCTATGTGGAGATACTTTGAGACCATTCAAATATTTTATTCCATGTCAAAATTTCCCCTTAGATTTAGTATACATTAATGATTCATGTCTGAACCAGTCTTTTCTATGAAAGCTGCAAAATCTCCCATTCTCTCCATAATTACCAATTGCTACTCAATGTTCTACTGTACTTAAGAGCCTTTCCTTTCCCCCATTTATTTATACATTTATCTATTTATGAATTTATCACTATGAGCTTAAAGATTTCTTATTTTTTCATTGATTTATAATTCACTGTATTTCATTAGTTTGGTGCTCAAAAAGTCCCAAATATCCACTGGAGCTCCTTCAAGCTGTATTTTGACTAAGCTTCCCACTCCCCTTTGTTTATCTTCCATCACTACCACTTTGCAGTGGCAAGCAAGAATTAGGGGTGGTGGACTTGGCCCAGTGGTTAAGGCATCCATCTACTACATGGGAGGTCTGTGGTTCAAATCCCTGGGCCTCCTTGACCCACGTGTGCGACGGTTTGCTCGGTCGGTAGAGGTGGGGTCTGGCTGCGGACAAGGGGTCGGTCCAGCTCTGGACGAGGGGTCGGTCCCGCTTGGGACGAGGGGTCGGTCCCACTTGGGACGAGGGGTCGGTCCGGCAGCAGACGAGGGATCGGTCTCACAAGGGGTTGCGCGGTTCGGCTGACGGGGTCACCCGGCGAAGCTGGCGACGAGGGGGTCGCCCGGAGAAGCAGGCGACGAACTGGGGACAAGGGAGGCCAGGCCCTTGTCGGGGGCTCTCAGGACTGGAGGGCGCACTGCAGAAGAACTACCGCGGAGACAAGGTAAACACGCAAGTCCACTTTACTGAGGGAGAGGCAACAGTTTTATAGGGACTGGGGAAGGCTGATTGGTCGAAGCCACGCCCTGTTCTGATTGGTTGCCGGCGAAAGGTCAGTGGGCGGTACTGGACGGGGGAGGGGTGGTGGTTAAGGATTGGCTGTCGCTGTTGCTGGGGGAAGGGGCAGGGTTTAGGGATTGGTGGCTGCTGTTGCTGGGGTAGAGGGCAGACTTGAGTTTCCCGCCCACGCCTGGCTGTTGCTGCTGTTGGGGGAAGGGAAAAGGGCAGACTGGATTTCTCCGCCCACGCCTGGCTGTTGCTGCTGTCGGGGGAGGGGAAAAGGGCAGACTGGAATTTTCCGCCCTGCGCCTGCGCAGGGAGAAGGAAGAAGAAGGGTGCCGCCCCACAGGCATCGGGTGGCGCCATCCGGGAGGAGGGGCGGCCGCCGAAGCATGGCTGCCTAGAAGGGGAGACCCGAGGGCACTCTGCGCCCATGCCGAGCTTCCTTCAGGGGTGGCGGTGAGTCCGACCAGCCACCCTATTATGGGGGCAGCGGCTTGGCCTGCCGCAGCTGCTCCCCCGCCAGGCCAGCAAACCACACTTCAGCCGGAGGGGTGACCGCACACGTGGATCTGGTCCATGCGCAGTGCTGATGCACGCAAGGAGTGCCCTGCCACGCAGGGGTGTCCCCTGGGTTGGGGAGCCCCACACACAAGGAGTGTGCCCCATAAGGAGAGCCGCCCAGTGTGAAAGAAAGTCCAGAGATTATGAAAGATCACCATCATACTATTAGCACAATGGTCCATAGCTTACATTTGGTATATTTTTTCCATATGCCCCCTATTATTAATACCATGTATTAGTATTGTTCACTTGTTACAGTTCATGAGGGAACACTCTCATATTTGAAATGCTAACCACAGTCCATTTTCCACTACATAGTTCACTGTTATACAGTCCCATGTGTTGTACAATCTATCCAAAGTATACACTCAGTGAATCTCTCTCTCACCATAACTATACAATCATCACTTCAGTAAATTTTTGAACATTTTCCTCAGTCCAAAAAAAAAAATCTCATATCCCCTTTATTGATCCATATTGTTGATATAGTACCTTCTTTGACACTGATGCAAGGATATTATGATATTCTGGTAACTATATTCCAAAAGTTATATAAATTGTATTTCCCATGCATTACCATATTGTTACTACCTTGTAATCATTACATGCATTGGTTCTAGTTTATAGAAAAACATTAACCACACATCCTCATCAACCTCTGGGTTCACTATTATTTAGTCCCTACATTATTTTCTAGCTTTCTTTCGTTTGACATTTTGTCCCTAAACTACCCCTCTCAGCCACAGTACTATTTATAAACCAGTCGTGTTAATTATACTCACTGTAATGTGTTACCATTAACTCTATTTCCACATTGTTAGAGTCAAGTTAATTAAAAATTCTACATACATTAAGCATTAGTAACCTTCTCAGCCCTCATCCTGTCTCCTAAACCTATAGTCTAGGTTTAAACTCTATATCTTTATTCTTTGTATTTAGTTCATATTAGTGAGACCATACAATATTTATCCTGTTGTCTCTGGCTTATTTCATTCAGCATAATGTTGTTAAGTTTCGGTCATGTTTTCATTTGTGTCTCAATTTCATTTCTTCTTCCTACAGCATAGTATTCCCTCATACATATATACCACATTTTGTTTATCCATTCATTGATTATTTCCACTTTCTGTCAGTTGTGAATAATGCCACTATGAACATCGGCGTGCAAATGTCTGTTTGCATCACTGTTTTTAGTTTTTCTGGATATATTCCTAGTAGGGGGATTGCTGGATCATACGGCAGTTATATATTTAAATTCCCGAGGAACAGCCAAACTATCTTCCACAGAGGCTGCACCATTCTATATTCCTACCAACAGTGAAATAGTGTTCCTATTTCTCCACAACCTTTCCAGCACTTACTTTCTGTTTCATTTATTTTTAATAATGATTTTTCTCAAGGTGTGAGATGATGTTTTATTGTACTTTTGTTTGCATTTTCCTAATAAATAGTGATATTGGACATTTTTTTAATGTGCTTTTTTGCCATTTGTATTTTCTCTTGGGATAAATGTCTACTTAAGTCTTTTTCCCTTTTTTTAATTGGATTTCTTGCTCTTTTATAGTTGAGTTGTATGATCTCTTTATATAGCATGGAAATCAAACCCTTACTGGATATGTGGTTTCCAAATTTTTTTTCACACTGAGGGAACAGCCTGTTCACTTTCTTGATAAAGTCCTTTGAAGCACAAAAGTATGTAAGATTGAGGAGGCCCAATTTATCCATTTTTTTCACTTGTTACTTGTGCTTTGAGTGTATAAAGTTTAAGAAACCACACCTACCACCAGGTCTTAAAGATGTTTCTCGACATTTTCTGCTAAGAGTTTTATGACTCTAGCCATATTTAGGTCTTTGATCCTTTTTGAGATAATTTTTATAGAAGGTATGAGATAGGGATCCTCTTGCTTTCTTTTGGACGCAAATATCCAGTTTTTCCAAGACCATGTATTGAACAGACTATTCTGTCCCAAATGGGTGGGCTTTATAGCCTTGTTAAAAACCACTTGAACATAAATGTGAGCATCTGTTTCTGAACCATCAGTTTGGTTCCATTGATCTATATGTTTATCTTTATGCCAGTATCATGTTGTTTTTGCCATAGTAGTTAGGTAAAGTCCTGACGTGAGAGTCCTCCAAATTCATTCTTCCTTTTTAAAATGTTTCTGGCTATTTGGGGACCCTTAACTTCCAAATAAATTTGATAATTGGGTTTTCCATTTCTTTAATAGAGGCTTTTGGAGTTGTTATCAGGATTGCATTGAATCTATACATCAATTTGGGTAGAATTGACATCTTATGATATTTGGTCTTCTCATCTATGAACATGAAATGTTCTTCCATTAATTTAGGTCTTTGATGTCTTTTAGCAGTCCATTATAGCTTCTGAATACAAGTGCTTTAGGTCCTTGGTTAGGTTTATTTTAAAATATTTTTTTCTTTTAGTTGTTATTATAAATGGTACTTTATCCCTGACTTCTCAGATTACTCATTGCTAGTGTACAAAAACACTTCTGATTTTCACATATTAATCTTGTATCCTACCACTCTGCTGAATTCATTTATTAACTCTAGCAGCTTTATTGTTGTTGTTTTTTTTTTTAGGACTTGCTTGGTATAGGATCAAACCATCTGTGAATAGAGAAAGTTTTATTTCTTCCTTTCCAGTTTGGATGCCTTTTATTTCTTCTTCTTGCCTAATTGCCCTAGCTAAACCTCTAGCACTATATTAAACAATGTTGGTGACAGTGGGCATCCTTGTCTTGTTACTAATCTCAGTGGGCAAGATTTCTTTAGCCATGTTGTGTTTCAACTCTATAATTTGATTTAGGAGATTTGTATGAACCTTATTGATTAGCTGTTTCAAGTCCTGTGTCTTTTGTCTTTTGAGTCTTATCTTCCTTTTTCTTAATATGGGTTGTAATTTTTTGATCATGTCTAGGCATCTGATTCTGATGCTGAGTTTATGCTAATGTTTAGTTTCTCTCTTGCCTAGGAATTTACTGTTGAGTAGCTGTGTGCTACCACTGTTCTTGACTTTTGTTCAACTTGTTCTAGATTATTTAGGATTTCCCCTGTTTAAGTGCTCAAACCAGAGCTAATAATCCAGTAATGGGATGCAGGCCAGTTTCCAAGGGCCTTGGAGAGAGTGCCAGTAAAGACACCTTATTGCCTCTTTATTTATTATTATTTATCCCTTTTTATGTACTTATCTGGTCTGCCAACAAATGGTGCTCTTTGGCAGAACTCTTAGTTCAGACCCCAGGTGGAAGAGGGGAATCCATTCAATGTAACCCCATGGTGGGTGGTGCAGAAGCAATGTCCTCAGGATTGACCAAGCCTTAAAAACAAACTTTCTCAGAAACTGTTCTTCCTTAGCTGGCTGTACCCTGCCTCCCTCTGCCTCCTCAGCAACCAGCCTGGGATAGCAGGGAGGGTGTTTGAGAAGGCAAATTATCCTAACCTCCCTGCTGGCTCTCAATGCAAACAATGTTGGGGCCCTACCTAGCCTGGAAGTGTGTGACCCCTCCATTGCAGCAGACCAAGTTCACTGGTCTAAATCTGAATTTGGTGTAGGCTGTGTCCCTCTTTCTTCTCTTTCTTGGGAAAGAGGACCCCTGCAACACTGCAGTCCACAGTGCACAGACTGCTCTTTGCTTTAGGGCGGGGGGATGGACACCAGCTACTGCATTTGCAGGTTTACTCTGGACTTTTCAGCTACCTAACACTCTGCTCCTTTGCCTTTCTCTCTTAGGTGCCTTGCCTTCCCTTGGTGTCCTGATTCCCAGAGCAGCCCTCCAGACAGTTTCTGCCTATCCTCTCGCTATTTTTTCCAGAAGGGAAGTGATCTCTCTGCTTCTCTTAATCTTTCATCTTCCCAGAAATCATGATTATTTCTTAAATGTTCAAAAGAAATCACCAATGAATCAACAATTTTGAGCACTGGAGTTTACTTTCAGGCAATTTTTTAAAAAATTTCCTGATTTAGTCTCTTTTCTAGATATAGGTCAGTTTAGATTATCTCTTTCTTCTTGTGTACATTTTAGTAAATTTAAGATTTTGTCTTTTAATCAAAACATCCAAATTTGTTCAAAATGTATAAAGCTTTTGTTTTCTACTTTTACTACTTAACTATTCTTATATCTGTTATTCTCTTCTTATTTCCTGGATTTCACCTGGGTTTTTCATTGCTTTTTGAAATAGGTGCTTATATCACAAATTTTCAGTCTTTCATCTACTCAAATATATAATAAATACCAGCAGCTATAAATATGCCTTAGAGCATGTCTGTAGATGAATCCCACAAATTCTGGTAAGTCATTTTATTATCATTCAATTCAAAATATTCTCTGACTTATGTTGTGATTTTTCATTTAAACCATAAATTTAGAATTGTACTGAATAGTTTCTAAACATTTGTGACTACTTATATTTTTATCATTTTCTAGCTCACTTCCATGATGGGCTAATAAACCCATTATGTATGGTTTAAAATCTTTTAAATTTGTCATTATTTTCTGTTTGGCATAATATATGACTAAATTTGGTAATCTTTCCTGTATATTTGAGGAAAAAACATATGACCTGCAGTGGTTTAGCACAGTATTTTTACATGTTGATGAGTCAATTTTATGGTGTTGTTTATTATATAATTTTTCTTTTTTATCCCCAAATATGTATTTTGACCTTTTGTTCCCATATTTAATACAATAAGAAAGCTGTATTAAAATATCCTATTATTGAAAATCAGTCCATTTCTCCTTTTAGTTCTGTCAATGTTTTACATATTTATATATGTGATCCCTACATAAAAAATAATTATAGTTGTTTGATCTTCCTTTAACAGCCCTTATTTGGCCTAGGAATACCTCTTGTTTTAAATTCTAATTTGTCTGATATCAATAAAAAATGCATCAACCTTCTTTTGTCTAGCATTTGGCAAATATATCTTTTTTAATACTTTCATTTTCAATTTTTTGTTTCCTTCTGTTTGATGCATCTCTTAAATTAAACTGAAAGCAGAGAGTTCAATTTAATTTTTCAAATCATTATTCAATCTGGCAATATTTGTCTTAGAGCCAACACATTTAATTCACTTATATTTACTGTAAATACTGATAAATTTAATATAGACCTACCATTTTGCATGCATACTTGCAAAGAACCTAGCATGATACTTGTCTAAGTTGTGCAAATTATATGTTTACCATTTTATGGAAAATATAAGAATCTTAGAATTCTTTAGTCATCTAATCCCCCACTTGCTCTTCATGTTATTGTTATTTATTTCAACTATATAAAAAACACTACAATAGATATTATTACATTTTTTTATACAGTAGGTCTTCATTTTGAATTCTCCACTTATTATTTTTAAGATTTATTTTATTTATTTCTCTCCCCTTCCCTCTTCCCCCTTCCCCCACCCCAGTTGTCTGCTCTCTGTGTCTATTTGCTGTGTGTTCTTCTTTTTGTCCGCTTCTGTTGTTGTCAGCAGCACGGGAATCTGTGTCTCTTTTTGTTGCGTCATCTTGCTGCATCAACTCTCCATGGGTGCGGCACCATTCCTGGGCAGGCTGAGCTTTCTTTCGTGCTGGGCGGCTTTCCTTATGGGGCACACTCCTTGAGTGTGGAGCTTCCCTACACGGGGGGCACCCCTGCGTGGCAGGGCACTCCTTGTGGGCATCAGCACTGCGCATGGGCCAGCTCCACCACCATGTTGACGTCAGATGGGAATGTGCACATCAGGCAACTCAATTTTTTTACTGCTTTGCACATCAGTGAAAGACCATGAAAGTGATCCAAGTGTTGATTTTGGGGTTGCAAATAAATCTAAACAAGTAAGCAAATCCACAAATATAGAATTCATGAGTAATGAGAAACAACTGTGTATTATACTTTTTAAATAGAATCCCAGACATCTTTTATTCTTTCTTTTCTTCGCTCTTTTAAAAATCTCTCTGTGATTTAACCTGAGGGACTTTCTACTGACCAATATCTCAATTTACAAATGATCTCTTCAATTTTTTTAAAACCTATCTACTTTCAATTATTATATACTTCAGTTCTATGATATACATCGATTCTTTACAATATGCTAACTATTTTCTGCCAAAATTTCCCATCTTCTAATTTTCTGGGCCATATCAACCACAATTACTTTAAAGATCAGTGTCTACTAATTCCAATATCTAAGTCTCCTGTGAGTAATTTTTCTTTAAATGATGCTTTTTTTTTTCTGTTGTTCTTGACTCCTGGTAAACTGAATAGCATTTTTAAAAAATTTTCTTGAATGTCAGATATTGCACATAAAGAATTGCAGAGATAATTCAGAAGTCTGGATGATGTCATCTTCTTTGAGATAAAATTCAATTTTGCTTCCAGCAGTCAGCAGGTCTATAGTCTTACCATTTTAATGTAGTCTGGGGTATAGTTGGTTTGAAGCTGGGTGTTAGTCTCTGTGAGTGCTAGTCTGTTTCTGCTTAGCATTTCAACCTTTGGTGTGGCCCTTCAAATATCCCAACTGAAGCTGAGTTGTTTGTCAGGGACCTCTGTCACTGGTGGCCCCTGAACCCCAATTTTTGTACCACTACCCCCAGCCATTTGAGAGTCTTCTGCTTCAGCCTCTTTTATTGCTTTACATCCAGTTTGTCTTTCATTTATATTCCTGGCTTATTGGCTGCCAAGTTGAACTGGCAAATGTCGGAGGCAAAAAGCTTTCTCCAAGGTCTGGATCACCTCCATAATTTCCTTTCCTACAGATCTTTGCACTGCAGTGCTAATGGCCTTGGTTTCTCTCTATACCTGCAAATAAATGTTTTCAAATATTTTATTCAGGTTTTCTCCTTGTTTTCAGTAGGAAGATTGATCTAATTTTAGCTAGTCTGCTAAAGCTGGAAGCAGAACTGTGTACCACAATCTTGTGGAAAGGTTTAAGTCATTGCCTTTTGTGATGTTATAAGATTATCATTTTATAAAAGATCATTAGATTGGTTAAATTTGGGATGTAGGAGAAAGCCCCAGATCAGTTAAGATCATTCAAACAAAGTCCTGTTACTTTTACATTCAATAGAAGTGTTTTTTGTTAAAATAGGCAGTTTAAAAATATTTTATAAAGTGAGATTTCATTTTATAATTGAGCATTTCCTTATTTTATGAACATGAAAATTTTGATTTTCTTTAAGTAAAGCACACCTGATGTTTCTCTGGCTGTTCTTCTTGGTGCCATTTAGATTTTAAGAAGTGTTTTTAAGGAAGTGGAAAGCCTGCCTTAAAAATACCCACACTGGCCTGTGAAGATTGTAGAGAACATGACTGTCTTTTTCTGAACCAAATGTTTGGGGTAATATCCATTTTTAAGAGATGATTTGCTGACACTTCAAATCTTGAATCCAAGGTGCTGATTCATGCAGTTTGAAGTTCAGGGAATTGCTTAAAGTTATAGCTTCCCAGGAAATAATCATGTTGATGTCAGAGAAAGTTTGTAGAGCTATGAGGAATTGTAATTACATAGTCTGCTGCTCTATACCGCAGTCTGATAGATAAGGGACAATTTTAATAATGCTTCTGACAGCTGAGCTGTTATCGATTTTTTGTTTTTAAAGCTAGCAATGATGTATCTTGTACTATAACTTCAATGCAAACCCAAATAAATATGAACTTGCTGGGATGAGAGTAGGACACAAAGCCAACAGGTTGGAAAATGGAACTATCTATATAAAATGGGTAAAAGAACATCACTGCTAAGAATGAAGAAATTCTCAAGGTAATTTTGCCATATAAGGTATTTATAATAAACTTTACAAGGCCCTGGGATGTAAAGAAAATTGCCATCCTATATACAGCATAGTTATGTTATTAGGCTCTATATTGCATCAATAAAACTATAATCTTGAGGGAAGCAGCTGTGGCTCAGTTCAGCTCCTGTTTACCATATGGAGGACCCAGGTGGATCTCCAGGACCTCCTGATTGAAAAAAAAAAAAAAAGTAAAGAAAAAAGGCATCTCAGACAGGGCGTGGAGAGACACACGCCTCCGTGTGATGAAGCGCTGAACCAGAAAGACTATGATGGGGGAGGTGGGGCAAGATAGCGTCTCAGTGAGTGCACCTTATAATCTCTCCTGCAAAGAAGTGGCTGAGTAGGGTTAGAATCCTGCTGGTTTGGGCTGTTTCAGGTGTTTACAGGGCAGGAGGTATCTGGACGTCAATTTAGTGGGATGGTGACAGAGAAGATTCTTGTAAAAGGTAGAATTTTGGGTCTCTTTCATGGAGATAGGGGCTGCACATGGGACACTTCCCCCTGGGGCTGGCAGCCTAGCAGCAGCTATTCCTGGAGGCTTTGTTGTGCTGGGGAGTTCCCAAGCCCTGCGCAGGCTGCTTCAGTGGCTTGCAGGGTGGGAGGTGTCTGAAAGTCGATTTGATGAGACAGTGACAGAAGAGATTCTTGCAAGATGTGGAATTTTGGGTTTCTGACATGGAGGTCAGAGCTTCTGGCTGGAGCCCCTCCCCCTAGGGCTGGCGGCCCATCTGTGGCAGTCCCTGAATTGTTTGTAGTACAGCGGAGCCCCCAGCAGGCTGTTTCGGGGGCTTGAAGGGCAGGAGGTGTTCTGAAGTTGACTTGGTGAGACAGTGACAGAAGAGACTCTTGTGAGAGGTGGAATTTTGGGTTTCTGACACAGAGGTCAGAGTTTGCAGGCATGACCCCTAAGCCTAGGGCTGGCGCCCAGCTGCAGGGAACCCTGAAGGCTGTGTGGTGCTGCAATGTTCCCAGGCTTCCTGTTAACCAGATGTATGGTACCCAGGTCTGTGTCCCCTAAACCCTGGTGGCCCACACTCCAGAGACTCACACCTCTTGAGTCGGCAATATCACAGACTTCCCATCCCTGAATCCACCACGCCCTGAGGTCCATGAGGTCCTTGATTGTCCTAGCCCTCAGCGTTTGTGGTTTTTTTTTCCTTTCTCTCTTTTTTTTTTGTCTTGGTAGCTAATATTGCATTATCTCCTGGTCTTTTCTCCCATTGTATTCCCCAAGGTCCTTTCTCATTTATTTAGGGTTTTTTTTTTTCTTCTTTTCTTTTTCTTGCTTGTTTCCCTCCCTTTTTTTTTTTTGCCCACCCCCTTTTCTTTCTTCTCTTTTTTCCTTTTCTCTCTTTTTCTTCTTATTTTATTTTATTTTATTTTATTTATACAATAGGTGCTGCAGGGAGCGCCTCACATTTGCTGTGTTTCCTCATCCTCCATTTCCTTGTTTCTGTGTGAATTGATTTTGGCCACCTACACTATCCCCTTTCCCCCACATCTTGATATCCTCCATCATCTACTGTCTCTCTTACATTCCACCTCCCTTTCTTTGGCCCCCAAATTGTCTATCTTTTAGTTTCTAATACCTTTGTTCTGTTTTCTGTCTTTTATCCGCTCTTGATATTATTGTCTTTCTTTTCCCTTTCCCTCTCTCATGAAAACACTGGCTTTTTAATTCATACTATATTCCTCCCCATATTCAGTTGACTATCTCATTATAGGTACTCTATTTACTGCTATAACTCTACACAACTTGCATGAGTCTAATATCCATTCTCCCAGATCTCACATTGTTGCTCTGTTAACATTTATTACCAATACTACTTTACACATTTTCCTTTCTTACACAATCGCCTTTCCCTGGCCCTAATATTTTCCTTCAAAGTAAACTTAGCCAGCAACAAGAAATTAGAGTAAGAAGAACAAAGTGACAAAGAGAAGACATAACACTTATGCAAGAACAACTAATTAATCTCCAAGACTAGATAAAGAAGCTAAGGAACTGATTAAACCAGTCAAGATAAAATGATGACCAGACAGTAACAAAAAACCAAACCAATAATCAGGAAAACATGGTTGAATCCAATGAACAAACTAAAAACAAGGAAGGGAAGCAGAACATTGGACAAGTAATTAAAGATCTCAAAACATATATCAGAGACCAACTTAATGAAGTAAAGGAAGACTTTAATAATATGAAGAAAACAATTAGAGAGGAAATTGTAGACATACACAAAAAGATAACAGATATGATGGGAATGAACACCACAGTTCAAGAAATCAGAAATACACTCTCAGCAAATAGCAGCAGATTAGAAGAGGCAGAGGAGAGAATTAGCGATGTGGAAGACAGTACATCTGAAGTCAAACAGATAGTAGAATTGATCGATAAAAAGATAGAAAAAATCCAGCTAGGACTTAGGGACCTGAATTACAATGCAAAACTCACAAACATACGTATTATAGGCATCCCAGAAGGAGAAGAGAAGGGAAAGGGGCCTGAAGGGGTGTTGCAGGAAATAATGGCTGAAAACTTCCCAAATATACTGAGAGAGATGGATGTACATGTCCAGGAAGCACAATGCACCCCAACATCATAAACCCCAACAGGCCCACCCCAAGACATATACTTGTCAAATTATCCAATACTCAAGACAAAGAGAAAATTCTAAAAACAGCAAGAGAAAAGAAAACCAATACATACAAGGGAGGCTCCATAAGATTAAGTGCTAATTTCTCATCTGAAACCATGGAGGCAAGAAGGCAGTGGTATGATATAGTTAAGGTACTAAAAGAAAAAAAATCTCCAACCAAGAATACTCTATCCAGCTAAACCAGCATTCAAAAATGATAGAGAGTTCAAAATATTCACAGATAAACAGAAATTGAAAGAGTATGCCAACAAGAAACCTCCCTTTCAAGAAATACTAAAGGGAGTTCTGCAGGAAGAAAGGAGAAAACAGGAGAGGCAGAGTTGGAAGAGAGTGTAAGAGCAATAAAAAAGACAAAAAGAAAAGGAAAAAAACAAACAAAATATGACTAATACAAGTACAATCAAAATATGGCTAACATAAGTAATTCCTTGAAAGTTATAAAACAAAATGTCAATGGATTAAACTCACCTATCAAAAGATTCAGACTGGGACAGTGGATAAGAAAATATGACCCATCTATATGCTGTCTACAAGAAACACATCTTAGACCCAGGGATTCATGGAGGCTGAAAGTGAATGGTTGGAAAACAATCTTACAAGCAAATATTAACCAAAAAAAGGCAGGAGTAGCTATATTAATATCAGACAAAATAGACTTTAAATGCAAAACAATTGTGAGAGACAAAGAAGGATACTACATATGAGTGAAAGGGACAATTTTTCAAGAAGAACAAACAATCATAAATATTTATGCTCCTAACAAGGGCACCTCCAAATACGTGAGGCAAACACTGGAAAAACTAAGTGAAAGAACAGATACCTCTACAATTATAGTGGGAGATTTTAATACAGCACTATCAACTTTGGACAGAACATCTCAAAAGAGAATCACTAAAGAAACAAAATATTTGAACAGTATATTAGAGGAGCTGAATCTAATAGACATATACAGATCATTACACCTGAATACAGCAGGATATATATTTTTCTCAAGTGCATATGGATCATTCTCCAAGATAGACCATATGCTAGACCACAAAGAAAGGCTTCATGAATTCAGAAAGATCGAAATCATACAAAATAATATCTCTGACCACAGTGGAGTGAAGCTGGAAATCTGCAAGGGTTGGAGGCCCAGATTTCACACCAAGATATGGAAATTAAACAGCACACTCTTAGAAAAACCATGGGTCAAAGAAGAAATCTCAAAAGAAATTAATAACTGCCTTGAAACTAATGATAATGATAATAAAACATACCAAAACTTATGGGATGCAGCAAAAGCAGTACTGAGAGGAAAATTTATAGCCATAAATTCATACATCAAAAAAGAAGAAAGAGCAAAAATTGAAGCACTAACTGCACATTTGGAGGAATTAGTAAAAAAACAACAAAGTAACCCCACAGGAAGAAGAAAGAAAGAAAGAAAGAACAAAGATAAGAGCAGAACTAAATGAAATAGAAAATAAGAAAGCACTTGAAAAGATAAACAAGACCAAGAGCTGGTTCTTTGAGAAGATCAATAAAATTGACAAACCCTTAGTGAGACTAACAAAGAAAAAAAGAGAGAAGATGCAAATACACAAAATAAGAAATGAGAAAGGAGTTATCACCACTGATCCCACAGAAATAAAGACTATCATAAGACGATACTTTGAGAAACTATATTCCAACAAAAATCACAATTCAGAGGAAATGGACAAATTCCTAGAAACACATAAGCAACCTATATTGATGAAAGAAGAAATTGATGATCTCAACAAATGAATCACAAGTAAAAAGATAGAATCAGTCATTAAATACCTCCCAACTAAGAAGAGCCCAGGGCCAGACAGGTTCACAGGTGAATTCTACAAAACATTCTGGGAAGAACTAGCACCAATCCTGCTGAAACTCTTCCAAAAAATCGAAACAGAAGGAACATTACCAAACTCATTCTATGATGCCAACATTACCCTAGTACCAAAGCCAAACAAAGACACCACAAGAAAGGAAAATTACAGACCAATTTCTGTAATGAACCTAGATGCAAAAATCCTCAACAAAATACTTGCTAACCGTATTCAACAACACATTAAATGAATTATATATCATGACCAAGTGGGATTCATTCTGGGTATGCAAGGATGGTTCAACATAAGAAAATGAAACAATGTAATACACCATATAAACAGATTAAAGGGAAAAAATCACATGATTATATCTATAGATGCAGAAAAAGCATTTGACAAAATACAGCACCCTTTCTTGATAAAAACACTCCAAAAGATTGGAATACAAGGACATTTTTTGAACATGATAAAGAGTATATATGAAAAACCCACAGCCAACATCATTTACAATGGCAAAATCCTAAAATCCTTCCCTCTAAGATCAGGAACAAGACAAGGATGCCCACTCTCTCCCCTTCTATTTAACATTGTCTTAGAAGTACTTGCTCAAGCACTGAGGCAAGAACCAGATATAAAAGGCATTCAAATTGGAAAGGAAGGAGTCAAAATTTCATTATTTGCAGATGACATGATCCTATACGTAGAAAACCCTGAGAGGTCTACAACAAAGCTTCTAGAACTCATAAATGAGTTTAGTAAATTTGCAGGTTATAAGATTAATGCACAAAAATCAGTAGCATTTCTGTACACCAATAATGAGCAAGATCAGGAGGAAATCAAGAAACAAATATCATTTACAATAGTAAATAAAAAATCAAATACCTAGGAATAAATTTAACTAAAGATGTAAAAAACTTATACACAGAGAACTACACAAGACTGTTCAAGAAAATCAAAGAAGACCTAAATAAATGGAAAAATATTCCCTGTTCATGGATAGGAAGACTAAATATTATTAAGATATCTATCCTACCAAAACTGATCTACACACTCAATGCAATCCCAATAAAAATCAACACAGCATTCTTTAAGGAACTAGAAAAATTAACTATGAAACTTATTTGGAAAGGAAAGAGGCCCCGAATAACCAAATTTATTGAAAAAGAAAAATGAAATTGGAGGAATCACACTACCTGACTTCAAAACATACTACAAATCTACAGTAGTGAAAACAGCATGGTATTGGCACAAGGAGAGACACACAGACCAATGGAACAGAATTGAGGGTTCTGATATAGAACTTCATATATATAGCCATATAATATTTGATAAAGCCACCAAACCCTCTCAACTGGGAGAGAATGGTCTATTCAACAAATAGTGCCTGGAGAACTGGATATCCATATGTAAAATAATGAAAGAGGATTACTATCTCACACCTTATACAAAAATCAACTCAAGATGGATCAAAGACCTAAATATAAGAGCCAAGATGATAAAGACTTTAGAAAGCAGTATAGGGAAGCATATATAAGACCTTGTAATAGAAAATGGCTTCATGAACTTCACACCAAAGCACGAGCAGCAAAAGAACAAATAGATAAATGGGACCTCCTCAAAATTAAAGCCTTCTGCACCTCAAAGGAATTTGTCAAGAAAGTGGAAAGAGAGCCTACACAAAGCGAGAAAATATTTGGTAACCATATATTGGATAGGACACTTGTAACTTGCATATATAAAGAACTCCTACATCTTGAAAATAAAAAGATAAACAACACATTTAAAAAATGGGAAAAAGATTTAAACAGACACTTCTCCAAAGAAGAAATACAAATGGCTAAAAAGCACATGAAAAAAATGCTCCAAATCTCTAGCTATCAGGGAAATGCAAATCAAAACTACAATGAGATACCATCTTACTCCCATAAGATTGGCAGCTATGAAAAAAAACAGAAGAATACAAATGCTGGAGAGGATGTGAAGTAATGGGAACACTCATCCACTGCTGGTGGGAATGCAGAAGGATCCAACCATTCTGGAGGACAGTTTGGCAGTTTCTCAAAAAACTAACCATAGATTTGCCATATGACCCAGCAATACCACTGCTGGGTATATACCCAGCAGAACTGAAAACAAGGACACAAACCGATATATGCACACCAATGTTCATAGCAGCATTGTCCACTTTCGCCAAAAGTTGGAATCAACCCAAATGCCCATCAACAGATGAGTGGATCAATAAAATGTGGTATATACATACAGTGGAATACTACTCGGCTTTAAGAACAAATACACTACAAACACACGTAATAACATGGATGAATCCTGAGAACCTTATGTTGAGTGAAGCAACCCAGGCATTGAAGGACAAATACTACATGATCTCAATGATATGAAATAAGTAAACCAAGCTGCCTCAGAGAGCTAGAGAATGGATGATAGGCTTACAGGAAATTGGGGGGTAGAGGAAGGATGTAAGCTGTCATCTACATGGGTGAGATCTATGATAAGCTGGAGGTAAGTATGTGTACAAGGAAGGGATAGAATGGGGGCGGGCATAGGGTTACCCTTGGGTGGGGCTTTGTGGGCTTGAGGGGGGCTAGGGATGGGAGGATGCGTAATATTGCCCAAGCAATTGGGCAGAGGGTGGGGCAACATACTAACATAGGAGATTGTCAGGTATTTCGTTGAGAGTATAATGCTGAGAAAACCTTTTCAAAAATATAATAAGGTAAGTTACCTGTTTAAGATGCTTAAAGGGGATAATCTGATGCAGGACAGACTCCTAGGGAATATGTGAATGCTCATTTTGCCAGAGTGGGTTATATCATTGGGTAGAGACCCATATAATAGGAGTGAAGGTATACCCACATCCTGGGGAGGACTGATGCCATCAAATAGAGGGAAATGTATCTCTCAAGATAAATGGTGGCTCCCAGGGCATTAGGGCAGTTGAGCATGTCAAGCTCTCAACACTGTTGCAAGTATCTCTGAACATGGCTCTTCAAGAAATGAAGATTGACTGTCACTGTGGGCCCTAAGGGGAGGGGGAAATAGGTATTGAATAGATGGAACCAATGTAATTGTGTGGGCAATAGAAGTGTTTCACAAGAGTACACAAGGATGGATATAAGACATGTAAAATTACACCAAAAATATATACGAGCTAATAGGCTTAAATGTAAATCATAATATAAAACATAAGATAACTAAAAATTTAGAAAGTTGTATAGTCTAAAATATAAAACACAATGTAAACACAAATGTTACCTTGTTTGAAAGCTATTGTCTCAATCTCTGTACATCACTTTCAGTAAATATGATATGAATATGTTAAAAGATTATTGCTGTGGAAGGGAAAAGGTTTTATGTTGGATATGTGTGAGTACTGTATATTGTGATTTAAAACTCTTGTGAAGATAAGCATAATAATTAGAAAAAAGAAAAGAAAAAGAGAGGATGTAGAATTTTTCCAAATTAATATGTATTCTATATCTAACCTTTAAACTCAGCGCTATATTCCATTTTACTATTAAGGGAACATGGTAATATATTGGGCTTCATTTTTCAGGAAGTTTTGGATCACAGAGAGGTTCAACAATGGCAGCGGAGGAATACTGGTGTGGAATGTTATTGACAGGGAACACATGGTTGGCAGGGAGTTCTACAGGGCATATATTCAGGGTACATAAAAATGTTTGGATATTTTCATAGTGGAAACAAATAAAAGCAACAACTGAGGGAGTGCTGAGTTCCTAGCCAGGGGAGCTGTATCACAGTCCCTAAAGGAACAGCAATAATCCCCCAAGTGCAATGGCAAAGACCAAAAAAAATGAAGGTCCAACAATGAGCCCCTGATACTAATGACAATGCTTGTGAGCCTGTGCACCTGAAATAAGAACAAGGCCTAGAGCAGCAGTGTGCCTAAGAGTTACCTCCTGAGAGCCTCCATGTTGCTCATATGTGGCCAGTCTCGAAACCAAACTCAGCATGTAAATTCATTGCCTTCCCCCCAGCATGGGATATGACTCCTGGGGATGAGCCTCTCTGGTGCCGAGGGATTACTACCAAGTACCAAGCTGATAATGTAACTATAAAATGACCTTGAATAAAAGGTTCAACTCGGACCAACAGAATATCTCTGTTTACATATAAAAATGGGAGTTAAAAATGCTTTTTGACCTGAAGAAAATGGGGAAATGGAAAGGACAAATGAGTTTATATGGCTATGAGTCTCTAAAAAAGAGCTGGAAGGTTATCAGAGGGGTTGCCCTTATAAACACCTGAACAGAGTCCCAGAGACCGATAAAGTAGATACAACCCCAGGTATTGGTTCTTCTGAGGGATACAGAGACCCACATATTTTATGGTCATGGCAGATGGAGTTCAGTGCCATGTCAGTTGGCCCTTCTTTGGAGTTGGTGTTTCTGTGTGATGGAACTCAGATGTGATCTCTTTTCACAAGCCTTTCCTGTTACTTTACCAGAATTGTAGTTGGTGCTGGGGTTTAATATATAACCAGGGGATATGAATCTCTGGACTGACCATATGATAGCCAGGCCCTGAGCCTCAACAGACTTCAGCTCCTACACTCTGGTTTATTGGACTTACCCCACTCAGCTAACATGGAGTTGAAGAAGGTCAACCACCACACCATGGAGCCAAGAGTGCCTACAACTGAAAGCAGGAGGATCACATCCAGCATCCATGTGGAATCTAAGCCCCCTCTTGACATAGACGTGGAGTGGACACAACGAATCCAAGGTCCACAAGATAGAGGAATAGCATATGGATTAGAGTGGACTTACTGATATTCTATTCATGAATTATTGTGATTACTAATCGAAGAAAATGTGGCAATGGTATGGAGAAAGTTGCCATGGCGGCTGCTGGGTGTGGGGAATGGGACGAAGAGATGAGATGTGGAGGCATTTTCAGGACTTGGAGTTGTCCTGGGTGGTGCTGCAGGGACAATTACTGGACATTGTATGTCCTCCCATGGCCCACTGGATGGAATGTGGGAGAGTGTTGGCTATGATGTGGACCATTGACCATGAGGTGCAGCGATGCTCAGAGATGTATTCACCAAATGCAATGAATGTCTCATGATGATGGAGGAGAATGTTGCTATGGGGGTTGTAGTGGGGTGAGGGGAGTGGGGGGCATATGGGGTCCTCATATTTTTTTAATGTAATATTAAAATAAATGAATAAAGAAAAAAAAAAGACTATGATGCAACCAGATAGAAAAAATACATATGTAATATATAATCTTAGGACAATTCTGAATCATTCCTAAGAACTAATAACTATTTAAAACTATCAAATTTACCATATTTTATCTATTTTAAGGTACATTATTTTCACATTATCTTTTTTTTACCTTTGATTGATATTTTATTAATAATTAAATTCAGAGTTTTTAAAACACAAGAACACACATTCCATTAGGTCTCAGATCAGTGAGATGCTGTGTCATGGAGCATTTGGAGAGCTACTTTGAACTTTCATGAAAAAATATAGAATGGAATAGGCAAATAATGTCTTAGTGCTATGAAAAGTATTTACTAATCTCCTGAAAGGGTATTATTCCCTCTGAAAACTTGTGGTGAAGGCATCTGTTTATATAAATATCTCCTTAGCAGTGATACCAATGAAAATGATTCACATTATCTCTTAAATGAGTTTATGTATAAGCCTATCTTCTCTAATTTTCCAGAAATTAGTGGTGTTAATAAATCCCACTCCAACCACTTTATAAAAACCACTTTATAAGAATAAGAGAAAAGGTTTTAGTTCCCTTTTCCATCATTTTAATTTCTTTTCTGGACCATCAGGACAGTTATCTTGGTAGGTTTTTTAAATTCACAAAATATTTTTATTTTGTTTTATATCTATAATCAAAATATTAAATCATACATGCTTAAAGATACTTAAAAGAAGACATGTATCTGTCACCCAAAAGCAGTTATGTTCTTTACCATATTTGCTTTAAAGCCTTTTTCTAAATAAAATCTTTCATGACACAGAAAAAGTTTGCTCTTTCCATCCTTTCTCCTTCTCTCCTTTCCTTTATATAGCCTATGTAAACATGGTAGCCATAAATTCTACATAAAATTATATAAGATTATACTTTCAGACTTTTAATGCACATCTTAGTTTCCGTGGGCTACTGTAACAAAGATAAAATAGCAGAAATATACTGTGTCATAGTTCTGGAGGCTGGAAGTCAGAAATCAAGGTGTTTGCAGGTCTCTGTTCCATCTTTGTCTCTTCTAGTTTCTGGTATTTGTCACATTCTTGGCATTCCTTGACTTGTAGCTGTGTTAATCAGTCTCTGACTCTACCTCCACACGTTTTTCTTATCTCCATCTTCACAAGACATTCTACTCTTTGTATCTGCTCTTCCATTGTTATGAGGATATCAGTCATACTGGATTAGGTCTCACCCTATTGGGGTTTGGCCTGATTTTTAACTGATCATGTCTTCAAAGATCCTATATTCAAATAAGATCATAGCGCTGGAGGTTAGGACTTGAATGTACATTGGGAGAGGGAAGACGCAAATTACCCCATAACTGTCTGCCCTCTGACTCTCAAAAACCCATTCTCCCCATATGCAAAATACTCTTACCCCATCCACATATCCCCAAAGTCTCAATTCTGAGTCTAAGATCTCATATAAATCATTTGTGGATGAGACTTGGGGTATGGACCTTCTCAGAGAAAAAATTATTCTCCATTTGTGGACTTATGAAACCAGAAAACACATCATTTGTTTTGAAAATAGAATGTTGGGACAGACATGAGATAGGCATTCCCATACCAAAAACAGAGAAATTGGAAGACTAAAGGGGGTCATGGTTCCAAAGCAAGTCCACAACCCAGCAGTGCCAATCTATTAGATTTCAACACCTGAGAATAATCCTCTGTGTCTTGAAGCTTGGGCTTCCAGGACCAGTTGGGTAGCAGTGTTTCTGCTGGTAAAAAAATCTTAAAAAGCTTAAAAGTCTTGCATGCAATTCATATAGGTGCAAGTCATCAGGCAGGAGGATCCTCTACAGACCTTTCCTGGACATCCACATCTCCATTCCTGGTGCCTGCTGAGGTGGTTGCCCCGATTCGTGAGTCACATGCTTAGGGTCTTTAGCAAACAGTTGACCAATCACACCCATGGCCCTGTTTCCAGAGCATATTATCTGGATAGTCTGAGAAATTTCCAAATCACCAAGGGCAGGTTCTTTTGTGCTTAACAGTTCATTCCTGAATTTATCTCTTTCCTCTTGCATTTTACTATAAGCAGCAAGGAGAAACCAGATTGCAGCATCCAAATTTTGCTTAGAAATCTGAGCTAAGTATGAATGTTCATTGGGCACGAGTTTACCTTCCACCCAATATGAGGATGTTTCTGCCAAGTTCTCTGCTGCTTTATAACAAGGATGACCTTTCTTCCAGTTTCTAATAGCTCATCATTATGTCCTTCTAATGCCTCAACTGAAATAGGTTTAACATTCATATGTCTAGCTTCATTTGTTTCATGATAATCTATGTATTCTCTAGGATGATGGTAGCTTTCTCTGCATATCTTCTCATCACTTTGTGAGAATTCCCAGAATTGCCTTTAATGTCCATATTTCTACCTACAGTCTTTTCAAGCACCTAAGATTTTATTATCAAGCACCTCAAAATTCTTCTAACCTCTACCTCTTATCCAATTCTAAAGGCACTTCCATATTTTTAGGTGTTTATTACCACATTTTCCCACTTCCTCATGCCAAAAACTGTTTTGGTTTCCTAGTGCTGTCATAACAAAGTACCACAAACTAGATGCCTTAAAACAACAGAAATTCATGCCTCATCCTTCTGGAGGCTCAAAGTCAGAAATCAAGACCATGCTCCCTCTGAACCCTGAAGGGGAGAATCCTTCCTTGCTCTTCTAACTTTTGGTGTTTGCCAGCAAGCCTTAGCATCCTTAGCTTGTAGATGCAGCACTCCTACCTCTGAATGTCTCGTGACCTTCTTCTTGTTTCCAACTTCACATGACATTCTACTTGTCTCCTTTCCCTTTCTTATAAGGATATCAATCAAATTGGATTAAAGCTCACCCTAATTAACTTCAGCCTCATTTTAGCTAATCACATCTTCGAAGACCCTATTTCCAAATAAAGTCATGGTCATGGGATCAGAGGTTAGGAATTGAGCAGATCTTTTCAGGAAAGACAATTTAACCCATAGCACTGCATGTACATGGATATTTGTGCACAGTACATAGTATTGTTTTGCATAATTTAACAGTCATACAAATGATATGATGCTATTTACAAATTTTTCTTTGCTTAAAGTGATATTTTTGAGATTGAATCATGTGGATGCATGTGCCTCATTAATTTATTGTTATATAGTATTTGTGAATAAGCCTGCTTATTTTTGCTTTCCACTAATTATAGGCAATTAGATTGTGTCCAGTTTTTCACTATTTCAAACATTGAACTATGAATACACTTGCATGGGACTCCTATGCATATTTTTAAGAGCTTTCTAGTTTATCCACCTAGAAGTAGAATTCAGTTAGATATTTTTAATGTACTATCTGAAGTGTATCAATTTATAGCCATACCACTGTGTATAATTTTTCTCTTTCCCATGAATTTACTAATACAGAGTGCTATCTAGGATTTTTTAAAAAGGAACTTCGCAGACACTTCCCCATATTCATGAAGCAGAGTGATACACTTAAAACACATTAAATTGGCTGCTATTTTTGTCTTTTACTTTTTGATGGCTCTCCTTATACTCAGAATAAACTCCAACGCCTTGCCATGGATCACACACCTCTACATGTCTAGGTTTGCCTTCTGCCCACAGCATCTACATCCTACCTCTGTATCTCCACTGTGCTGCAGCCCCACTGCCTCCATCATCATGTCCTGAAAAATGCTGCCCTCCTTAGGCATTTCTCCCATGCTGGTCCCTCTTTCTGGACTGGTTTCCCCCACGTTCTCTACATGCATATCTTGTTATAATCCCAGACTCATCTGAAATGTTCAAGCTCCAGAGATATCTTCTTTAAGCACCTTTCAAAGTAGGTTCTCTCTTGGACTTACCTGGAGTGGTCCAATTTGTGTTCCAGAAGGTGGCAATGGCCTTAGCATGTAGGGAAGTCAGGACCTCTCTTAGGAGACCCCCAGGGCCATTGCCTCCAAGCAGCCTCACTAGGGCTCTAGATACTTTCCAGGTTATCCCAGTGCACTGCATAAATATTATTTTCTACAATGTGAAAATGTTGGCTAGCAATGCTGGCCAAAACATCCCATTTGTTTCAGCCTTAGTTATTTCACAAGTGTGTGTGTGTGTGTGTGTGTGCTTGCTATCTGTCATCTCTCTCCCCCTTTAGACTATAAGCTCAGGCTTTTTCCTGCTCACCTCTGAATCTCCAGAACAGCATTGTTCCTGGCACATGGTACACACTTGGTTTAATGCTGAATAGAGGACTGGAAAAATCAACATGTACTTTTTTTTTCAACTTCCCCTCCTCCTCCCTCTCCAAGAGGGCTCCCTTGTCTGTCTGCTCATTGTCTTCCTGCTGTCTCCACTTGCTGTGTCAGCTCATCTTTAGGAGGCACCAGGAACCAAAACCAGGACTTCCCATGTGGGAAGTGGGTGCCCAACTGCTTGAGCCACATCCATTCCCCCAATTTTTTTGTTGTTTGAGGTACCAGGGGCTGGGAATTAAACCCAGGACCTCATGTGTGGGAAGCTAGTGCTTAACCACTGAGCCACATCAGCTTCCCTGACAAGTACTTTCCTTGATAAGCGTTAAGGAAATGATTACTCCTTCCCTCAAATGCACATGCCTTGTTGGGAAAGCAATTCCATAACTTAGGTTTGGATCAATGGCTAGATATTGGTGGTCTTCACTTCCCCAAAATGATATAATTTCTCTGTGTATCCATAATCAATGTTTCATCCAGGGATATGTACCCATTGCTCCCAAAAACTTAGAATTCAGAATAGTCCAAAGAGAACTCCCTTGAAATACAGATTCCATCTAGGTAATGATATATTCTGTACTTACCTTTTAAAATTTAAAGCCTCTGATTAGTCCTACGATGTGGAAACCTGTCTAATTTCATTTAACCCAGCATTTCTGAAAGGTTTTAAAAAACCTAACCCCTAACTAATAGGAACAATCTTGAGCTATCCTCAAGCAGGTACTAGCACGGAATTGGATATTGGAAACCTGAAATGTGGACTCAAACCTAGATATTGCCACTTATTTTATCTGTAATCCTAGGCAACTTTTTAGCCATTAATGAACCTCAGTTTTCTTGTCCATGAAACAATAGCACATCTTCTTCACAGGTTATGGGGACTAACAAAGTCATCTACACATAGCAACTGGCATGACCTAGAACATAATGGGCATTCAGTACTTGCAAGATTATCCATGCATTTTCAACTTCTTGAGATGCAGCATGCGTTTATTCTCCACAGTGCAAAGTGGTCATTTCATTCTCTAAAACTATACCTGAAAAACATGTGTAGGCTGTCTGCAGAAAGTATTACAGGATTTAAAAAATCATGATTTGTGATGGTGTTGACTTCCGTCATAAAATCATAATCTTTTTAACCTGTCCTATTAAGACAAACTTCAGGCTTTTCTAACCATTTTAGTTGGGTGTTTTTTTTGTTTTGTTTTTAAGATTTATTTATTTATTTATTTCTCTCTCCTCCACCCCCCCCCCCAGTGGTCTGCCCTCTCTGTCCATTTCCTGTGCGTTCTTCTGTGACCGCTTCTATCCTTATCAGCGGCACCAGGAATCTGTGTTTCTTTTTGTTGCGTCATCTTGTTGTGTCAGTTCTCCATGTGTGCAGTGCCATTCCTGGGCAGGCTGCACTTTCTTTTGCGCTGGGCGGCTCTCCTTATGGGGCGCACTCCTTGTGCGTGGGGCTCCCCTACACAGGGGCACCCCTGTGTGGCACGACACTCCTTAAGCGCATCAGCACTGTGCATGGGCCAGCTCCACACGGGTCAAGGAGGCCCGAGGTTTGAACTGAAGATCTCCCATGTGGTAGGCAGATGCCCTACCCGTTGGGCCAAGTCGGAACTTTCCATTCTAATGTTGCTTGACCTGTGGCAATAAGGAATGCATGTGGTATTGGATAATTATATGTGATATATTTTTTCAAGCCCTTATAGAATCATCAGACTAAAAGATTCCTGCTTTCATATTTTCCCTTCCCATAATTTTAGAGAAGAAACTGAAGTTCAAATAAGTTAAATGTGAACTTTGTATAAAGAAAAGTTAGTGTGTCCTAACACTCATACCTGCATGGGCCTTTGATTCAGACAGCACTGGATTCAAATATTGCCCTTTATATGTGGCCTTACGCAGGTTGCTTAATCTCTCATAGCCTCAGGTTTCTTACCTGTAAAATGGGAAAGCGTCATATATCTGCTTCAGTTTGTGCTGGGAGGAATAAATTAAGTCATGCCACATTAGATACATATGGAATACACGGCAGTTATTTGCCTCTCTTGGAGATGCTTACCTTGAAGTTGCCTCTCTCTGCTCTCAAAGGAAATTGAGTTGCCGTTGTTTTCAGAATATTATCGAGGTCAAATTCAGCACTTACAATGCTAAGTGAAAGACTATGACTAGCAAGGATACTGGATGGAATTGATGATGATGCATTTGAGTTGGAATTATGTTATGAAGATTATCAGAAAATTAATCCACAGCCCAGTTAGGTTCTCTCAATAAGCAGAGGAAGAGTGGAATGTACCTTTAGATTATAAGACTGATCACCAGAGCACTGTATTTCTATGTGCAGAAAGGCTACAATTTATTGAGCAGCTGCCATGTTCCAGGTATTGTGCTAGAAATGGTTAGATTATAATTACTGTTGCAGTGGCATTGCAGAAATTTAAATAGGAAAAAAAACATCCTCTTAGAACAGCACACAATGATAAGATTGGGGGGAAGGGGTTAGTAATCCAGCAGTACCTTACTCTAACATTTATTGAGTGCTTACTACATGACACACATTGTAATTTGTACCTCGCATGCTTTAGCCCATTTAATATATACCACACCATAAGTATTCCTATTATTACCCATATTTTATAGGTAAAGAAACTAAGAGTTAAACAGGTTGAGTAGTTGCCCAATGCCATGCTGGTAGTTGTGTTGTAGCCAGGATTTGGACCCACTTCCCTCTGACACCACAGCCCATAAGCCAGTTGCCGTGAAAGAGACCTTGAAAGGTGACAGTCATTATCTTGGTGACTTTTCCCCTATTCCCACATTGCATCCTCAGTCTTATGAGCTTGGACAGTGGATTCTGTTTACCACTGGAAAGACCCATCTCTTATGGTGTAATCTCATTTTAAACAAGATCACAAGAGAGATTTTATTTTAAAGAATGATTTGAAAAATGATATCCTGTGGTTAATTCACTCTTACGAATTAACTCATGTGAGGACACAAGTTACTGGTATCTTCTGGCACATAACTTTTTCCCTGTAGATGCCTGCTTGCTAAACCAAAGTATTGGGAGGGTTGCATGGTGAAGAATGAGCACCCAGTAAGAGGAGTGAGTTGTGTGAGGGGAAAGGTTAATGGTGTTTGGCTGAGACAGACTGATGCCTACTCTCCCTAAGCAGAGTAGACCCAGCACCAGGTATTCCAGGTTGAGAACGAGACCCTCTGGAAAGTGTAAGGCACTCTGTGTCTCTGTGAGCCTTCCTTGTTCTCCACTTTCAATGCTGACCACCTTCTTCTAATGGACATGTCCTTTTATTAGCTACAGTAGAACCACATCTTAAGAGGGTAGTCTTAAAAGGCAGTATATTATTAAGTCAGGTGTTGCCAAAGTTCCTTTTGAATATCCCTTATATTTCTCTTGAAATAGAGTACACATAATTATGTGTCACATTAAAGATTGGCATAGGACCTGTCAATCAGCCCAATAATTCATTTTCCCAGTAGTATTGGAACGTATTGTCATTCTACATGTATACTTACTGGTTTGCTTTTGAAAGCCATGTTGTTTGAAAAATGGTCAGGATCTGCCACCAACTTCACTAATTTGGGGCCTGTCATCTCACTCACATTCAGTGGCATGTATTCGTTCAGTGAATTGGCAGGTGGAGAATCAGTGCACAGCGACTACTGAAGTTATTCCCTTTCTCCTTTTTTCCTGGGATCTGAGATGTGAATGCTGAGTAATGAAGTGTGCAAATAATATCATGCAGCTCCCACTCAGGTTTCATCCGGTCTCCCTGGTCTACTGTTCTTTAAGGTGAGTTTTCATTTATCAGCATTTGTTACTTGCAGGCCAACCTTGTTTTATTTCCAAGTTCTTAGGGGATGTTGAACCCTGATACCCAATTGATACCCAATTGTCAATATGTACCTTAGTTATCCCCATTTTATAGAAAGGAAAAGCTGAGACAGAGATAGTTATATGGCTTGTCCATGTCATGGTATTAAGTGGCCATCCCATGGTTTGATTCTACAATCCATTGTTTTTCACATCCCTTTTTTGTGAAGTGGCATGGCTCCGTTGGCATGTACTTGAGGCTCAGACGTTCTCTTGATAATTTTTTCAAAACAGCTGGCTTTTAGTTGCTATTGTGGTCTTTTAAAAATAAGCATTTTGTTTGTTGTCCAGATGACCACCTCCTAACTGTGGGCTACCAAGACATTTCAGAGCCTGTGCTTGAGTTTTATCAGGGTAGCTATTGATGTCCAAGACACACCAATTGCATTTTTGAATTTTTTGTGATGAGATAAAAATATAACAGGGCTGTGGTTAGTTAGAAAATTGTGTTTTTCTTCCCAGTGAAGACCAAGTGTATCATATTAAGTTATGGAACAAAGATTTCCCAGGAGCTTTTGAACAGGAAGAAGTTGTAAGTAATTCAGGTCTGCAAGCAGGTCCGTTGTGAAGGCATGTCAAACTCTCAAGAGTGTGTACCCCATCAGCAAGTACCAGAGTTATTTTCAGCAAAAGAGCAAAACAACAGCATAATGTCATTCTGAATGTTAGTGCTTTTGTATCTTTATATTTTTATTTATAAATTTGTTTCTATGGTTGGAGAGGTACTGGAACCATAAGAAGTTTACATAATCTTTATTTTTATTTCTGCCACTTCATAGAAAACAGTTTTCCAATAGGGGGTCGGGGGCATTCCATGGAATTATTTTCTTTTTAAATAGCGTATGAACATTGGTTAAATGAGAGACACTGCATATGTTGGTTTGTTTTAAGAACATTTATATAGTACTTACTGTGTATTGTGCAGATATTACCGTATCTCATCAGTTTTAAGATGCACACCCTTCTACTTTTAACCTCTCTGAAACTGGTATGTGATTCCATGTCTTTACCTTGCCTCCTGGTATTTAAAATAGCAGTGCATCTATAAAACTCATAGGAATTTTATAATTCACTTAATCCTCTTATTAACTCTTTAAGAAGAATTATTATCCCTTTTGGGGTGAGGAAACACAGGCACAAGGATTTGAATGAACATTCCCAAAGACAAACAACTAATAAGTATGAGTTAGGATTGCAACCCAAGCATGAGAGTTCACACTTCAACCAAAATATCTGCAGTGTTTAACGCAAACCTAACATTAAAATGCCCCAGTAGGT
Source organism: Dasypus novemcinctus (assembly GCF_030445035.2). Taxonomy (NCBI): domain Eukaryota; kingdom Metazoa; phylum Chordata; class Mammalia; order Cingulata; family Dasypodidae; genus Dasypus; species Dasypus novemcinctus. The sequence goes on along the minus strand of NC_080698.1, from coordinate 45,761,318 downwards.
TAGTATCAAATTATTATAGTTTAGCAACTTATAAACCAAATTTGCTTGATTTCTGATTAATCCCCCCAGCCACTCTTACCACACACTGCCACCAGATCACCTTAAGAGTGCGGACGATTGACAAGTACATGAAACAAATTAAATCTCAAAATATATAACTTGGAATTGAGTTCCTCTGAACCATAATGTGATGGAAAATGTTCTGTCTTCACCAGAGATTGTAATAACTGGCTGCATTGTCATTACATCCTGCTTTAGATTTTTCAGTTCAGAAGAGTGAGGATTATATGCAAAAGAGATTCATAATAGCCTTCAGAAGGGTTAGAAAATGAATCTTGAAGCCCAACCAGGAAATTTCCACGGATATAAATGTCCAAACTCAGCCTCCATTAATAGGGACAAAAAGGAATGTTACAGTTTATTGTATGGTCTTTGATACTTCCTTTTGTTGGGAATTTTTGGGTTGTAAACAACTGACCAAGGCAACAGAACAGAGTGAGAATATGACAGAATAGGAAATCTTTGTGTCAATAAGTATTATTGAAATGGCCACTGTATGAACCCTTTTGAGCCTAAGAGTGTTCATAAACTCTCATGATTCACTGAGACAAAGTTATGGTCTGTGGGCATTTGTGAGACCTTGAAGGAAAAAGAAATTCCCTCTTGGTCCAGGGAGACTGATGTTTCCACTTTCTTATACATCTGGAAACAAAAGAAACTGTTGCTGCCTCCCTCCATCCCTTCCCCCAGCCTCTGTTATCTCCTTCCTCCAGCCATTGCTGTCCTTCCCGCCAGTCCCGCCCACGTTGCCAACATATAATCTGCCTTCTTCCCCAGCTACTGCCTACCTCATAGCCGCCTGCACAACTCCGCCTATCCACTACCGCCCTGTAGTAATCCGCCCCAGCTCCTGCCCCTCCCTCCACCCAACCCTATATAACCAAGTGTACTTCCGCAATAAAGCAGACTTGTTCCTGCGCTCAGGCTGTCTCCGTGGTTTTTACCGCGCGTCCCCCACGCCTGGAGAACCTAGGCCTACGCGCTGGCCTAGGGGCTTCCCGCCGAGCCGTGGAAGGTTGCCCGGACCTCGTGGGCCGCTAATCACTGCCAGCGAGCCCACACTTGGGGGCTCGTCCGGGATCCTTTCCTTCCACCGCCCTACGGCCCCTGTTGTCTGCTGTTGCTGTTGTCTACTGGCGACCATTTCAGCTCTCCAGGTAGGGACCCCATCGCCGTCTTTTCTTCTCCCACTATGGGCACCTCCCTCTCCTTACACCATACCCCTCAGGTTCGGCTTTTAGCCGCCCTGCTTGATACCAATGGGGTTCGCGTTTCCCTGAAACAGCTCCAAAAATATTGGGACTTACTACTCCCCTTCAATCCGTGGCTCGCCACCTGCCAGCTCTGGAGCCCGGACACGTACTCACGGCTAATAGATCGAGTTACCTCTGCCATAGAGCATGAAAGGCGGTCTTTTCCGCCCGGCCTGCTGCCTACTCTTGTGGCCGTTCGTGCCTGCCTCCTTGGTGCACCATCCGAAGTCATCCGGGACAAATCGATTAAACAACCCAATGATTATGAGCCCGATGATCTTAGAGACACGAATTCTCTGTCTGACCAGCTCGCCGCAGCTCTCGAGCGCGAGCCTCCCCGCTCGCGCTCCCCGCCGCCTACAGAAACCGTTTCTGTGGCTCCTCAGAATGGCGGACCTCCTCCTCCTTCCTCCACCCTTGCCCAAGATGGCGTGCTTCCTGCTTCTTCCTCACCCGGATTAGAGCCCGCCGGCGGGAACAAAGGCGCTTCCTCTCGCCTTTACCCGCCCCTTCCTGTCTCGTCATCCCCCGGGCCGGCCCCCGGAAATGATGTAGCTTCGCCGCCATCTTGGCCGGCCCCTGGAAATGATGTAGCTTCGCCGCCATCTTGGCCGGCCCCCGGAAATGATGTAACTCCGCCGCCATCTTGGCCGGCCCCCAGAAATGACGTAACTTTGCCGCCATCTTGGCCGGCTCCCGGAAATGACGTGGCTTCACTGCCATCTTGTCCGACGCTCAAAAGGGTCCCGCCGTCAGCTTGTTGCCGCCTTGACGCTGCTAAGCTGCCACTCCCTCACTTGTTTCCCGCTACCGCTCATCCCTCGCCACCACCATATAACGGCGACTCCGGAAGAGCGCACCCTTCTGCCCCTCAGCTTTACCCACTCAACCCGCTGCCTACGCCACAACGCCCTCAGACCTGGCTTCCCTTTACGGCCGAAGAGATCAAGACACTGCGAAAGGCTGTGAAAGAAGATGGTATAGGTAGCCCATATGTCCAACAATTGTTAGAAGAACTGGGAGTTCAACTTGCGCTCCCCTATGACTGGATTTCCTTAGCCCGCGCCATCCTTCAGCCCGGTCAGTTTCTTGAATGGCGTGCCTATTATCAGCATGCTGTTGAGCAGCAAGTAGCAGAGAACGCCCGCATCGGTGTCAGAGATCCACCGGACGCCTACACCGGAATCAACTGCTTTGCTAATCCTCAGTCTTATGTCAATATAGATCCAGGGTTTTGGCAACGAGCAAAGAACCTTGTCCAGCGGTCATTTTCGCTAGTCTCCTCCAAGCAATCTACCAAATTTGCGCAGATGCTTCAAGACCCACAAGAGACCTTTCCCGCGTTTGTCGCACGCGTTCTAGAAGCCTGTCAGTGGAAAATCACCAATGAAAACGCCCAATTTATGTTAGCAAAAGAGCTTATTCTTGACGGATGCCTCGCACCCTTCCGGACTGTCATCCTCCCTCTTCGCGACAAGCAGTTACACGAGTGGGTCTTAGCCTGCCGAGATATTGACCCTCAAACTAAAGCGCTTACTACTGCCTTCGCCTCCGCCATGGCTGTGTCCTCTGCCTCTGCTTCTGCCTGCTTTCGATGCGGTCAACCTGGTCATTTCATCCGCGAGTGCCCTCAACAAGCGGCTCCCCGCCCTGCCGAGGCACTGCGCCGACCGAGAGGCCCCCCCACACCATGCCCGCGCTGTGGAAAAGGGTACCATTGGGCTCGCGATTGCCGTTCCTCGCAACAGCCTTTAAACTTCCAACGGGGCAGGCCTCAGCCCCTCTCCCAAGAGGCCTTCAAGAGAGCTCCAAAGCCCTAATGTGGACAATGCCTATCACACGTCACCAGAAACCTTCCCTCGAGCTCAAAATCAACGGGCAGTGGCTTGAAGGGCTCTTAGACTCTGGTGCTGAAATCTCTTGTATTCCCTTTGAAATCGCTGCCTTCAACCACTGGCCCCTCGAGACCGGCCCTCAAGTCATTGGCGCCACGGGAGCTGCTACCTCCTGGAAGACATCACAGCCTTTGCATTGGAACGATCGAGAAGGTCACGAAGGCCAAATTCGTCCACTCGTCCTTTCCTCAGTTCAAACCATCCTGTGGGGACGAGATGTCCTCAGCCAGCTAAAAGCTCGAATCACCACAGAAGCCTTCTCAGCCGCGCTGCCCCCCCCTTCTAGGGGCCACTGCTCCTGTCTCAAGACCTGACCCTATCCCTCTGGAATGGGACACAGAGGAGCCCATCTGGGTCGAGCAGTGGCCCTTGCCCGTGCACAAGTTACAGGCTCTCTCTGCCCTCGTCGAGGAACAACTACAAGCGGGGCACATTGAGCCGTCCACCAGTCCCTACAACTCACCAATCTTTGTCATTAACAAGAAAAACACTAGCAAGTTCCGCCTTCTCCACGACCTTCGAGAAATCAACAAGCACATCAAGCCGATGGGGTCACCTCAGCCAGGCTGCCCCCATCCTACTGCAGTCCCCCAGCATTTTCATGCGGCGACCATCGACATCAAGGACTGTTTTTTCTCCATTCCTCTTCACCCGCGGGACTGCCCACGATTTGCATTTACAGTCCCACGCACCAACAACCAGGGCGCAGCACGCCGATTCCAGTGGAGAGTGCTACCACAAGGTATGCGGAATAGCCCCACCATGTGCCAGCTTTATGTCAACTGTGCCCTCGAGCCACTGTGCTCTCATTTCCAGCCTGAAGAAACATACATCATCCATTATATGGACGATCTTCTCTTAGCAGCGAGTTCTAGCACCCTTCTCAATGACCTGCTTTCTGCAGTGATGACCAACCTTTCGAGTCTCGGGCTTACCGTACAGTCAGACAAAATAAACCTCAAACCTCCTTTTCAATTCTTGGGCTTTCATTTCCATCACTCCATACAACCATCAAGCCCTCGGCTGCACATCTCTCCCACTATGACACTGACTGAACTTCAGCAACTTTGTGGGCAAATCAATTGGCTTCGATCAGCACTTCCCATCACGACAGCACAAATGCAGCCTCTCTTCGAGCTTCTGCAAACCAAAGATAGCCCACCTGCTGCAGTCCGGCAAAAGATCACCATCACCCGCGCTGCACAAGAAGCCGTCCAACAAGTCAGTGATGCGCTTCAGCAATGTCGCCTCGAGCGATTCTCTCCAGATCTTCCAATCTTTGCCCTGGTTCTGCCGACACCGGTCACCCCGACAGGTCTCCTGTGGCAAGATGGTCCTCTTCTTTTTCTGCACACGTCAAAGAGCAAGCTCCCAAAAATCTGCCCTTTCCTAAGGGCCTGGATTGCGTTGGCTACTGACTTAGTCCTCCTTTCCATACAAACGTATGGTATCCCGCCACACACTATTGTTTGGCCTCTTGATGCCAAAGAAGTTTCTTCCCTTATTATGAACAATACCCAGATGCAGAGCTTGGTAGAGCTCTTTCGCGGCTCCTTTGATAATCACTACCCTCATCACCGTTTGCTGCAAGGGGTGTCTCAGCATTCTCTAACCCGTTCCGCCCGTTGCCTGCGCGGAACCCCATTCCATCAGCCATCACTGCCTTCACAGACGCCTCAAAAACAGTGTTTGCAGCCGTTATCTACACTCCTGGAAAACCTGAGCCCCAGCACTTAGTATTCGCCAATGACTTTTCTGTTCAAGTAGGCGAGCTCCTAGCGGTCGCAGCGGTCCTCAATCTCCACCCAAGCCAGCCTCTCAATATCTTTACAGACAGCCTATACACGCTACAAGTTTGCCGCAGCCTGCCACTTGCCACCTTTTTGCCAGGCGCTTCAAACATTGACCGAGCGCTTGCCTTCATGCAGCGCTTACTTGAAACGAGACAGCAGCCCTGGTTCATCACACATTTGCGAAGTCATTCCAACCTTCCGGGGCCCCTTGCCCACGGCAACAACCTTGCCGATGCGGCGGTGTCAAGCTTTAAAGTATTTCCTTTAGCCTGCAAAGATTATGTTGTGGATGAAAATCTGCTTGGAGACCCCATCAACCACGCTAAGTTGCTGCACTCGCGGTTTCATTACTCGGCGCGGACAATTCGCAAGCTCTATCCAGAATTACCCGCTGAAACCTGCAAACACCTAGTGCGCTCGTGCCGCGTGTGCGCCCCTCTCCTCCCTCTGGGGCCCCTGCAGCCCCGAGGTGTCAACCCTCGCGGCCTCCGGCCTAACTCGCGGTGGCAGTTAGATGTCACTCATGTCAGTGCCTTCGGCCGCTTCAAGTATCTTCACGTAGCCATTGACACCTTTTCCCATCTGTGCTACGTGGTGCCCCTCGCAGGGGAGAGTGCCAAACATTGCATCAAGGCTCTTCGCCAAGCCATTCTGTTTATGGGGGTCCCATGGGACCACAAAACAGATAACGGACAACATACCACAGTGCTTCCTTTGCCAATTTTGTGCAGATGTATCGCATCACACATCACTTCGGCATCCCATATAACCCACAAGGACAAGGAATTGTCGAACGCACTCACCAACAGCTCAAGCTGCTCATTCAAAAGGAGAGAACCTCCTCTCCCCACAAAGCTCCAGCAGATGTTGTAACAGCTTGTCTCATCCATCACAATCTCCTAACTTTTGATAGTCAAGGACTCTCTCCCACGCATAAGCATTGGGGACCTATGTGGCCGCCTTCTCAAACTCCTGTGTTCTACTGGAAAGACCCAGCTTCCAATCGCTGGCAAGAAGAACCTGCCCCTCTACTAGCACAAGGAAGAGGGTTCGCCTGTATTTTCCCAGAAACAGAACGACAGCCTCTTTGGGTCCCAGGACGGTACATCCGGCCTGCAACACAGCAGCTTGACCTAGATGATATCCCGCGCCCACTAGCGCCAGACCCCGAAGACATCCCACGTCCTTTGATACCAGAACACAATGCTAATGGCAATGATTGAGACATCGGCCAAGCCCCCTCCTAAAAATGTTTCTATTCCAATAAGTGCTCTCTCTAAGTTTCTTTCTGCTGATTGCCCCTCCTCTATGGGGGCTCTTTTTTCCTTTTTGTCATTTCAGATCTTTCAAAGGACCCAACTCTGCACAAGAGAAGCCTTTGCTGCTTCCGTCACCCGCCGTTGACAAGCGCCTGACCTTCACCAAAACGTGCCTTATAACCTATCAATAAAGGGAACTCACCGTGCAAATGCTCCTCAAGCTCCCCTCCCACCCACTCTTACTTTGCTTTTTTCTTGCAATTTTCATTTTTCTAACAATCTTTTCAGCTGTCTGTCTCGCAGCCACAGCCCCAACAGACTGGAACCTTCGTCAACGTCTTCTCCTCGCTGTTGCCTGGCTGCTTCTAATTGCTATCCTCATCTCTCTTGTAGTCCTTCTCCCATGACCACTATGTGCCCCCAAGTACATTCATCTGAGCCTACTACCCCAACACCGTCGCCCATGGGGACCACACCAGCTCTCTCTCGCCGCGAACGACGTCGACAACGCTTCTTTGCCCGCCGCCTAAGCCGACTTTCTCTTGAAGATGATGACCCCATCGAACGCCAAGTTCTCCAGCTCCTCCGACAGGCCCGCTCTGTTCACACACCCACCCCTTGTTCCCCTACCCTCCCTCGTCTCATTCATCTCCTCATTCTCATGTTGTCCCTAGCCTCCTCTGCCCAGAGCTATTCATCTCATCAGCCATTTAACTGGACCCTCTCTGACTGGAAATCAGATGCAGTTCTCGCCTTCAACGTCACTGCAGGGGCACCCTCCTTTTCACTCCACCTTTGTAGCCTGACTGGCCAAGCTCCTGACTGCTATCCAGGATGCCAGGGCCAGGGCTGTTACGGTGGCGGAGCATACACCATTGCCGGCTCTCAGGGCCCCCCTATTTCTGGCTACTACATCTGCCCCTCCTCCATTGCTTCCTCCTCCACTTCCTGCCACGACCCCGCGCATTTCTTCTGTCCCTCATGGGGATGTGAAACCATGGCTGTTGGTTGGGCTAAACCCTCTAACAAAGATCCTAACCTCTACCTGCTCAGTAGACAACTGTCCCCCCAACGCCCAAATGTCTCCTTCCTTGTCAAAGACCCCTCCGCAGACACTTGGCTCGTGGGTCGTACATGGGGAATCCGTCTATACATGACCGGTTACGATTCAGGAGCCTTTTTCACAATCCGGAAAAGACCCCCCTCCAGTCGCCCAGCAAACATCGGCCCAAACCGGTTTCTCAACCCACCACCTCCTACGTCTGCCACCCCTTCCGCGTCCCCCCTTCCCTCTTCATCGTTTCGCGCCTCATCGCCTGTCAGCCTTCAGTTGCCTCCCACTAAGTACTCCAGCCCCCTCATCAACTTGATTAAAGCTTCATACGTTTCTCTAAACTCCTCCCACCCCAACCTCACTCGCTCTTGCTGGTTATGTCTTTCCCCCAGCCTCCCCCTCTATGATCCACTTGCTATTCCCGCGCCACTCTTTATTTCCTCCACCGATGATTCCCCCTCTTCCTGCAATTGGGATCAATCAACTCATATCTCACTCACTTTTACGCACATCTCTTCCAAGGGTATATGCATTCACCCCCGTTCTTCCCACACTCCTAGCCTTACCGTCTGTGCCAACTATACCTCCCCACACATCTCTGCCAAATATTTAGTTCCCCTAAACACCACCCAATGGCTCTGCTCCTCCACGGGACTTACTCCATGCTTATCTGTTGCCACACTTAACAAAACCAAAGAAACGTGTGTTCTCATCCTTCTCACGCCTCGAGTTATCTATCGCACTCCTCTACATTTCTTTGAAGCCTTTGATCACACGCAAGAAGCTATCTACCTCCACAAACGCGAACCTATTACTGCTGTGCTCACTGTCACTACCCTCCTAGCTACAGCTGGAGCTGCCACTGGTGTTGCAGCTCTAGCCACACAAACCTCCGCCCTCCAAAACCTCAGACAAGCAGTAGACTCTGATATCATCTACCTCCGTGATGCAGTCAAATACCTTAAAGACTCTCTTAATTCTCTCTCTGAAGTTGTCCTGCAAAACCGCCGAGGCCTTGACCTCCTCCTCCTTAAAGAAGGTGGCCTATGTGCTGCTCTAGGAGAAGAATGCTGCGTTTATGCTAACTATACCGGCTTAGTAGACTCTAGCTTAAAAGAACTTGAAAAAGGTCTCAACCAACGCCGACTTGAACGAGCTCAAACTGCCGGCCCCTGGGGCTTCCTGCAGCCCCTCCTCCCCTATCTCCTCCCATTGCTAACCCCAGTTCTGCTCATCATCCTAGGTCTCACAGTTGGCCCCTGGGCCATTCGACGAATTATTCGCCTTGCCAAAGATCATGCTGACAGTGTATTCTCCTCATTTGTTCAGATCCATTACCAACGTCTTGTTGCCTCTGATTCCATTCCTCAATCTCGACCACATCCTCACCCCTCTTCCCACCTCACCTCCCGCCTGTAAAGCTGCTTGCTGTGAAGCTCTCTGACTCTAGCCGTCGGCACGGGTTCGCTTCCCTCGACGCAAAGGGCTTGGGTGTACCCCCCGCCCCCCTTTATTGCTATATGTCTGAGAATTCTTCGCAATTAAGCTAGCCACAGCGCTATCCACCCCGAAGAAGCATGCGCAACATCAGGTTAGATATTCCGTCTAGCACCGGCACGTGCCAACCCTAAGGGCTATGCATACATTCTGGTCAAATGATATGCCATCGGCCCATCACCAGTCAATCCCGCCCCCTTTACCCCTCATCTCCCCCCAGCCTAATACTTTGTCTTCTTTTACTTTCCTTTAAAAACAGAAGGAGCAAGAAACAATACCAATTATATGTTATGAAAACAAGATAATGTTTGTGATATTTGATTTTCAAGTTTGTACTTTATTGTGTATTAATCCTGCATAGAGTTTCATGGGGTTACCTATTTAACTCCTTAGGTGTTTCAGTTACCTTTTGCTGTGCATCAAACCACCCCAAAACTTCATGGGTTTAAAACCACACCAGTTTCATTTCATGACACTACTGGCTGGCAGTTTGTGCTAGCCTTAGCTGAGTAGCTAGTCTGATCTCATTTGGGCTCATTAATGAGTCTGTGGCCAACTGCTTGGTGGGTTGGGGACTGGCTGGCTTCTGGTAGTCTCATCTGTTACATGAGGTCTTTCATATTCTCCAGGTAGCCTATAGCTTGTACATGGCAGCTGGACAGTGTTCTAAGAGCTTGAGCAGAAGCTGGCAAGTATGTTGTGACATTTCTGCCACATTGTATTGGCCAAAACAAGTCACAGTACCAGCCCCTATTCAAGACAGATGTAAATAGACTCCACATTTTGATCAGAAGAGCTGCAAATACACATTTCAGAGAGGGAGGATACAGGGACTTGTGGAGGTCAATGGCCATTTTTACAAATTACCATATTTGGACTTTCATCTGCCTGGTGAACTGATATTCTTTTTGTCTGTTCTTTTTCGGTACCTTTGATAAATGTATTCTCCCAAATTCCTATCATCAGATTTCGGGTGTTGGCATGAGGAACACAAAGACTGCAGTTTACCAAATGGGCAACTCTGTCCTCAATGCCTTGCTGTTTAATGGTGTCTATGATTGCATGGAATCCTATCAAGTCATAACTTCAACCTCTTCCTTCAACCCACCAGAGTGGGTAACAGGGTAAATAAAAGGACTGCTTCAAAATATAAGGGACACCCTATAGAGGATGAGTTCTTGACATGGGAACCCATTAGATATGAAAGGCAGTTGGGGGAACATGGGAGCTGATATTCCAAGGAAAGGGAACTTGGAGGAATCACAGCTAACCCCAGGCACAAATTAAGCAAGGATTAGGTTGGTTTCATTTTACTCTAAATGTTGAGCTATTATAAACAAGTGGGAATAACAAAAATCAGATTTTGTTTTATCATATAGAAGAATTTATGTTAAACAATTAGGTATTGTCAGAGTTGGGAAGGGTAATACCAGTTAGTGATGAATCTGGAGTCAGATTTATTTGGGTTCAAGTACTGACTCTTGTGCTTCCTACAGTGTGATATCAGTCAAATTGATTACCCTCCATCACCTATAAAATGGGGCTATTAATAGTTTGTGCCTCCTGGAATGGTTAGGAGGATGCAGTGATAATGTATATGAAAATTCTCATTTCAGTGACTGGCAATGTTAGTGCTCTAAAATGATTAGTGTTTGTAATATCTATCTTTCTGAAACCAACGAAAGGCCTCATAACAGTGCACACTCAATGAAATACCAGGCAGTAAGTAGTACTAACAATTACCTGCTTCCTGGGTAAATAACATCTGTCTATGCTCTTGGAAATTTTCTCTCACCCTCTTACAATTTCCCCTAACAGTTCAGTGCAAACCTGCTTTCTTTTCAGTCTATAAAAGACACTTTATTATTATTTTGGTCCAGGTCGAATTGCCGTGGATTGTAACCTTATTTTCTCTTGTTGGAGTAATCGATAATTCCCAGTGTGCAAAGATACCTACTTCCAACTATGACTTTATCTGAAAAATCGTTATTTTAATGATCATAACAGCTCATTTTCTTCCTTTTTGCCAGCATCGTTCTTCACCAGACAATTGCTTTAGGTGACCTGGAAAAATCAATTCCAGGGAGAAAATGCAGTATCCATGTGAGGGCAGAGTAATGGTGGATGGCTCCCAAAGCAACGGCTTCTGATTACCCATCTGCTAAGGATCAGAAACAAATCATTCAGCCAATGGCTGCCTTATCAGTTTGTTTGTAAATTGGGGCTATTTGAGTTACCTGCATGGCAGGGCTTTAGCTGTGCAGAATGTGCTTGAGAGTATTTGGAAGAAAGATGCTAATAGCATTACTGAAGAGGCCTGAACTTTTGAGTGATCACCTGCTGACTCTTGTTAATGTATACCAGCAATCAGAAGAATTCAGTTGGAGAAAAATATCCATTTCTTAGGTCCACCTAACTTGATTAGGGGATACATCTGTGAAGATTCCTAGAACTATGATAACAATCCTTTGAATAGCATTTGCTGTTCCAATATATAAGAGGAGATATAGGGTAGATATCAGCCTAGAAAGGATGCTAGAAAAAAAAGTATAATTGTCGTCCTTTATAAGTAAAACAAAGCTTAAATTGAATTGCTTCAGCGGGAGTAGCCAAAGGTTTGGATTTTGAAAGTTCACTGAATAGAGATGTACTATCTAACACAGTTTTGCTGTCCAATCTCTTAGCCACTAGCCCTAGAACACCTGAAGTATGGCTAGTTCAAACTGAGATGTAATATAAGTGAAAAATGCGCTTTGTATTTTGTAGACTTAGTACAAAAACAAGAATAGAAAATACTCCATTAATACTTTATGTTGATGTTGAAATGGTAATATTTTGCGCTAGGCTAAATAAAATATTTGTATTTTCATATGTCAACATATTCCTTTTACTTTTTTAAAGGTGGTTACTAGGAAGTTTAAAATTACCTGTGTAGCTTGCGTTTCTTACAGTGTATTTCTATTAGGCAGCACTGGGCTTCTCTAATCACAGGGTGGTTCTCAGATCAACAGCAGCAGCCTCCCTTGGGAGCTTATTAGAAATGTAGACTCTCAGATCCCACCCCGGACCCATGGAATTAGAATCTTCATTTTAACAAGATCCTTAGGTGACACATATGCACATTAAAGTTTGAGAATTACTGGGCTAGAGTGCATTGGGGCTGGGGTGGATTGATTGAAAGGAGAGGGCTGCTTGAGAGTTTTTAGTACCTTAGCTTCATCTGCAAAATTGTTCTGACTTCAAATTTCTCCCAGATGTATCAAACCTGTCACTGTCCACAGAGATCTTCTGTGGGAACATGTCTGTGACTTTGTAATGGAAATCAATGGCAAAAATGTGACTCAAGGAATAGGAAGTAAACAGAATAATCACCTTGTGGTCAACTTTTTTAGATTAGCTCTTTCAGAAAGGATTTTTTTTTTTTTGTAGCTTATTTTGACTTAATTTTCTCGATTATCCTGCTAGATGGTAAACTAAGAAGGGCAGGCTCTGGATTGCCTTGCTCACCTCTTCCCTCATTCAGCCTAGACTCAGGTGTCAGAAAGGCCTTCCCTGACCACACCCTCCATCTTCCTCCAGCCACTTATTCTTAATCCCATTGGCCTTCCCTAGCTGGAGTTCTTATCCTTTTTTACATGCTTATTGTGCACCTTCTTGATCCACTATAGTACAAGTTCCCTGAGGTCAAGGACTTTTCCTTACTTACCTATCAGGCCTGACAGATAATGAGTACACCCTGATATTTGAATAAATGAGTCCCCAGTGTCTAGTACAATGCTTGGCACTAAATGAGTGCTTATTCCTGTTTGTTAATAGAATGATGTTTTAGTTTGCTAAATGCTGCTGGGGGCAATATTCCAGAAATGAGTTAGCTTTTATAATAGGAGTTTATTAGATGAAAAGCTTACAGTTCTCCAGAGTGGATGTGGCTCAAGTGGCGGAGCGAGGGAGCACCTGCTTCCCACCTGGACATCATCCCAAGTTCAGTTCCCATGCCTCCGATAGACAGAACAGACAAACAAACAAAAAAGCTTACAGTTCTGAGGCTATGGATTTGTCCAAATCATGGCATTATCAACAGACTGTCTGGAGCAATTCTCACATAGGGTGCAGCTGTCTTGCAAAATAGGGGAAAGGCATAGAAGTTATCCAAAGGAGCTGGTTTGGGGACTGCTGAAGACCAGGAGCGTGCTGCATGCATTGTCCAGGAGGGACTGTGAATGGAAAGGCAGTGAAGCCAAAGGGAAAACCGTGGGTTGATAACCCAGGAACATTGCCCACCTCCCAGCCCATGAAACACAGGTAAAACCTGTATCTCAGTGGCCAGCAGAGATGGGAAAAGATATATTTCTCCCTGGGAAAAGGAAGGTTGTGGAGGAGGGTTGAGCGTGTGGTTTCTCTTCTGGGAATGTAATTACCATAACTTGCTGGTTCAGAAAAGGATTCATCCCCGTGGAAGGATTTGCCATGGAGCACCATCTGCTGGCCAGCTGGAAAAGTGAGGGAAGACAGGCTGGTCTCTCCTGGTTCTTTCCTAGGCATGGTAGACCTGTCCAGGCCCCATTAGCTGCTCCCTGCCCCTGTTTTGACAAATAGGGCAATATTAAAGTTTTAGAAAAATTAAACTAAAAATGAAATTAGGCTATGAAATAAAACCACTAGGCAAAATCACCAAAATAAACTGATGCCTAGAAATCAACACATGGTAGCAATCTGTACAGGAAGATATGACCCATCAGAAACCATGGAAGTGAGAAGGGATTGGTATAATGTATATAGCTACTGAATGAGAAAAATTGCCAGCCAAGAATGCTATAACCAGCAAAACTATCCTTTAGAAATGGAGTCTTTACAGACAAACAGAGACAGAGTATGTTACCAGGAGACCAGATCTAAGAGAGAGATTGAAATGTATGTTAAAACCTGAAAGGAAAAGACAAGAGCAAGAATCCTGGAGAAGGAGAAGGAGAAGAGTATAGAAATGAAGAATATAAGTTAGAAAAGCTGAAAGTCTTATAAAACAGATGATATTAAGCTATGACAACAGAAAGCCATGGAATAAAATGGACAAAGTAACATCTTTATAGTAATAGCCCTGAATGTTAATGGGTTGAATTCCTTAATTAAAAGACATAGACTAGCAGAATAGTTTGGAAAAAAAAAAACACGAGCCATCTCTATGCTGTTACAAGAGACACACCTTAGATGCAAGGACACAATCAGGCTGAAAGTAAAAGGATGGAAAAAGATATTCCATGCCAATAGCAATCAAAGAAGAGCCAGTATAGTGAAACTAATATCAGATAAAATGGATTTTAAAAGAAAACTGTTACAAGATAAAGGAGGTTACTACATATTAATACAAGGGACAATTTACCAGGAGAATTTATCATAAATATTTATGCACCTAATATAGATGACCAAAAATATATGAGACACACATTGGCAAAACTGGAGAAATAGATGTTTCTACAATAACGGATGGAGACTTCAATACTCCTATCTCGGCACTGAGCCACCTGGCCTGGGCTTAAAAGGCTTAATCATATAAAGAGAATGTAATACCAGTTTCACTCAACTCTTTCAAAAAATTGAACAGGAAGGAACTCTGCCAAACTTATACTATGAAGCTAACATCACCCTAATACCAAAGCCAAATAAAGATTATTACAGAAAAAGAAAATTACAGACCAATTTAATGAATATAAATGCAAAAATCATCAGGAAAATACTCACTGAATGAATTAAAAAACACATTAAAAAATTATAAGTCACGCTCAACTAGGCTTTATACCAGGTATGCAAGGGTGGTTTAGCAAAGAAAATCAATCAGTACAACACACCACATTAATAAATTGAAGAAAAATCACATGATCATTTCAATAGATATAGAAAAGGTATCTGACAATATATGATATTCCTTTCTTGATAAAAAACACTCCAAAAGTTAGGATTAGAAGGAAAGTTTCTCAATATAAGTTTATGTATGTAAAACTCCTACAACTAGCATTGTGCTCAATGGAGAAAGACTGAAAGCTTTCTCACTAAGATATGGAACAAGGCAAGAATGTTCATTCTTTCCACTGTTTTTCACTATGGGGATAGAAGTTCTAGCTAGATCGATTAGGCAAGAAAAAGAAATAAAACATACTCAGATAGGAAAGGAAGAAGTAAACCTTTCACTATTTGCTGATTTGGTTCTTTTCTTCCAAAATCCCCAAAAAAGTCCACACCAAAACTTTTAGAATTTATTGGGAATTTCAGCAAGGTGGTGGGATACAACATTAATATGCAAACATCTATAGCATTTCTGTCCACTAGTAATGAGCAATCTGAGGAAGAATTCAGAAAAAATTTCCAGTTAAAATAGTACTAAAAAACATCAAATATTTAGGAATAACCAAGGACATAAAACACCTATATTTAGAAAACTATAAATCATTGCTAAAAGAAACCAAAGAGGATCTAAATAAATGGAAGGCTATTTCATGTTCATGGGTTAGAAGACTAAATATTAATGTATCAATTCTACCAAAACTGATCTACATATTTAATGCAATCTTGATAAAAATTCTAATATCCTTCTTTGTAGAATTGGAAAAGCCAACTATCAAATTTATATGGAAAGGTAAGGGACCCCAAATAGCCAAAAATGTCTTTAAAAAGTAAAATGAAGTTGGAGGACTCTAACTTCCAAATTTTAAAGCGTATTTTCTAGCTACAGTGGTAAAAACGGCATGATACATAAATATTGACAGATTGAACAGTGGAAATAAATAGAGAGTTCCAAAATAAGCTCTTCCATCTATGGTCAGGTAGTTTGTGACAAGGCTATCAAACCTGCTCAGCTGGGTCAGAACAGCCTATTTGACAAATGGTGCTTGGAAAACTGGATATCCATGTCTAAATAAAAGAAAGAGGACCCATATCTCACATCTTATACAAAAATTAATTCAAAATGGATCAAGGACTTAATATAAAAACTCTTAGAAGAAAATATGGCAAATCAAATCTTGTGGTGGGTGGTGGTTTCTTGGACCTCACACCCACAAACACAAGCAACAATAAAAGAAAATAGATAAATGGGACTGCCTCAAAATTAAACACTTTTGCATTTCAAATGATTTTGTTAAGAAGGTGAACAGGCAGCCAAGTCAATGGGAAAAATTCTTTAGAAGCAATATATTTGACAAGGGTTTGATTTGCATGCTATATAAAGAGATCACACAACTTTAACAACAAGCAACCCAATTTAAAAATGGGCAAAAATCTTGAATGAACCTTTTTCTGAAGTGGAAATACAAGTGGCCAAAAGACGTGAAAATATGCTCAACATCACTAGCTATTAGGGAAATGCAGATCAAAACCACCAGACAGAATGACTATTATTAAAAAAACAACACCAAAAACAGAAAACTACAGTGCTGGAGAGGATATGGAGTTACAGGAACACTCCTTCACTACTGGTAGGAGTATAAAATACTGCAGACTCTGTGGGAGATGATTTGGTGGTTCCTCAGGAAACTAAATATAGAACTGCCATATGATCCGCTAATACTAGGAATGTTCAGAAGAACTGAAAGCAAGGATGCAAACAGACATTTGCACATTTATGTTCATAGTGACATTATTCACAATTGCTAAAAAATGAAAACAACCTCAGTGTCCATTAACAGTGAATGGATAAACAAGACGTGGTTTATACGTATGATAGATTACTATTCAGCTGTAAGAAGAAACCAACTGGGGAAGCACATGGAAATCTGGTGGAACCTGGAGGACATTATGTTGAGTGAATATTGTATGGTCTCACTGATATGAACTAAATACAATGTGTAGACTTATGGAATTGGACTATGAAGTGTAGGTTTGTTGGGAGATAGAATGTGGGTTGGGAAGAGAGAATTGTTGCTGGATGTGTTATAGAATGTTTAAAAAGATCAGTTATAAATATGTTGTAATGGATGACTTAATGGTAACACATTATAATGAGTTTAACAAACACTGTTGATTTATGGATGTGATTATGGCTGAAACAAGTGGTCTAAGGAAATTAATATTAGTTGGAGAACAGCTGGAGGAAATATAGAGAATGTATAGCAGTAATTTTGGTGGTAAATGAGGATTGTGGTTAATAATGTAAATACTGGAATGTTCTACTAAAAGGGGTTAAGAATGTGGTGATACATGGGAAAATTATAACGAATGTAATTTATAGGCTATAGTTAGCAATATAGTAACATTTATGTAGCAAAAGCAAAGAAGGTACTGTATTAATGCTTCTGGTGAAAAAGGAATAAGGGGTTTGGTTTTGTGAGATATGAATTTGTTTCAGCTTTTTTCTCTTCTTAATGTTTTCATTAATAAGGAGATCTTGACTATGTTATTTAACTAATTTGTGCTTATCTGTGTATCTTTCTGAACACTGGAGGGACATTTGAATTTGTTGTTGGAATGATATGATATGCAAGTGCATGGATAGGTATTTTTAGGAATAATGCTTCCAAAACTTGTTGAGCATCCTTTTTTCTGGTGTTCTATTTTTTGAATTTGAAATAAAGTTTGAATAAAATAAAAAATAAAAAAAAGATGCTGACATGAAGCAGGTGTAGCTCAGTGGTTGAGCACGTGCTTCCTATGTCCGAGGTCCCAGATTCAATCCCTAGTACCTCCTTAAAAATAAAGGATTCTGTCTTACCAGGCTGTAGCTGTGGGTGATCAGACAGATGGGCAGGACCTAATAGTGGCTCTGCCAGTCTCTGCCTTCTCCTCCAGGCTTACTTTCTCCCTAGCTGAGCTATGGAAGGTCAGACATATAGCACGTCTCCCTGCTTTCCTCTGGGCCACATCTTTTTCAGACTCTTGTGGGTCCCTTTCCATGACTCTGTGCTCCATTGATTCCAGCCTCTGGGACCAATCTCTCAACCTCTAAGGATTTCTTTATCTCTGTAGCTTTTTCTCTGTGTCTGAAGCTTTTATTCCTCCATTTATAAAGGACTCCAGTAAGAGGCTTAAGACCCATGCTAGGTTATCCAATCAAATCAAAGACCCTTAACAGAAGTAAGTTAATCAAGAGTTCCCACCTACAATAGGTTTATGTGCACTAGAATAGATTAGCTCTAATGACATACTATTTTCTGGGATCCGCAAAAAAATTTCTAACTCTCATAAATGATCATGTTTTAACTCTTCCAGTTAGACATAATTTTTCAGGTTTTGGCTAGAGTCAACCTTCTTAACAAAGCTGCTTTCTAATGCATTTTAGAGATACAGTATTGCTGGACAGATTCGTTACAGTAATGGAGGGGAGGAACATAAATCTTTTACTACTTCTTCTAGTGCAGTATCCTGTCAATAGAGGGAAATCAGCTGTATAAAATGACTACAAAATGGCATTTGAGGCTTTTTCTCTTGCAATTAATTATTGACATTTTACATTCATTAAACACTTTCGGGGAGACAAACAACACCCATTATTAAGTCTTCAAGAAAACTCCTACAGATTAGCTTGGTTTTTGGGGGATTATTTTAGTGTCCTGAAAAAGAACATTGTTCTTTATACATTTTGTCAAAATCTATAAAATTGTACAGGGCAGAGTGTAAACTATAATATAAACTATATTCCATAATTAGTAGAAATGCTTCAACATGTGTTCAACAATTGTAACAAATAAACCATACTAATGAAAGATATTGTTAATGTGGGAAAGTGTGTTGGGGGGTGGAGCATATGGGAATCCCCTATACTTTTGATGTAACATTTATGTAATCTAAATCTTCTTTTTAAAAAAGAAAAAGAAAATAAAAGAAAAAAATAAATAGTTATTATATGTTTTTTTTTGAGTCCAGGTTATTGGTTGAAATAGCTAAAATTCTATCTCTGCCTGTCAGCAAAAGCAATTGTTCATGTGTGGGGGGAGTGGTGGACAGGAATTATAAATTTAAATAAGAGTAAACCAGGCATGAGATTGAATCTGTAGACTAATGTAGGTTCAGAATCCTTAAAGGTTTCTGTGAAAGTGAAGGACTCTGCTTAAAATGAGAGTGAGTTTGTAATCAAGGGTAGGAAGGCACTTCAGAGGCACACTGGCATGTAGTTTGGAGAGCATCCTCCTCTGTTAGTGAATCTAAATCAGAAAGAAATGAGTTAGGTGCTTTCCTGTACATAAACGTAAAATCTGTTTTTCCACCTGTTAACTAAGGGATTTGGCATGAGTTACCTAACTTCCTCATCTGTAATGTGGGGAGAGGAATGCCATTGTGGGAGTTGAATATGACTGTGTATGAAATACTCATAAACAGTGCCTGACCCATAGCTGCAGCTCAGTAAATGTTAGATTCTTCCTTGGTGAGATGTACATTTGCTCATGCAGTTTGCTTACACTTGCTGGATGGCTGAACAATTTTCTAGAAAACTCACATCTGCTTCTAGTAAGCTTTTCCTGAAACCTGGTGACCAGAGCACCTAAGAGGACAGTAACTAGAATTTCAAGAGCTTACAGAACAGGCTACATGAACTACTTTGACCTGTTTGCTAAGAAAT
Source organism: Dasypus novemcinctus (assembly GCF_030445035.2). NCBI lineage: Eukaryota > Metazoa > Chordata > Mammalia > Cingulata > Dasypodidae > Dasypus > Dasypus novemcinctus. The sequence goes on along the minus strand of NC_080698.1, from coordinate 45,741,964 downwards.
GTTTTAAAATATCTGGATATGGCAGGTTTTTGGTTTGAGATTCCCCCACCCCAAGATGGCTCCCTTGTCTGTTTGCTTGCTGTTTTTGCTCATTGCTTTTTTGCTCGTTGTTTTTTGCTTGTTGTCTGCTTATTGTCTGATTTTTCTTTAGGAAGGATGGGGAACTGAACCCGGGACTTCCCATGTGGGAGGCAGGCACCCAGCTGCCTGAGCCACATCCACACCCTGGATTTATTTTTGTTATGCTTAGTAATGAAGGTATAGGTTTTTACGTTCACCTACCTCAAACTTTTCAGTGGTAGTGCCCACCCACCAAAAAATAACCTCAGAATAGAATTGTGTACAAATTGACTTATCAGTTCTCAATCGCATAGATCAAAATGAAAGTGCTGACGGAAAGGGAGCTAACTGTAAGGAACTAGGACTCTGTGGCAGAGGTATAAGGGGCTAGGAGTGAGGGAAAGGAGTGACTAGGGTAGCCAGGCAGGACTTGTGTGAAACAACACACTCTGGTGACTGTGGATGGTGCTACAACATGCTGCTGGCTGAAGGAAGACAAGCATAGTGTGCAGAGGTTTGGAAAGTGGAGTTCTGCACAAAGGGGCAAACTGGGGGCCCAGTGGAAAGCACAGGGGAGTAATTCAGGTTCATTGGGTAAGTAATAGCAAGTAAGGCTACAGCAGAACCTAGGATCCTACCAGAAGAATTCACTTTATTTGGGGAAAAATAAGACAGCAGGAGGAAGGCAAGCAAGCTCCCCTCTTTTCTTCTCCAATAGGAATATTTGATTCTGGAAGGGAATTTTTAAGGCATGAGGTAAAGAACAAAAAGCAGGGACTTGTTGCTAGAGTAAGGTTCAAGGCGAGGCTTGTATTTATGGAAAATGGTAAAAGCTCATCCTTGGCTTGGCAGAATCACACTATGGTGAGTCATTGAAATCATTCAATCTTTCTGTTTTAGTTTGGAAAAGCCTACCATTGCAATATACCAGAAATGTGTTGGCTTTTATAATGGGAATTTATTGGGTTAAAAGTTTACAATTCTGAGGTTGAGAAAATGTCCAAATCAAGGCATCATCAGAGATTCTGTCTCACCAAAACCTGGCTGCCGGGGATCCTGAACTCATTCCATGTGGCAAGGCAAAATGGTGGCATGTCTCTGCCTTCTCCTCCAGGCTTACTTTGTCCCTGAGTTCAACTGTGCATGTTCAGGCTTACGGCTTAACTCTCTCCCCTCCTTTGGGCTTTGTTGCTTCAGCTTCAGGCTGCTCTAGTGATTCCAGCCTCTGGCTTTTCTCTCAGCATCTCAGGGTTTCTCTGTTTTTCTGCAGCTGCAGGCAATCTTGGAGTCCTCTTCCACATGGCAGGGTAAGTTGGTGGTTCTTCCTCTCCTCTCTTCTCCATTTATATAGATCTCCAAGCAAAGGATTAGGACCCACCCTTGGTCCTGCAATCTAATGAAAAAGCCCCTCAATTAAATGATCTGATCAAAAGTGATTTAGTCAAAAGTGCCTTAACTGAATCTAACCAAAAGTCCCCAGATACCATAGGTCTACACGCTGGAATGGCTTAGCTTCAGAACAGGATTTTCTGGGGTCCACAGAAGACTCAAAAAAAGGGAGACCCACCTTGGCTATTATCATATTAATCAATAATTCAGGAATCAGATAACATTCATTCAGGAAGTAGAAAAGAGCTCTGTGAAGGGAATGAGGAAACTTTTATACAGTGAATGTTGAAAGCAAGTAAGAAAATGTTTTGAGTGGCAGATATTAAGTTTCCATTTTACAGAGGAGAGTACAAAGTGAGTAGCAAATATAGATTGGTTAGTATGACATGTCAATTCTGATAATCTGACTCTCTTGGACCTAAACTAATTTACCATCAGGTATTGCTTATCTGCCATACTGTAGGGTGTTTTCATTATTTCTTTTTTTTCCCTTTCTTTCTTTCTCAGAAAGCCCCTGCAGGGCAATTGTTTTTGTCTTCTGGAAAAATCCTTTCTCAAAAAAGGAGTTCCTCCTGGCAATGCCCAATGCAGTTAGCCATTTTATTTTACTTAATGGGCACTGAGGGATAAAGACATTAGGGAAGAATCTTATTAATAACCTTCTCTCACCTGGTTTTCTTGACCATAGAGGTGCAGCTATATAATTTATTGGAGTGCTAATTTGTGTTTTTTTCTCCCAGCATCACCCTCATTCTACTCAGAAGGCAATCTTTGTATAATTCTTTTTGCTTTGAGGGTAGTTTATATTAAACGAATATGTTACCTGTCAGTCTTTTGCTTTTGGAGTTGTTTTTCTAAGGCCAAGTCCTTGAAAAGATTATTTGTGATGAAGGAGATGCTGGCAAGCTGAGAGGAGAGAAGAGCAGTCTACAGAGTGTGTGAATAGTGTGGGCCTGTGACTTGCTATGGGGGTAGGAACAGGTCTTCACAGTGCAAAGTGTGGTAGGAGGTGGTCTGGATGCATCCTGCCATCTTTCCCTGTGAGCCACAAATAAGCCCTGTGCTTAGAATTAGCTAGCTTCTAGAATGAGATCATAAATAAGGACTGACACCTTGGGAGTACTTTGAAGACACATCCCCTAGTAGATAGCAGCTGGCCTGCTGGCACTTTTCTTCCCTTTTGCCCTAGGTGAATGTTAATATCCACTGGAGACAGTACAGCTACCATAGGAAGGTTTTATGGTTCACCCCCACTGGTATATCTGTTTCTGGTGAGGAAGGAGCAGAGTCCTTCTACTGTGGCACAAGCACAAGAGGTCTGCTATATGTAGACCATTTCCCTGCAATGAACGGTGGATTGAGACCTGCAGGCTATGGGAGACCAATTCTTCTCTATGTGAGTAAATGTTCCATCTAGTGCCCATGTGAGTCAGACTTTTGTCAAAAACCCTGACACCGGCAAACCATGGAGTGGGTTGGGACTCTAGGATACCTGCTGTTCCTGGTGGCAGGTATTGTTATGCTCTTTGCTACCTTACATGTAGTAACAGCTCTTCCCTGGAGGTGGTAATAGGTGTTTCTGCTTCTGATCCACAGGTTGGCACTACAGACAGGGTATCCACATAAAGGAAATCTGAGATAAGCCAAAAAGAGTGCTGGGTTCCTCCAATGGAAAACTGTGCATTGTTTAGAACACATTCTTCCAGGTTAATTTGATACTAGCTCTTCTTTTCCTTTGAGCTATGTTACAACTCAGTAAGTTGTAGCTAATGGATAGCATTGCAAAATAATCCTTTTCCACATGCATGCAAATAAATTCTGTCCAATAGAGGATCTCTTAACTTCCCTCCTTACCCATTGTGTCCATCTGTAAATTAATCTCAACATTTTTTTTCTATAGAAATGTGTGCTTCATTGACTTCTACTTTGAACTTATAATCTCTCACCAATTCCCTCATTAATAATGGATTAAATAAAATCTTTAACACATGTTCATTTTATATCTATATAAAAGGTAGAATCACAATTCTACATTTATTTTTAAATTATCATTTAATGGCACAGTGATGACATATCTGGGCAATAGTCAACTTACTTAAGTACTTGAACCACTTGATTATTATTTTCTTTTGGTAAACATTTAATTGTCACCAGCAATCAAATGCATGGGAGAGCTAATCTCCTCTCACCTCTCTTGCTGCCAGAGAGCATGGTACAGTGTCAAGAATCTCAGAGAGAGAATGCCACTTGTACAAATATTGTTGGAGACCAGACACAAGGAGAAGCCTGTTCCTGAAAACCCACTGAAACACCCTTTCTCTCTAATTTTAGGCATTTGGTCGAACATCTTGCAAAGAACTTGACTTTGAGGCAGATGCATCAGTATTCTCATGGCTGGATCATCCAGCCTTCTGGTTGGATCAGGAACAAGAGATCTCTGTGCATGGGAGTAAGAACACAGGATTAAATAGATCATCTTAACCTATGATGCTACCGAAAAGTGTTAGATTGCTGGCCTTGCCAAATTCTTAAATGTTGCTCATAGAAGGCAGATATCATGGATCAATCTTCCTAGCCACCCGTATGTCTCAGGCAACTCTCATTTCACCAAGAAAAGTTAATGCTGCCATAATTTATGCGACTTAGCAAACCTTTTGTTGCCAACCTAGACAGGTATTTGAAGCACTATCTACAGCTCCCTGGAGTGTGGATTTGGGCTAGAGATGGGGGGTAGGAAATCAAAAGTGAAAATAGAATTGATAGGACTTGACAGGGCTAGACAAAATATGCAGAGTTGGCATCAATCTTTTGATGGTTTTTGAGTCTTCAAGTAATAAAATAAAAGCATGACTTTTCATGGGCACATTTTTGGAGGATAAGTTTTGGTCTGTTGCTTTCAGGATATGACAGCTTTTGTTACTGACATCCGTCCTAATTTATGAAAGCCCATATAGCTTTATATTCCCATTAATGATGCAAAATTGGAAATTTTTCATATCAGATTTCAGGAAAAGAAAATCTTATCTCATTTAAGTCTTCTTTCTACTGTAATTTGAACAGATTTGTTTTCTATATTAATTGCAGCTTTTAGAGTTAATAAAGAATTTTATGCCAGTTATTAAATAATTTAGTTCCTCTTGTTCAGAGGCATCTGAGATAATCAAGAACACTCATTAAATATTGCATATCTATGGTCTGTGTGGTTTTAGAAGGTGAACTTGAGAGAGATACCACAAGTGTCAAGAATTTATAAGGCAAAATATCCGCAAGTTAAATGATAGGAAGATTAGCTAGTATGGCAATGCCATGATGCCCCAGTTGAGTACCGTGGGAGAAATCACTAGATACATACCTCAGCATTCAACTCATAATAATAATAAGGACATATATCTCTATGACCCAATGCCATTATCAAGCCTAAGAAAATGAACAATTCCATAAAAACATTTAATTTCCAATTTATAGTCAAATTTCCCCAGTAGTCCCTATAAAGTCTTTTACGGTTTTTTTTTTTTTAATTTTTTTAATCAGCATCTGAGCAAATTATCTATATTGTATTTGGTAGTTATGTCTTTTCAGTCTAGTGCTCTCACAGTATAATACTTAGACCACCAGCATCAGTATTATCTGGGTATTGGTGAGGAATGAAAATTTTTGGACCCACTCCAGATGTACAGAATCAAAACCACTGTAGGTGGGCCTGGCAGCTGTGTTGAAACAAGTCCTACAGGTGATTCTGATGCACACTAAAGACTGAAGAACACTGCTTTAGTTCAGTCTTTTCCTGAGTCTTGGCTGTGTAATCTAATCACTGCCAAGCTTTTTAAAGATGACCCAGTGTCAAGCGTGACCCAAGCCAGTGAAGTTAGAATCTCCGAGCATTTCAGAAGCTCAGCTCAGCTCTGCTGCATAGCTAAGATGAAAAACCCCTGCTTTAGTGTTCTTTAACCTAGAACTGTCCTCTTATCCTTTTGTTTAATGACATTGACTTTTGGAAAGTCCAGGCCCTTTGTCTTGTAAAAGGGCCCACTGTATGTTTTTGTTTGAGTGTACAGTGAGATTTTTGCAACCTTTATTGGGCTTCCAGATATGGAGAAATGAAAGGGATAGATCATGTTTCTTTTCTAAAAAGTCTTTCTAAAATAGTTTTGGGCTTGCATATTCCTTGCAAGGAAATTAGAACATATTACAGCTAAGTCTTCAGGGTTCTATTGTTCTTTGTTTGTTGTTGTTGTTGTTGTTGTTGTTTTCTTCATTGCGGTACCTCTCCACTCTGCCACCTATTTGTTCTGTCTTGCCAGGTCAGGTTATTACCACTGTGACTTTCAATTCTGTGTTTCATTTCCAAGTTGATTTTTTGTGGAACATCTCTTCAGAATCTTGCCCTTCTCTCTCTAGGTTTTATCAGTTTTCTGCTGATAGCACAGACTCATCCATTTTACTCACATCATTCTTCTGTTTCAAGCTGTGTTTTATTAGATGATTTCTCCTCTGACCAGTCTGTGTTTTGAGTAGAGTCTTTGTTCTCTTAGATTTTTTTTCTCCATCCAAACAGTACAGATTCCCTGAGATGCTAGCTCTGAACCCTGTTTCTGTGCATTTGTCCTGACAGTTACAACACATTTCTTTTTATTGAGATGTTTAGGACAAAGTCTGTTTACAGTTAACATGTTTTACATTCTTACAGAAATCTCCAAGCCTTGGCAGATGGACCTATATATATATTTTTTTTAACCCAGGCTGCTACAATTCCTGAGAATCATAAAACATGCGTCACCTGCATAAGAAAACAAATCAAAGCAGTTTTTATCCACTAAAATAAAGGTCGCTGAATGTAATGCAAAGGGAAATGAGGATCCTCATAAACCACTGATGCCTAATGTACCTTAGTAACGTCAAAGACAAACCAAGACATTTTAAAAGTTTTGTTAAAGTTTATTTGGGCAGCAAATAATTCACAAGTCATGCAAGGCAAAGTGGAAGTGGTTAGAATTTCTACCAAAAGAGGGGAAAGTTGAAGCTTATGTAGGACAGATCTGGAAGCAAGCAAGGACATGTTCTAATTGGTTGGTGTTAAGCTTTCATTCTACACAGAGGGTATTACATTATGGGGAGCAGATCTACATTGATTAGTATGGTATGTCCATTCTGATAAGCTATCTCTACTGGATGAAACCTAGTGTGCTATGAAAATCCACAATTCTGTACCAGAGTGTGATCTCTTGTTCCATTTTCTCCAAAAGCCCCTGCAGGTCAATTGTTTTTGTAATCTGGAAAATCCTTCTTTGGAAAGGGTTCCCTCCCAGCAATACCCAAAGCAGGGGGGCATTTTATTTTATTTCACAGTAAGCAAAAAAAGTGAGTTTTTCTATTCCTTCATATTAATACATAGTGTTGAAGGATAATTTTCACACAACAAAAAACTAAAGTCATGACTGTCATACAGATATAAAAAGAACTTAGGTTATAGATTTTACTTAACTCATGTTCAGTGAGGGACCACACAGATATTCTAACAGTGTAAAAAGAGAAGTCAAAGAAGCAACATTTATATGGAGGAGAGTCTCAAGGAAATGCATAACTTGTCCGAGATTACTCAGCCAGGAACCAGACATTCAACCCAAGTCCTGTGACTCCAGATTCTGCATTCTACAAAATACCCAAAGTTAAAAGACAAACAAACAACAACAAAAATGACCAGAACTACCAGACTTAAAATTTGGAAAATAAATGCCATTGTATTCATCTGCAATTTTTAAAATAATATCAACATTAAACAAAATTAATCTGTGATGTTAGAATTGAGGATAGTGCTTACTGTTTTAATTTCCTTGGCAGCTGAAGCAACTATTATGCAATAGATTGGCTTAAACAATGGGAATTAATTGGCTCACAGTTTTGAGGCTAGGATGAGTCCAAATCAAGGCCTCCTCAAGCAACTGCCGTCTTCCTGAAGACTGATGATGTAGGGTTGGCTGCCAGTAGTCCTTGCAGGGCACAAGGCTGTCTCCCTGGCCTTTTCCCTTCTCTTCCAGATTCCACTGATTTTCAGCTTCTGGATGCTCTCTGTCTATGGTTTCCTGTCTGAATCTCATTTTGCTTATAAAGTAACAGAATTGAGGCCCATCCTGACTGAACTGGGTCATACCTTAACCTCATCAAAAGGTCCTAATTACAAGGATTCATACCCACAAGAATGGATTAAGTTTAAGAACATGCTTTTCTGGGAAACATATCTGCAAATCACCACATTTCCCTTTGAGGGGAGGTAAAAACTGGAAGGAATCACAAAGGAGTCTTCTCAGTGTTATAAATAATGTTCTGTGTATTGAACTGAATGCTGGTACATGAAAATTCATTGAATAATAAACTTATTTGTACATTTTTCTCTGTTTATATTGAATTTCAATGAAAGCAAAAAAATGCCACACAACTAATTGGAGTAAAGCATGGTTTAAAAGAATGCATATATGAATGTAAAACTGACTTTTTCAAAGGGAAAAGGGGTGGCACCAATTGAATCCCCACCAGATGGAATTTACTTGCATGTCTGTAGACAAGATTTGTATTGCATTGCCATCAGTTATTTAAAACTGAAGCAGTAGTAAAATAGCTCAAGGGCAATGAAAGACTAGAACCTAAGAACTGGGAAGCTTATGCTCTAAACATTGCATAGTTTTTGTTCTAGTTTGCTAAGCTGCTCAAAGCAGATGCCATGAAATGCACTGGCTTTTATACGGGGAATTTGTTGTCCTAAAGTTTACAGTTCTGAGGATATGAAAATGTCCAAATCAGGTCATCGTCAAGGTGACACCTTCTTCCTGAAGACCAGCTGCCAGCCATCCTGGAATCCTCTGTCACATGGCAAGGCACATAGTGATGTCTGCTGGTTTCTTCCTTCTCTTCTCATTTTGTTGCTTCCAGCCTCTTGCCTTTCTCTCTTTTGTCTGAATTTCATTCTCTTATAAAGGACTCCGGTAAGAGAGTTAAGACCCACCCTCAATGAGGTATGTCATACCTTAGGATCCTACTCACCAGAAGACCGTACTTACAATGGGTCCACACCACAGGAATGCAGTAACTTTAAAATACACTTTTCTGGAGTTTATTTCTTCAAGTTTTCCATTGCAGGCACCCAGCACACTCTTTTTTTTTTTTTGCTATTTCCAAATTTCCTTTCCTTAGGAACAATTATAAGAGACGTTAGTGCTTACAAAGTACTCTAAAGTACCCTGACCTTGTCAGATTGATTGGTGCTATTTTTCTCAAGGTTTACTTCAGGGAGGTAAGGATGAAAGCACCTAGTGCAGTGTGGGTTCTCAAAAAAATTTGTAGCTACTATTGTTGCTGTTACTCTTGATGAAACAGTGCTGGGGAGTGGTTAAGAGAGAGGATTCTGGAATCATGTCAGGTTGTACCTTACTTTCCTTCTCTAACAGTGGGGAAATGCAGTCTTGATCTCATAGTGTCATTTGAGGATTAAGTGGGATCATTTGTGTAAAGTGCTAAGAGAGTAACTCAGTCAATGTGGACCATAACTGTTACCACTGCTTAATATTCAGCTGTGAAAGGCCAAGTCTAAAAATGGTGCTTGAATGCTCTAACTCCAAATCCAACATGCATCCTTTGCCGAAGGTTGACATTTGTTTTCCACATTTTAGGTTTGATAATTCCTTCCTTCCCTCCTTCCTTCCATTTGTAGAAAGCAGGGAACATGTTTGGGTCTAGATAAGCTCAGATTGATACTTGAGTGGCTATTTCTTCATAGGAGTACTTTTACTCTATTAAGCCATACCTGATGGAACCTAAAAATACATATTTCTAAACTTGCAGATTGAAGTTTTGGCTATATTGGGAAGACTGGAGAGAGCATGACCACGTCATACTCTGATGCCAATCTCAGAAAGTCTTGGTTTTGAGTCAATAATGCTAGCTCCAACTTGATCACTGTTCATTGGTTACCTTATTTGCCTAATCTTCACAGCAATTCTATGAAGTGCATGTTTTGCCCAGATAACAGATGAAAAATGAAGCCTAAGTTAGTTTACAGAGCACAGCTTGGTTTGAATTCTGGTTTGTCTGACTTCAAAATGTGACTCTTAGTTCTGCTGCCTCCTGCTCACAGGGATACTGTGCACTGTGGCATACTAGATTCCAGATAAAATATTAGTGTAATGAGTGGGTACTAAAGAGTAAGAAGAACATCTGTAACTGAACTCACATCACAGAGTAAGGCTTGACTGCAGATATAAGGTGAAGGCGATGGAATGTGAACTGCAGTGGAAGATCAGGATTTGGTGCTAAGGCATGTAAGAGATGATCTTCCATTCCTTCAGGACTTAAATTCCCCTGGACTGCGAGAGGGAAGGACCTGGCATCGTAAGAGGCTGTGAGAGGAGGCCTAGAAACTTTCAGCAAAGTTAGCCTAGAGAAGCCAGGGAACCAGTCTCAGGTTGCAGGAAGTAAGAAGCCACGGAACCAGAGGTGAGGATTAGCCAGAGGCCACACCATACCAGGCCACAAATACTGAGGTCAAAAAGGTTATCTAGGGAAGTGGCTGTGGCTCAATCATTTGGGCTCCTGTCTACCATATGGGAGGTCCTGGATTCACGTCCCACATGCTGTGGAGTGCCACCTGGCCTGCAAGCACCACTGAGTGCCACCAGCCTGCAAGCACCACAGAAAGCCAACTCAGCAAGGTGATGCAACAAAAAGGGAGACAAGTAAAAACACAAAAGAGTGCACAAAGAATGGACATAGAGAGCAAACTACAAGCAAGCAACAAGGGGGGGGGGGAATAAATAAAAATAAAATACAGACACAGAAGAATGCACAGTGAATGGACAGAGAGAGCAGATAGCAAGCAAGCTGCAAAGGGAGGGGAATTTAAAAAATGCTGTGTTGATTTTTTTTTTTAAAGGTTATCCAATGTGGTAGAAGGGGAGGCCACTGTTTTCTTGGCTCATAGAGCTCTGTTGCCTGTTTAATTACATTTTGGGAGCAGGGAAACAAAATATTTTCCTTTTCCAGGAAAGCATACTATCATGTATAGGCAACAGCAGAAGACATTTTCTGTCATCAGAGCTAGGGCTCAAACCTGGTGTGTTTGATTCCAAAGCCTGCATTCATCTCCTTACAACATTCTAGCCACCCATTCTTTCCTCAGCCTTTCTTTTATTTTCCAGGCATCAGATCTTGCTATGTGATAACTGTGTTCTTTCATCTGCCCATCCATCCTTTCAATCAAAATAACTTAGTGGGTGTGTACTGTGTGCAAGGCACTGAGACTGTAATGGTGCATGTAAGTAGACAGGGATCCAGCCCTATTCACCTTCGTGGAAGGACAGAGAGGCAAAAACAAGTAAATGGATGGGTGGAAGAATCACCATTTGCAGGCAGTGTGAGGAAGAAGAGAAACAAGGAGTTGAGATAGGCCAGGAGGGTAGCCAAGGAAGGCCTCTCTGAGGAGGTTGCAGCTAAAGTCAGACTTAAAGAATGGTAAATATGTACACAGAGAGCTAGTCTCCTAGGCCAAAGGAAGAGTAAGTGCAAAGGCCCTGAGGCATGAGCAAGCCTGGCAGATTTGAGAAGCAGAAAGGTGTTTAGTGTGGCTTGGGAGATGGGGTGAGGCAGATACAGCGTTGGAGATTTAGGCAGGGGCAGATCTTGCAGGGCATGGAGAGACATTTGAATTTTAACTTATGTTAATGGCATAATCATAAGACCAATAATACACTAATAATGATAACTTGAATTTATTAAGCACCTACCCTGTGCCAGGCTACAACCAGGTACTTCTCACATACCAAGTCATTTCTTCCTCACCATAGCCTGGCTATGGAGATAACTCGTACACTCCTCCATTTAGGGAGCATGTTCCTTTTCCCTGACAAAATATTAGGTCTTGGGGTGAGTTCACGATTGCAGCCCTCAGGGAGCATACAGTTAAAAGATCTGTTAACAAACAACCACGGTAAGGGCTCTAAGGCCTTGCTTCTACCTCCTGTCCTCTCTGGGCTTCAGTTTAGTCTGTGTATAAAATAGGGAAGGAATCTTTTCCTCTTTGCATGGTCGTTGTGAAGATGAGAAGACTATACAGGTTAACAAGTGCCTGGAGACAGGTAAAATGCTCAATCTTTAATAGTTACAACTAAAACATGTACAGTGCTGTGACATACAGCTGCACATGGGAGGGCACATGAGAGCAAGACTCCCCAGGGAAAAGGGGTTGGTAAAGGCTATGAAGAGGGGAAACATGAAAGAACAGTGGGCATTGCTCAGGAGATAAGAGTGATAAAAATTCAGTTTTCTATATGCCTAATGCATTAGAGTTCTCATGAAAAATAATTGTGGAGCGCAAATATACCTGTGGTTTCCATGGAAAGAGGCTCCACACTGTAACTTGACATCTAATTGTTGCATCATGCTATATAGGAGATCTGTTAGGATACCACTTACCAGTCACATTTCCAGCAAATAGTTTTAGGAAAAATGAGAGTAAATACAGGACCATTCAAAGGCTTTCCTTTTCAAGAACAGAGTATTGTCTTTTCTTTTCCAAAAAAAAAAAAAATACATCAACTTGCCCTCTAGTGCCAATATTAAATATTTCACTCAGGTTCAGAAAATCAGCTGCAAGCTGGCTCCTCCAACCATGTAATTGTGTGGATCATGTTCTGACAAAGGAGGGAAGAATGCCGAAATCCATGAAGTGTCCTTGCCCTGGGTTTGGTGTGGTCATTGCCAAATTACTAATATATGAGGAGGAGGAATATGGGGTGTTGGGGGTGGTAAAAGATGGCGTAAGGCCCTGGCCCCTTCTAAGCTGTGCAACTCTGAGCAAGTTACTTAACTCTCAGGATATAGTCTCCTTATGTCTGTAATGAGCTTACTAGGATATTAGGTATTTTGGTTATCTGTCACCTACACAAGAATGTAAGCTTTCTGAAGGTAGGGATTTTACTTGGTTCACCTCTGGTATCCAGTACACAGACCATTACCTGGCATACAGTGGCACTGAACAAATGTGATGAAAGAATGAATGAGAAATAATAACTGAAGATTGAAAACCATCAGATATGAAAATACCTAGTGGGTGCTTAATTACATGATAGTGTCCTTGTTTCTGTGGCTGTTCTTTATGGCTTTTTAATTTATCTCTATTAGGCTTATTCCTCAGGGTTGTGTTCCCTGCTGTTCTTTCTGTTTGTTTGTTTGTTGTTTGTTTTAATTATTGTTGTTTTTTTTTCTGTTTTGGGCCAAAGTTGGAAAAGAGTGTCAAAGATTCATCGAGAGGGAAGAGTCAAGGATGAGGTTGTTTCTGGTCTGGAAGGCAAGGAGACTGTTAGCAGACCCTTCTGGTTGGTGATACCTCATGTTTACTTTCCTGTAGACCACCTTTATTTCTCTCCATGATGTGTTTTGAGTGGCGGGGGGGTGGGGGGAGTGGCTGTGTAACATACACAGGTGGAATCCTGGAACTAGAATTGGGTCTGTAGCCTAGCTTTCCCCTGCTCAGGACACCTTAACAACATCCTGGCTTTTTAGGAAAGATATTGATTGGGACAGTTGGGGGCTTTTTGAGATCACGTTCTTGGAGTTGGTCCGTTCCTGTGGGTGTGGGATCCTTTGTTTGGATTACTTCAGTGAGGCATGGCCTGGGTGGTTCTTGGCCCTCTTGCTGGAGTCCTTTATAAATGGAGTAATAAGAGCCTCACAGAGACACAGAAAAAGGTCCTGGAGAAACCAGGAGAGGTAGCAGAGCTACCGTTATGCCCTGCCATGTTGCCTGACCTCCTGCAGCAGCAACTTGGTGAGACAGCATCCCTTTTTTTTTTTAAGTAACTTTATTCAAATTAAAAAAAAAATTAGACACAGGCAACTCAACAAGTTATGAAACATTACACATAAAAAGTTCTGTCCAGGTACTTTTATCTCATCTAATTCCAACTACTAACTCAGTTGTTCTTCTAGCTTTCAGAAAGATACATAGGTAAACACAGATTAGTTAAATGACATAGTCAAGGTCTCCTTATTAATGAAAAACAAGAAGAGAAAAATTGTTTAATTGTATTCATATTTCCCAAACCAAACTGCATATTCTTTTTTTTTTTTAACCTTTAGCATTAATATAGTTTCAACTTTGCTTTTGCTACAAAAACAGCTAGAGGGTAATGTAGGAAATGTATAACAATGATTTTGGCAGTAGATAAAGATTCTGGTTAACAATATAAATACAGGAATATTCTACTACAAGGTGTTAAAACTGTGTTGATGCATGGGAAAAATATAACCAGTGTAATTTATAAACTATAGTTAACAACAACATTGTAATGTTTTTGTAGCAGAGACAAAATGATGCTGCCTTGATTTGGATGTGTTCACAACCGCAGAACTGTAAGCTTTTAACCTAATAAATTCCCATTTTAAAAGCCAACTCATTTCTGGTATATTGCTCGGGCAGCCTTTGGCAAATTAAAACAGATGTTAACTGATTTTTTTCCAGCCACACTGGAAAAAAATTCCACATTGTTCATTCCACCTTGGGTTTATTATTTACTTCTGCTATGTAAGGCTCTAAGAGGCCATAGAGAGGAAAAGAAATGTGATCACATCTTTCCCTGCTGATGGGTGAACGCATTCGCTACTTAGAGTTAAAAGAAAACATCAGCATCTTCGAGTGCCTTTCAGGAGTGTTCATGCTACTGAATAAGGATGAGTGAGAAGAGGAAGAAGGTCAGTTTGTAGTATGTTCTGTCGTGTCTTAAGAATCTGAATCCTTTCTTAAACAGTAACACCCCTGGAGAGAAGAGAACGTGCCTTTTAAATTTCCTGCCTGGGATCTGAAACCCTTCAGAGTTCTATCAGATAGGAGTTGATGGTGAAAAGATACCCTTGGAGAGGTAGGGGTGAAGAATGGATATTGATTTATCCTTTTGATCTGTGACATTCTCTAACGTAGAAACAAATAATGCTTCCCACTGGGTAGAAGATGAAGTCTAAACTTCTTAACCTTGTATTTGAGGACTTCTCTGGCCAAGCACCAATTTATCTTTTCAACCCCATCTTCTAGTATTCCTGCCGTGAGGTTTCACTCAAATTTTCTTCCCCACTGGTCTTCAGCTATGCCTTGGGTTTTAAAATTTTATTTATAGTATTTGGTCAGGGAAGGATACAGTTTTGGTTGATGGAGAAGAAGTCTGAAAAGTACAAAACAGAAAATAGCATTCTTAGTCTTTCTATTAGGAATTAATCTTTGTTGGTGGTTTTTCATTTTCCTTCAGTTTTTAAAAATACATGTCTGTGTATCGTTTCTATGTTTATAACTTTTTAAAAATTTCAGAAGTGATGTAGGAAATACAAACTCCAAAAGAGAGAGGATACAGGTAAAACTAAAGTTTCTTTAATTAGCTTTGCCAGTCCTGATTCCCTCTCACCTACTCCAGAAGTAACCATATGTTGGTTTTGTTACAGGTATTTACAGATTGTTTTCAGGCTTAATAACAGATTCCCTAAACTACTACTCCCTACTGTAAGTTCCTTTTATTGGTCCACCTACTAATGTGTATTTGGGATGTTTCCACAATTTTGCAAAGCTACAGAAAAATGCCAAGAAAATTAACATGATTTTTTCATGCAAGTCATTCTCTAGGGTACCCAGAAATGGCATTGCAAGGTCATGGGGGCTATACATTTTCAGTGTTCGTTGGTACTGTTAAATGTCTCCATGATTTTATCAGTCCACACTCCCACATATAGTGGGTGGTAAGAGACATATCTCTCAGGCCATTCCTTCTCTCTCTTCCCTCAGATTTTCCAAGCCTATGATTCCCTTTCTTATTCTCTCCTGTGGAAACTCAATCTTTTCCCCAATATTCTATTAAG
The DNA here is from genome assembly GCF_030445035.2 of Dasypus novemcinctus. NCBI lineage: Eukaryota > Metazoa > Chordata > Mammalia > Cingulata > Dasypodidae > Dasypus > Dasypus novemcinctus. Next base: position 45,726,631 of record NC_080698.1, on the reverse strand, counting down.
ATAACATATTGTGCATTCCTTTCATTTGGCATTTACTCCAAATTTTGACTGTTTTTGTTTTTCTTATTCATTTCTCTGCCCAAGTGAGCCAGTAGGCATATCAGGCAACCAGTCCACATACTTGTTTGTATTTTTATAGTGCCTAGCCTAGTTTCTGGCCCATGGTGAGTACCAAGTGTAGCCAAGTTTGGCCTTGCTTGAAGTTAAGGTTCTAATATCTGTTTGAAAGGGAGAAATCCAGGGCTGTCAAAATTACCTGTGTTTTTTTTTTAATTGCCCATAATATGCTGTCTCTAAATTAGTCATACGAGGCCAATTTTATCCTACAGGCTTGGGCCTAATCAATGCTTCTCTGCTTGATCAACAAATAAAGGCAATGGCCCTTGATATATGCTAAATATGTGCTCTATTTTTCAAGCAACTTTCACTTAGCATGATGAGATACTTGCATTCCTATTGAGAGAGGCATGTGGGAAACTTAACTGACAGTGGATGCAGTACATACTCTCATCTTCATATAGGAACATTTGTGCTCACTGACTAGATCAGCAGGAAACACCTGCACTATTCAAAGTGCCTCCCCTTCACCTCCTTTCCTTCTCTCCTCCCCCAGTACTTAATGTGTTGTATGATGTAGACTATGTTAAAAACACTTGGAGGGAGCCAGTGTGGCTCAGTGGTTGACTGCCGACTTCCCACACACAAGGTCCCAGGTTCAATCCCTGGCCTCAGTATATCAAAAAAACAACAACAACCACAAAACACTTGGAGGAAGCAGGTGAGCAGGAGAGTGACACAGGCTATTGGGGTGCAGGATCACTTGGTTCTGCCCATGTTCACTTTGCTCCATAGAAAAGGAAGGATTAAAGGGAAACCAGCAAACATGGTGGCAGGCTGGCTTTTCTTTTTTCAAGCCTCCTTGCGTTTTGGGGGAATTTGACCAAAATAATTAGGTCCCCAAACACCCTTCTAAAGGTCATTTTCACGCATTTCTTGTGGGGACCATTTTGTTCAAAAGCTCTAAGATAACAGTATTGGTGGATAGACCCATTTCAAGTAAAGAAATTGGTTCCAGTACCTCTTCCCCTGGTAGGTAGATTTTGGCTGTGACCTTCTAAATGCTCCTGGCTGTCCAGATTTCAGAACGGTGGTTTGACAGGCACCCTCTGTTCACTGAGGGGTCTTAGAAAAGTCACTACAGCTTTTTAGTGTATCCAGACTTTTCCTGTTGTAAAGATAGGACTGATGGTTTCCAAGTTCTTACATGTCAGAGCTGAAACCAGAATTCTCCGTATTTAAGTTAATCCTTCTGACCCAATAAGGTAAATGGTGTTCTTTTTCTTACTTTACAACTGAGGAAACAGAAGTACAGAGATTGTTAGTGTGCTGGCTTCAAGTGTCCCCCCAAAATTCATGTGCAGCCTGAACCTGTGAATGTGATCTTATTTGGAAATAGAATCTGCAGATGTGATCAAGTTTTGATGAAGTCATACTGGATTAGGATAGGTCTCAATCCAATGACTCGTTATTTGTATATGGAAACATGGAGATAGAGGGAGAATGCCATGTGGGGGAAAAATAAATAAAGAATCTACAGCCAAGGAACACTGAGGGTTGCTGGAAGCCACCATAAGTTAGAAGAAAGGCATGGAACAGATTCTTTCATCAGCCCTCAGCAGGAGCTCTTCCATGCTACCACCTCAATTTCAGACTTTGCACCTGTAGGACTGTGAGAGAATACATTTCTGTTGTTCTGTTTTGCAATACTTTGTTAGGGCAGCCACAGGAAACAAATATAGTTACTTTGCCCATGATGAAGAGCTAGTCAGTGCAGAGCCAGGTTTTAAATTAATTAAATCTATTTTTTTTTCACTAAGTAACCTTAACACATGGCATTCTTTCTACATAAGAGATTCACTCTCTGAATTTCTCGATCATCAATGCCTATTTAACATCTAGTATTTTCCAGGTTAGCATCAAATATTATAATATTTATAAATAACAGTACAGTTCCTGACACAGAGTAAATGCTCAATAAGTAAGGGGAATGGTTTCTATTTATATCATTTATTCCTCACTGCAATGCCAGGAGATAGAGTTTCCGCGTTCTATTTTACAGCACAGGGAGGTGTCACTTCCAGAGACTCTGATCTAACCAGGCTGAGATGTAGTCTAGGCATTGCAATTTTTTAAACCTTCTCAGGTAATTCAAATGTGAAGCAGAGCTTAAGAAACACAGCACTAAAGAGCATATGATCAGTTCCAGTCCATCAGTACGGTGAGGGAGGAAGGATACAGTGTTACAGTGATTTGCGTTTTCCACAAAAGAACGTGGAAATTTGAGTTACGGTATGAAATTTCCTAAATCAATTTAGTTTCAAACCTCTTTTAAACATGCATATAGTACTGTAGCCTTACTATAGGACTGATATTTTGTAACCAATCTGTATGGAATTGAGTTGGAGAGAACAAGGTGTTACCTGTTGGTTTCATGATTATTTTAGACCAGTGGTTCTCAAAATGTGGAACCCAGGCCAGTAGAAGCAGCAGCACCCAGTGTTGGGAACTGAATCAGGGTGGGCCTTAATCTTTATGACTGGAATCCTTATAAGCAGAGGAAATTGGACACAAAAGTAGAAGCAGAAACCAGAGGAACAGATGGAAGGAAAAAGAGATTTCCATATGCATAAAGATTGTCTGAAAGCTACAGATTCCTGGGAAGAGCAAGCCATGCCATTATCTTGAGGTTCCTAGACTCAAAATCCATGAGACAATACATTTCTGTTTAAGCCAACCCACTGTGTGGTATTCCTCAGAGTAGCCTTGTAAAATTAAGATACTTGACCACTTGTTAGAAATGCAAATTTCAGGCCTCAGCCCAGACCTCCTGAATCAGACACTCTGGGGGTGCGGCCCAACCATCTTGAATTTAACCAGCCCTCCAGGGAATTTTGATGCACATTCAAGTTTGAGAACCACTGGATTTGGCCATTTTATCATTTCCATCTTTCCCCCATTCCAGGTATATAGCCCACAGTAGCAGAAGGGACCAATGGAAGAGGGAAAAAAACTAATTGGAGCACCAAATTAAACTCAGTTATGAGTCTGTAGAAATATGGAGTTACACTAAAGCTAGAGTCTTACTTCAAAAATGGTTTGGAGCCCAAGTCAGGGAAAGCTGTGAAGTGGTGACACTTTAATTTGCTCAGGTCCTACCTCTGCTATTTGTGGCATGATGGGTCCATTAAATCAGCTTAGTGTGGGATATATATGAAACCCCTTATCTTTTCAGTTATTTCAACTACAAAGGGAAGGGAAGCAGTGTGACTATGATTAGAGTAGGGAAGATTATTTCTTCCATGAAGGATGTGAGCCATGGGAAGTCAATTTTATAATCTAAAATGCCTTAATATGTTAATAAACCTATTAAGTGGAAGATGATATGGAGCTGTGTACTCCATGTCAGAAGTTTCAGCATGCTCATTCTGTAAATGCTCATTAAATATGCACATACACACAGTCATATAAGCCCATAGTGTATGTAAAATGTGGGGGCTAAGGCAAGAACATGGGGCATTTACTGTAAAAACAATGAGCAGTGAAGGCAAAACCCTCAAGCCAGAGAAGCCTTAAGGGTACAGAATGAGGAATGCTGACAAAAACAGAAAACAAACATACAAACAAAAACACTAGAATATGAACAGGGGACCTGACTTGGGAAACATTGCCATTGACCGCTGTGTTAGTTTACCAGGGCTGCTGTAGCAAAGTGCCATGGACTATTGGCTTAAGTAACAGAAATTTATTGCCTCATGCTTCTGGAGGCTAGAAGTGCAAAACCAAAGTGTCAGCAGGGCCATACTTCTTAAGGAAAGAATCAGTTTCACAGCTCTCCCTTGCCTTCTGATGGATGGGCATCAGTCCATGGCAGTCCTTTGGCTCGTAGTCGCATAACTCAACCTCTGCCTCCATTACATGGCCATCTCTCTCTCTCTCTGTCAGTCACTGTCTTACTGTGTCTGAAATTGTTCTGCTCCTCCGGGCACCATGCACATTGGATTAAAGGCTCCTCCTAGTCCAACTTGAACTCATTTTAACTAATAACATCTTCAAAGGTCTTGTTGACAAATACGTTCACGTTCACAGGACCAGAGTTTCAGACATGAGCATGCCTTTTGAGGAGACACAGTTCAATCTGTAACAACTGCTAATAGCCTGGAAGTGTGTGGTAATGCACAGTAGTTGGCTTCATATGCTTTGTGTTCAGGCAGCCTGGCTTTGCATTGCTGTTTATCCTTTGAAAAGTATTTAAAACTGGGCAGGTTTGTAGGTTCTCATTTGTGAAATAGGACTAATAAAAAAAGCTTTTAGGATAGTGGTTTCCTTATGGGAGCATCCACCACTTATTAAACACTTACTGAAAAAAAAAATTCATTAAGCATTTACCTGTCAAAAGTGATAAACACTAAGGAAACTGATTGCAGGTAGCTTATCCAGAAAGAGAATTATAATTGTGTAAGTGATTTCAAAAAAGTAGGGTGCTCTGGGATTACATAAAGGGAAGTGAATCTGTAGAGTCTGGAAAGAGTCTACTGCAGGGGTTCTTAACATTTTTTCTTCCACGGACCCCTTACTAAGTCCACACTATACTGTGTTTATTTAATAAATATACCCGCACCAACACATCCCCACAAGAATAATTTTTTTTTTTTTAATTTCAATTCATCTTGCTGGTCCCTTGTTAAGAACCGCTGGCCTACATAGGCTGGAAGTCACTTGAAACTGAGCAAACTGTGTACTGAAGGAGAGTGGGAATTAGCTAGGTCAGTGGTTCTGTGCCTTCAGTGAGTATCAGAATCTCCTGGCGTACTTGTTAAAAATGCAAAGGCCTGACCCTCCTCTAATCTCATCCTAGTCCTGAACCCCTAGCAACTACTAACTAATCTACAAGAACAATAGGATCATTATGTTGTTGCAGCTATTCAGTCCCCTAACTGTTGTTGTGGGTATATAACCCTACACAGGTGGCAAAACTGTATGGAATATAAAACATGCACATAAAAACAAGTAAAACTGGTGAAATCTGAGTAAGATGGAGAATTGTACAATGTCAAGATCTTGTTTGTGATACTATACTGTAGATTTCAAAGTATTACCATTGGGGAAAAGTATACAAGGTATTTCTCTCTGTATTATTTCTTAAAATTGTATGTCAATTTAAAGTCAACTCTATTAAAAAAATATTCCAAAAATAATGCACAGGCCCAGGGTCTCTCCTATTCCAATCGTCTTAGGTCTGTGTGTGCCTTTCTGGCTTTTCAGGTGCTTCTACTACTCACCAAAGTGTGAGAACCACTGGTTTGGTAATTCCTGGTGGGGTAGAGGGAATAGAGTATCACAGGCCAAGAGAACATTATCTGTGAAGATCTGACAGTGGGAGGTTAGCATATTTAAGATACAGAGAAAGAAAGGTTTTTGCAACTGGAGAATAGGCAGGAGGAAAGAACTGAAGCCAAACAGGAAGACCATGAACAACCTTTATGGGACAATAGCAGCTCCTGAAAAGCTTCTAAAAAGTTCCCATAGATTCTAATTGGAGTGGCATTGACCTGGGGCCACATAATTTTTTAAGTTCCCAAGGTGATTCTAATATTGATCCAGAACTGAGAACAACCATGGGATGGCAGTGGAAAGCCACCGTTAGGTTATAATGAGAAACATGATCTGATCAGGTTTTTGTTTTAAAATCTCTCTGGCTATAGTAAGAGAATAGTATAGATGAAGATCAAGAACCAAAGAAGGAAATAGGCTATTGTAGTAATCTGAGAGTCTTGGTGGTGGTGTCTTGAAAATGGGGAATGGCAGTAGGGATGGATATGTCAGTTTTTAAGTGTTATAACTAACAAGGCCTAGCAATTGATTGGAATGAAGCTATAGAAGAGGGAGAAGTTTTTGCAACCTGAGTGTCTGAAGAGAGAGAAATTTGGCTGTAAGAAATGATTCTTAAGTTGACTGTGAAGCTTGACTAGACAATGAGGAAAATAGAGAGACCCACAAGTGTCTGTGACCAACAGTCAAATATAGGATTAAAGGGCCTTGGAAGCCACTATTGAGGCCTCTGACCTTACAGTCAGAAGCCAAAGAGTGAGCTTTTTAGGGGACTCAGAATGTGACCAGGGAGATTCTTGATCCTTTGACTTTACCTAAAATCAGTAAGAAGGGCATGGCATGGTGGAAGTGCTCTATTAAGAGAGGCTTGTTAAGGGGTAGGGTACCTAGTATAATGAAGGGAAGATAATTAAAAAGGTAAAACTGAAAGTCAAGAGAACTGTGAGGAGGCTAATTATAATAGTGAAGGTGTGGAGTAATTATAGGCCAGAATCAGAGTGGTAGCAGTGGGACTAGAAGGAAGGGAGTAATTACAAGTGAAGTTATGAGAGGAAAATCAACAGGACCAGATGGCTGATTGAATGTGGAGGGTGATGGAGAGGAAGGAGGTAGAGAGCCAGGAAAACATAGAACAATGTTGGGGTGTGGCTGAAAGCCGATGGAAGTGTGAGGAGTGGGTTTTGACAGAAAGATGCAAAGGTTGTTTTGGAGCATGTTTTGTATAAAGTAATGGTGGGTGAGTTGATGGAAGTGAGCATTTAAGAGAGTAGCTGGAGAAAAGGGGCTCAGAGTGGCACCCAGAGGATGCTCCCACGAAACAGCCAAGGAGAGGAAGTGGCCAGGTTATACTCCACGTCTTTGCTCATTATGTTCTGTTTTGGGCTTGAGGACCATGAACAAGGGTAGAGCAGACTAAGATAAACAAGGATGAACCTTTGTTATCAGTCTTCTGAAAAAGATGGCAGAAGCTGAGGCAAATTAAAAAAACAGACCTGTCATTTTTAATGAAGTTCCTCAGTGAAGAAATGCTATGGCAAGTGGCAAAGAAGACTGGATGCTACACAGTGTTGGAGAGAGGTTTACAGCACTTCTGCTCACCCGCTGTTAATCACTGGAGCATAACACAAGACTTGGACTTTTAGTTCAGGGGTTAGTAAACTGAAACCAGTAGACCTAATCTGTTTTTGTTTAAAGAAAAAAAAAAGAAGCATTATTGGAACTTAATCACTCATCTTATGGCTGCTTTTGTGCTACAAAGACAGCGTTGAGTAGGTTTATCAGAGTCTATCTGTCCCAAAGAGCCTAACACATTCACTAGCAGGCCCTTTACAGGGAAGGTTTGTTGACTCTGCTGTAGTTACCAGTGGCTGCCCTAGTAGGTGGCTTGGAGAGTCTTTAACAACTCTACCAACAATTTATACCTACCCATCCCCACTTCCGAATAGTCATCTATTCATTCTTGCTCACAGCATTCTTTGCTATAAACGATCTTATTTAAAGTGCTATACAAACATGGCTGCACATTAAATCCCCAACAGGAACAAGTAATTGCCTGTTAAGTTCTTTCTTTGGGTGGAATTGACCCCACTCCTTTGCCTTTGTTACTAATTTAGAGTCAGCTCTTGACCCATAAGGTAGAGTTCAAAGTTTGAGGACAATAGAGAAACATACTTTCTTCCCTTGTATGTGAATGTGGCAGGCTTTAGATCAGGAGCTGATGGCTCCAGAGGGAAACCAGGGAAAGAAGGGGGGAAGTGCTGAAAGAATTGCAGGGAGATTGAACAACATCCTAAACCAGCAGGGACGCCAGCTCTGAGTCCTGTCCAGCCTAGAGTCTTTATGGTTTCATGAACGAATGACTTCTTTCACCATTTTGGTTACAGGCAATATAATGAGGCCTAAATGGCTGGTGCTAACATAGTCATTTCTCAGTTTCCCTAAGTGAAGGAATTGAGGAGAGCCATATTCTCTTGGCTAGTGGCTAGCAGGGTAGCATGTGGCAGCTTCTCCACTGGAGCCAACCATCCAGTGCTTGCCTTGAACTCTGCTGTGATAGCATCTGCTTTCTCCTGTTCTGATTTGCTACTAGCCCCTCTCCCCTGCATCATGGATGCTATGGATTGTTTTGGTTGTGGTCTGGGTGTTTCTGTACAGTTTGTCTTGTTTATCAACAGCCTTCTCTGTTCAGGCACTTGGTTCTTTTATAAATTTAAAATTTCTTTCCTAATTATTCTTTGGTTATAAAGAACAGCAACTAATACTGGCAATTTTTTTTTACCAAAAAAAGGACTTTATCGTAAACTCATATGGAGTAGCTTGCACGTTAAAGGAAAATACTGAATCACCAGAACATGAAAAGGATGGGATCTTGGCAGCTCTCAAGGGCTAGTTAGCAGAAATTAATGTGTGTGTTTTGGGGGCCAGCTGTGGAGATGAAACCACTCAAGTCATCTTGTGTCCTTGGGTCTCTTCATTCAAAATGGGCAAGATCCTAGGGAAAAGAGACTTTGTCCAACTTGAATTACATACTCAACCCTTGGTTATAAGAGCACAGGGAAGTCTGATGGACAGACTCTCTGCATTAAGAACCATTTGCAAAGGGGGATGGAGGGTTACCATCAATTTTGAGAGCTGAAGTGAAATTTCAAATAACTTGGGAGGACTAAGGTCACTCACTACTAAAAATGTTTTGGCAGGGCCTTCTTTGCTGAGATGAAGAGGCAATCTCCAATCCTACCTCTGAGAAGTATCCCTTCAGCCATACAGATTCATTTTGATTGCTCCTGGGAAGAGGGAAAACAAGTCTTAAAGTTTAGAGTGATGCAAGTGTTAGCTAATGTCTAATAGTCTGTTTGATTTATAGAACATGTGCATGTACCTAGATGGAATGCTGTAGATAATCTGGGAATGAAACCCTTTTCCATACGATGTTCAGGGAGGGGAAGAAATGACAAAAGATCACCGACAGTTAGTGTCAGAAATAGAACAGAATACCAAGTCTCCTGCTTCCCAGCTCTGACACCATTATTTCCTTTCTCATCAGCCACAGTAGTGCCAGCGGTTATCTTTTTTTTTTTTTTGTACCTTACACTGTGTTTAGAACTATGTTAAGTGACTGACATACATTCTCTAAGCCAGGGGTCAGCAAACTATGGCCAATGACCCGTTTTGAAAATAAAGTTTTATTGGAGCACATTCATTCGTGTATTGTCTGTGGCTGCTTTTGCCCTACAGTCATAGGTTGAGTTGTCACTACAGAAACCCTCTGGCACACAAAGCCTAAAATATATATTGCCTGACATTTTAGGAGAAAAGTTTGCCGACCCCTGTGCTGAAGTTATTCCTGGCAGCAGCCTGTGGAGTCAGCATTACAATAGCTGTTTTAACCATGAGGAAACAGAGTGCAAAGAGGATCTTGCCTCCTGAATCACACACACCCCATGTGACTGAGACTGGGTTCGAATTAAGGTCTGCCAGCCTCCACGATTTATGTTTGCTCTGTGGGGAATTTGACTAATTGCATGGATCATATCTTATTCTAGTAATATAGTGGGTTACAACATTGTGACTTTCTTTTCATCTTTTAAACAAAATAAAGTGACATTTTAAAACCAAGTGATGAGAACTGGTCCCTATGGGTTAATCACATCAGAGTGGTATATTTACTTTTAAAAGTAAATCATGTATATGGGAACCTCTTATATTTTTTAATGTAACATTTTGTGTGATCTAAGTATCTTTTAAAAAAAGACTAATATTTTTCTAAAAAGTAAATCATGTTTAACGGCAATTACTAAGTTAATGCACTTGTTGTTCTAACAACAAAGTAGGTTTTATTATCCCAGGCTTTTTGCAGGACATCAGAGACTTGCCTAGTGGGCAATGAATGAATTGATTGCCAGGCAGAAATTTCAGCCCAGAGGCCTGGACTCTCCTTAGTGGTTTCATATTTGCACACAGTGCTAATCACCCCCAAACATTTCACTCAGGCAGCTGTTTTGTGTTGCTTTTTGAAATGTCTAGTGTAAGCCTTTAATTCAGTGGATCTCAATCTTAACTATGGGTCAGCATACAGGGGCCCTTAAAAAAACAAATACCTAAGCCAGTTTCCATCCCCCAGAGATTAATCAAATACTTTATTATTTTTTTAAACATTATTCCAAATTGCAGACAGTGTTGTGATACTCTATAAAGAAAGCTTTTAATAGTGACTCGATATTTGAAGATGTGCAACCCTGGATATGATGCCCCTGGCAGCAAGCAAAGTTAAAATTTTCTTACTTGAATGGGCAACATAGGAATTGTATATGTTATTGTGAAACTTCCTTCCCCTAGTTCTGTGTGTCCATTTCTATTTTTCCTTATCAACTGGTCCATATTGACTATATTATCTTTAGGAAAACACACTAGATAATATGGATTGTTACTGTAGACTTAAATAGGCTGCAGTTATCTGGGGAGGGAGAGAGAGATGGATAATGCCAAATACAAGAAATATTATGATGTTTTTTATAAGAACAACTGTCTCACAATTACCCAGAGCCCTCATTAAACTTCAGATTCTTGAGCCCTACCCTGGACCTACTGGATCAGAATTTCTTGGGAGGAAAGTCAGAGATTCCTATTTTTCAATTCTGTATAGGAGGTTCTTGTGTACACGAAACTGTGAGAATGGAGTATATTAATCATATGTATCTATTGATGTGTGAATTTTCCTATTTTAACAGAGAGATGGTAGCGGAAAGAGCCACATATTCAAAGAAGGGGCATCCAGTCAGTCAATTCAGCCAGCAGAGTGTTCCATTCATATTTATCACAATATCTATGTGTACATATGTTTACTACGCATGCATGTACATGCACAGACATGGATACATTTCATGTGGTCAAGCATAAATGCCCTCAAAGATTGCACTTGACCCCCTTGCCTGGAACATACATTTCCAAATTCTTTATATATCTACCCATTCTCGTCATTCAAATCTCTGCTTAACTGCCCCTTTTCCACTTCTTTCATCCATATGTGGAGTTTATATCTACTTCCCTTTTATCTGGGCTAGTCCTGCAAACTTATCTTAGCTCATAGTATGTGGCCAGAGTTCTAGAGAATTTAGTTATAAACCTAGGCCACAAAAGGCCTTGCATGTTTCTCTTATACTCTTGGAACCCAGTTCCCAACCCATAAATAAGCCCATGCTAGCTTGCTGAATTATGAGAGACACATGCCTAGTCATCTCATCATCCCATCTGACAGTCGGCCAGCCATCAGAGGTGAGAGTTGGGGCTGCCCTGTTCCAGCTGCTACTAGCTGACATATCAGCTGACCTGAGATGCATGAGGGAGTGAGCCCAATCAAGATCTGTTAAGCCTGGGCCAGATCAGCGGAACTGCTCAGTTTACCCCTCGCCTTAAACAAAATAATAAATATTAATAGCTGTTATTTGAAGACACTATGTTTTGGAATGCTTTGTCACACAGCAAAGCTAACTGATAAAACCTCTTCTCAAAAGTTCTTGTCTCATTACATCATACTTCTGTATGTAGTCTCCTAGTTCCTTCCTACCATCTGAAATTATCTTCTATTTTTATTTTCTGACTTCCTCCTTAAAAATGTAAACTCATTACAGATACAGTCTTTTTTTGTCTTGTTTATTGATGAGTCTCTGTCCTCTTTGATAGCAGACAGTAACTATTGAATCTATTTACTTGTACATAGCATCCTTGCAGATTTAGTTTCCTAATTCTGTTTTCCTAAGTTTTATGTTTGGGGAGGGGGGCACCTGGGGTATGCCTCTAAGTCATATGAATATGTTCAAGTGTTCATGGGGCTTTGTCTTAGTGGGTAGAGACCCACACAATAATCAAAAGAATGTTGAATGTAGTTCTTCTACATTCTCTAATAGGATGGCTAGAATCCGGCAAGCACAAGGGCAGTGCCTAGTGAGAGAAGACAGACCATTATACCAGGCCCTTGATATTGATGATTGTACTTATGAACCTTTTCTTGTGAAACTGAAACTTACTCTAATATTATGTATAGCCTAAAAGTGACCTCCTGAATGCCTCCTTGTTGCACAAATGGGGCTTTTTCAAAGCCAAACTCATGATATAAATGCATGACATTTCCCCCAGTGTGGGACATGACTGCCAGGGATAAGTCTCCCTGGCACCAAGGGATTTTTGCCAACTAGCAATACATCTGGAAAAAGATATTGACCGAAAGGGGGAAATATTGAATACAAATGAGTTTTTATGGCCGAAAGATTTCAAAATAAGTCAGGAGGGCATTCTCAAGGTTATGCTTTTGCACATCTCAGCAGGATCTCACTGACAGCCATAGTAAACAGTCCCTAAAACAACAGGGCTCCTGAGGGCCTCTAGAGACATCCAAACACTATAAGCAGGGCAGACCAACTCAGGAATTCGGCACCTTGCCAGTGGGTCTTACTTTGGAATTTATGCTCCCTAATGAACAGAGTTAGACTCATTTATATTTTCCTACACATGGCTCTTATGCCCCTTTTATTTGAACCTATAATTAGCAGTGTATTTGTTAAATATATGTCCCAGAGGCATAAATCTTTGGTCCATCCATGTGTCAGTAGAGCCCTGAATCTAGCAGAATTGTAACACCTACTCTTCAGTTCAATGAACTCACCCAAGCCAACTAACAAGGAGATGATGATAGACAACACCTATCCCAAGGAACAAAGAGTGTCAGCAACTGCAAGCAAGATAGCTCCATTCATCTGCCCAATGGGATCTAAGCCCCCTCTCAATTAGAAACAGAATGGGCATCACCGTCCAAAAATCCTTAAGATTGGGGAATGAACAATGGACTAAAGTAGATTTATTATTATTCTATTATAGACTTATTATTATTCTAGCAATGGAAGAACTTTTATCATTTTTATAAAGGTAGTGGCTACCAGAAGTTTTGAGGGAGGGAGAGGGAAGAACAGTTGTAATATGAGGGCATTTTTGGGTGATTGAAATTGTCCTGCATGACATCGCAATGATGAATACAGGCCACCATATATGTTTTCATAATCTACAAAATTGTGCAGGACAGAGCGTAAACTGTAAACTATAGTCCATGGTTTGTAGCAATGCTTCAATATGTGTTCATCAATTGTAACAAATGTCCCACATGAATGAAGGATGTTGTTAATGTGGGAATGTGTGGGAAGGGGAGGGGTTGGGGCATATGGGAATCCCCTATATTTTTTATGTAACATGTATATAATCTAAAGCTTCTTTTAAAAAACAATTTTTTTTAATTTACTCCTGGGAAGTGGATATAGCTCAGGTGACTGGACTCCCGCCTACCACATGGTTTCTGATCCTGGCACCTCCTAAAGAAGACAGTGAGCTGGTGCAATGGGCAGATGCAGTGAGCTGATACAACATGATAACACAACAAGAGACATGGGGAGGAAAAACAGAATGAGAGCCACAATAAAGCAGGAAGCAAAGGTGGTTCAATCAATTAGACACCTCCCTCCCACATCAGAGGTCCCAGGTTCGGTTCCCGGTGCCTCCTAAAGAAATGAGGAAAATGAATAGACTCAGCAAGTGAAAAACAACAAGGGGGTAGGGAGAAATAAATAAACAAAATCTTAAAAAAATAATTTACTCCCAAGGGTGTATACTGAGAGGTAGGTGGATGTGTTTTTATCTAGTGTGTGTAATGGATTGCTGGGACATGATAGTGTAAGAGATATAATAGGCTCTCCTTGCTCCACAAAGCTCATCATGATAACTGCTACCTAGTTGCTTGATAGCGGGATACCTGGTATCCTCAGTGGGTCATGTCACATTTTGTTTTAGTTCCAAGTCCTTTCTGCTGCATTGGCAGCTGTTAAATACTTTCATGGTTGGGAGATATTTTAAAAATATTACATGTTTCTAGACAGGACTTCATAACTTCCAAGAAATCCATATTCTATGGCACCTTGTCCATGGGGAATGTCATTTTCTTCCTGTGCACTGAGAAGGAAATTCCATGGTATGATTTGTCCTATGCAAAAACATTAAAATCCCAGGACGGGTTCTGTCACTTTCTTTCTGCTGAAGTGCCTGATACTCTCTCTCCTTTGGAGTAGCCAGATCTCTCCTTTTCTTCCCAGTCTTTGTTTTTCTAGAAGGGATATCATATACATAGTGGTTGAGAATCTGGAGTTGGGATGCCCACTTCCTGAGTTGCCCTACAGGCTCTACTGCTCACTATCTGAGTGACCATAAGTATATTTCTTACCATTTCTATGCTTCCATGAGATAATAATAGTACATACATTGTAGGGCCATTGCAAAATTTAATATGTGTCAATCTCTTAGACCAGAGCCTGGAAATATAGTAAGCTCTATATGAGTATTGACAACTGATACTATTATTATCAGCATCCGTTATCAGTCTTATTCCTGGAGAATAGCTTTGCATAAAATGGAAAACTCAATCTTAGAATCTAAAAGTAGGTTATTAAATTCCTAGAATAGTGTCATTAATAATTATAAATTTTAGTAACGATAATTACATTTGCTGACTGTTTACTCCATAGTAGGCTGTATGTTAAAGACTACACATTCCTGCTTATTTAGTCCTCGTCACGACTCCATGAGACAGGCAGTGGTGATGGTATTCTTTTATATTCAAGACAACTGCAGCTCAGATTGTTTAAGAAACTTGCTCAAGTCTGTGCAGACAGTAAGCCAGGATTCAAATATAGGCATCTCTTTTACCTAACTCTGACTACCCATTATATAATAAGGTAAAAGTCACACAATACAAAAGACCACTCCTGTCGATGATGCCATTTGTATAGAACACTGGCACTTACCTTTGCACCTGATTTCACAGTGAGTCTTTTCTACATGTATAATCACATTCAGTCTGGTCTCACAACAATTTTGGAAGGTAAATGGACTCCTCTTTTCTAATATATAGGGAACTGAGGCTTGAAGAAACTTAGCCACTTATTTTAAATCACCAAGCTAGTAAGTGCCAGAGCTTTAGCTTAAATCCAAAGGTTCTAAAACTAAATCACAGACTCTTGTACCAGTGCTAGGCTGATATACTAGCATTGGCTAACCAATTTGAATTTCTATAACTTATAATCTATGAGATTTGTTGTTTGTACTGGAGTAGAATTTTATAATTTAGGACAACAGGCATTCTTAAAATGCATTTAAGTTTAAAATAATACTATAAAGGGGAGATTTTAGCTAGGAAGACAACATATTTTTGTATGCTTTGGAAAATTTATTGCCTATATCTATCTAGTATTTTATAGTAATCATTTTTGAAAGCTCTGTTAAACTCTTGAACCAGGTCCTAAGACTACTTTTTGATCAGTCTAGTCACATATACAATAGAACTGTGTTTTCTGAAAACTGGCTAGAATAGATTTTAGGTAGAAGATGTTACTCATTGAAACTTTGTGATGTGGTGTTAAACACATTTCTTTACCGTAGCACTTTTCAGAGCTTTTAATATCTTAGCATGAGCTATAAATCTCTGAAAGGAAATAAACACACAGCCTTGAAAAGTTTATTTGGCCACAGAACCCTCTAGAACAGAGTTTGACAAACTATAGCCCATGAGCCAAAGCCTACCTGTGGCCTGTGTTTGCTTAACCTCTGAGTTAATATTTTTCATATTTTTAAAATATTGTGAAAAACCAAAAGAAACTAAGAGTACATGACAGACCATATGGCCTACAAAACCTAAAATATTTCCTATCTGGCCTTTGATATGAAAAGACTGTCAGATCTTGCGTCAAACAACATCCTTATCGTCTTAATCTTGAACATTGTGGTTGCTAACCTGCAAAGTGGCTGCCATCATTCCTGACCCTCTCATCCATGGATGCCTATCCCCCCATCAAGAGGTAGTATCCATCCTTTCACCCCATGAATCTGAGTTGCCCTGCAATTTTTGTGACCAGTAGAATATGGAGATAATGCTATGGCTGTTCTATACAGTTTCTACATTAGGCCTTGGAATCCTGAGTCACCATGTGAAAAATTCAACTACCTTACTAGAGAGATGGCATGGAAAGGCTCTAAGACCACTGGGAGAGGGAAACAAACAGGGAGAAGGGCCTTGGAAAGCCCAGCCTTCCTGTTGTGCCCATCAAGATCCCAGATGTGTAAGCGAAGTTAGCCTAGACCTGACAGACAAGTCCAGTGCCCACATATCACCAAGTGACCCTTGCTGATGCCCAGTAGAGCAGGATTATTGCCCAGCTGAGCCCTGTCTGAGCAGAGCCACACAATCATGAGATCTAATGAAATAGTTGACATAACTACTATGTTTGGGGGTAATTTGTTATTCAGCAATAGCTCATTGGAATACTCATCCTTGTCGTTGTCGTCATCATTTTGCAGAGACTCTCCCAGGACTGGTCTTGCAGGGTACTCACTTTGAGAAAACCTGATTTTGAGTATTTCTGCCTTCACAACTTGGTGTTTTTATTTATTTGCACTGGCTATTCCATAAATGGTCTAAATTAGTAAGGTTTAACCTTGTAATGTATGTATTTTGTCAAATATCACCACATGCAGAGGGCTCTGTCAGTTGTTACAGACATGCAGAGACAAAATAGCAGCCCCAACTGCTGAGCCTCTTAATCTTCTATCTTCCACCTCCTGTTCCTGGTAGAGGAGGATTTGAAAAATCTAAACCTTTGTTATTGAGTTGTAGTAAAATCTCTTTAGGGGGTTATAAGATCACAACATCAGAAGGAAAACATCTCTGCATATGCCTCAAAGCCCAGGCCATAACAGATGCTCAGTGATAGTATCATGTGGATGCTAATTTCAAATTCAGGAGGGCATTGCTCCTTTACTTCTTGATGGTTGATATTTTTTCCCTGTTATTGATGATTCTGCCACTTAAGTCCTGTATAACCAAAATGATATCCTGATAGCTTGCTTTGACTTGTCACCGTCCTGATTACAAGTCCCTTTACATCCCCCACTGTCAGCAGAAGATAATCTCATTTCTGTAGCCATGTAGTACATAAACCCTCCCATGATCCAGTCCCTGCTTATTTCCCTCTCTGCTGCCTTCAAGTCAGTATCATTGAATTTTTCCTTGTTCCTAGAACTCATCAGCTCCTCTTATGATTCCTTGGTTATGCACATGCTATTCCCTCTTCCCTTAATGCACTTCCCTGGTTTTTTTTTTTTTTTTAACTTAATGCATGTCTTCTCACCAATGGCCCCTTGTTGGGCATTGAAGCATGGCCCCAAGGACAAATCTGGTCCCCATCCCAGTTGTTCCCAAAGTGAATTAATGCCCTCCTTGGAATTAAGGAAACTGTGAAGAGGTAAAGCAGGAAGTGGATGTGGCTCAAGTGATAGTCCTCTGCCTACCATATGAGAGGACACAGGTTCAATCCCTGGGGAATCCTGATGAAAAAGAAGAGAAATCATGTCCATGTGGTGAGCCGAGTGCACTCGTGGTGAGTCAAGTGCCCACGCAGTGAGCTGAGTGCCCAGGTGGGTGCCCGTGTGGTGAGCTGAGTGCCCACGTGGCAAGCTGAGTACCCATGTGGTGAGCCAAGTGCCTGTGTGGTAAGCTAGTGCCTGCACAGCAAGCCAAGTGTCCATAGGACAAATCCCACAGGATCAAATCCCAGTGAATCCTAGAGGAGAAAGACAAGAAGAGAAGACAAAAAAAGAAATAGATAAATAGATAAAGAAGATCACACAGTGAATGGACACAGAAAAACAGCAGGCAGGGGAGGGGGAGGGGAAGAAAAAATTTTTAAAAAGAGGTAAAAAACTCACATTGCTAGTGGGTGTCAAATTCAAGAATCTTCATTTTGATTTATCCTTTTTTTTTTTTTGCTGTGCCTTTCCCACATACATGGTATATATTGGAACAACAAATTGAGATGCAACAAATTGGAACAACAAATTGATGAATCATTTAGATTCTCTTGCCTTCCCTGTTAATTGATTTTGAAGTTCGGTATCTTTTTATTTTTTTTTAATGTAATTTATTGTGAGCTCACCTGGCATTTTATTTATAACATTTTGCTTTTCCTTGTCATGCCAAAGGAATTGGAGTGAAAAACAGCCAGGGGCACTCAGTGAAGGCTGGGCTCATGTGCAGAAGGTGAAAGTTTGCACAGGCCTTCTGGCCCCTCAGCATCTTTTTTCAGGGTTGTAGATGTGCTGGAGTGCAGATGGACACATCATATGGCTGAGCAAGGGCCAAGGACTCTGCTTACCGCTACTTTCCTGGCCAAGAATGAGTGGGGTTTCATAGGGACAGAGACAAACAAATTACTCCGGCTCTAGGCAACTGCCAGATGTTGGGTCAGCTCTAGAAAACACCAGCCTCTCAGCACCTAGAAACCTGGATCAAAATTCCCTGCAGCAGATAGGACCGTAAAACAAGATGGCTGCTCAGGGGACTGTGATCCTGTGTGACCTTGCGAACCCTCCAAATTTGGCAGGGGAGGGAATGTCCCAGGGAGCTTGCCAAGAAACCCAAAGAAAGAATCTGGTCATTCATTGGATAATCTTGCTCATCTCCACATGCATTTTTGTTGTTGATTTTGTCAATAAAGCCAAAGCAAATAAGTCTTTGATAAATCACTGATCCTGTAAATATATACCACAAAACTCAGAGTCCAAATGGCCTATATACAGATGAAAGAATGAGAATATTGATATCTTATAGCTGAAAGGGTACCATGAAAGAGTTGGTGTAATACAGATGTATTTGGAGGAGAAACCCCAAACTTCAAAGTTCTCTCTCCCATTTTCTTTATTTCAATTTTACTACCCACAATAATTTATTGCCTTCACTTTATATTTTTATAGATTACTGAATATATCTGTTGTAAAGCAAGATATTATTTGTAGTAATATAACATTAATACAGTTACAGTATTAGTTAATCTCTTTAAAGTACCTAAGATGATGGCAAGGAAGCACATTAGCTCTGAGTTTAGTGCCCCGTCACAGGTGGTAACCACATGCCTCTACTTCCTGCCACTGTACTGTGCCCTGGGTGACTTAAACTGCATTTCAAGACTACAGGATTTTTCTAGTGGTGGAGGCCATTCTGAATCTGGGCATGGCAAAAAGAAGTGCCAGGAAATTGATGCCCTTGAGAGCAACAGATGGATAACTGATGGGGACAACCTTCCCTGCCTAGAGGCATATTTGGATGCATGGTTCCCTACTGGTCCTTCATGAGATTATGCTCCGACTAATCCCAGGTAACTTTCTTGATAGCACCTTTAGCTGTCTGCCTGCACTTCTATGTCTCATTTCTCCATCTGGAGATTCTTGGGATCCCCTCCCAAATAAACGGCTTGCCATCTCAGGGCTTGCTGCTGAGAGAACCCAAACCAAGACATTTTCAATGAAAAAGTTTACCTATGAACTCAGATGTTTCAGTAGAGGGCCCTGAGTCTAAAGAAATTGAGTGGAGAATTTCCACTAAAAGATGGGGTGACTAGGATATCAGCTTGAGAAGGAAGTCTGGGAGCTATGACTGACGGTCCCAATAGGCCACAAGTAAACCCAACTGACAGGAGAGAAACTAGTGGAATCACTCCAACAGAGCATCTTTGTTGAGGATACTCCTACCATCTCCTCACCTGGCTTCAAACATGAAAAATATTCTGGATCTGTTCTGCTCCTCTTAGTGGTGGGGATGAGGGAAGAATTACCTTTCCAACACTAAGGAGGCTTAGAGCTAGCCCAGAGTTTACACAACCTTTCCTGTGCCTCCTCATTTCTCCTGTGTGTTTCCAAGGTAATTATGATTGTGGAAGGGAGGTATAGCAATTATCTTTTAAAGAAACCACATGCCAGCTACCAGAGAAAGTTAAAGAACTTTAACTTGCACTTTTATGTTTGTATGTAATACTAGGGTTATGAAATTATAGAAACTCAATATTAGGAGAGAACTTGAAGATCAAATTCCCACTCAGATCTTTATATCTCTCTGCTATACTGCTACATAGTAGGCATATATTTTATATGTGTCAGTTTTTCTGAAAGATACTAGATTCAATCTTGAACACAGCTAATAGTAGAGAGATGGCTCCTTTCTGGGGCAATCCGTTCCATCCCCAGCATACCTATCCCAACCAGCAATCCTTCCTTCTGTCACCTATGACTTTAATTCTTTCATCCTAATTCTTCCACTTAAGGCTTTGCAAAATAAAACTCAGTGTAGCTCAACTTTTCAACTACATCCTCTTTAATCTGTTTCCCAAGAAATGCATCTACCAGTCTTTCACCTATTCTTCAGAGGATCTGCTCATGAATGATTTCTGTTATAACCCTCTTAACAGATCTTTCTGCACTTAACTTCCCTTGAATTGTGCTTATAAGTGTTGAGTGAATATACTAACCCACCCAGTGAGCAGAAAAATGAAACTGGAGTGTGGAAGTTTCCTAGAATCTGGATGGTCCTGAACCTCTCTCAGCTGTTAGGTTGCCAATTAAACAAATAGCCTTTTCCAGCAAGCCTCTATTTATGCTCAACCATTTGACAGTTATGAGTAATTAGAAAGGTTGATAGTGGTATTTTTTATTTGCTGTAAATAATCTCTTGGTTTTTCTTTGTACCTCTAAAAGGGATCTCTTTTCAAAAGTACAGGTCTTGCCCCCTAACTTCTGCCTGGCTCTTCATAGATGACTAAGATAAGGTACTGTGTTAGTCAGGGTTCTCTAGGGATGCAAACCCATAGGAAATAATATAGTATGAGATTTTATAAAATTGTCTCACATGACACAAGTCCAAATTCCATAGGGCAGGATGCAAACCCATAGGAAATAATATAGTATGAGATTTTATAAAATTGTCTCACATGACACAAGTCCAAATTCCATAGGGCAGGATGCAAACCAGGGGCTCCAATTAAAGTCCTCAATGAGTCCTCAGGAGACACTGGCTGGCTGAAGTAGAGATGAGAATTCTCTCTCTGAAAGCTAAAATCACTTTCCCTTTTTAAGGCTATCAGTTGATTGGATGAGTCATCATTCATTGCTGACAGCATTCTCCTCAGTTGATTGTAGATGTAACCAACCATCTACACAATCAACTCACTGATGGTGAAAGTCCATGAAATGTCCTTGTGTTACGGTTAGCTTAGTGGTTGCTTGACCAAAAAACTGGGCACCATTACCTGGCCAAGCTGACACATTAACCTGTCACAGGTACTTAATTGTTTCATTACTTTTAACTAAAAAGATATGATATGTACTACTGAAAGTAGAATCAAAACTTATCATGCTCGTGATTTGGGTTGCACTCCCCAAATTTTTGCCAGTTGCCGAGGACTGTTAGGTCTGGCATCTGAGTTGAGGCTAAGAAGAAAGCTTGAGGATTGATGCTTGATGTGGCAAATTGATCTTACATTCATGGACCCCTACTAATTTCTTTCTTTGAATCAGTTTTCTAGTAACTATAGCAGTAGAAGACTGTTATTCAAATGATTCATGGCTCCTTATTTATGAATCAGTCCCTATGCTATATGACATCTGCTCT
This sequence comes from Dasypus novemcinctus, assembly GCF_030445035.2. NCBI lineage: Eukaryota > Metazoa > Chordata > Mammalia > Cingulata > Dasypodidae > Dasypus > Dasypus novemcinctus. The sequence goes on along the minus strand of NC_080698.1, from coordinate 45,705,219 downwards.
TGCCTTGTTAGCATGAAAGAAAGGTTTGATATCAGCTGTTGGTGGGACTTGAAGCAGAAGAAAAAATCTGGAATTGGTTATGGGAATTAGAAAGAAAAATGCGATGAGGAAGGTGGCTGGGGTTCTGATTTGTGTATGCCGATCTCATTCATAGAGCTAGAGAACATGGAAGGAAGACCAAGTTTGGGGATAAGTGTATGAGTTCGATTTTGGACATGTTGAGTTTGAGGTGTCTTTGAGAAATCCAAGAACAAATATGACATATGTATTTTAGGATATATTAGTTCTAAATCTCAGAGAAGATGCATCAGTTGGAGAGAAAAATTTGGAGTGGTAGAAGATAGAGGAAAATAAACTTATGAAGAAATCAGAAAAGTATTAATATCAACCAGAGATGTAGAAGGAAGTCCAGGAGACTAGTAAACCACAGAAACTGAAAGAAAAGAATATTTGTAAGGAAGGAACTGGTCAGTACTGATGAATGTAGCTGAGAGGCCAAGTCAGAACCTCAAAGAATATCCTTCGTGTTTAGTCATATGGGTGCCTTTGATAAACTGAATTCATCCTAGGAGGTGAATTAAAAATCCCAAGCTTTTGTGTATGTGAACTGCTAGAGTTCTAAAATTAGCTTCAAAATGAGATCCCAATGAGAAATTTCCTGAGATATTTGGAATGATGGCGACCTCATTTGACTCGATATGCAAACTCCTGTGCCAATTATTTTGAAGGCAACAAGACCTATCAATTCTTGTGAACTTATGAACTTATTAATTTAGTACCCACTACTTCCAAATAAAAACCTTCCCAGGTTTCCTTTTGCTTATAGTATGACTGTATTTAATAAAACTTTTACTGGGCTGCTGCCCACCTTTCTTTGACTTATTCCCACTAGTTTCCAAGTTACATTCTGTGCTTAGCACCTCACTGTGCTTTCTCATAACTCCATGTCTTGCCCTTGGCTTTTATAAGGCATGGGTATTGGTTTTTGCATTGCTGCTTGTATTGGTCAGGATTCTCTAGAGAAACAGAATCAACCAGAGATATCTGTCAATAGTATGCGAATCTATGAGTCTGTCACACAGCCACGGGGATGCACAAGTCCAAGTTCCATAGTCAGGCCACAACCAGTGGCTGCAATGAAAGTCCAATGAAGGTTCTTGACGAGTTCTGGGTGATGTTCGCTGTCCAAAGATGAGCTGGGAAATTCTCTCTCAATGCTGGAATCACTTTCCCTATTAAGGCATTCAACTGATTGGGCTAAGCATCACTCATTGCTGATGGCAATCTCCCTGATTGATGTAATTATAACCAGTTACCTATAATTTACCACTACAGTAAAGTCAATGGTGACTAAAGTCCATAAAATGCCCTTGTATTACAGTCTGCCCAGTGCTTCCTTAACTAAACAACTGGGCACAATTACCTGGCCTAGTTGACACAATAGCCTAACCATCACACTACTCTAACAAATTACCATTAATTTATGGCTTAAAACAATGAATTTATTATCTCAGAGTTCTGTGGGTCAGAAATCTGGATATAGCATTTCACACTTTAGTTCTCTGCTTAGAATCTCACGGGGATGAAATCAAGGTCTTGGCAGGGCTGCATTCCTTTCTGGAAGCTCTGGAGGTGTACTGCTTGCAAGCCCATTCTGTTTTGAGCCAGATTCAGTACCTTACAGTTGGAAGGTATGTAAGAAAATTCTCTGCTTTCAAGGACTCTTATGATTAGGTTAGACCCACCCAGGTAATCCAAGATAGCCTCTCTATCTTAAGATGTATAAACTTAATTACATTTGCAAAGTCCTTATGTGAAATAAAGTAACCTACTCATAGGTTCTAGAGATTAGGGCATAGACATCTTGTGAGGGGAAGAGGAAGGCATACTCTGCTTACCACAGAAGCTTTTCTTCCCTTTCGAGGTCCAACACAAATATCACTTCCTTTTTGTACATTTGACTGACGGTCCCATCGTCAGGAAGAGCCAGTTGTTCCCTTTTCATAGTTTCCCCAAGTCTTTGGTCATACTTTGAGTTTTATCACATTGTATTATTGCTATTCATTCATTCATCTCCACCACTAGACTATAGATGCCTTGATGACTGAGACAATGAAGTATATATACAGAGCCTGTCTTTTGTAATGGGTGCTCAGTTGAGAATATCCCATTGTACTGACCTCTTACATCTTCATCTTCCTAAATCACCTTCTCTTTTCCTTCTCCCTTCTTCTCATTACACCAAATCCTTTTAGAGAATGAAAATGCCTTTCTTCACACTAACAGAAGAAACAAATCAAGAGTGTTGAGTTCTCATCTTAGATTGTATTCAGTCCAATGTTTTATACCATTCCAAACTTCCTGTAATTCAACGATAGAGAATTGGGATCTGCATATCTCTGTGTTTATCTTCTCATTTGAAATATTTTATTTACTCCTTCTAACAACCTCTAGTGATAGGTATGACCTTTCTCCCCATTTTAGATGAGGAAGATGAATGACGAGGGGCAAGGGGCCAGCCTGAACAGTGGTCAGTAGGTAGGAGAATTGGCCCTTCTGAAACAGGCCCCCAGGTTCTAGGGTCACAACTCACTCTTCTATCCATATTGCCTTGTCTTATTATTTTTTGCAGTTTTCTATCTACCTTAAAAGAGGGCCCACAGGTGTGCTTTCTCTCATCTCTGTCACTGTGTCAGTCAAGTGTGAAGTTCAGAAACACTTCCTTTCCTCTTACCCCTTCCATGCCTCATGACCCCTGGAGTCATTGTCTCTATCCTACTACCTCCATCCCAGTAGGGACATGTCTGATCCATTGCATCTCCACCTCAGTGCATCTGATTGGGTTCTGTGAGATGAGTGAGAAATCATAGATATGAGGGCAGAATTTGCAGAAGAGAGAAGCATGGCATACAACCCAAGGACAGCCCTTCTAGTTTCCTCAGAGAAGCCCTGGATATGACCCAGAGCATTTTGTACACAGGAAAGCAGTTTCCAAGTGAGAGGGGGAAAGCAATGGATAAAAGTGGACAAGGGGGCAAATTTTACTTGAAAATATTCAGCAGCAACCTCATGCTGGAGTCTAGAGAGAGAACTATACCTTGGGCCTGTCATAAAATATTTATTCTCATTTACATTCTAAACCTCCTCTGTAATAAGCAATTTGGAGAGGTTTTATTTTTTTCTTCTTTTTTATGTAGGAAGTTATCAGCTTTTTAAGATAAACATTTGGTGAAACTGCCCATGAACTTTTGTGTTATTTTAATCATCATCTATATAGCTTATTATATATTCATGGATTGTTGTGATCTGTAGGGCCCCCAACTTTCACCCCATTTGGGGATGTGCTTATGCAATATTGCTTGTTCCCTCTCAATCTCATAGCCTATTAGTACTTCCTGTATCAAGGTACACAGGAGGTAATATTTGAAATTTACCTTGGGAATTGCATCAGCTGGTGTTTATGGCATTAAGAAGGGGATTAAAGTATTCTGTTTTATTTATGTATAACTTTGCAATGAGTGCAACTAAAGGGAAGCAGGGGTAAAATCTCCTCCTAGGTAAACACAAAAGCCTATTGACTAAACTGGGATTAAGGAGAGAAGAGAGCCAAGGAGTCTATAAATTTGGTGCTTATTGATGCAATTTTGAAATTGCTTTCTTTTATTTTTTTCACATGCTCAATTTATATGCAATCCTCTATTATGGGAGAATGTGAATACACTAAGGAGGAGGTGTATTTAGATCTTGTTTGTCACTAACTAGTTGTGTACGGCCTGGAGTTAGGGATACACAACTTGTTTGTGACAGAACTAGGTTCTGAACTAGGTTCTGTCTGAGCCTCACTGTCCTTATATGGAAAATGCATAAAGAGGAGGAAATGGCTAAAACCATATATTTATTGCAGCAATCTGTTATTTCTTTGTCTTTAGTCTCCTTTTAATCCATCCCCATTTCTAAATTTATAAAATACATCCAACTTCTATGCAACCATATTCATTAAACCCAACCATCTAGCTTTTTAAAAGGCTCTAGAGTCATTACCCACTTTTTCATTGCCCCCATGTTATTGGTGCTTTTGGCTCAGGGAACAAAGATTGCTTTTGCATGCAGAGGTAATGAGTGACTCAGAGAATGTGGCTAGATTCCCAGATGCTCACTACCCTGAGAGTCTCTTCTGATACTGCCGAGGGCACCGCTGCAGGCTAGGGCCTTAGATGCACAAATGGAAGGAAGCCAGCCTGCTGAAGCTTTTATGGGGCGGATACTTCAAGGAAGCTGGTCGTGCTGAAGAGATGAGACATGGTCTCATGAAAGAAGTGGCTGGTGTTAACATGAACTCTGAGTCAGGGAAGGAGATGGGATGGAGTGAATAACTCATGGGGCAATGCTGGCTGTAGCTGAAAAAACCAAGTTGTAACCTTGGCATTCCCGATTCCAGCCTCCTGTCTAGATCTCACCCTGGGTACTGTATTGCAACTCCCTTTCTGTTCTTCTTTCATGTTCAGGATTTTATCTCTGGCCACCCACCTCCTCAGAAAACTCCCAGATGCTTCAACAAGCTTAATCTGCCTCCTAAAAGCTACAGTAAAATCTGCCACCTTTTTAGCATCAGGCAGACCTGATTTTTTATTTCATCTTTGCCACATGATTGGCCATGGTTTATCATCTATTTTCTAGTGTCTTCTTTCACAAGGAGGGAAAAAGAGTGCTTATGATGATGATAACAGATGGTGCCATTTATAAATGCTTAGACGATACAAGGAATTGTGGTAAGCAATTGTGTTAGTTTGCCGCAGTCCCTCTAACAAATAGCACAGACTGGCTGGCTTCAACAACAGGAATTTATTGTCTCACCTTTTTGGAAGCTAAAAGTCCAAAATCATGGTATTGCCAGGCCATGCCTTCTCCTGGAATCTGTAAACATTTGGTAAAACTGTCTGTGAACTTATGTGTAAATATAAAAGGCTTGATCCTTGCCTCTGTCACCTGGTGATATGGGTCTCCTTCTCTGCATCTGAAATGTTTCCAAATTCCTTTGCTTGTAAGGACTTCATTCACATCCATAGCACAGGGAGTAGGATTTGACCATGTCTTTGAAGGGGACATGATTCAATCCATAACAGCAACTTACCAAGATTTCATTTAATTTATCCTAAATCTTCAATACTCTTGTTTTCTAGATACCAACTTAACTTCACAAAACCAACCCCTACGCACCCCACCATTATGTAGTTCTTATCACAAATTGCGTGTTTATACATTGAATCTAAAACCATTGCTTTATCATTACATTTTTTCTTTATTTTTATTTGATCTATCAAAAACTGGGAAAAGTTGGTTAAAGCATCCACTGCCATTGTGAATTTTGTTGGTTACTTCTTCAATTTCTAGTCATTTTGTTTTTGTTTTTGTTTTTATATTTTACTCCATTATTATTAGATGAGTTGTGGCTTTATAGAACAATCATGCAAGAAATACAGGATTCCCACATAACACCCCACCAACTATACTGCCCTGTTTCCTCATAATCTATATCCTAGATTCTGACTCTATGAGTTTGCTTGTTGTAATTGTTTCAAATCAGTGAAATCATACAATATTTGTCTTTTATGTCTGGCTTTATTTCACTCAAATTGATGTTTTCAAGGTTCATCCGTCTTGTTGCATGTATCAGGTTTTTGTTCCTTTTTATGACTGAATAAGATTACATTGTCTATATATATCACATTTTGTTTTTCCACTCATCAGTTGATGGACACTTGGGTTCCTCCCATCTTTTCGCAATTGTGAATAATGCTATTATAAACACAGCATGAAAATACTTGTTCAAGTCCCTGCTTTCAATTCTCTTATGTCCATCCCTAGTAGTGGGATTGCTAGGTAATATGGTGCTTTTGGCTCATTTGGCTCTTTAGCTTTCTAAGGAACCACTAAAATGTATTGCATAATGGCTGCCACCAGCAATTTTGTAGTTTTACATTGCCACTAGCAATAAATGAGTGTTCCTATTTTTCCACATTTGGTTTAGTATTTGTTATTTTCCTTTTTTTTTTTTTCATTTTAATAGCAGTCATATTAGTAGGTATGAAATGGTATATCATTGTATTTTGATTTGCATTCCTCTGACAGCTAATGACAGTGAGCTTTCTTTCATATGCTTTCTGGTCATTGGTGTATCTTCTTTGGAGAAATACCTATTCTAATCTTTTGCCCATTTTTAAAATTGGTTTGTCTCTTTGTCAAGTTGTAGGATTTCTTTATATATTCCAGATATTAAACCTTTATTGGATATGTAGTTTTCAAATATTTTCCCCCATTGTGTTGGTTGTCACTTTATTTACATAATAAAGTCTTTTGAGGACCAAAGGTTAAAACTGAGTTCCCATTTATCTATAATGTTGCTTTTTCTTAAAGTGTAAAGTCTAAGAAACCATTGCCTAAAACAAAGTCCTAAAGATGCTACTCTATGTTTTCTACTAGGAATTTGATAATTCTAGCTCTTCTATTTTGGTCTTTGATGCATCTTGAGTTGATTTTTGTTTATGGTGTGAGGTAGGGGCCTCCTTCTTTATTTTGCAAATGAATAGCCAGTTTTGCCAGATCATTTTTTGAAGAGATTATTCTTTTCCAATTGAGTTTGTCTTTGCTACATTCTGAAACATCAGTTAGGCATAATTGTGACCTCTCAATTTTATTCCATTGGCCTATGTGTTTTTTCTTGTGCCAGTGCCACATTGTTTGATTACAGTGACTTTGTAATAAGTTTTTTTTTAAAGATTTACTTATTTATCCGCCCCCCCCCCCCCATTGTCTGCTCTCTGTCCATTCTCTGTGCGTTCTTCTGTGTCTGTTTGTCTTCTTTTTAGGCAGCACTGGGGACCAATTCTTGGGCCTTCAGGAGTAGAAGAGAGCTGCTCAATCTCTTGCACCACCTCAGCTCCCTTGTCTGCTATGCCTCTTGTTGTCCCTCCTCTGTGCCCTTTAATTTTTTTAATTTTGTATTTTTTATTGAAGTATATCATTCATACATGAACACATCAATAATAAGTGTATAGTAAAGATTGCAAACTTACAAAATAAGCATACATAACATCACACAGGGGTCTCATATATCACCCCTTCACCAACTCTTTGCATTGTTGTGAAACATTTGTTACAAACTATGCAAAAGCATCATCAAAATTTTACTATCAACTCTAGTCTTTACCTTACATTTGGTGTATTTTCCCCCAACCCATATTATTTTTTTAAAATATATTTTTGCTACAGATATTGTGACCTTGCAAAACAATCACACAGATGTGTAGATTTCCCATACAACTCCACACCCTGGTGGAATATTTGCTACAGATTATGAGACAATATCATCAGACTATTACTACCAATCATGGCCCATAGTATACATTTGGCACACTTTTCCATATACCTTCGTTATCAACACAGTACAGCTTCCGCATTGATGCAAGAATATTATAGTATTGCTGTTAACCACAGTCTATAGGTCACATCAATTGTAGTTTCTGAGTCTCTTTTTGTTATACCTCATCTTGCTATACCAGCACTCCTGTGTGGGCCAACATTCCTGTGTGGGCCAGCACTCCTGTGTGGGCCAGCATGCTGCATGGGCCAGCTTGCTTTCACCAGGGGGCTCCAAGAATTGAACCCTGGAACTCCCATATGGTAGATGGAAGCCCAATCACTTGAGCCACATCCACTTCCCTGCAGTAAGTTTTTAATATTAGGAAGTAAGAGTCCTCCAATTTCATTCTTCTTTTTCAAGATAGCTTTATGTCTTCAGGGCCCCTAATGCTTCCTTATGATTTGATGATTAGCTATTCCATTCTGCAAAGACAGATGTTGGAATTTTTATTGGTATTGCATTGAATCTATAAATTCCTTTGGTAGAATTGACATCTTAGTGGTATTTCGTCTTCTAATCTATGAACATGAAATGTCCTTCCATTAATTTATATCTTTTAAAATTTCTTTTAGTAATGTTTTGTGGTTTTCTATGTATAAGTCCTTTATATCCTTGGTTAGATTTATTTCTTTAGTTTATTCCTTTAGTTGCTATTGTAAAAGGAGTTGTCTTGACTTTTTTTTTTTTTTGCAATTATTAATTGTGCATAGAAACACTAAGTGATTTTGGGGTGTTGATCTTGTATCCTGCCAGTTTCCTGAATTTCTTTATTAGCTCTAGGAGCTTTATTATGGATTTTTCTGTATATTGAACTATATCATGTGTAAATAGGGAATATTTTACTTCTTCCTTTCCAATTTAGATGTGTTTTATTTCTTTTTTCTTACCTAATTGCTCTAGCAAGAACTTCCAGTACAATGTTGATTAACTGTGGTAATAGTAGGCATTCTTGTCTTGTTCCTTATCTTAGAGGGGAAGCTGTCAGTCTTTCACCATTAAGTAGGATGTTAACTATGGGCTTTTCATAGATGCCCTATATCTTGTTGAGGAAATTCCCTTCTATTCATAGATTTTCTAAGTGTTTTGGTCAAGAAGTGTTCTGGCTTTTGTCAGATGCCTTCTCTGCATCAATTTGATGATCATGTATTTCTTCATTCTGTTAAAGTGTATTGCATTAATTGATTTTCTAATATTGAACCACCTTTGCACTTGATCATGGTATATGTATTTTATTATGCTGTTGGATTTGGTTTGTCAATATTTTGTTGAGGATTTTTGCCTCTATATTCGTGAGATATGTTGGTCTGTAGTTTTCTATTCTTATGGTATGTGTATCCATCTTAGTATGAGGCTGATTTGGGCCCAATAGAATGAGGTAGGAAGCATTCCCTCCTTTTCAGTTTTTATTTTTCTTTTTTTTGGAAGAGTTTCTGAAGAATTAAAAATGTCTCCTTGGAATGTTTGGTAGAATTACCTTGTGAAACCATCTGCTCCTGGGATTGTCTTTTTTGGAAGGTTTTTGATTACTGGTCTGATCTTTTTTCTAGGAATTGGTTTGTTGATACCTTCTTTTTCTTCTTAAGTAGATGTAGGTAGTTTGTTTCACAGAA